>NC_064631.1:132045300-132670300 GCF_023864275.1 Schistocerca cancellata
TAAACATACAAGGCGCTAGGGCGTCTTGTTTAAAGTGCCTAAACTTTAATAAAACATTAATAAGCAACGACTTTACTCATTCATAGAAGACTGGTATGGAAAACTTCGCACTTCTGACTGAGGGAAAATACCAGAATTTAACTACGTATAAATTCTGTGCACTCACAAAATGGGCACTGTTTCCGTAACCAGCCCCTCTCATACCTTTCAACTTCTTCATTAGGTGCATGGTAATGTCTCCGCAGATGTTCTTTCATTATCGGGAACAGATGCAAGCGAGAGTGAGCTTCACTCTGCTGTGGTGGCATGTGGAGTGTGTAGGTACTCACCGTGCAGAGATCTTCCGGTAACCCATAAAAGCAACACTGTGATTTACAAGTTCCTGTGAAACTACGATTACGCAGCTACCACCTAACAAAGTATGTCTTCCACTGTCGCCACTGACCACTCGTTTCTTACTACCCAACATTCCCTCTTCACTGGTCTAATTGCTGGATCCTACTAAATCCTACTTGCAACATTCTAGAAAGTCAACAGAGAGCGATTCCTTACAGTCTCTTCTAGCGTATGGAAGATTTTATTCGCTAGGTCATTAACTATGTTCATTCGTGTGTACCTCATGGGCATATAAAGGTCGTGGGCATAAGAAATCATTTTCCTGGAATGTACCGAACAATGCGAAATGGTAGACTACCTGTTCTGGAAATCTTTTGTATTCTCATTCGTATACGCCCCTCTGCCTGAGCTTACATCGCTCGAGACATAAAGGATAAAACGGTGTCGTGTCAAAATATACACTGCGCTCCGTCTGGGGTCGACACACAGTAATTTTCAGCCTTTCCCGAATGTTCAATAAGAGATAGTAGCCTAGTCGGCCTTTATCAATGTAACCTCATGAACCCTGTCCGCTGGCCGCTGTGGCCAAGTGGTTCTAGGCGCTTCAGTTCGTAACCGTGCTGCTGCTAGGGTCGCTGGTTCGAATCCTGCCTCGGGCATGGATGTGTGTGATGTCCTTAGGTTAGTAAGGTTAAAGTAGTTCTACGTCTAGGGGACAGATGACCTCAGATGTTAAGTCCCATAGTGCTTAGAGCCATTTTTGAACCCCGTGCTTGAAAGATTAAGCTGTTTCTTATTGTATTGTTGATTGCGTTTACTTAAACCTATGGACTGACTTTTTCTGGTTCATGAACATTTATTTTTATCTGTTATTAATTTTATGTCGTAATTTCATGTACTGAAATGTTCCATGACCTTGGATATTTGCTCCTCGATTTGGTCCTACTGAACTTGACATGTAAATAAAAAAATAAAATATCGACCTTCAGTTCAGATGTGTTGTAAGCTAGGATGATTGTATGGTGTAAGCAGTTATCATCCACGAAAGTGTCTGAATGCATTGGTGTTTTGGATATCGTGACAGGGGGCAAAAGCAGTAGGTGTTCCACAAGGAGTGATACTCTACGCGACTTTGATGGTCAGTGTGATTACATCACTAAATGTCTTCGCAGCCATGACGATGACAGGAGATGGTATTTGAGTGAGGTAGTCAGAATTTCCTATAATGTAGTGTGCAGTGACTATTTGAAGAACAGAAATAATCAGTCGTCAGCTGATTATTTCTACTGTTGAAACGTGCTTCACAACTGCTGATTGACAGCCATGAATAAAATTTTACAGCAACTATTTCATAAACGTCCACGACCGTCCCCAACGACCCAGACTGGCTGTTGAGAGCCTGGACAGTCAGAATGCATGAACTGAGTTATCTGCATTTCTGACACTCATGAACCCCACAAGGAACGCGTCTTACCTTCTCAAGGGACAAGTTGCATAGAGCAATCAACATACCTAAGACGTTTTGAGAACATAGAAGCACACGAAAGACCTTTTTCGACGAGTGGTGAGTGAGTCTGGCACTTGAGCCTGAACGTAGATAAACGTAACATATCGAGTACAAACAGGCGAAGAAATTCACTACTGTAATATTACACTACTGGTGACAAATCACTTGCAATAGTAATTGCTGTAAAATACTAAGGAGTAATGACCCGGAGCAACCTTAAGTGGAATGGTGATATAGAAAATCCGGTGGTGCCGTGCGTGTGATCATTGCTTGTACAGCCCTCTCGCAGTGTCCGGAGCAAGTATGGTGGGTCTGACACACCGGTGTCAAGGTGTTCTTTTTTCCATTTCCAGGAGTGTAGTTACGGAGATGCCCAAGCTCCGGTGGCAGAAGTGACAAGAGAGGCGCTGTGCATTATGGAGAGGTTTTCCTTTAAAATTCCGAGAGACTATTCTCCACAGCGCGTCAGGAAACAGATTAACTCCTCATACACTCATCTACAGAAGTTAGCACGACGAGAAAATAAGTATTTAAATTAAAATCAATTTTGAACGTTCTACGTTTTTACATCACACTTAAAAATAAAACTATTTCTCCTAGCTCCATACAGATTCCTAATCCAACAGAAATAGTCCTGGGAAATTGTGAGTCTGTATTTTTAATACCTGTGAAACTACTTTTAAGAATTAAAACGAAGATCATGGTGCGCTTACAGTATTAATAGTAAGGAGTTGGACCATGCATCAGTTATGTACTGCATACGCCCCTGGTATTCATTTTAAATCTTACAAATACACTCCTGGAAATCGAAAAAAGAACACATTGACACCGGTGTGTCAGACCCACCATACTTGCTCCGGACACTGCGAGAGGGCTGTACAAGCAATGATCATACGCACGGCACAGCGGACACACCAGGAACCGCGGTGTTGGCCGTCGAATGGCGCTAGCTGCGCAGCATTTGTGCACCGCCGCCGTCAGTGTCAGCCAGTTTGCCGTGGCATACGGAGCTCCATCGCAGTATTTAACACTGGTAGCATGCCGCGACAGCGTGGACGTGAGCCGTATGTGCAGTTGACGGACTTTGAGCGAGGGCGTATAGTGGGCATGCGGGAGGCCGGGTGGACGTACCGCCGAATTGCTCAACACGTGGGGCGTGAGGTCTCCACAGTACATCGATGTTGTCGCCAGTGGTCGGCGGAAGGTGCACGTGCCCGTTGACCTGGGACCGGACCGCAGCGACGCACGGATGCACGCCAAGACCGTAGGATCCTACGCAGTGCCGTAGGGGACCGCACCGCCACTTCCCAGCAAATTAGGGACACTGTTGCTCCTGGGGTATCGGCGAGGACCATTCGCAACCGTCTCCATGAAGCTGGGCTACGGTCCCGCACACCGTTAGGCCGTCTTCCGCTCACGCCCCAACATCGTGCAGCCCGCCTCCAGTGGTGTCGCGACAGGCGTGAATGGAGGGACGAATGGAGACGTGTCGTCTTCAGCGATGAGAGCCGCTTCTGCCTTGGTGCCAATGATGGTCGTATGCGTGTTTGGCGCCGTGCAGGGGAGCGCCACAATCAGGACTGCATACGACCGAGGCACACAGGGCCAACACCCGGCATCATGGTGTTGGGAGTGATCTCCTACACTGGCCGTACACCACTGGTGATCGTCGAGGGGCACTGAATAGTGCACGGTACATCCAAACCGTCATCGAACCCATCGTTCTACCATTCCTAGACCGGCAAGGGAACTTGCTGTTCCAACAGGACAATGCACGTCCGCATGTATCCCGTGCCACCCAACGTGCTCTAGAAGGTGTAAGTCAACTACCCTGGCCAGCAAGATCTCCGGATCTGTCCCCCATTGAGCATGTTTGGGACTGGATGAAGCGTCGTCTCACGCGGCCTGCACGTCCAGCACGAACGCTGGTCCAACTGAGGCGCCAGGTGGAAATGGCATGGCAAGCCGTTCCACAGGACTACATCCAGCATCTCTACGATCGTCTCCATGGGAGAATAGCAGCCTGCATTGCTGCGAAAGGTGGATATACACTGTACTAGTGCCGACATTGTGCATGCTCTGTTGCCTGTGTCTATGTGCCTGTGGTTCTGTCAGTGTGATCATGTGATGTATCTGACCCCAGGAATGTGTCAATAAAGTTTCCCCTTCCTGGGACAATGAATTCACGGTGTTCTTATTTCAATTTCCAGGAGTGTAGTTTTACAGCTATTAAGAATTCACAATCAAAAATATTCAGGACTACATGGCATTAGGAATTAGGGGCTGGGAGAAATGGTTTTATACTTTTTTTTAGTTTGACTTAGAAACGTGGTATATTAAAATTGATTTTTATTCAAACAATAATTTTTTACTTTTTAGTCTGGTGTGCATGAAATTTTTCAATCGATTTCAAACATTGTGATAAGATTACAACGGAGACTTGTGGTAAATTTCACGTTTAGTTTAGTTTCTCTTCACATGTGTCAACCCTATATTACTTATTCCTACGCGTATCTCGCGAAAAGCGTGTGAATGTAAAAATTAGAGGGGTTTAGAGACCATACGGAGACTTAGCAGCAGTCGTTCTTCTCACGAACCATCGCTACTGGAACAGGAAAAGAGGGAAATGGCAACGACACACAAAGTACCTTCCGCCACACACCAGACATGAAAAAGAGATATTACATTGTCACGCAGGTATGAGTTACGATGAAAATTTCAAGCTCATTTGAAAGTTACTTTAAAACCAGTTGCATAATTCGTACCGAACGGACAGACAAGAGAGCGACCTAATAAGAACATCTTAAAATCCGAGAAACTAGAGCTGATACAGAGGTTAACCGATAATCATACTCCCCGCACGCCTTTCGCTAATGGAACGGGGAAAGAGGGATCAAATATGATACCAAAAATACCCTCCGCTACGCACCGTAAGGAGGCTTGTGAAGTGTAGATGTAGATACAGAGACGCTGTTATGTTATTCCTGTTTTGAGACTCACCAGTCATAAGTAATCGTTTTTGTCTACACGTTGGTCCCAAAATTTCAGGTATTATGAAAGCTGTTTGCTGTAAAGTTTGGCATTAGAATGGCGAACATGGGGTAATGAAGGACCCTCCCTCTTAGAAAAAGACGATGTTGCAATTATATCAAAATGTTAGAAGTAGTTACGACCGAGCTACAGTAGCCTATTACAAACGGTTCTGTAAGGTGCTTAAAAATGTTATTAGGATAGTAAAGAGGATGTGGGCATGTAAATAGTACAGCTAACTCACAAGATAAAATTAAAACCTTGCGGGCAGTTGTGAAGGAAGCGTCTGGTCAACAGCACGAGTTCGAGGATATAAAGTCAGTACGTAATAGAAATGTTTCTGCTATTGATAAATCAGATATATGTTCAGCATTTAACAATAACTTTCTGAACATAGCAGGTGAATTAAATAAAAACTTCACAGGGAATTACATGAATCTCCTGGAAAATGGCTTTCCGAGACTGGTATCTGAAATACTCCTCCGTATACTGATAAGGGGGAGAGTGAGCCAATAATTAAATCATTGACGACTAAGGACTAAAGACTCTCATGGGTATGACGGAGTATCTACTAAAATTCTAAATTACTGTATTTACTATCAAAAACAGTCTTGATCACAATTTATTTATTACGGTGACTGGTTTCAACCACTACTGTGGTCATCTTAAGACCAATGAGTAAGAACCCCTTCTGCTGGAGAATCTCCAGCAGAAGGAGCTCCTTACTCATTGGTCTGAAGATGACCACAGTAGTGGTCGAAACCGGTCACCGTAATAAATAAATTGTGATCAAGACTGTTTTTGATAGTAAATATTTGTAAAACTTCGATCACTGTTCACTCCCACAATGTATTCAAAAGTAACTAAAGTACTGTGCTGCACATGCTAGTCCAGTACTTAGCCATATTTGCAATTTTTCGTTTAGGAATGATCAGTTTCCTGGACGACTAAAGTACTCAGTAGTAAAGCCACTATATAAAAAGAGAGAAAGGGATAATATAGACAATTTTAAACCTATTTCAATGCCATCAGTGTTTGCTAAAGTTATCGAAAAGCCTGTGTATGTAAGCTTAATTGATCATTTCACATAATTTGGTGTCAGATGTATAGTTTGGGTTTAGAAGTGGTTTAACAACTTAAAATGCTGTATTTCCTTTTCTCAGTGCGGTACTGTGTGGATTAAACAAAAACGCTAGGCAGCTTTCTTGATTTTACTAAGGCGTTTGATCGTGCTGATCACCAAGTATTGCTCCAGGGGTTAGATCACTTTGCAACACGGGGAGCAGCGGACAGTTGATACACCTTCACTTTAAGAACAGACAGAAAAAGGACATTCTCCACAGTACTGAGAATGGCTATGATGTAGGATGCGAATGGGGTGCCACAGGGATCGGTGCTGTGGCCACTCCTGTTCCTTATTTATATAAATGATATGGCTTCTAGTATCACAGGTGATTCTAAAATATTTCTGTTCTCCGATGACACTGTCTTGGTAGTAAATGATCATGTGTACGACATTGGCACTGTTTCATATAGTGCAGATCAAGACATAAGTTGATGGCTTGTAGAAAATAAACTAAGGCTAAATGACAGTAAGTCTCTGTTTTTACAGTTTCTAACACATAATTCAACAAAATCTGAAATTTTAATTACACGGAATGGGCATGTGATTAAAGAGACTGAATAGTTCAAATTTGTAATTCTTTCAGAAAGTAAACTGTCGTGAAAAGCCCATGTTCAGTATCTTGTTCAAAGACTTGCTGCCAATTTTACTATTAAAACAGCATCTGAAGCAAGTGATAGTTAAGAGACGAAAAGTAGTCTACTTTGCTTATTTTCATTCGCTTATGACGCATGGTATTTAGGGTAATTCTTCCCATTCTCAAAGTGTATTTTTGGCTCAGAAACAGGCGATTTGGGCAATATGTGGTGTAAGTTCGCGAACCTCTTGTCCACATTGGTTCATCTGTCTGGGTATTCTGACATTGGCTTCTCAATATACATTGAATCGCCAAAAAAACTGGTATAGGCATGCGTATTCAAATACAGAGATTTGTAAACAGGTAGAATATAGCGCTGCATTCGGTAACGCCTATATAAGACTGGCGCACTTGTTAGATCGGTTACTGCTGCCACAACGGCAGGTTATCAAGATCTAAGTGAGTTTGAACGTGGTGTTGGCGCAGTAACGATGGGACATCATCTCCGAGATAGCGATGAAGTGGGGATTTGCAAGTACGACCATTTCACGAGTGTACCGTTATTATCAGGAACACGGTAAAACATCAAATCTCCGACATCGCTGCTGCCGGAAAAAGATCTTGCAAGAACGGGACCAACGACAACTGATGAGAATCGGTCTACTTGACAGAAGTACAACCCTTCCGCAAATTGCTGCAGATTGCTTTGCTGGGCCATCAACAAGTGTCAATGTGCGAACTATTCAACGAAACATCATCGATATAGGCTTTCAAAGCCAAAAGCCCACTCTTGTACCCTTGATGACTGCACGACACAAATCCTTACGCATCGCTTGGGCCCGTCAACACCGACAGGGGCTGGTCAAGCTGGTGGAGGCTCTGTATTGGCTCTGGGCGTGTGCAGTTGGAGTGATATGGGACCCCTGGTACGTCTAGATACGACTCTGACAAGTGACACGAACTTAAGCATCCTGTCTGATCACCTGTATCCTTTCATGTCCATTGTGCATACCGACAGAGTTGGGAAATTCCAGCAGGACAATGAGACATCGCACACGTCCAGAACTGCCACATAGTATCCCCAGAAACACTCTTCTGAGTTTAAACACTTCCGCTGGCCGCCAAACTCCGCAGACATAAACATTATTAAGCATATCTGGGATGTCTTGCAACGTGATGTTCATAAGAGATCTCCACCCCCCTCGTACTCTTATAGATTTATGGACAGTCCTGCAGGATTCATGGTGTCGATTTCCTTCAGCACTACTTCAGATATTAGTCGAGTTCATCCACATCGTGCTTGCGGCACTTCTGCGTGCTCGCGGGGGCCCTACACTATATTAAGCAGGTGTACCAGTTTCTTTGGCTCTACAGCGTGTGTAACGTCTTTTCTTGTTCATAATACAAGCTTATTCCGAAGAATTAGCACCTTTCACTCACTTAATACTAGGCAGAAATCCAGTCTGCATTTGGATCACACCTCCTTGGCTCTTTACAGAAAGACGTGCAGTGTTCTCTGCATCCATTTTCAGTGAGCTACCATAAGAATTCAAAAACTGTAGCAGTGATTCACGCGCTTTGAAATCTAAACTGAAGAGTTGCCTCATTGGTCACTCCTTCTATTCTGTTGAGGAATTCCTTGAAAAATTAAGCTATTTCCTGTGTTACATTGTTGACTGAGTTCACAGAAACTTAAAGCCTGTCGTCTTTTTAGGATTGATAAACATTTTATTTTATCTGTTACTACTTTCCTGTTGTAATTTCATGAACTGGGACGTTCCATGACCATGGAGTTTTGCTCCTCAGCTTGGTCCTACGAAATTAGATGTGTAATGTAAAAAAGATGAAAAATAGGGAAGTAGCAATGATTGTAGAGTTCGTTTAATGACAAACATTGACTGTATATGTCCCTGAATTAGGTCGATGGTAAATTCTCCACATTGATGAGAAATGAAAACAGGAAAAATGTCGTCCAAATGTTTCAAAACAATTTATTTTCGAAAGAAAATATATACGTAGAAACGAATCGAAAAATATTCATAAAGCAGTATATAGCGCCTTTTTTACTTTATCGTTAATGTCTTGTTTTCTTCGTTAAATAGAGTGCCAAATAATGTTGAGAGTTACATTTCGTCTTCATTGTTAAAACAATCATCATCATCATCATCATCATCATCATCATTTAAGACTGATTATGCCTTTCAGCGTTCAGTCTGGAGCATAGCCCCCCTTATACAGTTCCTCCATGATCCCCTATCAGTGCTAACATTGGTACCTCTTCTAATGTTAAACCTATTACTTCAAAATCATTATTAACCGAATCCAGGTACCTTCTCCTCGGTCTGCCCCGACTCCTCCTACCCTCTACCCTCTCTTGGGTAACCTTGCTTCTCCCATGCGTGTAACATGACCCCAACCTCTAAGCCTGTTCGCCCTGACTGCTACGTCTATAGAGTTCATTCCCAGTTTTTCTTTGATTTCCTCATTGTGGAAACCCTCCTGCCATTGTTCCCATCTACTAGTACCTGCAATCATCCTAGCTACTTTCATATCCGTAACCTCAACCTTGTTAATAAGGTAACCTGAATCCACCCAGCTTTCGCTCCCATACAACAAAGTTGGTCGAAAGATTGAACGGTGCACAGATAACTTAGTCTTGGTACTGACTTCCTTCTTGCAGAAGAGAGTAGATCGTAGCTGAGCGCTCACTGCATTAGCTTTGCTACACCTCGCTTCCAGTTCTTTCACTATGTTGCCATCCTGTGAGAATATGCATCCTAAGTACTTGAAACCGTCCACCTGTTCTAACTTTGTTCCTCCTATTTGGCACTCAATCCGTTTATATTTCTTTCCCACTGACATTACTTTCGTTTTGGAGATGCTAATCTTCATACCATAGTCCTTACATCTCTGATCTAGCTCTGAAATATTACTTTGCAAACTTTCAATCGAATCTGCCATCACAACTAAGTCATCCGCATATGCAAGACTGCTTATTTTGTGATCACATATCTTAATCTCACCCAGCCAGTCTATTGTTTTCAACATATGATCCATAAATAATATGAACAACAGTGGAGACAGGTTGCAATCTTGTCTTACCCCTATAACTACTCTGAACCATGAACTCAATTTACCGTCAACTCTAACTGCTGCCTGACTATCCATGTAAAGACCTTTAATTGCTTGCAAAAGTTTGCCTCCTATTCCATAATCTTGTAGAACAGACAATAACTTCCTCCTAGGAACCCGGTCATATGCCTTTTCTAGATCTATAAAGCATAGATACAATTCCCTGTTCCACTCATAACACTTCTCCATTATTTGCCGTAAGCTAAAGATCTGGTCCTGACTACCTCTAAGAGGCCTAAACCCACACTGATTTTCATCCAGTTGGTCCTCAACTAATACTCGCACTTTCCTTTCAACAATACCTGAGAAGATTTTACCCACAACGCTGATTAAAGAGATACCTCTGTAGTTGTTACAATCTTTTCTGTTTCCATGTTTAAAGATTGGTGTGATTACTGCTTTTGTCCAGTCTGATGGAACCTGTCCCAACTCCCAGGCCATTTCAATTATCCTGTGTAGCCATTTAAGACCTGACATTCCACTGTATTTGATGAGTTCCGACTTAATTTCATCCACCCCAGCCGCTTTATTGCACTGCAGTCTATTGACCATTTTTTCCACTTCCTCAAATGTGATCCTATTTCCATCATCATTCCTATCCCATTCTACCTCGAAATCTGAAACATTACTGATCGCATTTTCACCTACATTGAGCAACTCTTCAAAATATTCCCTCCATCTGCCCAAGGCATCCACAGTATTCACCAGCAGTTTTCCTGACCTGTCCAACATACTTGTCATTTCCTTCTTACCTCCCTTTCGAAGACTGCCAATTACACTCCAGAATGGTTTTCCAGCAGCTTGACCCATAGTCTCCAACCTGTTTCCAAAGTCTTCCCACGATTTCTTCTTGAATGCTGCAGTTATCTGTTTGGCTTTGTTTCTTTCTTCAACATAACTTTCTCTGTCTACCTGGGTTCTGGTATGTAGCCATTTTTGATACGCCTTCTTTTTCCTTTTACAGGCTGCCTTGACTGTATCATTCCACCAAGCTGCTTGCTTCATCCTACTTTTACACACTACTGTTCCAAGACATTCTTTAGCCACTTCTAGTACTGTGTCCCTGTACCTTGTCCATTCCTGTTCCAATGACTGTAATTGACTACATTCAACTAACTGGTACCTTTCAGAGATCGCTGTTATGTACTTGTGCCTGATTTCCTTATCCTGAAGTTTCTCCACTCTTATCCTCCTACATATGGACCTGACCTCCTGCACTTTCGGTCTCACAATCTCAATTTCACTGCAGATTAAATAATGATCAGTGTCATCAAAGAATCCCCTGAATACACGTGTGTCCCTCACAGCCTTCCAGGGGAGTGTTATGGGACCATTGCTTTTCACAATATATATATAAATGACCTAGTAGATAGTGTTGGAAGTTCCATGCGGCTTTTCGCGGATGATGCTGTAGTATACAGAGAAGTTGCAGCATTAGAAAATTGTAGCGAAATGCAGGAAGATCTGCAGCGGATAGGCACTTGGTGCAGGGAGTGGCAACTGACCCTTAACATAGACAAATGTAATATATTGCGAATACATAGAAAGAAGGATCCTTTATTGTTTGATTATATGATAGCGGAACAAACACTGGTAGCAGTTACTTCTGTAAAATACATTCCTGGAAATGGAAAAAAGAACACCTTGACACCGGTGTGTCAGACCCACCATACTTGCTCCGGACACTGCGAGAGGGCTGTACAAGCAATGATCACACGCACGGCACAGCGGACACACCAGGAACCGCGGTGTTGGCCGTCGAATGGCGCTAGCTGCGCAGCATTTGTGCACCGCCGCCGTCAGTGTCAGCCAGTTTGCCGTGGCATGCGGAACTCCATCGCAGTCTTTAACACTGGTAGCATGCCGCGACAGCGTGGACGTGAACCGTATGTGCAGTTGACGGACTTTGAGCGAGGGCGTATAGTGGGCATGCGGGAGGCCGGGTGGACGTACCGCCGAATTGCTCAACACGTGGGGCGTGAGGTCTCCACAGTACATCGATGTTGTCGCCAGTGGTCGGCGGAAGGTGCACGTGCCCGTCGACCTGGGACCGGACCGCAGCGACGCACGGATGCACGCCAAGACCGTAGGATCCTACGCAGTGCCGTAGGGGACCGCACCGCCACTTCCCAGCAAATTAGGGACACTGTTGCTCCTGGGGTATCGGCGAGGACCATTCGCAACCGTCTCCATGAAGCTGGGCTACGGTCCCGCACACCGTTAGGCCGTCTTCCGCTCACGCCCCAACATCGTGCAGCCCGCCTCCAGTGGTGTCGCGACAGGCGTGAATGGAGGGACGAATGGAGACGTGTCGTCTTCAGCGATGAGAGTCGCTTCTGCCTTGGTGCCAATGATGGTCGTATGCGTGTTTGGCGCCGTGCAGGTGAGCGCCACAATCAAGACTGCATACGACCGAGGCACACAGGGCCAACACCCGGCATCATGGTGTGGGGAGCGATCTCCTACACTGGCCATACACCACTGGTGATCGTCGAGGGGACACTGAATAGTGCACGGTACATCCAAACCGTCATCGAACCCATCGTTCTACCATTCCTAGACCGGCAAGGGAACTTGCTGTTCCAACAAGACAATGCACGTCCGCATGTATCCCGTGCCACCCAACGTGCTCTAGAAGGTGTAAGTCAACTACCCTGGCCAGCAAGGTCTCCGGATCTGTCCCCCATTGAGCATGTTTGGGACTGGATGAAGCGTCGTCTCACGCGGTCTGCACGTCCAGCACGAACGCTGGTCCAACTGAGGCGCCAGGTGGAAATGGCATGGCAAGCCGTTCCACAGGACTACATCCAGCATCTCTACGATCGTCTCCATGGGAGAATAGCAGCCTGCATTGCTGCGAAAGGTGGATATACACTGTACTAGTGCCGACATTGTGCATGCTCTGTTGCCTGTGTCTATGTGCCTGTGGTTCTGTCAGTGTGATCATGTGATGTATCTGACCCCAGGAATGTGTCAATAAAGTTTCCCCTTCCTGGGACAATGAATTCACGGTGTTCTTATTTCAATTTCCAGGAGTGTATCTGGGAGCATGCGTGCGGAACGATTTGTAGTGGAATGATCATATAAAATTAATTGTTGGTAAGGCGGGTACCAGGTTGAGATTCATTGGGAGAGTCCTTAGAAAATGTAGTCCATCAACAAATGAGGTGGCTTACAAAACACTTGTTCGACCTATACTTGAGTATTGCTCATCAGTGTGGGATCCGTACCAGATCTGGTTGACGGAGGAGATAGAAAAGATCCAAAGAAGAGCGGCGCGTTTTGTCACAGGGTTATTTGGTAACCGTGATAGCGTTACGGAGATGTTTAACAAACTCAAGTGGCAGACTCTGCAAGAGAGGCGCTCTGCATCGCGGTGTAGCTTGCTCGCCAGGTTTCGAGAGGGTGCGTTTCTGGATGAGGTATCGAATATATTGCTTCCCCCTACTTATACCTCCCGAGGAGATCACGAATGTAAAATTAGAGAGATTAGAGCGCGCACAGAGGCTTTCAGACAGTCGTTCTTCCCGCGAACCATACGCGACTGGAACAGGAAAGGGAGGTAATGACAGTGGCACGTAAAGTGCCCTCCGCCACACACCGTTGGGTGGCTTGCGGAGTATAAATGTAGATGTAGACGTAGATGAATTCCTGATCTGTTATTATATAGTCAATGACAGATCTGGTTTCCCTGCCTTCCCAAGTATACCGTTGAATGTTCTTATGTTTAAAAACGGAGTTTGTGATTACTAAGCCCATACTGGCACAGAAATCCAAGAGTTGTTTCCCGTTCCTGTTGGCCTCCATATCCTCTCCAAATTTACCCATAACCTTTTCATACCCTTCTGTTCGATTTCCAATCCTGGCGTTAAAATCACCCATGAGCAGAACACTGTCCTTGTCCTTTACTCTAACAACTACATCACTGAGTGCCGCATAAAAACTGTCCATCTTATCTTGATCTGACCCTTCACAATGCGAATATACTGACACAATCCTAATTTTCTTGCTAGACACTGTCAAATCTATCCACATCAGTCGTTCGTTTACATACCTTATTGCAACTACGCTGGGTTCCATTTCTTTCCTGATGTAAAGCCCTACACCCCATTGTGCTATTCCTGCTTTGACTCCTGACAGGTAGACCTTGTATTCTCCCACTTCCTCTTCTTTCTCACCCCTTACCCGAATGTCACTAACTGCTAAAACGTCCAGCCCCATCTTACTTGCAGCCTCTGCCAGCTCTACCTTCTTCCCAGAGTAGCCCCCATTGATATTAATAGCTCCCCATCTCATTACCATTTGTTTGCCAAGTCGTATCTTAGGAGTCCCTGGTTTGTTAGTTAGAGGTGGGACTCCGTCACCTCCAAAGGTCCGAGGCATTTTGCTCTGATTGTTGCCACATCATATTTAAAGTACCAGGGAAGCAGTTTGCTAGCCTTACTTGCCCCGAGTCCCATTGGGTTTTACCCCTAACGGCTGAGGGACTAACCGGTGGATTTGGTAGTCTTTGCCGTATGAGCACAAAGGTGACCACGACTCAGAATATGTCCGAGATGCCCAGCCTTATTCCAAAGTAACTGGTATCCCGACTGACGGGACCACTTACTTGGCCACTCATACGTTGCCCGTGGTTCATGAACTAGGACAAAAGTAACTGGTATCCCGACTGTCGGGACCACTTACTTGGCCACTCATACGTTGCACTCATACACCACGAACCACCGTTAAAACAATTTTCATTAGAAATGTTATTAATCTATTTACTTTCTTATTTGTTTATAACGTAGAGGTTTTCTATGTCCAAGAACTGCGAAACGTAAGTAAGTTATTAATTTCATATATTTGGTGCTTTTTGTGGGAAAATGCTCGTAGGAAAAATATCAGCTGTTTGTACAACCATCGGAATACATCACGGAGACAAAGCAAACAGAAGAGATAAAGATACAGAAGACACAAAAGCGCAAAGTAACTTGATTGAACACGACTAACCTAGGCGAGAATTGGTTAAGTTCCAAAGTTAGCAGACGAAGCTGCCGCCCCTTGTTTCCTCGCACGCGCGGTCTTCAACGTACTCAAGACTTTAGAATTGCCCACTCTGCACAGTAAATTGAGCACTGGAGTTATCGACCCACTGGAGAACTGATTGTCGGCTGATTGCATGCTGACACACACTCAGACCGAGTACTCGACTTTGAGCAGAAAGTGGCTCTTGTAAAATTGACGTAAGGAAGAAACGGACAAAATATCTAGAACACGCAATTGTGAGGAGTGTACCTAACGGACTGCCTAGTGCCAGATCCTTGCTTTCTAAAAGCCCATATGGCCTGGTTATGACAGGTTACGCTTTCGAACGTAAGATCGTGATAAATGACAGAATGCGTGGGACTGGGGTGTTTAGTGGAATATACCATTCTTTAACAGAAAACTGGGAACTGGGGTGAGTACTATGTAATAAATAGCACTTCTCGGTTAGAAATTAGGACCCTCATTAAAAACTTGTCGGTGGGGAAGACGCGTCATATTGCTCATAATGATACGATTTACTTCTGAGGTACTGTCCACCAGATTTCTTCCGAGTTTACAGCTGATCGGTATTTATATCCACATTTTAATTATAGAGCACTTTTGGAGTGATGACTTCTCCAGGTGTATTTCCCAAAAGATATGTACGTTCTAGATTCAATATAGTTCTACAATGGATTGATAGAATGATGGAATGATAGGCGAGAATTGCTGTAAAAAAGGCACGGGTTTGGGCTCACTAGTTACCACGAGTTGACGGTTACTGTTCCCACTGTCGGTAGCAAGGGTGACCAAAGACGGCAACATTTGGACTCACCTTACCATTTTGCCTGCTGTTCATCTAGTATAAAGATCAGTGACGTCTGCTGGGACGTGGTACTAAGCATTCGATACATCACATTCCAAAAAGAGCTTAAACAATACCAATAGTATCAAAGTTGGTAGATGACCACTACGCGAGGGAAGTTACAATTAACTGTAACTGCCCAATTAGGGAGCACGCGATCGCTGTTTCCTTGCATTCATTTTAAAATATTGCGCTGGACGCAAAGAGTGTTGCATTTGGTGTTTCAAACTGTATTTACTGGTGGCAGAGTTACATCTGTCCGTCATAAAGACTCATGCACCAGTTTAGCAACAGTGCATCGACCCGTCAGTCGGTGCCTGGAACTCTCTCACAGTACTGCGAATGAAACTTCTTTCTTGACATACCTGATAGTTCAAGATCACTGCTGGGTGAAGTCACTTAGACAATGGATCAACGTTGTGCTACAAAAGATAGTTTGCGATAGTTGTCTTTACGTACCAATATTTATTTTATACATTTACATGTTCACTTGTCACCGACTAGTTTCTAGAAGCATCACTTTAATCTCCAGTTTCATCGGATTCAACACGGAATGGCAAGTGGTTCCAACAAATATCAAGTGTTAACCAAAGCAGCGCACACCTCCACGCTAAGGGTAGCTCCTTGGTAACGGCGGGGGAAACAGGATAATACTATACGAAAAGTCGGGAGTATATTGTACAGGGTGTTTCAAAAATGACCGGTATATTTGAAACGGCAATAAAAACTTAACGATCAGTGATAGAAATACACCGTTTGTTGCAATATGCTTGGGACAACAGTACATTTTCAGGCGGACAAACTTTCGAAATTACAGGAGCTACAATTTTCAACAACAGATGGCGCTGCGGTCTGGGAAACTCTATAGTACGATATTTTCCACATATCCACCATGCGTAGCAATAATATGGCGTAGTCTCTGAATGAAATTACCCGAAACCTTTGACAACGTGTCTGGCGGAATGGCTTCACATGCAGATGAGATGTACTGCTTCAGCTGTTCAATTGTTTCTGGATTCTGGCGGTACACCTGGTCTTTCAAGTGTCCCCACAGAAAGAAGTCACAGGGGTTCATGTCTGGCGAATAGGGAGGCCAATCCACGCCGCCTCCTGTATGTTTCGGATAGCCCAAAGCAATCACACGATCATCGAAATATTCATTCAGGAAACTAAAGACGTCGGCCGTGCGATGTGGCCGGGCACCATCTTGCATAAACCACGAGGTGTTCGCAGTGTCGTCTAAGGCAGTTTGTACCGCCACAAATTCACGAAGAATGTCCAGATAGCGTGCTGCAGTAATCGTTTCGGATCTGAAAAATGGGCCAATGATTCCTTTGGAAGAAATGGCGGCCCAGACCAGTACTTTTTGAGGATGCAGGGACAATGGGACTGCAACATGGGGCTTTTCGGTTCCCCATATGCGCCAGTTCTGTTTATTGACGAAGCCGTCCAGGTAAAAATAAGCTTCGTCAGTAAACCAAATGCTGCCCACATGCATATCGCCGTCATCAATCCTGTGCACTATATCGTTAGCGAATGTCTCTCGTGCAGCAATGGTAGCGGCACTGAGGGGTTGCCGCGTTTGAATTTTGTATGGATAGAGGTGTAAACTCTGGCGCATGAGACGATACGTGGACGTTGGCGTCATTTGGACTGCAGCTGCAACACGGCGAACGGAAACCCGAAGCCGCTGTCGGATCACCTGCTGCACTAGCTGCGCGTTGCCCTCTGTGGTTGCCGTACGCGGTCGCCCTACCTTTCCAGCACGTTCATCCGTCACGTTCCCAGTCCGTTGAAATTTTTCAAACAGATCCTTTATTGTATCGCTTTTCGGTCCCTTGGTTACATTAAACCTCCGTTGAAAACTTCGTCTTGTTGCAACAACACTGTGTTCTAGGCGGTGGAATTCCAACACCAGAAAAATCCTCTGTTCTAAGGAATAAACCATGTTGTCTACAGCACACTTGCACGTTGTGAACAGCACACGCTTACAGCAGAAAGACGACGTACAGAATGGCGCACCCACAGACTGCGTTGTTTTCTATATCTTTCACATCACTTGCAGCGCCATCTGTTGTTGAAAATTGTAACTACTGTAATTTCGAAAGTTTGTCCGCCTGAAAATGTACTGTTGTCCCAAGCATATTGCAACAAACGGTGTATTTCTATCGCTGCTCGTTTAGTTTTTATTGCCGTTTCAAATATACCGGTCATTTTTGAAACACCCTGTATATTTCTTAGTTAAAACACGAAATAGTTCCAGGTTATTATGACTAAATTAATTATATGAATGAGAGCTCGTTAGTTACAAAGTCAGTTATTGCCAGGTTAATCGAAGTTGTAGAAATATTGTGATGCACTACCTGGTGCAGAGCCCTAACCGGAGTTCTTGCACTCCTGGATATAACTGTGTAACTCGGAAGCGTGGTAGTGTGAACTGGGGGAGGGCTTCTGTTCGAGTGCCAGCCACACCAGATTTGTTGACTGCAACTAGGGAGTTTGCAGGAAGCGGAGTGTGATTGCTCCTAAGAGTGCTTGAGGGACAGTTGTGAATGAGGCTGTGTGTTTCCTGATGTCCCAATAAACCATTCCCCATCTTAGTGCTCTGGGAAAGTATATTGATCGAGACTTAATACTGACTTATTTCTTTGTCATTTAAAATGTCCCCATTACAGGTAAAAAAAAAAAAAAGTGGAAATGAGCGTATGGCATCGTTGGCCGAGAGGCCCCATGTGGGGAAGTTCGGCCGCCAAGTGCATGCCTTATTTCAGTCGACGCCACATTGGGCGACTTGCGTGCCGGTGATGAAATGATGAGGACAACACAACACTCAGTCCCCAAGCGGAGAAAATCTCCAACCCGGCCGGGAATCGAACCCAGGCACGCTTGCCTGGAAGGCGAGCACTTTACCACCAAGCTAAGCAGGTGGACACCATTGCAGGTAAACTGGCATCACGTCTGTGCTAGATAGTTATGTCCCACCAGTTCTATGACTGATTCATCAATTATGGATATACCGAGTGAACTGCCATGAGAGACGATATTAGAACTTAGTTTTCCTTACGCACCCCAGGAAAATTAGAGTACTGGCATTGGAATTGGTCCCGTAAACACTGCCAAGTGGGTTGAGAAACCTGTTGGCTGGTAACTAAATGTGCCCATCACTGGAGGGTTGGACCTCTTTAAAAATTTTCATCGTGGTAGCGGATTCTGGGGCTGAGTAGATGATTGGCCAGTGGAGGTTACTGAAGAACGACACTGATGCAAGCGTCAACCTAACATAGCTGGACTTGAAACAACTCTTACGCAGCTCAAGCAGGCAAATTGCCTTTCCAGCATCGAGAGTCACAATCCCCACAAAGACACCTCGCAGGCATCCTCCAACTGAATAACGCAGTTACATAGTAATACAGCATTACATCTGATGATCTTCATTTTGGACAGTCGTTTGGGATCCATCCCTACGCAACGGCTGCGTCAGAGTTTGCTGATAAATCGGCTATGATACCGCTGTTGTGGATACCTCTGGGGCATATTGCTTTGCAGTCATGCCTACGATATTGCAGCTCCACGTTGGAGAATCTCCTAGACGTTATTCAATTATCAGGAAAAGTGATTCAAAATAACATATAATATATAGAGTTGATGGCGTCATCTACCTTCTTTTGCTCTGTGCAGGTCCGGAACGGAACACGTCGTCCCGTTCACAGGCGACAGCATGGAGATTGTCCTTTCGCTCCCTGGCGACGAACTGCTGGATGACCCGAAGTACAGCGGATTCGTTATAGAGGTGCTGCAGGAAGGAAGAAACCGGTGGAAGAGAGCGGAGAAAGATTGGTACGCCTTGGGAAGCTACGGCCACTGGAAACCATACTACAGTCCTGAGGCTGCCACGGGAGCGCTAACCAAATGGAGCGGTCAGAGGGTGCGGGTGAGCAAACAGTTATCCATTAAATTACAGAATATAAATTCTTAACCGGAATTCCAGTGTCAAAATGTCTGTTCAGGAATGTATGGGTATTTTGGTATAAGGGACCCTTGGTCTCTGATGACTCATTACCGAGTTTCAAATTTACGTTTATTAACATGTAGGCGTAAATTTCCGTCTATATGTTTCCCCTTCCAATGACTTGGAGTGACCTACTGTGGTAGGTCAGAAACGTGAAAACACTGCGAGAAATGCGGACACGAACAGAAACGCTAGCCAAGCCGGCAAGTTGCGCTGTTGTATTTTACCACTCACTGGCAGACACGTGCAATGTCCGCAATACGTTGCATGTGTCAGTCGTGCCCAGAACAGTGATTTGTGTAGTTGTGAGTAGTTATGTCAGAGGTAAGTGACTTCGAACGTGGGAAATTGTTCGTGCTCATATAATGGGTACTTCCGTAACCAAGACAGCCGAAGTGTCTGATGTTTCTGTTGTGTCTAGACACGACAGTCTAGACACAAGGCGAGGAAGCCGAAAGGGCACGCGTCAACTCACGCCGGCTGGCGTTAAGTCTGAAACAGGATACGTAATGAATGCTATAAAGGAAAGTACGTAGCTGCTGGAATAGTTAACTTTAATCCATCATTTGTATCTACATCTACATCTATACTCCGCGAGCCACCTTACGGTGTGTGGCGGAGGGTACTTATTGTACCACTATCTGATCCCCCCTTCCCTGTTCCATTCACAAATTGTGCGTGGGAAGAACGCATTCTTGATGATACAAGTGAGACTCTCTCTAGAAATGGTTAATGGCGCCTTGCTAGGTCATAGCTATGGACTTAGCTGAAGGCTATTCTAACTATCTCTCGGCAAATGAGAGAAAGGCTTCGTCAGTGTAGTCGCTAGCAAAGTCGTCGTACAACTGGGGCGAGTGCTAGTAAGTCTCTCAAGACCTGCCGTGTGGTGGCGCTCGGTCTGCAATTACTGACAGTGGCGACACGCGGGTCCGACATGTACTAATGGACCGCGGCCGATTTAAAGCTACCACCTAGCAAGTGTGGTGTCTGGCGGTGACACCGCAGTTTCAATGGGCATCGTATAGATGTTTTTTTTTTTTTTACTACATACAGGGAAAACGAAAAAGCATCAAAGTCACAAAATGGTCGAAAGTGTGTGCTGAGTGATCGCGACAAACGGTTACTGAAGAAGGTTCTGAGCAAAAATAACAGGTTAACAACTGCAGAAGTCACTCACGAACCCTGTCATCACAAAAAATCAAGAAGGGAGCTCCATAAGCAAGAAACTGCAGGGTGAAAATACAACTCATCAGTGATGCAAATGCCCGTAACAGGAAAACACGATGCCAAAGGCATAAATCCTGGACTAGGGAACATTACTAGAAAGTTATGTCGTTGGATGAGACGTGTTTCTCACCGTTTCCAGCTTCTGGCCGAGTTTATGTCCCAAGGGTGTAACATGGTACGTGTTAGGTGGTGATTTTTGGCACCTCTGTCATTCCGCTTATAACGCTACTTGCCACATGTAATGCACAGGCGTACCGTGAAACAAACCAACGTTACCCTCTGAGAGGATTTCGAATTTTGACCGCGCGTGTGGCTAATGGATAAAGGTATCGGACTATAATTTTGACTGTGGTGAAATTACCAGAAAAACTAAACGGACTTTAACCTTGGGAGTTAATGAAAGTGGTAAAAATCATACGTGAGTGAAAAAGAGAACGGTCGCCAGCCCAATTAGGCATATTAATTTTTAATATATGTTTAAAAAAAACTGAACATTGGTTATTACAGTTACTTTCGTGGATATTTCCCTTTGAATAGTGCACAGGATACAAACTGACAAAGTGTACTTTGAGCTGGTGGAGCAGCAATTCTCAACAACGCACCCACCAGTAATTATGAAAGGAAAATTTGCATCAAGCTCACATTAATAACAACTACACTCAAGATCATTATTTAAACCAATACTGAAATGTTACAGAATGATGCGCAGAACTAAATCTGGACATGAGGGGCTTCTATCTTAACTGACATGCAAAAACACAAGTAAAGATAAATAATATCATCAATACACTGTTTATACTCCTCTACATATATCAGTTTTCCTTAGCAGCAGTAATAGTCCAATTATCTTTCTAATATGTGGAGAATATGATGGGGGCCCATAAACTAGTATAGTGTCACTAGTTAAACTCTATGGTAATTTCAATAAAAACACTAATTCAAACAAAGCTAATCCTTCACTTCACTTGGAGTAGTTCATAATTTACTTTGCAGGACAAAAAGTCAACACCGAGCTCAATTAACTTCGAAAAAGGAACCGTTCGTGGTAGAAATCAAAACACTACTATTTTTGCAATGAGCTTAACGTAGTTTTCTTTTTTACCACCTGTGAAGCAGGTATTTTAGACAATAACATTTATGCAACCTGGCACTGTATTCCTGCAAACCTTTACTTTGCAGTAAACTAAGAGTACTTTAGCAAAATCTTATCTAAGTTTGCTTTTGTGGCTTTACATTTCACTTGTGCTACTCGTTATACATTTGACAAACAAACAAAAAAAAACACTTTTAAACACCTGAATGCAAGAATTGTTCATTTAAAACAGGATAATCGGTTTTAACAGCAGTTAGGAGTGTTCACCGCGTAGGTTCGTCATCACGATAGATGATATGTTTCTCGACACAGATGTATAGCATTTGGATTTTTATTAGAACCACACACACAAATTAACTGGCCATGCCCATATATATAGTTGGATGTATGAAGTTAGTAAAGCAGGACGACGTTTTGGTGGCAAGCGACTTGGCGGCTAACTGTACTCACGGCTTTTGATGTTCGAATGCTCTATAAAATCTCTTCTTGGCGTCGGATTTTCAACATATTAGAGGCATTTCTTTTTGCAGAGACTACCAAATAATATCCAGATCCACATCCAAGGCACAAATCCTTTGCAAAGCAGCTTCCAATTGCCTCTCTTGACACTGTTTAAGTGTACCGTGCTATGGCTCCCACATACTGCTTACTGTTCACACCAAGGAGCCGCCAAGTTCGATCGCCAAAACCACTTTTTACTTCGCGCCATGCCACTTCCATTGCGGAGAAACTTCACTACGTCTTTTATATACAACAAGTACAAGTGCCCTAAGCATGAACCAGCTTTCAATAAAGATTGTCTTTTTTATAAACATACATATATTACAAAAATTTATTATTTTAACAAATCATTTTTCACATAATTAAAAAACTCTGAGTTTTCTGGTCACAAATCAATGACTTTAAATAACAAAGAATACACACTCCATAATTGGAGATATACAGTTACATAACATAAACCTACTTCTAATCGATATAAGTGTTACACACTGACCACATGATTGGTTGTGGTAAGTTCCTATGGGACTTAACTGCTGAGGTCATAGGTCCCTAGGCTTACACACTACTTGATGTAAGTTTAATTTACGCTAAGGACAACACACACACGCACCCATGCCCGAGGGAGGACTCGAACCTCCGACGGGGGGAGCCGCGCGAACCGTGGCAAGACGCCCTAGGCCGCGCGGCTACGCCGCCCGGCACTGACCGCATGGCTACTGCCAAGGATTAACGGCCATTCTGGCTGATCAGATCGATCCCGCGGTACAGTGTTTGTTCTCCAATGGCGATGCTGTGTTCTAAGACGACAGCGCCCCCGTTCAGATACGTTGCGCCGTCCAGGACTGGTTTTGTAAGCAGGAGGATGAGTTGTCGCATCTCCCCTGGTAACCACATTCGCCAGATCTCAGTATTATTGAGTCTTCGTGGTCTGCTTAGGATAGAATGATGAGTGACCGCTATCTACCTCTATTACTTGAACTTACCACAATTTTGCAGGAAGATCCGAATAAGATTCCTTTGAAAATTGTACAGGACCTGTATTTATCCATTCCCAAACGACTGTTTTGAATGTCAACGGTTTTCCTACACTATTAGGCACGGAAATGTGTTGTTTTCAGTGTTTCCTTTATTCTGCCCACCCCTGTACAACGCCCCATAGCAAGAGCGGCATCTTTGCGCAGACTGGAATTAGACGATCTTTGGGGCCAATACGGCAATGAGAGATCACTGCTGTGCTGACCACCGAGCCATCGTTGAAGCAGCTTATCTGTACCACTACATGGCTAAAGAGTTGTACGGTGAAGATTTTCTGTTGCAAGTTGCGTATCTAGCGGTTTTCAGGAGCAAAAAATATAAGATTTTCAATGTTTCGTGTGATAGACAGACTTTAAAAATTTCAAATATTTTTACAATCTGGTAATTAACATGCTCGTAATATCTTACGTTGAAGTTCTAACAAAGTAAGAGAAGTATTCAAGTGAGAAAGTCTCCACAGAATTTGCGAAGAAAGGAACATACGGAAAATACTGATAAGAAGTAGGGAAAGGTGATGAGATATTTGTTAAGACATCAGCCAATAACTTCCAGCGTACTAGAGGGAGCTGTAGACGATGAAAACTGCAGAGGAAGACAGAGACGGAAATACATTCAACAAATAATTGAGGATGCAGTTTGCAAGTGCTACTCTGAGATGAAGAGGTTAGCGCAGGGGAGGAATTCGTGGTTGGCCACATCCAACCAGCCAAAAGACTAGCAAATAAATAAAAGCCGATGTGTTTATACCGATGGTGCCATATTCGAGTGCTTTGACATGTGGGACGTGCAGTACAGTACTTTGGACCAGGATCACACCGCACAGTGAACCCATTAGTTAATTGTACCAGGAGGATCCTTACAGGATCTGAACTGGAAACTGAGCATTTGCGCCAAAGTAAATTTTTAGTTTCGATGCGTAAGTAAAAACTCAAGTTTCTATCTTCATTCATGTAGAAGATATAGTCTTGTCGAATTGGGTGCATCGTTTTGAAATATCCTGTATATAGACTATCAGGTAAATGTTACCGAAACACGGTGATTAAATTTCTGTGTGGCGGAGAATTTCCCTGCTTTTCCGTAAAATTTTGTTTGCCGCTGTTTCAATTTTTCGGCTGTATATTTAGTAGTTAATTCATATCTAATGCAATAAGTAACGAATATTTTGGCATTTGTGGTGAGAGCAATGAATTTTTCATATAGGTCGCAAGGCGACACTTTGTATACTGCGTATTCTCTTAATTGTGTTTAGTTTTTCTTTTTGGTCTTATTACTATATTTAATATTAAAACTGCATTTACTTGATTTAAGTGTTGGCTCTATACAGACTGTGTAATACAGAAAATGAAGGTAAAAATTAAAACAGCCGTTCAGAAAAGCAATACGATGAATTAATTGAAAGAACGGTGAAAATATAAAAACGAATGAACGAGATAAATTTTAAATTACAGTTACGAGAGGAATTTCTGCTCCGAATTAACGATAAATTCGGTTTGGGTCCAGTATTTTTGATAACGTGTTTCGACTGTGAGCTTTATATCTTACGGTTCTACATTTTCAGATTTTTTATATAATTAGCAGTTAAACAAATGGACAACTTTTTCCAAGTAATGAGATGTTGTTACGTAAATGACGCGCGATCTTTTTTGTTGTTTGAGAATCCATTTCAGCGAGTACCACTCTCACCACACATATTTCCCTTTACATTAACCGATGAAATGTGAGATAATGCTGGCGTTCGTTCGCCTACCGGTGTATGCAATCCAGAAGCGCACTTGCCCGGGAAAGGCAAAGGTCCCCGGTTCGAGCTTCGGTCCGGCACGCAGTTTTAATCTGCCAGGAAGTTTGAGTGTATGCGATGTTATTCACAAGGCCACAAACTGCAACAAGGTGTAGAGGCACACCGCAGAACTCGATGGTATAAAGAATCGAGAGAGGAACCAGCCAGTATAAGCGTGAAAAATTGTAAAGCTCCATTCTGATCCTGAATGAAATGTGCATCTGTGACCCCTCTCTATTACTAAACCAGTCACTTTTCCGGAAGATATCCTGGCTGCCTTCACTCATTCACACACTTCGCTTACTTTATCACCGAGCTTAAACACACAGACGCACCTACAGCCCAGTGCGGTATCTTTGTGCCAACATCCGCCATACACCTGACGAAATGTCACGAACAACGCGCTCAGTCTCTCTTCCCCTACAAACCGGCGCTAAGCTCTACAAAGTCGTGTTTGTTTGGCTCTGGACTACACGCATCTCGTCCCACAGGTCGAGTTTATCGGTAATGAAATCCTGGCACACTGTCTTGCTGTATACAGCTGTCGATAACGCTTAACGTTCAATATTGTGTCTTCAAAATAGTCACTGATAATTTATTTTAACTGAGTTGATCGAATCTCTCATCCATGTCTGCAGTTATAAAAAATTACTTATCTTGCTATTTCGTTGACGGCCTCATTGTCTTGTGTGGGATATAACACTCGTTTCAGATCCCTCTTCTGATAGGTAGAAACATTAACTGGTGAAAAGCTTGTGTTATGCAGGTGGCTACTTATCATTATTCAGTGAAATAAAATTTCTGAACTTTGAAGACGTCTATATTCACTAAAATTTCCACACACTGAACTATTAATAAAAGGTACCTCTGCCTTCACAGCTATTATAAAAACACGTTATCCCTATTTATTGTAACTCATTCACCCAGACAGTCCATTTACAACTACCCTCCCGCCAAGACTGTGCACAACGAGAAAGCACAGAGATTACATATAAAATGAAAGAGCTAGATGATAATGACTGATATGTCTTTGAAGAATTAATAAAAATGAATTTACATAATTTTAAAGAATGATAGCGAATCTATTCAAAAATGTTTAATACGAATATTTAAATACTAACTGTTACTGGCCATATGTTGCTGTGACTCAGCCTGCTTAAACGGAAAAGAAGGCACACGTTTCTAATATCTATGGGAACTGAATGTACGTCACAGTCTCCTTCTCTCCCCTGACTCTGTCCATCCCTGCCTCCTCTTCTCTCTTTCCACGCCCTCCCTCCCACGCTCTCTGTCCGTCACTACCTCCCTCCTCACTCAGTCAATTTTCTCATCCCCCATCTCTCTCCATTTCATATTGCCCCTCTCTCTCACCCTATCTCTGTCCATGACCTCCTCCCCTTTTCTATGTCCACCTTCACATTTCTCTCTCTCTCTCTCTCTCTCTCTCTCTCCCTTTCTCTCTCTCCCTCTCTCCCCCTCTCTCCCCCCATCTTCTTCTGCCCCTCTCTCTGTCCATCTCGTCTATCTCCTCCTGACAGCTTTCCATACCCGTTTTCTCCCACCGCATTGTTCACCTCCTCTTCCCCTCTCCCTCTGACCGTTAGCCTTGGCTATTGTGACTGCATATTCAGCTTCTCTAGTAGTATTCTGTTAAGAAGCCAATAAGCCATAACTTTCCTGTTTGCTAACAACGTTTGACTATCATAACTTATGTATAAAAATGGTTCAAGTGGCTCTGAGCACTATGGGACGTAACATCTGAGGTCATCAGTCCCCTAGAACTTAGAACTACTTAAACCTAACCAACCTAAGTACATCACACACACCCATGCCCGAGGCAGAATTTGAACCTGCGACCGTAGCAGTCGCGCAGTTCCAGACTGACGCGCCTATAACCGCTCGGCCACACCGGCCGGCTATATGGTATGTATATTCAAAAATAGGTATACCAAAATAAGCGCGTTTTCGAATGCAGCAAGTTTCAAAGCAATCAGTGCAGAACTTATACGGATATTAAAGGTTTAGAAAACAAACATTTAAATTTTTAGCCGGCCGCGGTGGTCTAGCGGTTCTGGCGCTGCAGTCTGGAACCGCGGGACTGCTACGGTCGCAGGTTCGAATCCTGCCTCGGGCATGGGTGTGTGTGATGTCCTTAGGTTAGTTAGGTTTAAGTAGTTCTAAGTTCTAGGGGACTTATGACCTAAGATGTTGAGTCCCATAGTGCTCAGAGCCATTTAAATTTTTATTTATCTAGATGTAAATCTTTGTTTGTACAAAATCGTAAGTCTCCCAAAGTCCTCCAGACAACGCTTTGAAATTTTGACACAACGTGACATTCGCGCGTGTTTTTATATACCTATTGAATAGCCATATGGTGTACATAAATACTTAAATAACGTAAAAGGAGAATACGTCATTATGAAAAATTTGACGTGTATTGTTCCAACGGATATATCTCCGACCGTTTACATATACACACATCAAAAAAAGTTTTGCATCACCCCAGTTCCCAGAACTCCTGAAGATAGACGTTGACTGTGGACATTGAGTCAGAGCCACAGTCCCTTTGCCTGTTCAGAGATGTCACTAAACCCATCCAGAAATGTAAAGAACCATGCATGAGCAGCGCCTATTAGTATTAGACTGAGGGTGTCCGATAGCCGATACGTTCCAGTCATTCCACCAGGAAGGAGGTATACGGCTCGTGATGTCTGCGTAGACGGTCAATACCGCGGTTCGATCGCGTCCGAAGTGTTCCTTTGCGCCAGGAAGGTCTCTCAACAAGGGAAGTGTCCAGGCGTCCCGGAGTGAACCAAGGCGATGTTGTTCGGACATGGAGGAGAAACAGAGCGACAGGAACAGTCGATAATATATCTCGCTCAGGCCGCCCAAGGGCTACTACTGCAATGGATGACTGCTCCCTATGGATTATTGCTCGGAGGAACCCTGAGAGCAAGGCCACCATGTTCAATAATGCTTTTCGTGCAGCCACAGGACGTCGTGTTACGACTCAAACTGTGCGCAATAGGGTGCATGATGCGCAACTTCACTCCAGACGTCCATGGGAGGTCTATCTTTGCAACCACGACATCATGCAGCGCGATCCTCGGAGACGTGTTTGGAGGCAACCCGGTCAGGCTGAACGCCTTAGACACACTGTGCAGTGAGTGCAGCAAGGTGCAGGTTCCCCGCTGTTTTGGGGTGGCATTATGTGGGGCCGACGTACGCCGGTGGTGGTCATGGAAGGCGCCGTAACGGCTGTACGAGACGTGAATACCGTCCTTCGACCGACAGTGCAACCATATCGGCAGCATATTGGCGAGTCATTCGTCTTTATGGACGAAAATTTGCGCTCCCATCGTGCACATCTTGTACATAACTTTCTTCAGGATTACGTCATCGGTCTACTAGAGTGGCCAGCATGTTCTCCAGACATGAACCCTATCGAACATGCCTGGAATGGATTTAAAAGGGCTGCTTATGGACGACGTGACCCTCCAACCACTCAGGGATCTACGCAGAATCGCCGCTGAGGAGTGGGACAATCCGGACCAACAGTGCCTTGATGAACTTGTGGGTAGACGAATACAGGCATGCATCAATGCAAGAGGACGTGGTACTGGCTATTAGAGGTATCGGTGTGTACAGCAGTCTGGACCACCACCTCTTAAGGTCTCGCTTGTGGTGGTACAGCATGCACTGAGTGGTTTTCATGAGCAATAAATAGGGCGAAAACCATGTTTATGTTGATCTCTATTCCAATTTTCTGTACAGTTTCCAGAACTCTCGGAATCGAGGTGATGCAAAACTTTTTTTGAAGTGTTTGTATATGGTGAATCTCCTAAAATATTACGGAAATGAAAGTGCTGCTGATGTGCTGTTTTCACAGAATGGATTTTCAGGCGCTCCTATTTTTAACCAAGAAACAGATGTAATAATACTTAGAAAGTGTATTTTTGTACAGACATACAATATAACAATTCCTATTGACATTAACAGGCTAAAAGTAGAGTAATTTAAAATGTCAGTGACATCAGTTGCGGTAGTTTAACGGGAGTCGTTTGCGAGATATAGTATCGTGCAAAGTTGTTTGTGCCATTCATCGACGTATGCTAAATAAGATGTTATGTTTGCTTACAGTGTTTCCCTGAGTGCATTACGACTTGCTAGTCACTTAGTGTGTGACAGTCCAAGCAGAAGGTCGTGAGTTTACGATTGGATTTACCAATGCAGAAAGCCGACACGCTCATAGTGTATGGAGAGTGTAGGAAGAATGCAGTTCGTACCTGCAAAATATATGCGGAGAGATATCTCAATAGCCGTCAACCATCTCGGCAATTATTTGTCAGCCTCTTCAACCAGTTAGGTGAAAGTGGTAGTGTAACACGTAACGGAAGGAAACAGGTGACGACAGAAGAGAAGGAAATTAATGCTCTTGCTGCTGTTGCGCTTTTTCCGCACGTTAGCTCCCTCGCAATCACACGAGGAAGTAGTATGAGCGAGGCAAGAATTCTATACGTTCTACATCAACATAGGTTCCTTCCCCAATACCTCTCTCTCTATCAAGAGCTGCATGGGAACGATTATGAAAATCGTCTTAACCTATGTACATAGGCATTACGAAAGGATACTCCAGATGTATCATGTATCTTGCTTACAAGGGAACATCCCCATCGCACCCCCCTCAGATTTAGTTATAAGTTGGCACAATGGATAGGCCTTGAAAAACTGAACACAGATCAATCGAGAAAACAGGAAGAAGTTGTGTGGAACTATGAAAAAATAAGCAAAATATACAAACTGGGTCGTCCATGCGTAACATAGGCAATATTAAGGGCAATATGAGGCGAGGAGCGCCGTGGTCACGTGGTTAGCGTGAACAGCTGCGGAACGAGAGGTCCTTGGTTCAAATCTGCCCTCCATTGAAAATTTTGCTTTCTTTATTTTCGCAAAGTTATGATCTGTCCGTTCGTTCATTGACGTCTCTGTTCACTGTAATAAGTTTAGTGTCTGTGTTTTGCGACCGCACTGCAAAACCGTGTGATTAGTTGACGAAAGGACGTGCCCCTCCAATGGGAACCGAAAACATTTGATCGCAAGGTCATAGGTCAACCGATTCCTCCACAGGAAAACACGTCTGATATTTTGTATACGACACTGGTGACAGCATTTGCGTCGCATGACAGGAATATGTTGTCGACCCACCTAACTAGTACACTTAGCGAATGGGTGAAAAGTTTCTTCTACCTTGCCCGATTTAGGTTTTCTTGTGGATGTAATAATCACTCCAAAAAAAGTGATGAAAACATAAGAATTTTTCACATAAACTGAAAATAAAAAGTTAAAATTTTCGATCGAGGTAACCAAGGACCTCTCGTTCCGCAGCTGTTCACGCTAACCACGGTACCACGGAGCTCCTCGACTTACAGTGCTCTTAATATTGCCTATCTTACGCATGGACGACCCAGTTTGTATATTTTGCTTATTTTTTCATAGTTCCACACAACTTCTTCCTGTTTTCTCGATCGATCTGTGTTCAGTTTTTCAAGGCCTATCCACTGTGCCAACTTATAACTAAATCTGAGGGGGGTGCGATGGGGATGTTCCCTTGTTAGTAATGACACTATATTTTCCAGTCATGGTCAGGTGAACCGCCGAAACATGCACTATTGGTGTTTGACAGTCCCCGCTGGCTTCGTCAGGCCGAACGCCAGCGTCCATGGAGCTTAATCATGTGGTATGGGATAGTGAACTATGAGCACATAGACTCGTTTCTCGTAGACGGAACACTGAACGCACATAAGAATCGTAACCTCCTAAGAGACGATCTTCCACGGATGCTAGAAGACGTTCCTCTGCAGACTAGGTGGAATCTGTCGTACCAACGTGATGGCTGTCCAGCCAATAGTGCAAGAAGTACTACAGCATGGCTTCCCAAATTGTTTCTAAATCGTTGGATAGGACGCAGAGGACCTATATCTTGACTGACCGGTTCCCCGAATTTGAGGCCGTAGACTTTTTCTGTGGGAAAGCTGAAAGATGCTGTCTACAAGGACATTCGAACTACTCCCGATGATATGTGACGACGCATTACTACAGCCTGCCCGGACGTCTCCGGTGAAGTGCTAGTTCGTGTGCAGCAGTTGTTCCATGCCAGACTGGAAGAGTGCATTGCCCGTGCCGGTGGTCATTTTGAACAGTGATGGTCAGTTTTCTAGTTACTGGTCAGAATCCACATAACTAGTGCATGCACTTGTGTCGTGTTTTAATGTGTGCTACCACAGGTACTCCACAAGTTTCGGTACGGGAACTTTTGAAAATACGATGTCTCGTAAACGACTCCCACCAGAATCCCCCAACACACACCACTGACATTCTAATTTACCCTGCTTTTAGTCTCTTAATGTCAGTAGGCGCTATTGCATTTAAGAATATATATACAGGTTGGGTCACTAAATATTGCCACCTTGAAGAATAACTTTGCAAAAACAGACGTAATGTCTTAAGGGGTAACAGCAATCAGTGATTTTATAATGTTGCTTAAAATCCGTCTTGATTCCAAAAATTTTTTTTATTATTCATATGACCGGTTTCGGTTCATTCAGAACCATCTTCAGATCTGATATTTCAGTTACAGGAGTAACCCGTCCAAATCCAGCAACTTTCACATGCTACGTCACATGTAACATGCTACGTAGCATGTGAAAGTTGCTGGATTTGGATGGGTTACTCCTGTAACTGAAATATCAGATCTGAAGATGGTTCTGAATGAACCGAAACCGGTCATATGAATAATAAAAAATTTTTTGCAATCAAGACGGATTTTAAGCAACATTGAAGAATAACTCCTCACGTACGATAGCAGCTGAAACGTTTGTGGGACAAATGTTGCATGGGACAACGGGGGCCATAATATGACGTTGGTTTTTTGTTACTAGGCGGGGTGGCGTCAGAGAGATGAAGATCATTTTTTTAATTGGGACGCTATAGCTTGGTACTCATTTTCTGATAGAGGCTGTCGAGACGAATCCAATGATGGGTAACACTAAGGTCTTTGAACGTCAACGAAGGTCAAAAAGTGTCCGAAGTGATGACCATTGGTATCAATGCAGTGCTGCGATCTTCTTATCATGGATTGACTGGTATTCCTTATCACTTAGGCGCTTATCGAAGCACATGCTCTGACAATTCTCTCTCGTATATCGTGCAGATAGTAAATATTCGCCGAATACGGGGTATCCATCCAACGTGCCGTTGACATGTAAGGACCATTCGACCGTTTTGCAAATACAACACTAATACGAATGGTGAGACTAGTATCGTCGAATCAAGCGATTGTGAATGATGTATCCCTTTGAAGAACAAGTAGATACGCTTCTCATTTAAGGAGAATGCCAACGAAATACAGTGAGCGCTAGAGACTTAAACGCTGAAAGTGCATGGGGGCTTAATTAAAATAAGAATGCAAATATTTTTTTTAGTAGCTGTCTGTCCGATTACGCAAGTCTCGTAAACGGCTGGCCCTGACTAGTATTAGTACGCAATCTGACTGCTTAGAATCACAACAAAGAATGTCAGAAAATTTTCGTTAACACAGTTAATTAATTAAGTCCCCAGCAACTATAAAACCTACGAAACCAACAAAGCACAAATGTAGCTGTTCTGTATGTGGTAGTATGACTCAACGCACATCTGGCACGGTTCTTCTTCAACAAGACAAGAATTTTTAAATACCAATTGTACTGACGTGATAAAAGAAAATTACAAATACTATAATTGTGCAAGAAAACCAAAATTACACTCTAATACAAGAACACACGCCAGATGCTTTGTTGACTGAACCTGTAATGACACATTATTCAGGTCACTGAAAGAATAAAAGAATAAAAGAAAATACCTCCATATATATTGACGAAATGCACTCTGACCATTACAATATCTCCATTAGAACAACATCTGCTATCTCTCCCATCAAACCACTGCATAAAACATGGAACAACACTCTCCACTACCACATCTCACTCTGACTTCACGACAAGCAGTGTCCACCACAACTTCTCGGTAAGAACTGCCTGCCGCTACTTTTCAATAATCACTGCCAGTGGAGGCGGCGGAACAATACTCTCTGGCGCGATCTTTGGCGCTGTGGCTCAGTGTAGCCACCTTTCAAAAGATATCCTCAACGTACTCACCCTACACGTCGTACGTTTATGTATGTGTATGTCTAACTGAGAAAAACTGGATCTCTAACGCATCGGAAACATATCCGGCAAAGGAAAGTTACTAACGAGGAAAGGGAAATTGGTACACTTGTCACTGTGGTTCGAGATCCTTGTGTAAGTTCGCGTCAGATCGCTAGGGAATCTGTCATGAGCCAGAGTAGTGTTGTTCGTGTTCTGCATGGACATAAATATCATCCTTACCATATCAGTCTCCATTAAGAATGAACTGGTACGGATTGTACGCGTTACGCTAAATTCTGACAATGGGCTCAACTTCAGATTCAGAGGGATGACACATTTATTAGTTTTATTTTATTTACTGACGAGGCTACATTCACAAACCATGGAAATGTTAATTTGCATAACGTGATTTATTGGGCAACTGAAAATCCATGTTGGCAGCGGCAATTGCACACGAAAAACCGTGGTCGGTGAATGTATGATGTTGGATTCTGGAGGACAGAATTATAGGCTCCTACTTCATCGAAGTAAATCTTAATGGTAGAAAGTACTCCACATTCCTGCAAGAAACATTATGCCTGTTATTGGAAGAAATATGTTAAGAACAAGGAACAGAAAGCGGTATCAACACGATGGGTGTCCGGCACATTTTTCGCTGATGGCTAGAAATGAGTTGCAGAGACAATTCCCAAACCATTGGGTTGGACGCGGAGGAGATGTGTCGTGGTCGGCTCGTTCGCCAGACTTGACGCCTCTGGATTTTTACTTGTGGGGATTCGTAGACGACATTGTTTATAAAGACATTCCAACTACACCTGAAGATATGCGAGAGAGAATTGCCAGAGCATGTGCTTCGATAAGTGCCGATGTGATAAGGAATACCACTCAGTCCATAATAAGAAGATTGCAGTACTGCATTGGTACCAATGATCATCACTAAGAACACCTTATGTAAATGGACGTTCATGCCACATTTGTGACCTTCGTTTACCTTCAAAGACCTTACTGTTACACATCATTGGATTCGTCTCGATAGCCACTATCAGAAAATGAGTACCAAACTATAGCATCCTATTTAAAAAAAGTTGACCATATCTCTGGAGCGACCCCACCTAGCAACAAAAAACCAACGTCATATTATGGCCCCTGTTGTCCCATGCAACTTTTTTCCTACGAACTTTTCAGCTCCTATTATACTTTAGGAGTTATTCTTGGTGGCAAAAGTTATGGGCTATCACCTACAACTTGCACCGCAAATGTAGCGGAATATACTGTATATGTGTGTGTCTAAAACGTTTGCGATATACACGTACGTGTGTAGAAAGATAGATGTTTATAATGACACATTTACTGTCTCATATTTTCGCAAGTAGTTAATGGAAACGTGGCACGTATTTGCAGTTTGATGAACGATGTGGGGCTGAAGACGACTGGCTCCTTTGGGCGTCAAAGTCAGATTGCGAGGCTCGCCGATGTACCAGCATCACTTCCGGCGTCGTCAACAGCAGCGTCATCGCCTCCCCGGGTTACCCGCGCTACTTCCAGCCAGGCATCGACAACTGTTACCGGTCAGTAACTCTAGCTTTACTGATGTCAGTATAGCGATATGTTCTTGACGAATGCTGATAAGCGATCAAGCTTGATATATCTCTCCATGCTGAAGTGATGGGGCCTACTGTCACCTAAGGAATCAAAGCAATTCACCATAAAGCGACTTACGTCTCTTAAATACTACATGCGACTGTCTTTCATACTGAAACTAACTCTTTATTTTTTTTTTTTTTTTTATTAAACACTGACCTACAGAATTTTCCCTGACAAAGGCACCTCAGACTTAACCTATTCATTTACTGCCCGCAATATACAAGCCCAACGCAATCTGACTACTTTACGTTGATAACATGACTTTCAATAATTAACACAAAAGAATGGCCCTGAGTTGCAAGAAATCCTGACAATAATACAAATCAAATAAATATTAAATTAATGAAATATGAAACTACCTCCAACTCTGTTAATTGCCTAAACTCTTTTCAGTCACGAATCCCGATAGTGGAAACCAAACTCTTTTTCATAAGTCACTTACCTCACAGAAAATCTTCATAACACGAATTACACCAATTGCAGAAAGAAGCAGCAACAGCTAGCTAAATAAAAGGATTCTAACTACTACAGACTCTAACTGCTAGGAGGCATATGGTTAGCAAAATAAAGAATTTGTTGAAAAGCAAGAATTGTATTTAGAAAATTTTTCATTATTCATGTGACATCCAGTTCCAAAAATTACATAGTTGTCAATAATTCTACTACCCAAACATTAGCAACCATACATCCACTAACATACCTTTCCTTGTATGTTTTCTTATAAGAAGTTTCATCTCAGTCCTACCATCACAAAGTCTCCACAAAGAAACACATGGCCATACAATTCTCCATCCACTTGCTAACTGCTAGTCCCTCCAACCACAGAAGCTCCTTCCGAGGGCGCAGAGCGATGTCAGCGATATTACCACAGTCTATTGCGCTGCCAACATACAGACAGGCTACTTACAATACAACACCATACCACCTTTTTAGATCATATTAGCACGCTATTCAGGACTAATCCAACCCGAAGATAACTGGAGAACTGTCCCATTGACGTGATATTCTGTCTACCTTCGCTGCGTATGTGTGTTCGTTTTGCAGCATTTTGACAAACACGGAGAGTGATGTCAGTTTAAGTAATTCTTAGAACCTGACGTTTAGGTTTACTGGAAACGCTATGACCGTCTGGTGAATTAGAGTCGAAAATGATGGAAGAATGCCGGATAACAAGTACAGGCCGGCCGGGGTGGCCGAGCGGTTCTAGGCACTACAGTCTGGAGCCGCGCGACCGCTACGGTCGCAGGTTCGAATCCTGCTTCGGGCATGGATGTGTGTGATGTCCTTAGGTTAGTTAGGTTTAATTAGTTCTAAGTTTTAGAGCACTGATGACCTCAGAAGTTAAGTCCCATAGTGCTCAGAGCCATTTGAACCATTTGAACAAGTACAGAACAAATAGCGTAGAAGGCGCATAAAATCGCGTTCAGTTGTAAACAGGGGAGAGTTGCCAACGAAGCCATAGAGTTTAATTGAAATTCAGACAACCAATATGTTTAACCTCTTATGCTAAAAGTTACGTTTTTAATAGTACACAGTGAAATGTATTAGTGGTTTACTGTCAGAAAAATGGTTTGATACACTCTGTCCGGTGCAAGCCTTCATCTCTACGTAAGTGCTGTAACTTCCATCCAATTGATTGATTACTGCAATACTTGGTCTCCCTCTAAATTTTTACCTCCACACATTCCTAAGATACCAAACCGACGATTCCGTAATGCCTCTGGACGTGTCCTATCAACCGATACCTTTTTTTTAGTCTACATCTGCATGACTGCTCCGTAATTCACACAAAGGTGCTTCGCAGAGAGTTTACACACCACTACCGAGCGAGGTGGCGCAGTGGTTATCACAGTGGACTCGCATTTGGGAGGATGGCGGTTCAAAACCCGCGCCCGGCAATCGAAATTTATATTTTCCGTTCAAAAATGTTCAAATGTGTGTGAAATCTTATGGAACTTAACTGCTAAGGTCGTCAGTCCCTAAGCTTACACACTACTTAACCTAAATTATCCTAAGAACAAACACACACCCATGCCCGAGGGAGGACTCGAACCTCCGCCGGGAGCAGCTTCACAGTCCATGACTGCAGCGCCTGAGACCGCTCGGCTAATCCCGCACGGCATGTTTTCCGTGATTTTCCTAAATCGTTCAAGGCAAATGCCCGGATGATTCCTTTGAAAAGGCATGGTCGATTTCCTTCCCCATCCTTCCCTAATCCGAGCTGGTGCTCCGTCTCTAACGACCACGTTGTCGACGGGACGTTAAACGCTCCTCCTCCACACGCCACTTTTTTCTCGACCGTTCCACTATCGAAAGGAGTGTTTTTGCATAATTAATTTTCACAGTACATATAAATGAGCACGTGGACAAAGTGGTAGTTCCATCAAGCATTTCGCGTATGACGCTGTTGCGTACACAGAAGTCGCAGTATCAGGAAATTGTAGCGAAGTACAAGAAGAGTTGCAGAGGATCAGCTCTTGGGCAGGGTTTGGGAAACGAATCTTGACATAAACAAATGTAAATCACTGTAGCCAGAAAGACCGACTATTTTGTGATTGCTCGCTTCCAAAACAGTAGCTGGAACCAGTAACATCCAAAAAAATTTATACCACTATGCATACGGAACGATTTGAAACGGAACGACCAAATAAAATTACCTGTCGTTGTGGCCGAGCGGTTCTAGGCGCTTCAGTCTGGAACCGGGCGACCGCTACGGTCGCAGGTTCAAATCCTGCCTCGGACATGGGTGTGTGTGATGTCCTTAGGTTAGTTAAGTTTAAGTATTTCTAAGTTCTAGGGGACTGATGACCTCGGATGGTAAATCCCATGGTGCTCAGAGCCATCTGAACCATTTTAACCTAATAAAATTAATGACTGCAGTCCACCCCTTTTTTCTACAAAAGACAACGTATAGCTCCGAATATAATTGATACGAAAAATACAACTTCTTATTTTTATGGTTTTGATTGCGAATCTAGAATTTTCCCCGGCGCACTGAATATTCTATGAGATTTCGGGATTTCAGCCGGATCATTTTGACTTCTTGCCAAGATATTTCGGCTGGCAACCGTCTAGCCATCTTCAGGTGAGTGTTCGCCACTGGAGGCTGCTAGTTCCGCGCCAAATTTTGCTATAAAGCCGACACCATGAACTACTAGCTTCCAGTGGCGGACACTCATCTGAAAATGGCTGGACAGTTGCCAGAATAGAATACAGAACATATTTAAAAAAAATTATTCCTGGTAATATTTAAATCCTCAAATGAATAAACACAAATCACCACAAAGAGATAGCTAAAAAAACCCTCTTTAGAACAATACTTGAGTAATACACTACTCGCCATTAAAATTACTACACCACGAAGATGACGTGCTACAGACGCGAAATTCAATTGACAGGAAGAAGATGCTGTGATATGCAAATGATTAGCTTGTCAGAGCATTCACACATGGTTGGCGCCGGTAGCAACACGTACAACGAGCTGACATGAGGAAAGTTTCCAACCGATTTCTCATACACAAGCAGCAGTTGACCGGCGTTTCCTGGTGAAACGTTGTTGTGATGCCTCGTGTAAGGAGGAGAAATGCGTACAATCACGTTATCGACTTTGATAAAGGTCGGATTGTAGCCTATCGCGATTGCGGTTTATCGTATCGCGACATTGCTGCTCGCGTTGGTCGAAATCCAATGACTGTTAGCAGAATATGGAATCGGTGGGTTCAGGAGAGTAATACAAAACGCTGTGTTGGATGCCAACGGCCTCGTATCACTAGCAGTCGAGATGACAGGCATCTTATCCGCATGGCTGTGACGGATCGTGTAGCCACGTCTCGATCGCTGAGTCAACAGATGGGGACGTTCGCAAGACAACAACCATCTGCACGAACAGTTCGACGACGTTTGCAGCAGCATGGACTATCAGCTCGGAGACCATCGCTGCGGTTACCCTTGATGCTGCATCACAGACAGGAGCGCCTGCGAAGGTGTACTCAACGACGAACGTGGGTGCACGAATGACAAAACGTCATTTTTTCGGATGAGCCAGTTTCTGTTTACAGCATCATGATGGTCCCATTGGCGACATCGCGGAGAACGCACATTCCAAGCGCGTATTCGTCATCGCCATACTGGCGTATCACCCGGCGTGATGGTATGGGGTGTCATTGGTTACACGTCTCGGTCACCTCTTGTTCGCATTGACGGCACTTTGAACAGTGGATGTTACATTTCAGATGTGTTACGACCCGTTGCTCTAGCCTTCATTCGATCCCTGTGAATCCTTACATTTCAGCAGGATAATGCACGACCGCATGTTGCAGGTCCTGTACAGGCCTTTCTGGATACAGAAAATGTTCGGCTGCTGCCCTGGCCAGCACATTCTCCAGATCTCTCACCAACTGAAAACGTCTGGTCAATGGTGGCCGAGCAACTGGCTCGTCACAGTACGCCAGTTACTACTCTTGATGAACTGTGGTATCGTGTTGAAGCTGCATGGGCAGCCATCCAAGCTCTATTTAACTCAATGCCCAGGCGTATTAAGGCCGTTATTACGGCCAGAGGTGGTTGTTCAGGGTACTGATTTCTCAGGATCTATGCACCCAAACTGCGTGAAAATGTAATCATATGTCAATTCTAGCATAATATATTTCTCCAATGAATACCCGATTATCATCTGCATTTCTTCTTGGTGTAGCAATTTTAATTGCCAGTAGTGTACTCATAAAACTACAACACGTACCAGATAGAACAGATAGAAGAAACAGAGAAGATCCACAGAAGAGCAGCTCGTTTCGTTACAGTTTTATTTCGTTGGCGCGACAGCCGCGCAGAGATGCTCAGCCAATTCCAGTGGCAGACGCAGCAAGAGAGGCGTACTGCATCATGGCGAGGTTTACTATGAAAGTTCTGAGAGCGTATGTTCCTGTCAAACAATATAGTGCTTTCACCCACGTACTGCATACCTCGCGAAAAAACCATGAACGTAAAATTAGAGACATTCAAGCTCACACGGAGGATTGCCAGCAATGATTCTTCCTGCAAACCATTGACGAGTGGCACAGAAAAGGGAGAAGTGACAGTGATACACGAAGTAGTCTCCGCCACACACCGTAAGGTGGCTTGCGGAGTTTTGATGTAGGCCTGCATGTAGAATAACACGTGGCAAAAATTAATACTTAAATCTTTGTGTGCGAACTCCGATTACTGTTATTTTATTACGATGGTCGTGTCCCACTGTGTAGGTGGGAGCCAACAAAATAATTTCGCATTAGGAGGAGAAAGTTGCTGACTGAAATTTCGTGAAAAGACCTCGCCACGTCGAAGGAATACTTTGTTTGAATGACCGCCATTGAAACACGAGCATCGTATTCGGAAGTCTCTCTTTCCTATTTCGCTATAAAACAAAGCGAGCTGCCATTCTTTACACGTTTTGTATATCCTTCGTAGGCCCGCCCGGTTAGCCGTGTGATCTAGCGCTCTGCTTTCCGGGCGGGAATGCGTGCCGGTCCCCGGCACGAATCCGCCCAGCGGATTAGTGTCGAGGTCCAGTGCGCTGGGCAGACTGTGGATGGGTTTAAGGGGGTTTTCCATCTGCCTCGGCGAATGCGGGCTGGTTCCCCTTATTCCGCCTCAGTTGCACTATGTCAGCGGTTGCTGCGCAAACACTTTCTCCACATACGTGTACACCATCACTACTCTACCACGAAAACATTGGGGTTACACTCCTCTGGTGTGCGACGTTGCCGGGGAGGGGGTGGTCCTCTGGGGCCGAACCACAAAATAACCGTGGGTTCTGCGTGGGGCGGCGCAGTGAGCGGACTACTGTAGCTTGTTGTGGGGTTGTGTACCACTATGGCTACGGCGGGGACGAAGCCTATCCCTCGTTTCTAACTCCCCAGTTCAATACAATACAATACACTACAATACAATGTCCTCCGTCAGTCCTAGTTGGGAAGGGTCCCATACTGTGCAGTGTTTCTTCAGTAGAGGACGGACAAACGCAGTGTAGGCAGTCTATGTAGTAGATCTGTCGCATCCTGTAAGTGCTCTACCAATAAAACGCAATCTGTGATTCGCCTTCCCACTTTTTTATGCGATTCTTCCAATTTTCCATAAATTTCTTTCCAGTAAATTTCTGATTCGGTACATCTCCATTAATTACTCGACATACCATTCTTCTGTAGCACTACATTTCAAAAGCTATTATCTTCTTGTCTAAACTGTTTATTGTCCACGTTTCACTTCAGCACAAAGCAAAACTCCAGCTCAATATTTTCACAAAAGACTTTTCAATGTTCTCTGGTTATTCGATGTTAACAAAATTTCCTTTTTCATAAACGATATTCCTGTTTATCTGAGATTTATATAATTTTTACGTCTGCCATCATCAGTAGTTTATCTATCCAAATAGCAAAACTCATCCAATACTTCCATAGTCTCACTTCGTTATGTAATTCCCTCACCATCATCTGATTTGACTGGCCTAAATTCCATTCCCTTGCTTTACTTTGGTTGAAGTTCATCATATAACTTCATTTCTAGACACTATCTATTGCATTCAGTGATCTGCGAAGTCATTTGCTTCCTTTGTCAGAATTACAGTGTCACCAGTAAACCTCAAAGGTTTTATTTCATCTCCCTGAAATTTAATTCCCTTTCAGAGTTTCTCATTTTTGCCCTTCAGTGCTTGATCAAGGAGTAGATTAACATCGGACAAGGCTTCCAAGTTTCTTTCTCATTTCTCAACTAGTACTTTCCTTTCATGTGTGTGTATTGAACCAGGGACATAGAAATGACGGAGCACACACCCCACCGCCGCCCTACACCGAACCGAGGATTATTGTGCAGTTCGGTCCCCGGTGGAGCAATCACCGACATAGTGTAACAGAGGTGGAATAAGGGGAACCAGCCCGCATTCGCAGAGGCAGATGGAAAACCGCCTAAAAACCATCCACAGGCTGGCCGGCACACCGGACCTCGACACTAAGCTGCCGGGCGGATTCGTGCCGGGGACCGGCACGCCTTCCCGCTCGGGAAGCAGCGCGTTAGACCGCGCGGCTGGCCGGGCGGGCCCCTTTCATGTACTTCGATACTTCTAACTGACTTTTGGTTTCTGTTGAAGTTATCTATAACTTTTCTCATCCTGTACGTCATCTCTGTTACCGAAATGTTTTTATATTTTGGTAAAGGTTCGTTTATCGTTGTTGTCGTACATGTAAATATAATTATTTTCTCTAAATTTTTGGACTGTGCGGCTGGCCCCGGCGGAGGTTCGAGTCCTCCCTCGGGCATGAGTATGTGTGTTTGTCCTTAGGATAATTTAGGTTAAGTAGTGTGTAAGCTTATGGACTGATGGCCTTAGCAGTTAAGTCCCACAGGATTTCACACATATTTGAATATTTTTTTCTACATTTTGACAAAAATTTCCTGTGGACATTCCACATCCGTCGATGGTAATATAATTCTGAAACCGATCGTGTGACTATTTTACAGTAATTAGCGATCCAGTCTTAATAATTTTTTTACTGAACAAAACTCTATCACATGACTTGATAATGACATTATGTAAATCCTTTCGTCTAATATCATGGCTCACAGTATCGAATAACGTGGATGAATGGAATGGCCAGTTGGGTTTGACACCCAGGATTACATCTACCTAAGGTAGGTAAAACCTTGACAAGTGAACTTACGAAAAGTAGAACTGGAGACGTCTACATGGTAGCGCGTACTACATCATGCCTTAATTTGAATGACAAATGCTTCCCCTGTCGAAATTGAGTGGACGATTTAGAGTGACTGTGGGTCTGTCATTACATTAACTATAGCTATTGTAGAACACGAGGTAAATGAAATACCAACAAACATTTTTAGGTATAACAGTAGTACGGAAGGTTTACCAATTACTATTTGCCTAATGGTTTATCTCTGAGAAATTTGTAAGATATAAATTAGTTTCTTTATGCCCTTTAGAAGCTAATTTATCTAGAGATAGCCTTAATTCGTCCAAACCTATCAATGGCTTCAGAAACAAGGGAATAATTGTTCTACACTCTCGAAATATTGAAAGTCAAAATGTTTATTTTAGCTTTATCACCATTAATGTTATCCACTCTAAAGCTTAAAGAGTGTTTTTTGTGGAAATAGCTAAGACATCTGTAAAAACGTTGGTTTTTAGACATCACTTTCCAGCGATTCGATCTTGCTTCAATGAAATGTTGGGCGAAGTGACTATTCTGTCATAATATTCTGTTTCTAAAAAATTCGCGTGTGTGACTGCATGTAAAATGCGGGTTTTCCTTCATCTGAATTAACGTCTGTCTCTTGTGAGGCGAACTGAGGAGCTACTTGATTGAAAAGTAGCGGCTCTGGTCTCGTAAACTGACATACGGTCGGAAGGGGAGAGCGGTGTGCTGACCACATACCCCTCCGTATCGGCATCCAGTGACGCCTGTGGTCTCAGGATGACACGGCGACCGGTCGGTACCGTTGGGCCTTCATGGCCTGTTCGGGCGGAGCTTAGTTTCTTAGCAATAACACCTCACAGTAAGAAAGAAGAACAGTAAAATGAACTGTAGAGCAACAAAGCGAAATGAATGTAATGAGATATATCAGTCTCTTTACATTAATACTAAATGCTGTGAAATGAGAGTTAAATGTGGCTTCTTCGAAATACTCTCCCCAACAACTGATGCACCGCTCCCAATGCCGTTTCCAGGATCGGAAGCAATCTTGGTGCGCCTCTTACTGCAAATTATAATAATTTAAGTTTTCTTTTATCTCGTCTGTCGTTGCAAGTCTTCGTCCTTCCAACCGTACTTTCTACTTAAGAAATAAAAAAATGTTCGCAGTGGCCAGGTCTGGATGAGTACGGAGGATGAGGTAGCACAGTGATTTGGTTTTTTGTGCAATAGTCACGCATGACTCATTAGCCGCGGGGCCAACTTAGCGGTAGCATGATGCATTCCAAGATGTGTTAGGATTTCATGACATGATCCAACTGAAATGTTACATTCTTCTACAATCCCTCCGACAGGCAGTTATCGATTGGCACACTCAGTGTCGTTGACGTAACTGACATGAGCGTCGTCGGTAGATGTCGAGAGTCATCCTGAACGAGGGTCATCTTTGGCTTCCGTCCGGCCATTTTTAAACCTAGTAAACCATCCCTAACACAGATTGCGGCTGAAGCACCGTAGGCTTCCTGCATCATTTGGCGTGTCTCTATGAAGGGTTTCTTGAGTTTCACGCAAAATCTAACGCAGACGCGTTGCTCCTGTAACTCTGTCATCTTGAAATTCACGAACTGTACGACACAACATTCTACGCAAATACAGCACTGAACAACTAACAGACATACAACAATGATTCTTCCGGGAGCTACACACTAGACACAAGCGTGTGCAGGGATGAAAACCACATTTCGCTCTAACACACCATTGACGCGAAATTACGCATGTTCCGGAATTGTTTGAACAGACCTCGTACTCGTAAAACTACTCGCAGGTAAGACAGATGATGAGATTGACTGGAAGAATTTTCAGTCATTTCCATACACAAAGGCGGTAGCTTGCAAAACCGTCGTTCGATTAATACTTGAGTGTTGCTCGTCAGTCTGCGATCCATACCTGATGGGACTGGTAGAGGAAATAGAGAAGAGCCAAACAGGAGCAGAGTGTTTTGTTACAGGTTCATTTAGTAAGCCTGGAAGTTTAATGGAGATGCTCAGTCAACCCCAGTGGCAGACGTTGCAAGAGAAGCGTCTTGCATCACCGTGTATTTCCCGAACGTGTGCGTTTCTAGATTGGTCAACCGACATATTGCTTGCTCTTACGTTGGCTAGCACACCCGTCAACCTGAGTATGGTTTTTAGGAAGTTTTCCACACCCGTTTAGACAAATGGTGGCTACGTCTGTAAAACACGTTTCAGAGAATACCACACACCAACATTTAAAACACAGTAACGCACAGAACAAAGTTTACACGATTCACAGGCAGATGGTGCACACGACTTCCCTCCGTTACGTTCCAATTACGACTATGGCGTCAAGGAGGGTATCCGGCCACAAAGTTAAAATAAAATGATATAAAACTTGCAAAATCTTAAAATACTCCGTACTAGACAGGTAAGAACGGGAAACTTAATGTTCCAAGGTAATAAGCGAAGCCGATGGCTGCCCGTTCTAGAGGCATGTGGAAGAACTATTCAGTCACTATTCACGCCAGATGCCGCTAGAGCCTAGACAACAGGAGTCTGGTAAATGATTTGGATTGTATAGTGTTTTGCGGAATTCAAATATGATGCTCGAAATGATAATCTAAGCCCATCAATATTGTAAATTACAGCACTCATTGCTAAAATTTAAGGTGATAACCTAGTCTTTTGTACTTGCTGTGGAAAAAAGTAACGTACGTGAAAAATAAACGAATTCAAAGTATGAAATTATTATACAGTTTTTCTTAGTGATCTGTAAGTTCATACAATCTGCATAATGTCGTTTCAACGTAGCTCATAAGATAAAGGATGTATTTAGTGTTTGAAGTAATAAATATACTGTATTTCTAATTAGACCTACTACTTATCTGTAATGAGGAATTTTCAAATAGTTTGTTCAACTACTCAACTGTATCCGTTTACGCTAATAAGCAACACCGTTGTTTCTTCACCAGAAAGACATAATAAGTCGTATTTTTATATAATTTCTATGTTTGCTATAAAAGGAGGCAATTGTTCGAGTAACTAAATTTTTTGAGTGCGATTTAAGAAATCCTTTATATTTTATTTGTTCTTACTTTATTTTTTATTTACACTTCAAGTTCCGTAGGGCCAAATTGAGGAACAAATCTCCAAGGTTATGAAATATGTCAGTACATGAAATTACAAAATAAAAGTAATAAAAGATAAAAATAAAATATTTATGAATCCGAAAAAAAGTCAATCGATAGGTTTAAGAAAACGCAATCAACAACATAACAAGAAACAACTTAATTTTTCAAGGAACTCCTCGACAGAATAGAAGGAGTGACCCATGAGGAAACTCTTCAGTTTCGATTTGAAAGGTCGTGGATTACTGCTAAGATTTTTTAACTGGAGCGGTAGCTTATCGAAAATGGATGCAGCAGGTTTGATTTCCGCCGAGTATTAACTGAATGAAAGCTCCTTATTCTTGGGAATAAGCTAGTATTGTAAACAAAAAAATTACAGTCAGGAATATATATACTGAGAGGCCAATGTCAAAATACCCAGATTCGTGAACACGGGTCGACAAGAGGTTCGTGAACTTACACCACTTTTTGCCCGAAGCGCCCATTTCTGTGCCAAAAATATCCTTTCAGAATGGCAAGAGTTACCCCAAAATATAATATCATACGACATAAGCGAATGAAAATAAGCAAAGTAGACTATTTTCAGTGTCGAATGATCACTCACTTCACTTCACTTTGAACAACATCCTGAAAGTGGGCTTTCCACGACAGTTTACTATCTATCTGAACATCTACAGAGATCAAAGCTCACACGTAGACTTACCGCGAATCGTTCTTCCCGCGAACTATCCACACCTGGAAGAGGAGAAGAGGGGAATGACTGTTTTACAGAAAGTGCTGTCCGCCACACACCGTAATGCCGCTTTCGGAATATAGATACAGATGTAGATGTCGACAATGTAAACATATCTGCGCTCTGTTTATTGGAAGTGACAGCAATGCCTTTGCGACTGTCGTATCGTCGCCGTTGGCGGCGCAGTGCTCCTGTCTACAAGACACTTAGATTGGTTCAAATGGCTCTGAGCACTATGGGACTCAACATCTTAGGTCATAAGTCCCCTAGAACTTAGAACTACTTAAACCCAACTAACCTAAGGACATCACACACACCCATGCCCGAGGCAGGATTCGAATCTGCGACCGTAGCAGTCCCGCGGTTCCGGACTGCAGCGCCAGTACCGCACGGCAGACACTTAGAGCAAGTGATATTGATTTGAGTGGTCAATTTAATAAGTAGCAGCTTATGGGTGGACCTGATGTATTTCGTTGACTACGAATGGAGTTCACGTGTGATGAAAAAGCTGTTTTTGGAGGCAGTACATGGCTGACCTTGGCTGTTGTTTGGGGCAATCATGCCGATTGATTTGATTCCGAAGATGAAGGAACCATTTCGTGGCATTCACTTCAGAACTGTTCCAGAGATTCAACGACAGACAGTAGACCGCTCCATTCGCACCATCAATAGAACAGGCTCTGCTAACGGTACATTACGCCTTCCACATCGTTGGCAACGGATTCTACACAACGCTGGTGACTACTCTGAAGGACAGTAACAGGTGCAAACATGTAACTCTTTTGTATCGGTTGTGAATAAGTAGTTGCCACTATTTAAGTTTCAACCCTCGTATTCACAGGATAAAATTATAAGACATACCCTTCGCAAAGCGTAAACTAGTAAAACATGACGTAACTGCCGCTGTAGGTAATCTAGACGCATACTAGTAGCGGGCTAATCGAAGCTCGCCAGCAGATATGGTTCGCAAATGACAAACTGCTTATCAAACTCAAAGGCCAAAGATTCGAGTTCCAAGATGTTGTTATTGTAAGGTACACATTCTTTTAACTCAAGTCAAGGAAGAATTCTACCCACAGTAGACTTCCAGATACATCCACTTTTATATTGAAGGGAGGCTGAAATAAGTTAAGATATTACTGTTATCAGTGTATTGAAGGAACATTTGTATTCCTCATACAAACTCAACCCCCCCCCCCCCCCATTTCCTACAGTCAATAGTTGCGTAAGGCTGTCGTGCCGCGGAGGCTTTCCTCAACGCGTGTAGAAATCAAAAATACCGAATGTGACTGATTGATCTTCGGTTCTATAGTGTTGGAGACTGATCATTAATTTTCAGTTTATTAGTTTTGGAGCTTATTCATTTCTACCATGTAACAAATCCCAGCAACAGTTTTGCCTTTTTTACAAACTCGCAGTTTGATTGCTGATTTTCATGCACTCTCCCTCACATTTCCCAGTTTAAAAATGTACTTTTGTGCTGATAATAATGTTTGCTTCTCCTGTCAATAGATTCCTTTTCTATTCATTTCGTATCTCATCGTTGTCGAATCCTCTTTAAGCCTCTACATTTTTGCGCCTCAGTTTGCAGCAGGCCTGTTGTCTGTCTTAGAATGCTATAACACCCCAATTGCACTTTCTCCTTTCCATTTTTATGCATACCTTCTGTGTAAGCACCGTGTCATGACCTAGATCTGTTAATTCCAAGACGGTTTCAATCACTTTCGTTTGCGAAATTAAATTTATAGCCTCTCTCCACTCTTGATATACCATTGTGCTGTTCTTTTCCAAGAAAAATACAAAATTTTACTCACATTGTTCTTAGGCTACCAATCGTCTATTCACGTGCATGGATGCATGGAGTTTTTCCGCACCGTATTTATTGTTCAGTTTCAGGCTATGCTCTGTAGGACAGCTACCCTAACACTTCTGATCTTACACAGTTGGAACACCATCTTCGGGTGATGATGATGTTTGTTGCACTGTAGCACTGATTTCTTCCAGCCTTTGTGATTCCTCGACTGAAAACACTGACATCTTGCTTGATGAAAAAAAAGACCATCCACCTTCCTGTAAGGCGACTTCTACACTCCTGGAAATGGAAAAAAGAACACATTGACACCGGTGTGTCAGACCCACCATACTTGCTCCGGACACTGCGAGAGGGCTGTACAAGCAATGATCACACGCACGGCACAGCGGACACACCAGGAACCGCGGTGTTGGCCGTCGAATGGCGCTAGCTGCGCAGCATTTGTGCACCGCCGCCGTCAGTGTCAGACAGTTTGCCGTGGCATACGGAGCTCCATCGCAGTCTTTAACAGTGGTAGCATGCCGCGACAGCGTGGACGTGAACCGTATGTGCAGTTGACGGACTTTGAGCGAGGGCGTATAGTGGGCATGCGGGAGGCCGGGTGGACGTACCGCCGAATTGCTCAACACGTGGGGCGTGAGGTCTCCACAGTACATCGATGTTGTCGCCAGTGGTCGGCGGAAGGTGCACGTGCCCGTCGACCTGGGACCGGACCGCAGCGACGCACGGATGCACGCCAAGACCGTAGGATCCTACGCAGTGCCGTAGGGGACCGCACCGCCACTTCCCAGCAAATTAGGGACGCTGTTGCTCCTGGGGTATCGGCGAGGACCATTTGCAACCATCTCCTTGAAGCTGGGCTACGGTCCCGCACACCGTTAGGCCATCTTCCGCTCACGCCCCAACATCGTGCAGCCCGCCTCCAGTGGTGTCGCGACAGGCGTGAATGGAGGGACGAATGGAGACGTGTCGTCTTCAGCGATGAGAGTTGCTTCTGCCTTGGTGCCAATGATGGTCGTATGCGTGTTTGGCGCCGTGCAGCTGAGCGCCACAATCAGGACTGCATACGACCGAGGCACACAGGGCCAACACCCGGCATCATGGTGTGGGGAGCGATATCCTACACTGGCCGTACACCACTGGTGATCGTCGAGGGGACACTGAAGAGTGCACGGTACATCCAAACCGTCATCGAACCCATCGTTCTACCATTCCTAGACCGGCAAGGGAACTTGCTGTTCCAACAGGACAATGCACGTCCGCATGTATCCCGTGCCACCCAACGTGCTCTAGAAGGTGTAAGTCAACTACCCTGGCCAGCAAGATCTCCGGATCTGTCCCCCATTGAGCATGTTTGGGACTGGATGAAGCGTCGTCTCACGCGGTCTGCACGTCCAGCACGAACGCTGGTCCAACTGAGGTGCCAGGTGGAAATGGCATGGCAAGCCGTTCCACAGGACTACATCCAGCATCTCTACGATCGTCTCCATGGGAGAATAGGAGCCTGCATTGCTGCGAAAGGTGGATATACACTGTACTAGTGCCGACATTGTGCATGCTCTGTTGCCTGTGTCTATGTGCCTGTGGTTCTGTCAGTGTGATCATGTGATGTATCTGACCCCAGGAATGTGTCAATAAAGTTTCCCCTTCCTGGGACAATGAATTCACGGTGTTCTTATTTCAATTTCCAGGAGTGTAATATAATCGCACAACAAAACTGCACATGTATTTTATTTTCCAAATATAAATTGTTCAATTAACCTCACCTATATAGATATACTGCTGCAGCTCTTGTCTGTACATTTGATATCTCTAACAGTTGTTGTCTCTCCCAAGGTACTTCCTCGCTCCTTATTAGTTAGTTCAGATCTTTTTAATTGTCATCCATACCAGCTGCTTCGGCTCTCCTGTGAAAAAAACATGTAGGATGGTCTGGTTTATTTTCTGGTCCACTAATATATGAATCAATAAATGAGTATACTCACTTACTTTTCAGGCCACATATACTAGCCACACTATACTAGCAGGGATCGTCTTCAGTATCCCCTGAGCTGTACAACTGTTTGCAAGCGTTACGAAATGTAGAGTCCACCTCTTCCTGACTTTAAAACACTTACATGAATGTTCCACTGTAACTCTTAACACTTCAAATTCACTACACTGAGTACTGTGCCGGCTTCCTGAAATTTATTGGTAGAGTAACACAGTAAAACTGTTAAATGAAAAAAATTACTCTTGTTAATTGTCTTAATAATTTTAATTACTTTATTAATTTTTAATTATATTATTAATTTTTTATTTTATTTTTATTTTTTAAACATATTAACAGATCTTCCGTCGGTTCTTGATAGAACAACATTATAATAAATGAAAAGCACCAGTTTGCTTTTGTTCTACAATATTGTAGAACAAAAGCTAACTGGTGCTTTTCATTTATTATTTTTTTAACATTTATTGAAAGCGTCATTGCTTTAAGTGTATTTTTGTGGATACGTTACAACTGTAAAGTACTGAACTGCGGATAAATATAGTTAATCTCCTTCCATTTCATGAAATGTGACCGCGTCATCTGTAATAAAACTACCAACGTTTCGGCTGCTGTTGCAGGCAGTCCTCAACAGGCTACAACAACAGCCCATATGTTGGCAGTTTTATTACATAAACGTGGCCACATCGCGTGACGGATTTTATTGAAATGGACCCCGGCAGCGTAAACATAATTCTCATAAATTATTACATTTACAAAGAATATTCGATACAGTTCCTCGGCAGTGATACGCCAAAGTTCTGATGCATAATTTTACATTTATCCTTTACAAGAATTTAACACCATTGCCCAAACAGAAATTAAATTGAACTTTTTATATATAATTAAATAAATACGTAACCACAAGGAGAAGGCTACATACCACGTCGAAAAAAATTAAGTCGCTGCTCTTCTTTGTAGAATCAGAGAAACTTTGAAAAACAAGGAACGTGTTAGCTTCTAAGAAACATAAATTTTCTATTTTTTCAGATTTTCGCTTAGCAATGAATCCTGTGCAATTGAATTTACTATGGAAGACTTCGATTTGCCTTCGAGTCCCAGCTGCACGGAAGGCTACGTGCAAACAGAAGAGGGAGGTCAGAGATACTGTGGAACTGCGCTGCTATCAAAGACATGTGAGTTTCTGTACATGCAATAACGTTGTTCACATTACATAAAATTGAACTCATTAATTTTAGTTTAATAATATACCAATCTGAGAACTTTTCTGCGAATGTTTCAAATACCGTTTCAATAAGCTGCTTTGTTATGTTTAAGGTGACGTAGATAGTACTTCCTGAATAACCTGCACTTCTCTCAGAACACAGTGACAGCTTCCACCTTCCACTCTGGACTTCCGTTTTCAATGTGTGTAATTTGTTGCGGTGCTTTATTAGAATCTTCGTTCTGTCTCCTGTTTATAATGCTCCTCGTTTTACTCCGGTGAAATTAATTTCGCCGTCGTAAATTACTGAGTTATCTACGCAACAAGCTTAAGAGCAAGCTACTGCAGAGCGGAAATTAAAGGTCTCCTCCTGCCTATAAACGTACAGCCCCGGGCTGTCTCGTAATACAACCCCGTTAGATAGGTAACACCCATCCTGCCGTTCATAAGCTCTTCACTTACGATCCGTTTGTCGGCTTCTCTTCCTCCTCTATTTGTATCTTGCTGTTTTGTTAAGCGATATCTGCAGAACATGAAAAATGTAATCGAATCTCCTCCTAAGGGAAATGTTTTCATTTTGTACATAACATCTGTATCGAAAAAACTGAGAAGGTATCACTAGAACATAAATACCTTATTAAGAACGTTTTAAGTGCCATACCATGAAACTGATTGGTTCTAAAGTCCAATAAGAAATTTCTAACAAGCTGATTCTTACAAAGAAGGAAACACCAACCACGCACTGTTTAAAATCCCATTTATTTACACAGATAGCGTTGTTACCAGTTTCGAATCGACAGATTCATCTTCATATGGCCATTCACCTTTTTATTACACTTATGGTTTCTTACATTGGTTATTGGCTATTTTCCTTTTTTTTCAAGTAAGGTAAGCAAATGTAACTTTTAATTTAAAAAAAAAAAACAGCACATTGTTTACTAAATGTGAGTGAATTCCTAAGGGACCAAACTGATGACGTCGTCGGTCCCAAGACTTACACACTACTTAAACTAACTTATGCTAGGGACAACACACACACCCATGACCGAGGGAGGACTCGAACCTCTGGTGGGAGGGGCCGCGCAATCCGTGACATGGCGCCTCAAACCGCGCTGCCACTCCGAGCGCCAAATGTAATTATTTGTGAACAGTTGTACGCAGATGAATTTGTGGTTCGAAACCTGTAACGACGCTATTTGTGTAAATTAACAGAATTATTAACTCCAGAGAGAAGCAAAGCTTGGCACAGATAACATGCGCCATCTACTGACGCATGTTTGAAAGACTTTCTACATGATTTGGCACTTGGATGAAGTCTAGCATCATACAACAGAGTGACGACAGCACAACAGAACTGAAAACTATTTTTGTTTTTCAAAAACTGGCACTTAGAAAGTTCTCTAATTTCACTCTTCATTTGAAGAAAGATATTATTTTTGCCCCAAAAGCCGGCCGGTGTGGCCGTGCGGTTCTAGGCACTTCAGTCTGGAACCACGTGACCGCTACGGTCGCAGGTTCGAATCCAGCCTCGGGCATGGATGTGTGTGATGTCCTTAGGTTAGTTAGGTTTAAGTAGTTCTAAGTTCTAGGGGACTGATGACCTCAGATGTTAAGTCCCATAGTGCTCAGAGCCATTTGAACCATTTTTTTTGCCCCAAAATTTAATATAAAATCTGTCATTTTGGCTTAAAAAACTTTATTCTCGACGACTGCTAATATGTATGACGTAATCCCTTATCTGCTCCCGAATAGTCAAGATTGTCTGTTCTGTCCTCGATGTATATACAGTTTATTCTTCAGATTGGTTGATACTGTCTAATTAATTAATTCAACAATTAAAAATGAATTAAATATGAAAAGATAGTTTCCGTCTGTGTTAACATATAGCATCAATATCAATATCTGTTTACGTCCGTATTTCAAAATACATTAGGCGTAAACGGTTAGCACACTGGACTTGCACTAGGAAGTTGTAGAGATAAAGCCCAACAGTGGTGATCTTTATTTTTATTTTCATTGCTTTTAAAAATCCTCTACAGTTGTTTGGTATATTCTGCTTGGTATAAGCTCTTCTGCTTGGAGTTTACAGTTTTCAGCTTTATACATACACGTTTATTCAGAATTTTTTTCTAAATCCACCCACCTTACATAGTCTTGATCAATTCTTGTCTCTTGGAATTCAGCAAAGAATTTTCTTGTTCTACCCATTCTCCTGGTTTAAATTGTTGTGGATTGGCAAGAGAGCCAACCCGGTATGAGAGGAAGCCGAAAGGCACGCGTTTTAGCTCACGCAGGCTGGCGTGAGGTCTGGAACAGGTCAAGGAAATTAGACTAGCAAAAAAGGACGTAGCTGTGGAATACTTCACTTTAATCCATAAATGGTGAACATCGCTCTTGACGGTACATGTTTTACAGCATCAATAGTAACTGGTAATGACGCCTTGCTAGGTCGTAGCAAATGACGTAGCTGAAGGCTATGCTAACTATCGTCTCGGCAAATGAGAGCGTATTTTGTCAGTGAACCATCGCTAGCAAAGTCGGCTGTACAACTGGGGCGAGTGCTAGGAAGTCTCTCTAGACCTGCCGTGTGGCGGCGCTCGGTCTGCAATCACTGATAGTGGCGACACGCGGGTCCGACGTGTACTATCGGACCGCGGCCGATTTAAAGGCTACCACCTAGCAAGTGTGGTGTCTGGCGGTTGTAACCTCCCCCTCACTTATCGACCCTAATGACAGTGAAAAATTAAACCGCGTGTACCTAATGGAAATTTGGGAAAAGCAATCGTCACTGAAGTTAATCTGTCGGTAAAGAGGGAGGAAAGGGTTACATCTAAATGAAAGGAAAAATGCAAATGAAACTGGTGGAAATTAATTTTAAAAAGGGGTAAAGTTAATAAAGAAAGTAAATGTGCGGTCGTCACGTTAACAATTAATTGGCGCTAATTAGATATTTGAGATGTGGGGGAAATTACGGTCGCCAGTCCTAAGGACAATTACTATAGTAACTGAAAAAGAAAGGTTATTACACATATAATTAGCACTAGAAGCGTGGCAACTGAAGGTTGACACGTCTAGTGTGAAAACTGAAAGTTTGTCAGAAGTAATAAATTTCGCTACACTCTGACTTAATTTAGCAAAAGAATTAATAAAACCGAAAAATCGAAAGTTAATTTAGTGACTGAAGTTAATAGTGAGCTTTTTTTCTGAAGCACATCGAAATTCAATAAAATACGGTTAGTCTTGGACTACCTCAACAATCATTTCAAAAGCTACTTGAATCTACGCAATTTAGAAATACGAGATTTAACTTTGAACTTAAATTAAATGATTCTGAACAATTAACAATAGTAAAATTTAGTATGTACCAAGCTGAGCTGCAGTCACAGGTAAGCTAAAATACGGTAACAAAACTCGCACTCTTAATTTGTGCTTGTGTAATCTAAATATTGTAACCAGCTATGAATTCTTTAACTGAACTTTGAAATTAAAGCAGCGAAATAGAATTATATTACTTTAATGCTGGCGTTTGAATTTCAACGACACTCGGGTTCATTTCGGAAAAGGAAGGAACCCTGCTTGGCAATGCAATTGGGACAATGAGCAACAAAGGTTCATGCTAAGTTGCTGTAATTTTGTGATGCAACAATTTTAAAAGTTTGAAAAGCTGAGGTCTGCCATACAGTTCTAAAACTTTACATGCTTCCAGTCTTCCTTGTTGGTTGATTGAAGGTTTGAAGCCGTCGATCGAGGAGGTGGCGACAGTCACTCATTGTCGGCCGTCGCTGTTGCAGAAGCTGGATGTTGGTGCGCCTTCTTCTCGACACGGTCACCAGACGAAACGGGCTCTTGATGTGCGCCAGATAATGCTTCCCGTCCGCGACACCATGTCAGAAACTATAATCGCAAGTCGAGCGCAATTACATGCTGCCAAACCCCGAAAGCGCGGCAACTCGCGGGAGCTTCACACAACACACCTGCTCAACCTCACTACTCCAGCCAGACTCCCTCTGCTCTGCCCGCGCTCCACGCGGCAGAGTTAACACTACCAAAGATCCTAAACACTCTGGTTCTCCACACGACCTATCGACGTATTCGTTCGATAGCATAGTTTTCCCTAGGCAAGACCCAGCGTAAAAATACAAATAATATTCACAAAACAACCAATTATACATCGACATAAATGCATAAATATATATATATGCACTCCTGGAAATTGAAATAAGAACACCGTGAATTCATTGTCCCAGGAAGGGGAAACTTTATTGACACATTCCTGGGGTCAGATACATCACATGATCACACTGACAGAACCACAGGCACATAGCAACAGGCAACAGAGCATGCACAATGTCGGCACTAGTACAGTGTATATCCACCTTTCGCAGCAATGCAGGCTGCTATTCTCCCATGGAGACGATCGTAGAGATGCTGGATGTAGTCCTGTGGAACGGCTTGCCATGCCATTTCCACCTGGCGCCTCAGTTGGACCAGCGTTCGTGCTGGACGTGCAGACCGCGTGAGACGATGCTTCATCCAGCCCCAAACATGCTCAATGGGGGACAGATCCGGAGATCTTGCTGGCCAGGGTAGTTGACTTACACCTTCTAGAGCACGTTGGGTGGCACGGGATACATGCGGACGTGCATTGTCCTGTTGGAACAGCAAGTTCCCTTGCCGGTCTAGGAATGGTAGAACGGTGGGTTCGATGACGGTTTGGATGTACCGTGCACTATTCAGTGTCCCCTCGACGATCACCAGTGGTGTACGGCCAGTGTAGGAGATCGCTCCCCACACCATGATGCCGGGTGTTGGCCCTGTGTGCCTCGGTCGTATGCAGTCCTGATTGTGGCGCTCACCTGCACGGCGCCAAACACGCATACGACCATCATTGGCACCAAGGCAGAAGCGACTCTCATCGCCATCGCTGAAGACGACACGTCTCCATTCGTCCCTCCATTCACGCCTGTCGCGACACCACTGGAAGCGGGCTGCACGATGTTGGGGCGTGAGCGGAAGACGGCCTAACGGTGTGCGGGACCGTAGCCCAGCTTCATGGAGACGGTTGCGAATGGTCCTCGCCGATACCCCAGGAGCAACAGTGTCCCTAATTTGCTGGGAAGTGGCGATGCGGTCCCCTACGGCACTGCGTAGGATCCTACGGTCTTGGCGTGCATCCGTGCGTCGCTGCGGTCCGGTCCCAGGTCGACGGGCACGTGCACCTTCCGCCGACCACTGGCGACAACATCGATGTACTGTGGAGACCTCACGCCCCACGTGTTGAGCAATTCGGCGGTACGTCCACCCGGCCTCCCGCATGCCCACTATACGCCCTCGCTCAAAGTCCGTCAACTGCACATACGGTTCACGTCCACGCTGTCGCGGCGTGCTACCAGTGTTAAAGACTGCGATGGAGCTCCGTATGCCACGGCAAACTGGCTGACACTGACGGCGGCGGTGCACAAATGCTGCGCAGCTAGCGCCATTCGACGGCCAACACCGCAGTCTCTGGTGTGTCCGCTGTGCCGTGTGTGTGATCATTGCTTGTACAGCCCTCTCGCAGTGTCCGGAGCAAGTATGGTGGGTCTGACACACCGGTGTCAATGTGTTCTTTTTTCCATTTCCAGGAGTGTATATACAAATAGTAAAACAATTACAATATATAAAGACACAGAAATGTCATATCTTCAGGTGACAAAATAAGGAAAAAATTTGCAGAGTAATAGATGGAAATAGGAGGATATGCATTTCCGGCGTTACACGGTGACACCACATAAATACTGTAAGTCAACCACATTTCCAATTTAGTCACAATCACATCATCCACTTCAGCGTCGTTCCCTTTGTTTTTTCCTCGATTTTTCCAGTAAATACCAACATGCATGTATTTCTCTCACAGAAATCCTCCGTTTTTAAATGGTTTCTGCACAAGAAGTGCATGACTCATTCTTACAAGTCAAAACCGATAACCAAAACTGACTGGTTGTTTTCCTTTTAAGATATATCAGAAGATTAATCCTGAGTACCCTATTTAGTTTACCAAAAACCCACTAGGGCATTTTTACTCTTTTGGTTATTAATGTTTATTTATTTTTTCTTTGCATCTCTTTGCTTCCAGCTGTCGTGAACACGAAAGCACATATGTTCTGTGGCTTCATTGTTAATTTATACTGTTTTTGATATGTTGCTTGTACATAACGAGATTGATTTTTTGCCTACTTTGAATCTTACTCTTAAGTGTTACTTCTTAGAGTCGTCAGTCTTCTGACTGGTTTGATGGGGCCCGCCACGAATTCCTCTCCTGTGCCTACCTCTTCAGCTCAGAGTACCACTTGCAACCTTCGTGCTCAACTATTTGCTGCATGTATTCCAATCTCTGTCTTCTTCTACAGTTTGGTACAGCTCCCAGTTTGGTACAGCTACCATGGAAGTCATTCTCTGATGTATTAAGATGTGTCCTATCATGCTGTCCCTTCTCCTTGTCTGTGTTTTCCACATATTTCTTTCCTCTTCGATTCTGTGCAGAATCTCATCATTCCTTACCCTATCAGTCCACCTAGTTTTCAACATTCGTCTGTAGTATCACATCTCAAATGCTTCGATTCTCTTCTGGTCTGGTTTTCCAACAGTCCATGTTTCATTACCATACAATGCTGTACTCCAAATGTACATTCTCAGAAATTTCTTCCTCAAATTAAGGCCGATGATTGTTACTATAAGACTTCACTTGGCCAGTAATACCCTTTTCTCCAGTACTAGTCTACTTTTGATGTCCTTCATGCTCCGTCCTTCATTGGTTATTTTCCTGTCTGGGTAGCAGAATTCTTTAACTTCATCTACTTCGTGATCAACAATACTGATGTTAAGTTTCTCGATGTTCTCATTTCTGCTACTTGTCATTACTTTGGTTTTACTTTGATTTAGTGTCAGTCCATATTATGTACTAATTATATTGTTCCTTAACACTTTTGTACTTCCTTCTTTCATCGATCAACCAAATAATTTCGTTTTTTTACCCATTTTGTGGCTTCCGAGTTACCTTCTTTGTTCCTGTATTTTTCCTTCCAACTTTTGTGATTGCCCTTTCTATAGGAGCCCACTCCTCTTCAGCTGTGCTGCCTACTGAGCTGTTCCTTATTGGTGTATCTATAGCCTTAGAGAACTTCAAGCGTATCTCGTCATTCCTTAGTATTTCTGTATCTCACTTCTTTGCGTTTTGATTCTTCCTTTTTTCACTATTACATTGTGCTCTGAGTCTATATGTTCTTCTGGATATGCCTAGCAATCCAATATCTGATTTCGAAATCTCTGTCTGACTATAATGTAATATAAAGGAGAGCTTCCCGTATCACCCGGTCTTTTTTAAGTGTACCTCCTCCTCTTGTGGTTCTTGAACAGAGTTTACGCTATTACTAGCCCAAATTTATTACAGAACCCAATTAGTCTTACTCCTCTCTCATTCCTTGTCCCAAACCCATTTCCCCTGTAACCATTCCTTCTGCTCCTTCCCCTACAACTGCATTCCAATCCCCCATGATTATTAGGTTGTCATCTTCCTTTACGTACTGAATTACGCTTTCAGTATTCTCATATACTTTCTCTGTCGCTTAACCTACAGCTTGCGACTTTGGCATGTATACCTGAATTACCGTTGTCGGTGTTTTGCGATTCTGACCAAATCAACGCTATCACTGAACTGTTCACTGTAACACACTCTCTGCCCTACCTTCCTATTCATAACGAATCCTACTCCAGTTATTCCATTTTCTGCTGTTGTTGGAATGACCCTTGCATGGGGGCTTAATTAAAATTAAATATGAATGCAAATATTTTTAGTAGCTGTATGTCCGATTACGCAAGTCTCGTAAACGGCTGGCCCTGACTAGTTTTCGTACGCAATCTGACTGCATAGAATAACAACAAACAATGAAACAACATTTTCGTTAACACAGTTAATTAATTAAGTCCCCAGCAACTATAAAATCTACGAAGCCAACATAGCACAAGTGTAGCTGTTCTGTATGTGGTAGTATGACTCAACGCACATCTGGCACGGTTCTTCTTCAACAAGACAAGAATTTTTAAATATCATTTATACTGACGTGATAAAAGAAAATTAGAAATACTATAATTGTGCAAGAAACCCAGAATTACACTCTAATACAAGAACACACGCCAGATGCTTTGTTGACTGAACCTGTAATGAAGCATTATTCAGGACACACAAATAATAAGAAAATAAGGAACAGTCGTTAGTTACCTTAATTTATATTGACGAAAAGCACTCAGATCATTACAATATCTCCATTGGAACAACATCTGCTATCTCTCCCATCAAATAACTGCATAAACATGGAACAACACTCTCCACTACCGCATCTCACTCTAACTTCAGCTACACGCAGTGTCCACCACAACTTCTCGGCAAGAACTGCCTGTCGCTGCGTCTCAATAATCACTGCCAGTGGAGGCGGCGGAACAATACTCTCTGGCGCTGTGGCTCAGTGTAGCCACCTTTCATATGCCCTTCCTCCACGGGCTAGAATTTGATGGTATTTTTGCCAGCATTGGTGGTGAAAATACCACCAAATTCGTCAAAAAAAAAAAAAAATACAGACAAAAATAAAAGATAATATTAATACGTAAATATCATATAACTAGATAAGATGTTGGCTTTGCACTGACCTTTCAATAGCCTAATATATAAAATACACCAAGCAATACAAATTCTTTCATACATGTGACTTTACATAATAGTTTACACAAGTATTATGTGGTTAAACAGTTCAATCAATAGCGTCAGCAATGACGAATATGTACAGGTAAGAGTCTCATAACTTTTCACAAACAGTAATACACAAAAAATCAGTTTATACAAATTTTCACATAAAATGTTTACACAACAAGTGGTTGACAGTTCCAGCAGTAGCACCCAGCAATGTTGAGTAGGTGCAGACACCATCAGGTGACATCATTTCAGTAGAAGCAGTCCATCCGTGGCACCCAGCAATGTTGAGTAGGTGCAGACTCCAACAGGTGATATCATTTCAGTAGAAGCAGTTCATCAGTGGCACCCAGCAATGTTGAGTAGGTGCAGACAGCAAGAAGTAACATCATTTCAGTAGAAGCAGTTCCATTTGTGGTACCCAGCAATGTTGAAGAGGTACACACAGCAACAAGTCACATTTCTCAGTAGAAGCAGTTCATCAATGGCACCCAGCAATGTTGAGTAGGTGCAAACAGCAACAGGTGACATCATCTGAGTAGAATCAGTCCATCAGTGGCACCCAGCAATGTTGAGTAGGTGCAAACAGCAACAGGTGACATCATCTCAGTAGAATCAGTCCATCAGTGGCACCCAGCAATGTTGAGTAGGTGCAAACAGCAAGAAGTAACATCATTTCAGTAGAAGCAGTTCCATCTGTGGTACCCAGCAATGTTGAAGAGGTACACACAGCAACAAGTCACATTTCTCAGTAGAAGCAGTTCATCAATGGCACCCAGCAATGTTGAGTAGGTGCAAACAGCAACAGGTGACATCATCTCAGTAAAATCAGTCCATCAGTGGCACCCAGCAATGTTGAGTAGGTGCAAACAGCAACAGGTGACATCATCTCAGTAGAATCAGTCCATCAGTGGCACCCAGCAATGTTGAGTAGGTGCAAACAGCAAGAGGTAACATCATTTCAGTAGAAGCAGTTCCATCTGTGGTACCCAGCAATGTTGAAGAGGTACAGACAGCAAGAAGTAACATCATTTCGGTAGAAGCAGTTCCATTTGTGGTACCCAGCAATGTTGAAGAGGTACACACAGCAACAAGTCACATTTCTCAGTAGAAGCAGTTCATCAATGGCACCCAGCAATGTTGAGTAGGTGCAGACAGCAGTCCATAATATTCACTATCACTGCTCACACAGTTCATCAGCAGAAATTAAACATGTCCTAGTGGCACCAATCATGTAGAAAAAGTACAAGTAGCAGTCCATAATTTCACCATCACTAATCAGAAAGTTCAAGCATGAACAATAGTTTGAATGCACATACAAATGCTTTTACAATGCTCTTACACTAAACATACAAATCATAACAAACACACAAATGATATCAGATAATTGTCATATTACTATTACAAATACACAAACATCAGTAAACCTATAATATTTATGGGTGTCAGTGCAAGCCACTACAAACAAATAAAATAATATTTAGGAGATAGGTGGGTAGGATTAGGAAAGGAAAACACACAAAACACACTCACTCATCTTTCATCCACATTAAGTACTACTGTGTAATTGAATAGTGTTAACTGTGTGAATCCAATTCTGTCAAAATTTCATGTTCATCATGTGTATCAAGTAGTAGTGACAGCAATGTATAACAGTCAATAATAGTTAAGTCAACGTCATAGTCATCATGTCAAGACCAATGTTTGCCAAGCCAGATCAAAATGTACGGTTGCTGAACAACTGTCAGTGTGTCAAGATATGCAACTTCCTCTCTCCAAAAAAAAGTACATACTGCTTAGTGATTTAACAAAGTGTGTGTAGACAATCCTCCTTCCATTTTAGTGTTCTAGTCTGCTATCTTCATCCTCCTTGTTCCATATAGACCAACAACAAAAAAAAAAAAAAAAAAAAAAAAATATGCACCTCACTCATTTTACCTCTTATACACCATAACTCCAATCAACTTCATATAATCTCAATACCTCCATAATACCTCTTCAATACGTCGATACATATAAACCTTATTGCCAGTATCATTTCACTTCCATAACAACTCTTTCCTCTAGTCAGTCTCCTCGATCGAGTACAGATAAAATCCTAATGCAAACCTCCTCATCCCATACAATCCGAAGACACACTGTCAACACACAACCTCTGTGTAATCCATCTGACCAAAATCTTCTACTCATTATGAATTATAAACAAAGAATGCATACATGACCTCTAACAGACTTAGTTCGAATAACTCTCAGTAATTAAGTACGATTACGGAGTGTGAATGATCCTAATATTTCACAGTGTGTACACCACTTCAAGAATTATGGCAAACAGAAGCAAACATGTGGAGTATTTCTTGTGTCAAGTGTCACTTCCTATTTCAATTGCTCACGAAAAATGCAGTGTAAGAACTGTGTTGGTATGTCATGTCGTTAGCTTCCTTCCTATTGGCATACATTTATACAGCTTTCATAAAACCTCCAGCTCATGTGACTTCTATGATGTTTCTTGTACTAAAGTCGCTCGTCGAATTACTGCAGTTCATTTTCTTATGTTAAAATATAAAGCACTGAGCGTAAGCAAAACAAGCAACAGCGAGTAAATATACCAGTAGTGAACAGAATGTCAACAAGTGGATGCAGCACAATTTCTATAACGAGGCTTCGCCAAGCGAACAATCCGTAACCCATACCACATCGTAACCCACACTCCATGTCCGTACCCTGTACATCAGCATTGCTATATACCAAATTAAAGTATAGTTATGACAACAAGCAGAAATGTGTAAATGTGCAATCCATACGCATAGCAGTAAACATATATCTTACGTACTAATAAGTAAACATGAAGGCGCAAGCAGATAAATCACAAAGTATAACTTACATACCTAACCATATCAGCACAATTAATCAGGTGACAATTATAATTTAAATAAATAAGCACAGCAGGCACATAATAAAAAGAATATGACATCAGTGAAAAAGCAGTGCAGCTAAGCGATGCATAATATACACAAGTAACAATCCAGTTCATTAATAATCATTGTCAAAATCAGTTAACGTACGCAAGCACGTCGCTTCACAAGTAATTTCATTGAACATGTAATTAGCACAAAGTATGAATCACGTAATCGCGAGCAGCAAATTACGTCTAAAGTACGTACCTAAGTGGAAATATGTACCTGAAAAATAAACTCAATTAATAATTACCTTTTTAGTTTATTACTTTCTTCTTCGAAATGACATTTTTCCTGAAATTTTCTCGATAGCAAGTCGTCTTAACGTCGGACACGCACAGAATTTACCTGAAGTTCTTAAATATTTTATAGAACCGTATCCTGAAAAATACTGAATGTTAATAACAGCTTCATCAAGTCACTATAGCTTTATACTGAATTTAGTCGGAGAAATTAGACTGTGTATTTATTTACGGCTGTCAGTGCATTCGCACTGAGCGCTCGATCAGCTGTAGGTGCGTGACGTAGGAAGTGATTGTTTGCGGTCAACGACTGCCTTGTGCGGCGCGCAGACTTGACTGTTGCTTTGAGTATATGCCGCCGCCAAAACACAGCGCGGTATCCTTGTACTCTCCGTGTGTTTACATACAACTGTTAGTTTCTCAAAAGTATGTCATTCTACAAAAATTTTTCAAAAGTATATCATTCCACAAAAATTTTAACGTTAGATATATGATGTATTCCCTTAGAGCGTCGTGATTTAAGAGTTTCTACTTCGACAGTGTTATCATGAATAATTTTGCGAATTCTATATGGACCGTTATAAAGCAGAAAAAATTTCCGACACAAGCCTTTTCCTTTGTGAGACAAACGATGAGCCTTAATTAACACCTTCTGACCAACTGACAAGATTTTTAAACGACCAGGACGCTTAGCTGATTTCTCTCTTCTAGCAGCCGCAGATGCAACATTTTGTAGAGCCAGGTTGACAACTTCAGAATGCCGCAGTTTCCGTGTAGGCGGAAAAGGAACGATTTCAGAAATGCGATTTGTCGGTGCTTTGTTTTTTAATAGCAGTATAGGTGGTAAAGAAGTTGAATCATTAGGGAGTTCATTCAGAATGTTTTGAAAAATATGAAGATACTGATCCCACGTTCTGTGATTCTGATGACAATAAAGACGACACAATTTATTGATTTCCTTCATCCATCTCTCTGAAGCGTTAGATTGAGGGTGAAAAAGTGAAATGAAAATTGGTTTAATCTTACGACGCCGTAGAGTACGAAGCCAAATTTTAGAACGAAACTGTGATCCATTATCTGATATAACCTTATCAACATGACCCACTTCTTTAAGAAAATGGTTAATGAAAGCATTAGATACTGAACGAGCTGTTGCTTTGCGTAACGGTGTAAAACACACATATTTTGATGTCAACTCCACTGCTACGAAAATGTACGCAAAACCATTAGTAGATCGAACCACTGGACCGAACAAATCAACTGCAGCCATGTCCTTTAATTTTGCTGGAATGATAGGAAACAACGGTGCTCTGTGAGAAACTGTCGGCGGCTTAGCCTTTTGACATAATTTGCATTTGGCAAGAACAAATCGAATACGTTTTTCCATATTATTGAAGTAGCAATTTTCTCGTAATTTATGAAAGCATTTTCTGGGACCAAAGTGTGCATAACTGAAATGCGTATACCAAATCAGCTTATTAACCCACTCATCAGGAATACAAACTAACCAAACAGAGTTGTCGACCGATTTTCGTTTAGAAAGGATTTTCCAGATAGTTCGCAAAAACAAGGTGTGGCCAAATTGTCCAATTTAACAAAGCGTCTAAGAAAATTACAGACACCAAGGAAACTACGAACATCACGTTTTGTGGTAGGAACAGCATAATTACGAATAGCGTCTAATTTTTCTGGATCAGGAAGAATACCTTCTGTAGAAATAATGTGACCGAGAAATCTCACCTGAGAACGACCAAATTCAGATTTTTCTAAGTTCACTGTAATGCCAACTCTTGCAAAGATACGTAACAATGAATCCAAAATTTTGTTATGCTCACTCCAAGAATGTTTAGCAATAAGAATGTCGTCAACATATGAAGTAATATTGTCCGGAAGATAAACAGGTAAAATTTCATTTAAGCTACGAATAAATGCTGCTGAAGGTAAAGTCCAAACGGTAATTTACGAAATCACTTTTAGGTAAAATAGTCATATCAGGTTATCGTTTACTACTGTCTAGATAGATTGATAGTCGAAGAGTTGTTTTTGACAGATGCAAAGAATAGTAAAAGAGTAGGCAGCGGTACAGAAAACTAAAAGAGAAATAGCACCACTACAGCTCGGGGCCCTATGCTCCCTACGGCACATATTCACTTAAGAGTAGTGAATCCCCTGAGGACATTAATAGCTGCACATAATTTCCAGTTTGTGACTTAGTGGCAAATTTGGCGGAAGTGCGTACGCAAATTGACCTGACCATGAACATGGATGTATGTCGTTCTTAGAATTGCGGAAGATCTTAAATTTCCGAACAGTCAAAAAGTGTTTATAGTCAAAGTTTTCGCCTCGTGGCGACAAAGACCTACCGCGTCTGTCCCAGTCCGAATGCCGATTATTGTCAAGTTCGCGCGCCTGGCGCTCTCTTGTTGCATCCCGTAAATGAAACAAATTGTTTTCTTCAAACCCCTCTGGTATCTGTGATTCTAAATTTCTTCTGCTATCTTTTCCTACGATTTCGCCTTCAATTTGTTTGACTTGCTTTTTTAATGCCTCAAATTCCCTTTTCACGCGTTCATTAAATTTTCCCTGATTTTCAACATGTTTATTTATGCTCTGGTACTCTTCGGTTTCTGAAAATGGCAATGGAGCTGTGTCATCTGAATCTCTGTCCCCATTTAAACTAAGATTTGTCAATTTATCTGAAATCTCCTCTACTCTTTCCGATAAGTCACCAATTTGTTCTTTCTGTTTAGTTACGTCTTCCGTAAGTATCGCGACTCGCGTTCCAGTATTAACGCATTTAGTAGTTAACTGTTCATACTGTTGTGTTAGGTTATTTAATCTGTCATTTGGTACGGATTCCTCGATTCTCTCAAATATTTGTTCCTTATCTTTTGCACGTTGTAAATTTAACTCTGAAAATTTCTGTACTATCACGCGATCTCTTTCTTCCTGTTCTCTATCCTGTTCCCTTTGTCTAATCTCTACTGCAACTAATCTATTATTGTGAGCATTCAAAATCGGTTGTACCTCTTCTCGAATTTCTTTCTTTAATTCATCTTTCATATTTTTGAAACATGTCCCTATTCGTGAATCTAACCGTGTTTCCAAAGTTCCCATCTCGGTTTTAATTGTTCCTATCTCTGTTTTTAATTCAGATCCTAACTGCGATCCCAATGAGTCTAACCGTGTTTCCATATCTGTTTTTAATTCAGATCTAAACTGAGTTTGCATTGTTCCCATATCAGTTTTAATTTCAGATTGTAACTGTGATCCCATATTTAATATAGCACTCATCAACTGCTCCATATTAAATGGTTCAGAATTCTTTTCGCCCCTAACATTTTCCGCAATACTAACTTCCTTCTGCATAGCCATAACGCTATCTGTGTTCGATACTATTCCAGAATCTTCTGTCGTTAATATCGGATTCTGTGAATTTTCTGGTTGAGAAAAATTTTGAAATGGTTCCGGACTATTTTCTCGACTGATTAAATTGTTTTCCACTTCATTATTCATGATACTGTTTTCCTCTGTTGGCGAGTTCGCCATGTTAACAATTTCGTCATTCTCACTATCCATCATTTTTGCCTTTTTCATCGATCGCGTAATCATTTACAAAACATACAAAATTCGTCACTGTACGAAAATTTATACACAATGACACTTTATCACCAACAATATCAATCACACGAAATGCTTCCTTCAAACACGATTAACGAACAATAGAAGAATGACAATTACCAATCTACACATGCAAAATAGACTACAATTACTGAACTACAGATTACTGCAACAATACTACTGTCTACTATTTTTGCAATCAGAAGAATTCCAAGGGACGATCCGAAGCAGCGGTCGCCACGTGGATGGGGGCTTAATTAAAATTAAATATGAATGCAAATATTTTTAGTAGCTGTATGTCCGATTACGCAAGTCTCGTAAACGGCTGGCCCTGACTAGTTTTCGTACGCAATCTGACTGCATAGAATAACAACAAACAATGAAACAAAATTTTCGTTAACACAGTTAATTAATTAAGTCCCCAGCAACTATAAAATCTACGAAGCCAACATAGCACAAGTGTAGCTGTTCTGTATGTAGTAGTATGACTCAACGCACATCTGGCACGGTTCTTCTTCAACAAGACAAGAATTTTTAAATATCATTTATACTGATGTGATAAAAGAAAATTAGAAATACTATAATTGTGCAAGAAACCCAGAATTACACTCTAATACAAGAACACACGCCAGATGCTTTGTTGACTGAACCTGTAATGAAGCATTATTCAGGACACACAAATAATAAGAAAATAAGGAACAGTCGTTAGTTACCTTAATTTATATTGACGAAAAGCACTCAGATCATTACAATATCTCCATTGGAACAACATCTGCTATCTCTCCCATCAAATAACTGCATAAACATGGAACAACACTCTCCACTACCGCATCTCACTCTAACTTCAGCTACACGCAGTGTCCACCACAACTTCTCGGCAAGAACTGCCTGTCGCTGCGTCTCAATAATCACTGCCAGTGGAGGCGGCGGAACAATACTCTCTGGCGCTGTGGCTCAGTGTAGCCACCTTTCACCCTACACTTCTCTGACCAGAAATCCACGTCTTCTTTCTATTGCATTTGACTGACCCCTACTATATGTAGACTGCGCCTTTGCATTTCCCTTTTCAGATTTTCTGGCTTCCCTACCACCCTCAAGTTTCTAACATTCCCTGACCCAACTCATAAAACGTTATTCTTTCGTTGGTTATTAGTTCTTTTTCACATGGTGAACTCCCGCTTGGCAGTCCCCTTCCAGAGATCCGAATGTGGGACTATTCCTGAATCTTTTCCCAATGGAGAGATCATCATGACACTTTTTCATTACAGGCCACATGTTCTGTGAATACACGTTATGTGTCTTTAATGCAGTGGTTTCCGTTGTCTTATGCATCCTCATGCCTTTGATTATTGTTGATTCTTCGCCAGGAACAACAGAGTGTCCTGAACCTCTAACCGCTCCTCCGCTCTCTTTGACAAGGTCGTTAGCTGAAAGAGTGTGAATTCTTATGCTGAAAGCCTTCGGCCGCCAGTGCTGATTATTAATCAAAGTTTAAGCGGTGGCAGGTTTCGAAGCAGGGACCGAGAATGTTTTGATTACTAATCAAAGGCGTTACCCCCCTTTTGTTGCGTTTTGTTCTTTGTTGATCGTTGTGTTCGGTCGTGCCGGCCGGTGTGGCCGTGCGGTTCGAATCCTGTCTCTGGCATGGGTGTGTGTGATGTCCTTAGGTTAGTTAGGTTTAAGTAGTTCTAAGTTCTAGGGGACTGATGACCATAGATGTTAAGTCCCATAGTGCTCAGAGCCATTTTGTTCGGTCGTTGCGGACGTCGCAAGACATCCTGTTCAAGTTCGGTGGTTGATCCTTCCACTCAGTTTTGTATTACAGAGGCCAACCGGCTCTCTGGCCGAATACGCTGAGCTACCGTGCCGGCACAGATTTTGTTATTGCTCCTTTTTAATGTACTTGATCAGCAATTTCAGGCTCAGTGGAGAAGATGGCCAGACCATTATGAAGATTTTTCATATTCAAACGTAAAAAGTTTTTAATTAATGTTAACCTAGAGAAACTTGTTCCGCAACTTGCTACAGATATTGCTGTCATTATCTATATTCTTAAGGGACTAGTAAGATTTTGGGCAAAACTTAACATTGTAAATAAAATCAGTACATCGTTTAGGCTTTCTTTTTTACCCAAAAGCGCAAATATTGCTGAAATTTCCTCTGGTAATTCTTTCCTATTTATGTCGACAGAATAACAATCAGTTAAAATGCGTTCTAAATGCTTACAGCATTTTAGTAGCATTTCTTTGGTTATGGTATTAATTCGTATATATTATATAAGAACTGAAAAATTTACTGTGATTACCAATCTGTTCAATTCATTCTTCTAGTGCATTTAGTGATTGAACGATTGTAAAATTTGAAATAAATGTTTTTATATTGTTCCTTTGTATCTGTGACGGCTTTATCTAGTGCTTCCCATGAGTTCTTTCTTATTCTTATGGCGAATTCTTATGAGAAACGTACACAACTTCTGCTCGAATTTCAGCGACCCACGTTAACTATATGTCACACAACAGCGACAGTGTTATCTCGGAGTGAGCGGGGAACTTTCGCCATCGTACGGAGAACCTTGGACACCTGCGACAGTCAGGGGCTCTCGATCTCGCAGCAACGGGCCGTTCAGGCAGACACATCATCATAATTAAGAAAATTTAGGTAACGGACGCGACGGGAACCACTCGCATGGCTACAGCTTCTATTTTATATTTACCTGCAATTATATTTTTCTGTTACTGAATATTTAATATGCCAATATTTTTCTCACACTTACAGCCAAAATGGAGCTCTTAAATTTTGGCGCCCAGGACAAATATCTGGGCAGCCCGCCCCTAGAGCGGGCCCTGTATGCTCGTCAATTCACAGGCTCCTTGGCTAAGTCCAGTAGATTGCATCATTGCCGTCGCATTCGGTGATATATCTTGAATGGACAACTTGAGCCCACTTTTTGCCTGCCATGGCTTCTTCGTTCTGGTCTTGTGGGGCAATCCGTTTAGTTTTGCAAAGTCAAACGCAACTTTTCGTACATCCAACATGTTTAAATCCAATATTATTTCTTCACATGTAAGAATATGCTCTTCCATTCGTTTTCAGGTTCGTTGCAAAACTATTGTGGACAAAAATTTTCACATCCCAGTTTCCATTTTCATTTTTATATTCGGCATGCTTCATAACTGTTAGATGAGGCACATTTTATATGTGCAGACATTCATTGAATCCACAGTCCCCAATTACATATACTGTTACAGCTAAATGCAGATCATCTGTGGTGTACCTTTCAAAACAAATGGTTAAAATGGCTCTGAGCACTATGGGACTCAACTGCTGTGGTCATAAGTCCCCTAGAACTTAGAACTACTTAAACCTAACTAACCTAAGGACAGCACACAACACCCAGCCATCACGAGGCAGAGAAAATCCCTGACCCCGCCGGGAATCGAACCCGGGAACCCGGGCGTGGGAAGCGAGAACGCTACCGCACGACCACGAGATGCGGGCCTTTCAAAACATTTACATCTACTTGGTTACTCTGCAGTTCACACTTAAGTGCCTGGCACAGGGTTCATTGAACCTTTCTCACACTACTTCTCTACCATTCCACTCTAGAATGGGGCGTTGGAAAAAGGAACATCTAAATCTTTCCGTTCGAGCTCTGATTTCTCTTATTATGATGATCATTTCTCCCTACGTAGGTGGGCGTCAACAAAATATTTTCGCATTCGGAAGAGAAAGTTGGCGATTGAAATTTCGTAAATAGATCTCGCCGCAAACAAAACCGCCTTTGTTTCAGTGACTGCCACCCCAACTAGCGTTACACACTCACCCCTATTGCGCGATAACATGAAACAAGCTGCCCTTGTTTGCACTTTTTCGATGTCCTCCGTCAATCCTATCTGGTAAGGATCCCAACCCACACAGCAATATTCCAGCAGAGGACAGACAAGTGTAATGTAGGCTCTCTCTTTAGTGGGTTTGCTAGATCTTCTAAGTGTTCTGCCAACAAAGCGCAGTCTTTGTTTCGCCTTCCCCACAATATTATCTATGGGGTCTTTTCAATTTAAGTTGCTCGTAATTGTAATTCCTAGGTATTTAGTCGAATTAACAGCGCTTAGTTTTGTGCGATTTATCGTATACCCAAAATGTATCGGATTTCTTTTAGTACCCATATGGATGACCTCGTACTTTTCTTTGTTTAGTGCCAATTGCCACTTTTCGCACCATACAGAAATTCTCTCTAGGTCATTTTTTAATTGAAATAGTTCGTCTGATGATTTTACTAGACGGTAAATTACAGCATCATCTGCAGACAATCTAAGGGGGCTGCTCAAATTACCACTTAGATCATTTACGTGAATCAGGAACAGCAGAGGACCTATGACACTACCTTGCGGAACGTCAGATATCACTTCTGTTCAACTCGATGGTTTACCGTCATTCACTACTAACTGCGACCTCTTTGAGAGGAAATCACGAATCCAGGTACACAACTGAGACGATACTCCATATGCACGCAATATGATTAACAGTCGCTTGTGAGGAACGGTATCAAAAGCCTCCTGGAAATCTAGAAATATGGAATCGATCGGAAATCCCTTGTCGACAGCACTCATTACTTCATGGTAATAAAGAGCTAGCTGTGTTGCACAAGAACGATATTTTCTGAACCCGTGTTGGTTATGTATCAATAAATCATTTTCTTCAAGGTGATTCATAATGCTCGAGTAGAGTATATGCTGCAAAATCCTACTGCAAATTGAGGTCACTGGCATGGGTCTGTAATTCAATGGGTTACTCCTATTTCCTTTCTTGAATATTGGTGTGACCTGTGCTACTTTCCAGTCTTTAGAAACAGACCTTTCGTCATTGAGCGGTTATATATGATTGCTAAGAAAGGCACTATTATGCCTGCATACTCTGAAAGGAATCTGATTGGTATACCATCTGGACCGGAAGACTTGCCTTTCTTAAGTGATTTGAGTTGGTTCAAAAATGGTTCAAATGTCTCTGAGCACTATGGGACTAAACATCTATGGTCATCAGTCCCCTATAACTTAGAACTACTTAAACCTAACTAACCTAAGGACATCACACAACACCCAGTCATCACGAGGCAGAGAAAATCCCTGATCCCGATTTGAGTTGTTTCGCAACATCTAAGATATCTACTTTTATGTCACTCATGCTAAAAGCTGTTCTGGTTTCGAATTCTGGAATATTTACTTCTTCTTCTTTCGTGAACGAATTACGGAAAACTGTAACTCCTCTTTGGTGGCACCATCATCGGTAACATTTCCATCGCTATCGCGCAGTGACGGTATTGACTGTTTTTTGCCACTGGTGTACTTTACATACGACCAGAATCACTTTGTGTTTTCTACCATATTTTGAGACAATATTTTATTGTGGAAACTATTAAAAGTATCTCGCATTGACTTCCGCACTAAATTTTAGATCTTAAGTGAAACTTGACCAGTCTTGGGGATTTTGCGTTCTTCCAAATTTGGCATACTTTTTTCGTTACTTCTGCAACAGTGTTCTGACGTGTTTTGTGTACCGTGGTGGTTCAGTGCCGTCTCTTATTAACTTATGCGGTAAGAATCTGTCTATTGCTGTCGATACTGTATCTTTGAATTTGAGCCATATCTGGTCTACACCTACATAATTAGCCTTTCTGTTGGCGTATTGTAATACAAAGTAATTATTTAACTAATAACTTAGGATAAAGAATGCATTAGAAAATTCACCAAATCATTTCTAATAATATGTTGCACTAATAACGCTAAACGCATTTTTAAAGCTCACTATAAGACCAAGTTCCTGAAACTGTACCGGTACAGTATCGGAAATTTACAGCGGTGCACTATACGAAACGACGCCCTTTAGTTTTTGTCAATTTCCTATAAACGAACTACAACGGATACAGATTCATGACTGCCAGAAAACTAAAATTACTTCAGTTGTATTCACCCATAAATAAAAACATTGCGTTGCTACTGAACCACATAGCAGTAATTCTTCGCCACGCACACAGAAAATTAGATGAAAACTACAATAGAACCATCGCTGTCTTTACAAGAGCTGTTCCGCCACACACAGAACTCATAGCTGACGACATGGTTCCAAGAATAACGTAGTTCACCCTCACCTTACTAAAAGTCGTATGATAGGAAAGGGATCGAATCTTACACCAGTGACAGAAATTAAGAGCCGGTACAATATACGTAGGTAACTGTCCCCTAGTTCGTTCCACGTAAGTTTCACGAAACGACCTTGATGAGAAAATCGGACAATCACGTGCTCCATTTGAGAATGGGATAGAGAAGGGGGAAAGACAGTGGTACTAGAAGTAGCCCCGCTTGCGATGTATAGCTATAGATGTAGATGTAAAATGATACGTCCAAGAATGAGGAAAAGATGTCGAGAGAGAGAAGAGAGACGTGAGATATGTGAAAGCCAGTTTGGAAGCAGTTTTGAATTAGAGTTCTTTTCGAGAAAATGATATTGTAATGCCTGTGTTATTCCGAATTACGATACAATGTTCCTTTGACATGCATGCATGTCGAAAGTAACAGGTACTGCGACGACTACAGCCCCTAGTTCGTCCCCAACATTAAATATGTTCGCAGTTTCGAATATGGACAGCCATCAGCTGTAGACTGGAATTATAACAATGAACATTTCTCCTTACCGGAACTCGAACCCAAATTTCCCGCGGTCGCCGTAACATTAGGCTATCCGTGCACGATTCACGGCCAAACCCACACTTCCGTACGTCGTCAACCATGTGTCTACAGCCTGTACTCGTACATCCATTATGTACGTAGTATATTCCCGTACAGGCGAAACAATTTACTTGAAAGTCGCTTGCCCAGTGTTGGTGGATAAATACGATATTGCAGTGCCTGTGTTGTTCCGGATTACAATGCAATGTACCTTTGGACATGTATTCGCAGGTCTAAATTAGTACGCCAAGTACTAATCCTTAGATTTGACGTGTTTGTTTTTATGTATGGTCGCTTGTAAATACTGTGTCCTGTTACGTTGTTGCGGCTTAGATACAGCCAACAACCAGGCCAGCCTCAGGACCCATCCTTAATTCATTATTTTTTCCTACGAGCACGGGAACTGAGCTCAAACCTCCATTATAAAAAAGAACTGTTTTGTAGACTCTGAGAAAGCCACAACAGCAAGTCATTTATTAAGTGATGTAGTGAGTTGTGCCAGGAAGATCGAATGGAAGAAATGATCATATGCACGAAATTCAAAATGTGGAATCATGCAGAGTTTCCAGGGGTAGGATAAAGAGTGAAAAAGTTATACTGCAATTGCAGTTAATTGAAAATAGAGTTATAATAACTAAAACATGAAACATTTCCTTAAACTTAGAATAGTACGTAATCTTTAAGCTCAGGGACCTGGTTTATACGGGTTGTGGAACCGCGCACCGCGGAATTTGAATCCCCGCCAGACGTCATGGACGACGAAGACCCCTAGAGGTCTCTGTGGCGGCGCGCGCGTCCTGGCCCACATTTAGTGTGAGGGTGCCACAGTGGAAGACGTGGTTCCAGCGGCCAATAGCAGCGCCTGCCTCTCGTTCAGCCAGTTCCCTTTCGCCCCCCCCCCCCCATTTCGTTTTTCCTCTCCTTCCTCCTTGTTTTCCCCCTCATCTGCCCTTTGGCTAGGGTGTGTCATCTTTGTGCCGACGTTTTCGTGCAGTGTTTACAGTGAGTGTTCAGTGTTGAGTGTCTTTTCGGAAGTGTTGCGAACGGACATCATACTGTCGCTGGGTGTGATTTTCATATCTCTTGCGAACAGAAACCAGACTGTCGCCATGTTTTTTTAATTGTCTGTCTACTATGTTACTTGTCTGATTTCTGTGTATTTTATTAGCATTGCCAACCCTTTGCTTTATGTTGTAACTTTCCCCAATTTTTTCGCCGTTTTACAATTTAAGTCACCATTTTGTCGCCTTTTTATTGTTTCTTATCTTCTTCTTACGTTTTAAAATGTCTGTAGGCTGCAGAGCAGCGTAATAAGCTGCTGCCAGCCCACCCCTTCGGGGGGAATCGAAATTAAATAACGGAGAAAGTTCAGCCAGTCCCTCCAAATCCTCAAACGCCATGCGCTCCACCTCGCCTTCCGTCCCCCACGCGCATCCTCTACGACCTCATCCCCTTCCCCCACCTTCTCCTTTTCCTTTAACACATCCACACACTATATATTGTCTGCTGCCTTGATCCCCCTCACCCCCTGGTGTCTCCCTTCCTCTCTACCCCCAACCAGTTGCCACGCCTTTACCGTTGTGTCCCACCCTCTCTCCATCTCCACACCCTCTATCTCCTTACCAATGCAACTTCCACCATCTACCCCTCCCGGATGATGAGCTTCGCCCTGACACCTACCCTTCCTTCCAACTCTAACCCCATCTTCCTGCCTCCTCCTCAGGGCTCCCTCTCCTCCCCCTCCCTCCTCCTGAGCGGCTTCCCCCTCCTACTCCCCCTACATCTCTTGTGCCTCCTTTCAGTGTCTCTGCGCTCCCTCCTGCCCTGTCTTCCCTCTTCATCTCCCGCCCCACGTGTCTCCTGCCTCTTCTTGTACCCGCTGACACCCCTACTGTCTTCATCCTGCTGCTTCCCCTGCTGCCCCTTGCTCTCCCCTCCTTTTCCATCCTCTCTGACCTTTCCCTCGGCAGGTCCCACCTGGAAGTTTTATTCTTCGACGTGTGTGCTCCAAGTGGGTTTTAAGTGTGTTCTTCTGGAGTGTTTTTAATACTGTGGCTGACTCTTAATCTGTACATGCGCATTCAGTGTCTTCTCTGTGTTTTACGAATCGCCAAATGTGTTTTTTAACTTTCTGGTGACTTTTTTAACTGTCCCCCATGAACGTCTCCATGTCAGTGTATTTTTACCTCCATTTTCTCCCCTATACTCTGTTTTATGTTCCCCCTTTTTTATCGCCTTATGTATGTATCATTTTATTCTTGTTTTAGTTGTGTCACTCGGCTGAATTGCGGCGGATTGTGCCGCTGACAGCCCTCCCCTGCCCATATGGGGCAGGGGAATGAAATCACAATAAAGAAAAAAAATTTCAGCCAGTGACAAGTACCTTGGCGTCACCCTTGATCGTTGCCTCTCCTGGACCCCCCATCTCCGGACAATCCAAGCGAAGGCGAGCTCCCGACTCCGCCTCCTCAAACTCCTTTCTGGCCGCACATGGGGCCTGGACCACTCCACTATCCTCCACACCTACAAATCCCTCATCCGCCCTATCCTCTGCTATGCCCATCCCACCTGGATCTCTGCCCCTCCTACCTTCTACAAATCCCTTCAAATTCTGGTACACCATGAGCTCCGCCTAGCCTATCGCATAGGTCTCCCCTCCCCCGTGCGGATCCTCTATGACTTAATTCTGTTCCCATACCGCCTCCTTTTCCTCGAACGGATGTGGATGTTCTACACTTCCCGCAAACTTGATCCCCCTTACCCACTTGTCTCTCCCATCCTTTCCCACCCCCGTCTGCTGTCGCGCCTATATTCCCACACCCCACCCGCTCTACATCTCTCCACACCCTATACCCTTGCCCAAGGCGGCTTCTGCCAGCTCCCCTCCCTGATGACGCCCTTATGCCCTCATCCTCTCAATCCACCTCTCCTACCAACTTTGGTCCTTTCCCTTCTCTCTCTCCTCTCTTCCCCCATCCCTCCTCTCTCCCCATCCCCCAAGGCTTCCCCTACTCCCCTTCCTTCTTCCCTTCCCCTCCCTTCTCCTCTGCCACTGGCATCTACACCCTCCCCCTCTCCCTCCTACCTGCCCCTTTCCACTTTGGCAGGTACCCAGCCTTGTATGTCAACAGTGAATATTCGTGTGCAGGAGATGCCAGTGTTTTGTGTGTGTCTCCATGCTAGTATAATAATAATGCCCTGAGCACTATGGGACTTAACTTCTGAGGTCATCAGTCCCTTAGAACTAACTAACTAACCTAGGGACATCACACACATCCATGCCCGAGGCAGGATTCGAACCTGCGACCGTAACAGCAGCGCGGTTCCAGACTGAAGCGCCTAGAACCGCTCGGCCTAACGGCCGGTTATTCATGTTAGTACTTAAGTGTCTCCAGATTGGTGCTCCACCGTTCACATGTGTACTTTCTGTCTTCTCTGTTTGTGACCAAGAGCTGAACGTTTTTTATTCGGACATTGCGCCTGTTTATGAGTACATGTATTTTAATATGACTACCGTGTTTTACCCGCCATGTTTGTTTTGTTTTTTTGTCTCTACTTATGATATATTTGTCAACTGTTGCCGAAGAGCGGCATAGATAGGACGCTGCCGGCCTACATTTCCTGTAAAGGTGTTTAAATAACAATAAAGAAAAAAATGCTCAGCCAGCGAGTGTAGTCGTTGCGTGAGTCTTGACATATCGCCTCGACAATAGACAGCGTGTTTATCGTTCTTTGTTTTCATTACTAGTGGACGTCTGGGATTCGTTTGGTTGTCTCTGTCACTCCGTTGCTTCTTGCGTGTTGTCGTCATAAGGTCCCTCTCCATCGTCCATCGCCCGTCGTTGTTTCGTGTCCGTCCTTTCCGATCGTTTGTCTGTTTGTTCGCGGGCCGCTCTCCGTTTGGTCCCGCCGCGCTTTCTCGGCCACCCCACGACCGTTCCGATCGCGGTTGCAACAGGTTACAACAAGGGTGGTATTATTTATGCGCCCGCTGGTAAAAATTAGGATACCAGATTCCTCATTTGTGCCACCTGTAGATTTTTGAGAATAAAGTGTAACTCGTTCATTTTTTTTAAGAATTTTCATTTCTTAAGTCAGGTACTTAGAAGAAAATCCTAAATTGAGGACGGCATTATTTAAACAATTCTGAAAGTTACTGTTTAGGCTATAATAAGTAAAATCTTAAAGGTAATGCAATTTGGGCAGTCGTCCCTCCTAATACGTAGCTCGTCGCTTCCTGTAACGTATGCTCTTGGAATTTCAATAAATCTCTGTGCCACACAACGCCTCTCTTCTAAAGACTGCCATTGGAGTTTGTTCAACATCTACATCTACATACATACTCCACTAGGCACCAAACGGTGTGTGGCGGAGGGCACAATTCGCACGTAAGTCATGTTTCTCCCCCTGTGTTCCACTCGCGGAACTCGAGAGGGAAAAACGACTGAACGCCTCAGTACGAGCTCTTTCTTTGAATGGTGAACATTGCGTGATTTGAAAGTTGGTGGTAATAATATATGCTCCACATCCTTGGTGAAGATCGGATTTCGGAATTTAGTGAGCAGCCCCTTCCGTTTAGCGCGTCGTCTATCTGCAAGTGTGCCTCACATCAAACTTTCTACGAGATTTGTAACGCTCTCGCGATGACTAAATGTACTAGTCACGAATCTTGCTGCTCTTCTTTGGACCTTTTTGATCTCTTGAATCAGACTCAATTGGTAAGGGTCCCGTACAGATGAACAATACTCTAAGACTGGATGAACTAACGTATTGTAAGCTATTTCCTTTGTTGAAGGACTGCATCGCTTCAGGATTCTACCAATAAACCGCAATCTAGAGTTCGCCTTACCCGTTACTTGTGTAATATGATCATTCCATTTGAGGTCATTTCGAATAGTCACACGCAGATACTTGACGAATGTTACCGCTTCCAAAGACTGGGCATTTATTTTGTACTCTTACATTAATGGGGATTTTCGCCTTGTTATACGCAGTGGGTTACACTTACTAATACTGAGAGATAACTGCCAGTCATTACACCACGCATTAACTTTCTGCAAATCCTCGTTGATTTGTTCACAACTTTCGTGTGATACTACTCCTGTAGACTACAGCATCATCGGCAAACAGTCTAGTGCCGCTGTCAATACCATCAACGAAGATCGTTTATGTAAATCGTAAAAAGCAGCAGACCTATTACGCTGCCCTGGGGCACACCTGAAGTTACGCTTGTTTCTGCTGAAGTCACTCCGTTCAGGACGACATACTGCTCCCCGTCTGTTAGAAAACTTTATATCCAACCACATATGTCATCGGATAGACCGTAATCGCGCACTTTTTGGAGTAAGCGACAGTGCGGAACTTAGTCGAACGCCTGTCGAAAGTCGGGAACTATGGCATCAACCTGGGAGCCGGTATCTAGAGCCTGTTGCTACGTTAGGAGTAGTACCGATTAGATGATCCCGTGACGAAGTGAACCCATCTTCGTTTGATCTTTTCTATATACCCTATTAACCCACCTGGTAAGGGACCGAGACTGATAAATACTGAAGAATCAGTAAAAACAAGTGTTCAATAAGACACTTCTTTCGTGGAAGGATACGTTTCCTTGTTAATCTCTCAATGACTTTCAGCCTAGCATCTGCTTTCCCTACATTTACGACAAAGGAAAAGGAACCACTACTTCTTGTCGCGTGCCGACCTACTGATACCTGCCACCCTTCCAAAAGAGACAGAGAAATTACTCATACTGTGCGTTATACAGATGATCGAATTAGCAACTAATACTGTATTGGTCTGCTTCCTAAGATCCAGACTAGAGTGCTGCAACGCTCAATGTTTGACCGGTCACGGCTCGCCTGTTGACGGGGGGACCGAGCAGCTCGTGTCCGGCCCCACACGACTCGGCTCGGTCACGTACTCGCCCCATGTCTGATGTCCGGATTCCGGACACGCGGATAACCGAGCATGACCGGTCACCGCTGACGTCTCACATCGCCTCGCCACGGCTCGCTGCTCTGTACTGTACAAATCCAACGCCCCCCCCCCCCTCTCTCTCTCTCTCTATCTCTCTCTCTCTATCACACACACAATGTATTTATTTCCGTCTGTCTCTCTCTCTCTTTTAAGACAAAAGTAACGTTTCCAAGGACGGGTACGTGACACAGCTAAATTCATAAAGCATTTGGAAAGTAAAATGATATTTCAATACAATCGCGGATAGAAGACGAGTGTCATTTCCAAACAGAAGATCTATTTTTCCTTTCATTAACAGGAAGCATTGAATAAGTGTTGTACCTGTAATCTAAAAGACAACCATCTTCACAAAGAAAGCATACAAAGAACATCCAATATTTACAGACGTAACTTGTCATACTTTTCACTTGTTTGCAACAGAAACAAAAATTATAGTTATTGTTGATCAGTAAATCACTAACGCGGCCCGCATCTCGTGGTCGTGCGGTAGCGTTCTCGCTTCCCACGCCCGGGTTCCCGGGTTCGATTCCCGGCGGGGTCAGGGATTTTCTCTGCCTCGTGATGGCTGGGTGTTGTGTGGTGTCCTTAGGTTAGTTAGGTTTAAGTAGTTCTAAGTTCTCGGGGACTGATGACCATAGAAGTTAAGTCCCATAGTGCTCAGAGCCATTTGAACCATCACTAACGCGTTCCGGATTTAACTGGCTGACATGTGGCACGTTAACTTCTCCATAATGCGCACCTAGATGTATTAATTCTTTGCCTAGTTCTCTGAAACCTTCACTGGAATCAGCACTAAAAGGTCTCACAGCGTTAGCACAGATTGCAACACACTTTGCTGTAATACTATTTTTTATTACTGCCGGTATCCCTGAAGGAGCTGTATCTTTGTGAGGTTTCTTGCAACTATGTTTCTTTAAATGAGTGGTTTCCGACTGGAAACACAATAATGTTGAGCAGTTTATGCACGATACGTACCCAGTAGACGCACTGTTTTCGTCTATAACCAACAGAAATGTACTCCATACTTGGCTTTTTAGACCCTCCCTTTCTTCAATGTGTAAACATTAGTTTCAATCTTACGTCTTAACTGCACTGGCTTCCTCGCGCTGCATGATTACAGAGAGAGACAAACCACAAATGAGAAGACCGCACTGGCTACAGTCTCACACCGATAATGACACGTGTAAGGCCGGCCGCGGTGGTCTAGCGGTTCTGGCGCTGCAGTCCGGAACCGCGGGACTGCTACGGTTGCAGGTTCGAATCCTGCCTCGGGCATGGGTGTGTGTGATGTCCTTAGGTTAGTTAGGTTTAAGTAGTTCTAAGTTCTAGGGGACTTATGACCTAAGATGTTGAGTCCCATAGTGCTCAGAGCCATTTGAACCATTTTTTTTGACACGTGTAATATGTTTGAAGTTACGTGCTACGTATTCGGTCACGGCATCTATGCTCGGTTACTAGAACTAGTGCGGGCAGCCTATCCAGTTAGGGTGTGCTCGCCCCATCTCGTATTTTGTGCTCGCTTACTCGGCCATGCAGGACTAATCCAGACCAGTGTGAGTCAATCCCACGCGTTTTGAAGTTACCAGACGGCAGTTACGGTTACGGACTGCGCAGGGACATCGACGGCTGCGCCAGTGACGGTGTCCGTGGCTAGCACGGCGGTCGCCCCCGCCGGCCACCGCGGCTTCAGCCTTCGCTACCGCCACCTGCCGTGCTGCGGGGGCGTCATCAGCAACAACACCTTCCAGCTGTCCAGTAGCGTTCTGCCTACTGGGCGCAACTACTCCTGTTCCTGGACCGTGGTGCCCGCCACTCAGGTACGTATTTCCAAGCTGCGTGCTTTTCTATGTACCAGATGATACGTATGTGTGCTTCTCCAAATCCACATTCGTAGTTCGTCTTACTCATCATGGAAGCGTAAAGGTGTCGCGGAGAATAAGAATGCACGAGTGATTCTCTGCAGGAGCTGGATGGAGGCGCAGATGATGTCAAAATTCTTTACTGTTAACCGGGATCAGCCACAACATTATAACTACCTACTTAATAGCCGGTATGTGCACCTTTGGTATGGGTAACAGTGGCGATACCAAAGCAGTGAGGCCTTGGTAGATCGTTGGAGGGAGTTGGCACCACAGCTGCACACACAATTCACGTAAATTAGGGGGAGGGGGGGGGGGCTGATGAGCCCTGATGCCTCGTTCAGTCACATCCCAGATGTGTTAGATCGTGTTCAGATCTGGCGAGTTGGGGGACCAGCACATCAATTGGAACTCCCCACTCTGTTCTTCAAACCACTCCTTCACACTACTGGCCTTGGGACATGGCTCACTGCCTTCTTGAAAAATGCCAGTGCCATTGTGGAACATGATCGTCAAGAAGGGGTGCGTGTGGTTTGCAACCAGTGTACGATACTGCTTGGCCGTCATGGTGCCTTGCACGATCTCCACTGGACGTCCACGTGAATCTTCCCCAGGGCATAATGGAGCTGCCACCAGCTTGTCGCCGGCCGAAGTGGCCGTGCGGTTCTGGCGCTGCCGTCTGGAACCGCGAGACCGCTGCGGTCGCAGGTTCCAATCCTGCCGCGGGCATGGATGTGTGTGATGTCCTTAGGTTAGTTAGCTTTAACTAGTTCTAAGTTCTAGGGGACTAATGACCTCAGAAGTTGAGTCCCATAGTGCTCAGAGCCATTTGAACCATTTTGAACCAGCTTGTCTCCGTCCGCAGTAAAGATGTCAAGGAAGCTGCTCCCCTGGGTGAATACGGATTTGCGTCGTCCCATTGGTATCGGGATGCATCAGACTATACGTATTCTGCCACTGCGCCAACGTTTAGTGCCAATGGTCACGTGCCAGCTTCAGTCGTAGTTGCCGATGCCGTGATGTTAACTTTGGCACATGTATGGGTCGTCGGCAGCAGATGCACATCGTTAGGAGTGTTCAGTGAACTGTGTGTTCAGACACAATTGCACTCTGTCCAAGTCTGATGTTAGTTCCGCCACAGTTCGCCGCCTGTCCTATTTTACCTGTCTGCCCAGCCTACGACCTCCGACATCTATAATAAGAGGTGGCCGTCTCGATGTAGTTTGGTTTCGCCACATGTTGAAAACACACGCCACATCAGTCCTGGAACACCCGACAAGTCGTGCAGTTTCCTAAATGCTCGTGGCCTCGGTGAAACTTAGATAGATCTCGCTCCTTCCTCGATTCATCGTGCGTGTGTCTGACTAGCAATCATTCTTAGCCAGCTGACGCCGCTTTCACCTGGAAGGGCTTATATCGTTAGTAGGTCGGTGGTCAATGTTTTGGCTGGTCAGTGTATAGTCCGATTAAAACAAATTGATGTTTGACGTTTGACTCTTGCCACTGCAGTGTTGCCACATCCGCTGCTGGCTACCGCTCGGTTAAAGACGACACACAAACATCGCGGATCACTTCACAAATGCTGTTGATGTCTAAGGCGGAGCAATGTTGGAAGAGGCCGCCGCGAGGTATGACGGAAATGGCTGACGCTCTGACGACAGCTGATTTTAAGTCACCAATGAGTGAACTGAGACAGACGACCGATTTTGTAGTTCTGAATTTAAATTTATGTCCTAAGCTAACCAAAATGTCGTGATGTGCTATGTATTCAAGAAAACGGCGATCAACAGTCTGCGGCAGAAATATAATCACGACCGCTTTGTTCACGGCGTTTAAGGCTAACCTCTAAGGGGGAAATCAAGAGAGAAAAATTTCAGAATATACACTCCTGGAAATTGAAATAAGAACACCGTGAATTCATTGTCCCAGGAAGGGGAAACTTTATTGACACATTCCTGGGGTCAGATACATCACATGATCACACTGACAGAACCACAGGCACATAGACACAGGCAACAGAGCATGCACAATGTCGGCACTAGTACAGTGTATATCCACCTTTCGCAGCAATGCAGGCTGCTATTCTCCCATGGAGACGATCGTAGAGATGCTGGATGTAGTCCTGTGGAACGGCTTGCCATGCCATTTCCACCTGGCGCCTCAGTTGGACCAGCGTTCGTGCTGGACGTGCAGACCGCGTGAGACGACGCTTCATCCAGTCCCAAACATGCTCAATGGGGGACAGATCCGGAGATCTTGCTGGCCAGGGTAGTTGACTTACACCTTCTAGAGCACGTTGGGTGGCACGGGATACATGCGGACGTGCATTGTCCTGTTGGAACAGCGAGTTCCCTTGCCGGTCTAGGAATGGTAGAACGATGGGTTCGATGACGGTTTGGATGTACCGTGCACTATTCAGTGTCCCCTCGACGATCACCAGTGGTGTACGGTCAGTGTAGGAGATCGCTCCCCACACCATGATGCCGGGTGTTGGCCCTGTGTGCCTCGGTCGTATGCAGTCCTGATTGTGGCGCTCACATGCACGGCGCCAAACACGCATACGACCATCATTGGCACCAAGGCAGAAGCGACTCTCATCGCTGAAGACGACACGTCTCCATTCGTCCCTCCATTCACGCCTGTCGCGACACCACTGGAGGCGGGCTGCACGATGTTGGGGCGTGAGCGGAAGACGGCATAACGGTGTGCGGGACCGTAGCCCAGCTTCATGGAGACGGTTGCGAATGGTCCTCGCCGATACCCCAGGAGCAACAGTGTCCCTAATTTGCTGGGAAGTGGCGGTGCGGTCCCCTACGGCACTGCGTAGGATCCTACGGTCTTGGCGTGCATCCGTGCGTCGCTGCGGTCCGGTCCCAGGTCGACGGGCACGTGCACCTTCCGCCGACCACTGGCGACAACATCGATGTACTGTGGAGACCTCACGCCCCACGTGTTGAGCAATTCGGCGGTACGTCCACCCGGCCTCCCGCATGCCCACTATACGCCCTCGCTCAAAGTCCGTCAACTGCACATACGGTTCACGTCCACGCTGTCGCGGCATGCTACCAGTGTTAAAGACTGCGATGGAGCTCCGTATGCCACGGCAAACTGGCTGACACTGACGGCGGCGGTGCACAAATGCTGCGCAGCTAGCGCCATTCGACGGCCAACACCGCGGTTCCTGGTGTGTCCGCTGTGCCGTGCGTGTGATCATTGCTTGTACAGCCCTCTCGCAGTGTCCGGAGCAAGTATGGTGGGTCTGACACACCGGTGTCAATGTGTTCTTTTTTCCATTTCCAGGAGTGTATTTGTTTGGATAGACATCTTCCGCAGCAAAATTGCTGTTTTAGCGGTAAAAGCAACCTATAATTTCTCGCAGACACTGAAACTATCCACACACTGGCTACATGGCATGCCGCGCTACCAGCCGATGAGCAGTCCTGGTTGGGACTTGGTTGAGATTATAGGCGACAGAAGCACATTCTCAACGAAAAAAGAATAACAGGAATAAAATTAAGGGCAAATAAAAAAGTTAATATGCTGAAATGAATGGCGAAGTACGAGGCATGTTTTTTTTAAGTAAGTTCTGTTTTGTTGTAGATAGTAGTAGTTCGCGCGCATACCGCAACGGTCGCGTGCGTCGTTTACCGGCTTACCGTGGGGACAACTGTGCTCAGTTTCAGCTCTGTAGCTAGCCTGTACGGTTCTGTCTTGTGCTTTCAAAACGTTTAAGGCTATCAACTCGCCCGCCACGTGTGAGGTTCGCTCAGAAATACGGTTTTTGTCAGCATGAAACCTATCTGCGGCAGAAATTCCTCGACATATTAGCGAAGTGTACGGTGACACTGTTACGAGTGAAAGCAACGTGCGTAAGTGGGTATGAGAGTTCAAAGACAGCCGTGACAACGTCCATGATGAGGATCGCTCCGGTCGCCATTCTTTGATTACAGACGATTTGGTGGCTTCAGTTGAAGCGAGGATTCGTGAGAACAGGCGCTTCACAATAACAGCTCTCTCAAACGAATTTCCTGATGTGTCGAGATCAGCGCTTTACAACATTGTTTCTGAACACCTAAAGTTTGGGAAAACTGTGCTCTCGTTGGGTCCCGAAACTCCTAATAGAGGACCACAAAAACCAAATATTTGAGTGTGTGATGAAGTTCTTGACTCGTTATCACGAAGAAGGTGATGGCTTCTTGAGTCAGATCGTAACTGGAGACGAAACATGGGTTTCGCATATCACGCCCGAATCGAAGCAACAGAGCATGGAATGTAGACACACACAATCGCCTGTAACGGTGAAGGCCAATCAGACCCTGTCCCTGCGCAAAATCATGGCGTCGGTGTTTTGGGATAGGCATGATGTTTTGTTGGTCGACTTCATACAACGAGGAACAACTATCAATGCAGAAGCATACTGCCAAACCCTGAGAAAGCTACGCTGAGCGATTCAAAGCAAAAGACGCGCCATGCTGACAGACGGAATTGTCCTTCTCCATGACAATGCAAGACCTCACACTGCAGATAAGACCCGCGATTTATTGGGCAGTTTTGGCTGGAAATTTTAAGACCACCCGCCCTACAGTACTGATCTTGCGCCGAGCGATTACCATCTGTTCCTCCAACTCAAACAACACCTCTGTGGCAACCGTTACAATGATGACGACGACGTGAAAACGGCAGTAAACTCTTGGTTATCGCAGCAGGTGGCAAGTTTTTATGAAGAGGGTATTTTAAAATTGGTTGGGAGGTATGATACGTGTTTCAAAAAACTTGGCAACTATGTCGAAAAATAGAGCGAAGTATTTACTTTCTGAAAATAATTTTACTTTTTTGAAATAATCTTTCGTCGTGTACTAATGTTCAAACGGACCTTACTTAAAAACACACCTTGTATTAGAAACTTAAAAAATATTAAACCAGTTAACTAGATAAAAACGATAGTCTTGTAATTTGATTTAGAAAAATAGAAAATTTCGCTGCATTTGAGGAGATTTTAACAAAAAATGGTTCAAATGGCTCTGAGCACTATGGGACTCAACATCTTAGGTCATAAGTCCCCTAGAACTTAGAACTACTTAAACCTAATTAACCTAAGGACATCACACACATCCATGCCCAAGGCAGGATTCGAACCTGCGACCGTAGCAGTCCCGCGGTTCCGGACTGCAGCGCCTGGAACCGCACGGGGCCACCGCGGCCGGCTGGGAGATTTTAACCTTCGACGTTCTGCACGTCAGGTCTTTACGCTAATCATTACGTTATGACATTACACGGCAAAATGCGGTTTCATTTATGTCGTATGTTTCGGTCGCAACGATTACTTGAAAATCTTAAAAAAATCGGCTCCATGCAGTATCGTGAGCAGCTTATCTAATATGACTATAATAACTGTAAAAATGTCGCTGAATCGCGTCTTGCACAGAGGGATCCAGTAGTGTGATTAGTCCTATGTATGAAACGTATGTATATCGTTAGCATCGTTGTGCGTTGTGTGTTGTGTGTTGTGTGTGGTGTGTGGTGTGTGTGTGTGTGTGTGTGTGTGTGTGTGTGTGTGTGTGTTTTTCGTTTTTGGTGTGGTAGCCATTTGCAATGAAATACGAAATTAAAAGGACCACATCCAAGATTCGAGATCCAAGTGGCGAACGGTTCTGCGTGGCGTTGAGCGCTCTGATGGAAGGAAACCTGTAGTAAGCAGACAACTAGTGACGGGCGCTGAACACTCCAACCAGGGACACCAATGTGGCCGCGCAAATAAGTGCTTGTCAAAGAGGCAGCGTAGCAGCGAGCGGCCTTCTACCGTATTCCAAGCGGTCGACTGTCGGTGAATCAGGATGACGTGACAGCGTCCTGGCTAGGGTAGCCGCAAAACGTAGGCTATTGGCCAGGCTACCGGGAGACAGCGGTGACCTCCAGGTGGCGGACCCTGGACAGCTGCAATGCTGCATCCAGTAGCGTGGGACCACAGCAGCACAGACATGGGAGAACCTCAGTTTATACCTCGGACGGTTGCTTTATCGGTGACGGGTCTGTGGGGATGATAGTAGAGTGACTGTAACTTGGGCCGGCCGGTGTGGCCGAGCGGTTTTTGGCGCTTCAGTCTGGAACCGCGCGATCACTACGGTCGCAGGTTCGAATCCTGCCTCGGGCATGGATGTGTATGATGTCCCTAGGTTAGTTAGGTTTAAGTAGTTCTAGGGGTCTGAAGACCTCAGATGTTAAGTCCCATAGTGCTCAAAGCCATGTGAGTCACTTTGACTCTAACTTGAGGGCTATGCCGTCAAGTAGCGGTCGCTGGTCGGAAGAGTGTCCTCCGGCAGAGACTGACGTATGGCGATGTACTGCGCAGCCGTGCCGATGACCTACTCGGTGGCCCCTTGGGAACATTGCGGTGTTCCAAAATTTTTTAACAAATTTTTGGGACTGATTCCTTACATCAGAATAAGAAAAGAGTTCATACAAACATAAGCCCGAAAACTATTCATTTTCGAGTTGGTAATTAAAGTTGACGATCAACGGCTTTCCAGATACAACGCAACAACTTCTCATACACTCCTGAAAATTGAAATAAGAACACCGTGAATTCATTGTCCCAGGGAGGGGAAACTTTATTGACACATTCCTGGGGTCAGATACATCACATGATCACACTGACAGAACCACAGGCACATAGACACAGGCAACAGAACATGCACAATGTCGGCACTAGTACAGTGTATATCCACCTTTCGCAGCAATGCAGGCTGCTATTCTCCCATGGAGACGATCGTAGAGATGCTGGATGTAGTCCTGTGGAACGGCTTGCCATGCCATTTCCACCTGGCGCCTCAGTTGGACCAGCGTTCGTGCTGGACGTGCAGACCGCGTGAGACGACGCTTCATCCAGTCCCAAACATGCTCAATGGGGGACAGATCCGGAGATCTTGCTGGCCAGGGTAGTTGACTTACACCTTCTAGAGCACGTTGGGTGGCACGGGATACATGCGGACGTGCATTGTCCTGTTGGAACTGCAAGTTCCCTTGCCGGTCTAGGAATGGTAGAACGATGGGTTCGATGACGGTTTGGATGTACCGTGCACTATTCAGTGTCCCCTCGACGATCACCAGTGGTGTACGGCCAGTGTAGGAGATCGCTCCCCATACCATGAAGCCGGGTGTTGGCCCTGTGTGCCTCGGTCGTATGCAGTCCTGATTGTGGCGCTCACCTGCACGGCGCCAAACACGCATACGACCATCATTGGCACCATCGCTGAAGACGACACGTCTCCATTCGTCCCTCCATTCACGCCTGTCGCGACACCACTGGAGGCGGGCTGCACGATGTTGGGGCGTGAGCGGAAGACGGCCTAACGGTGTGCGGGACCGTAGCCCAGCTTCATGGAGACGGTTGCGAATGGTCCTCGCCGATACCCCAGGAGCAACAGTGTCCCTAACTTGCTGGGAAGTGGCGGTGCGGTCCCCTACGGCACTGCGTAGGATCCTACGGTCTTGGCGTGCATCCGTGCGTCGCTGCGGTCCGTTCCCAGGTCGACGGGCACGTGCACCTTCCGCCGACCACTGGCGACAACATCGATGTACTGTGGAGACCTCACGCCCCACGTGTTGAGCAATTCGGCGGTACGTCCACCCGGCCTCCCGCATGCCCACTATACGCCCTCGCTCAAAGTCCGTCAACTGCACATACGGTTCACGTCCACGCTGTCGCGGCATGCTACCAGTGTTAAAGACTGCGATGGAGCTCCGTATGCCACGGCAAACTGGCTGACACTGACGGCGGCGGTGCACAAATGCTGCGCAGCTAGCGCCATTCGACGGCCAACACCGCGGTTCCTGGTGTGTCCGCTGTGCCGTGCGTGTGATCATTGCTTGTACAGCCCTCTCGCAGTGTCCGGAGCAAGTATGGTGGATCTGACACACCGGTGTCAATGTGTTCTTTTTTCCATTTCCAGCAGTGTATTTATGAAGCCGTTTGACTCATTATATCATAGATGGCGTTGTGTTGCCAGGGAGAGTTGTTTACATTCAACGTGTCCATAGTTTACATGTTCTGCAGGTAGTGAGTTAACTGAAAGCGCTCTCCTTTCAAACACGGCAGGGTAATCATTTCGTGAGCAGGCGGACATGATTTTTATGGACGCCAGTGCGGATGGTAATGGATACGAGCTCCCAGGGCTGAATCAGACAGCGTTTTAAGACTAAAGACAACCGAGTCATCTAATCTTTGGTGCTGTGTATAGTCGCATTCCTGAGACACGTACCGTAGTATTATAGACTATTGACTGAGGAAGAAAACGTGTTGCTCATACATCTGACCAGGAGGGACACGTTCTATGGTCTGTTGAAGAAGAGCCAGACATCAAAATACTCCAGACTCATCTTCAACGTTTGCAGGGCCTTAGATCTACTGATCACCCACCGTGGGAGAACTTTCACCGATGGTTTGTTGCTCAAACTGCCAATCCATTGTTTGTCTCTTCATCTACATCTACATATACATGGATACTCTGCAAATCACATTTAAGTGCCTGGCAGAGGGTTCATCGAACCACCTTCACAATTCTCTATTATTCCAATCTCGTATATCGTGCGGAAAGAATGAACACATATATCTTTCCGTCCGAGCTCTCATTTCCCTTATTTTATCGTGGTGATCGTTTCTCCCTATGTCCCTATGTAGGTCAGTGTCAATAAAATATTTTCACATTCGGAGGAGAAAGTTGGTAACTGGAATTACCTGATAAGATTCCGTCGCAACGAAAAACGACTTTTTCTTAACGGTTTCCAGCCCAAATCCTGTATCATTTCTCTGACACTCTCTACCATATTTCGCGACAATACAAAACGTGCTGCCTTTCATTGAACTTTTTCGATGAACTCCGTCAGTCCTATCTGGTAAGGGTCCCACACCGCGCAGCAGTATTCTAAAAGAGGACGGAGAAGCGTAGTGTAGGCAGTGTCCTTAGTAGGTCTGTTACATTTTCTAAGTGTCCTGCCAATAAAACGCAGCCTTTGGGTAGCCTTCCCCACAACATTTTCTATGTGTTCTTTCCAATTTTAGTTGTTCGTAATTGTAATACTGCCATTCATTACGTACATTTCGTAATGATGAGTGAGAGAGCGAGCACTTCGTCATTCTCTTACGATATGGCCAAAAAATAGTGGGAGCAATCATCAAATTCTTTAAGATATTGAGTAATAATTAACACTTCCTTCAATCTCCGTTTGTAAAGAATTCTACTTGCTTTCTGAAACCATTCTAAAATAGGGAGGAGAAAATTGATGGATGTTTTGATTTTGTGGGATGACGATGGGGAGAAGGGGACAGATGACACTTAAAAAGAATGATGCTTGGGCACATTTGCGCACAGAGAATATAGTCCACAGTTTGATACAACAGAGTAAGTAAACGGAGTTGTCGTGAACTGAAATGTAAGACACGTGACGTTAGGGGACAGGTTCAAATGGCTCTGAGCACTATGGGTCTTAACTTCTGACGTCATCAGTCCCCTAGAACTTAGAACTACTTAAACCTAACTAACCTAAGGACATCACACACATCCACGCCCGAGGCAGGATTCGAACCTGCGACTGTGGCGGTCGTGCGGTTCCAGACTGAAGCGCCTAGAAACACTCGGGAACTCCAGCCAACGTTAGGGAACTGCCTTCGAAATGTGACTAAGAAAAACTGACAGTTTAACATAAATCAGCAGAACGCGGCGGCCAGGAAGATATGGTCTGAAATTGACACGGAGACATTCGAAAGGAAATGCACGTCTGAAGCAGAATGCACGTCTGAAGCAATACGACAGCGTTCGACAAAAGCAGAAGTGGACGGGAGGTGTGAAATATATAGCACGGTTGCTTTGCTAGTGCACGTTCTTGCAGAAACTTGTCTCATGTATTGGGAGACGAGTTCCAAACACCGTATTCCATGAAATATTGACAGCTCTCCGGCGCGTCCCATTTATCCTGGGAGCATCTGGCAACTTCGGCCGGCCCTTCGCCACGCCCCAGACTGACGCAAGTGCCGAAAAGTTGGCAGCCCTTCGTGTAGGACGCCACTCAGCCAAGACGGACAGTTTTTGCCAGTCAACACAAGGAAACGCCGCAGCCGGCGGCGTCTCTACTTCTAAACTTACTTCTCCCAAGTACCAAAGTATACCACTGGTAAACTATTTTATTTATTATCGGTAGATCCAGTTTTACACAAATATACCTATTGTTAATTTTCCTCAACGAGCTACAGTACACGTTTTTTTCCAATATTCAGATGAAATCGTCTGACTTTCAACTTATTGTTTACGAATACCACATTCCTGGGTTTTCTACGAGATTATCTTCATTTTGCTGCTACTGCACATGAAAAATGAGCTACGGAATGACATAAATCGAATATAAAAACCAACTGGAAACAGAGTGATTCACGAAAATATGCTAGTAAATGGTTCAAATGGGTCTGAGCACTATGGGACTTAACATCTGAGATCATCAGTCCCCTAGAACTCAGAACTACTTAAACCTAACTAACCTAAGGACATCACACACATCCATGCCCGAAGCAGGATACGAACCTGCGACCGTAGCGGTCGTGCGGTTCCGGATTGAAGCGCCTAGAATCGCTCGGCCACACCAGCCGGCTATGCTAATATTTTAGTATGTTATTCTACAAGTAAAACTAAAGAAAGAAGTACGTAGAAACATAAGTCCTCAAATGTATGGTTATGGAGTTACGGCTAAAAAAAGATTTTGCCTGGAATTTAGCAACTTCGCTAATATGAAGACATCGCAAAACAGTACGAGGTTAAAGTAAAGCATGATTTCTATTTATTTTGTTGTTATTGATCTGGTGAATCTAATAAAACATGTCCCAGACGTGTATCTGCAGTAGTTTTCCAGAACATCCAGATTATGAACGCTAGGCAGAGAACACGTATCCCGTAACATTCGAAATAACGGTTCGTGAATTCGGAATACTCAGAGTTGGATAACATACGATATATTTGTTAACTCCAGCCGTAGCATTACCATCACATTTGCCAGAAATAAACACCATATCTGCGTGTCCCTCGGTTGTAAATTTAAAAGACATCCCCATTAAAAAAAAAAAAATCTTTGAACTACAACAGATACTATGTGGTTTCACTTAAATATACTGTTGTTATTATATTCTTTCACTGAAAAATACAGAAAACTAACTCGTTTCAAGGTTAGAAAATGACTGAAACAACTCACTAACGGCTGCGAACAACGACAACCGTTTCTACGTTATTAATCGAAAGTAAACAAATTTACTTGTATAATAATCTTTGCTACTCTGGATGTTCTCGAAAACTACTGTAGACACACCTCTAGGACATGTTTTATTAGATTCGCCAGACCAATAGCAACAAAATGAATGGAAATCGTGCTTTACTTTAACCTCGTACAGTTTTGCGTTGGCTTCATATAAGCGAAGTTTCTAAATTTCAGGCAAAATATTTTATTAGCCGTAACTCCGTAACTAAACATTTGCGGACCTATGTTTACATGAACGTTTTTCTTTAGTTTTACTTTTAGAATAACATATTAAAATATTTGCATATCTTCGTGAATCACTTTGAATAATGAAAGATGGATGCATGTGTCTACAGGTGAATGTGGAAAAAACTGAATGTTAAACTGACGTAACGTCGAAAAGAAACAACACTAGTTCAGATCACTTCGGCCTAGTTCTCGGTTTTAAATTTGTTCTCTCAGACATTTACCTGCGCTAGAACAGATCGTAGATTAGAGTACATAGTTCGCAGCATAGCGAGGAAAATTCACACACACACACACACACACACACACACACACACACACACACACACACACACAGCTGACCATTAAAACTGCAGTATCAGGAGGCATTCTAAATAATGAAAATTTCATTGTTGTGCATATTAAGTGTAGCTGGAACAATACACGTTCAAATTTACAGGTAACTACGAGTAGCTGAATACACGTTGTTGCCTAGTTACGCATTTATTTTAGTCTCCTGTTAGCCTATCTCCCCTCTGTCCATCTCCCACTCTCTGCCCATCTCCTCCTAACCTTCTCTCTGTCCACCCCTTCTACCCCCTCTCAACATCCTTCTCATCCTCTTCCTTTTCTCTGTGCATCTCCTCCTCCCCTCTCTCTGTTTATCCTCTCCCTCTCTGCCCATCCCTTCTTCGCACTTTCTGTCTCCAAGTTATCACCTCCACCCCCAACAGCAGCCTAATATTCCTTCCAGACAGTCAGCAGTATGTGTACCAATTTCGTTTGAACTGGGCCAAGGTTAAGGAGGAGCTTTTTAGCCGCAACTTTGCTAGAGTACGCATATGTCATACATAATCTATATGAATATATTTCACACACGTCCGTACACATATTTTACCTGTATCTGTAAATGATTTCGCCCTAAAGTTCCGTTTTCACAGAGCTTGATGCCTCAGAACATGTCCCACCAACCGATCCCTTCTTCTAGTCAAGTTGTGCCACAAACTCCTCTTTTTCCCAATCCTATTCAATACCTCCTCATTAGTTATGTGATCTACGCATCTAATCTTCAGCATTCTTCTCTAGCACCATATTTCGAAAGCTTATATTCTCTTCTTGTCCAACCTATTTATCGTCCATGTTTCACTTCCATACATGGCTACACTCCATACAAATACTTTCAGAAACGACTTCCTGACACTTAAATCTATACTCGATGTTAACAAATTTCTCTTCTTCAGACCGAGCGGGGTGGCGCAGTGGTTACACACTGGACTCGCATTCGGGAGGACGACGGTTCAATCCCGCGTCCGGCCATCCTGATTTAGGTTTTCCGTGATTTCCCTAAATCACTCCAGGCAAATGCCGGAATGGTTCCTCTGAAAGGGCACGACCGAATTCCTTCCCAATCCTACCCTAATCCGATGAGACCGATGACCACGCTGTCTGGTCTCCTTCCCCAAACCAACCAACATCTCTTCTTCAGAAACGCTTTCCTTCCCATTGCGAGTCTACATTTTATATCCTCTCTACTTCGACCATCATCAGTTATTTTGCTCCCCAAATAGCAAAACTCCTTTACTATTTTAAGTGTCTTGTTTCCTAATCTAATTCCCTCAGCATCACCAAATTTAATTCGACTACATTCCATTATCCTCGTTTAGCTTTTGTTGATGTTCATCCTATATCCTCCTTTCAAGACACAGTCCATTCCGTTCAACTGCTCTTCCAAGTCCGTTGCTGTCTCTGACAGAATTACAATGTCATCGGCGAACCTCAAAGTTTTTGTTTCTTCTGCATGGATTTTAATACCTACTCCGAATTTTTCTTTTGTTTGCTTTACTGCTGGCTCAATATACAGATTGAATAACATTGGGGAGAGGCTACAACCCTGTCTCACTCCCTTCCCAACCATTGCTTCCCTTTCGTGCCCCTCGACTCATAGACTTGCCATCTGGTTTCTGTACAAATTAGGACGTAAAAATTAAAACGTCAAGCAAGTTGCGGCAGTTCTTCCCGCATCTCTGTATTTATGACACCATATCTCCAGACCTGTGTGTCGTACAATGTTATAATTTTTTAGGTACATTCAGTGGCATATGTGGGTATTATCCGCAACATCTGTTGCAAATATAATTAGTTGTAAAGAAGGAATGAATTATAGCACAATGCCCGATGCGGCAGTTTCACTGCATGAACAGCGGAAATGTGGTAAGCGATAAAATTTTTCCTTTCATCATTTTGTAGGTTTTCTCTGTGGCAAAAGGTTTCGTAAAGATTCGAAATTATATGTAAAGATTGTTGCAAATCATTTTAGTGCTCTCACTCTTAAATACAGGATGAATAAAATCTGAGTACTCGCGCGTCATGGGCTATACTTCTTTTTCACCCCGACTCCCCCCATCCTCACTATTTGATAGGTATCTATTTTTTACACCCACAGCGATTCTTTCCTTACATTAAGTGATATGTGTAACAGGTTTGGTTGAAATCGGTCCTATCGTTTAGGAGCAATACGGAACATAATTAATACACTACTGACCATTAAAATTGCTACACCAGGAAGAAATGCAGATGATAAACGGGTACTCATTGGACAAATATATTATACTAGAACTGCCATGTGATTACATTTTCACGCAATTTGGGTGCATAGATCCTGAGAAATCAGTACTCAGAACAACCTCCTCTGGCCGTAATAACGCCTTAATAGGCCTGAGCATTGAGTCAAACAGAGCTTGGATGGCGTGTACAGGTACAGCTGACCATGCAGCTTCAACACGATACCACAGTTCATCAAGAGCAGTGACTGGCGTATTGTGACGAGCCAGTTGCTCGGCCACCATTGACCAGACGTTTTCAATTGATGAGAGATCTGGAGAATGTGCTGGCCAGGGCAGTTGTCGAACATTTTCTGTATCCAGAATGGCCCGTACAGGACCTGCAACATGCGGTTGTGCATTATCCTGCTGAGATGTAGGGTTTCGCAGGGATCGAATGAAGGGTAGAGCCACGGATCGTAACACATATGAAATGTAACGTCCACTGTTCTAAGTGCTGTCAGTGCGAACAAGAGGTGACCGAGACGTGTAACCAGTGGCACCCCATACCATCACGCCGGGTGATACGCCAGTATGGCGATGACGAATACGCGCTTGCAATGTGCGTTCTCCGCGATGTCGCCAATGGGACCATCATGATGCTGTAAACAGAAACTGGCTCATCCGAAAAAATTACGTTTTGTCATTCGTGCACCCAGGTTCGTCGTTGAGTACACCATCGCAGGCGCTCCTGTCTGTGATCAAGCGTCTAGGGTAACCGCAGCCATGGTCTCCGTGCTGATAGTCCATGCTGCTGCAAACGTCGTCGAACTTTTCGCGCAGATGGTTGTTGTCTTGCAAACGTCCCCAACTGTTGACTCAGGGAACGAGACGTGGCTGCACGATCCGGTACAGCCATGCGGATAAGATGCCCGTCATCTCGACTGCTAGTGATACTATGCCGTTGGGATCCAGCACGGCGTTCCGTATTACCCTCCTGAACCCACCGATTCCATATTCTGCTAACAGTCATTGGATCTCGACCAACGCGAGCAGCAATGTCGCGATACGATAAACCGCAGTCGCGATAGGCTACAATCCGACCTTTATCAAAGTCGGAAACGTGATGGTACGCATTTCTCCTCCTTACACGAGGCGTCACAACAACGTTTCACCAGGCAACGCCGGTCAACTGCTGTTTGTGTATGAGAAATCTGTTGCAAACTTTCCTCATTTCAGCACGTTGTAAGTGTCGGCACCAGTGCCAACCTTGTGTGAATGCTCTGAAAAGCTAATCATTTGCATATCACAGCATCTTCTTCCTGTCGGTTAAATTTCGCGTTTGTAGCACGTCATCTTCATGATGCAAAAATTTTAATGGCCAGTAGTCTAGTTACAATCATTTTTATAATATGTATGAATTTGTGGCTATGCACGGTGCGAAATTTTGTGTAGAGATCCTACCTGAGTCAACGTCAATGGCTCTATTCAAAACCGACCCTGAATGACAGATGTTGGTACCTCAATCCAAGCTGCAACAAGTCCATGCTTTTAAAGTTAAACAATCGTAGTGCACGGCGAGTGGTGGTGCGCCCGGCTCTCGGCAACACTGTAACATTTAGATTCACGGAAAAGAAATCGAAGCACAAAGATGGAGTCGTCCGACGTACACAAAAAATGGTAGGCGCGTTTCTACATCTCAAAAGTGATGTCAATTCAAATTTCGGGCCAGCCGCATAAGATTGGCTCTAGCAACGTCACTTCGACTATGCAAATCAGATTTCCTTTAAATACATGCTGTAACAGTCGTGAGCGTTACTTTATCTTTCAGATTCGACCTGATGAGTCGATGTTTGTCAAGATTGCCTTTAAGCGAAAAGGACGCCGTTATCGATACCCGCTGAGATTGAAGATGTCGTGTACTAGGGCTACGAGAAGCTGGATGTTCCTTTTGCAACATTGTAGAAAGACTTGTCGGGATTGTAGCCACTGTACATGATAGCTAGCAGCGGTGGTCACGAGAATGTACGGTCGCAAGAAGACCACGTGTCACAACCAAGAGAGAAGACCGTCGTGTTCAGCGTATGGCTCTGGCACATCGTACTGCTTCTGCAGCAGCAATCTGAACAGCAGTTGGTATCTCGCGCTTGCATTAACCTGCGCACTTCCAATGTTGTTACCTAGACAAACGAATTCCCGAAATTTCATTACTTTACATTAATTATTTCTTAGTGTTTTGATTGTTTCCGTCAGCGTATTTTGCGGTAGGTAGCGTTCTCGCTTTCCGCGCACGGGGTCCCGGGTTCTATTCCCGGCGGGGTCAGTGATTTTTCCTGCCTCGAGATAACTGGGTGTTGTTGTGCCGTCTGCATCATCATTCATCCCCATTACGGTCGCAGGAAGGCAATGGCAAACCACCTCCACTAGGACCTTGCCTAGTACGGCGGACCGGGTCTCCCGCATCGTCCCCTAGGCTCCTCGGAGTATGGGACCTCATCATCGTCATTTTCAATTGGTGAGAGAACCTGCCGGCCACAACAACTGAAGAATACTCTTTGTATCGAGATAGGACTTGTTACTTTCTTGAAAGATAACGTCGTGGAAGCCTCGAAAATAGGACACAGCCGCCGGCCTTGACACGTCAGAAACGTAGGGGTCCCTTTTCAAATCTCAAATTACCGACTATGCAGATGAGACGTGATCGAGTTGTAAACACTCACCCTATGTCACTACGCCACGTCTTGCGCCCTTAAGACTATGAGAAGCGTCATCTGCCAACGCTCGTACTCCTCCGAGCCTCCACACGCCAATACGTCCATCGTGATGTTGTAGGGTGAACCGGTACTTGTCCGAAAAGATGACACGGTGCCACTTTGGTGTACAGTGATGTCGTTTCTCGCAATCATTGTCGGCGCGCCTCTCTCCGGCCACACCAAGGGAGGCCAAAATAACGGTCATCTTGTTCCTAGTACGTCGTGTTACACATTTTGCCTCACTTTCTATGTGGGTACTTGTCTTGCTACAAACAAGTTCATCTCATGGCTGAATGAAGGTGACGTTGATCACGGCCTTCTTGAATCCGCTGATTGCATATTCGCACTACAACCTTGGGATCTCGATCAAAATCACAAACTGCGCAACAGTAACCCGATGATGATGATGTTTGGTTTGTGGGGCGCTCAACTGCGTGGTTATCAGCGCCCGTACAATTACCCAATCTTTGCTCAGTCCAATTTCGCCACTTTCCTGGATGATGATGAAAATGATGAGGACAACACAAACACCCAGTCATCTCGAGGCAGGTGAAAATCCCTGACCCCGCCGGGAATCGAACCCGGGACCCCGTGCTCGGGAAGCGAGAACGCTACCGCGAGACCACGAGCGGCGGACAACAGTAACCCTCTATCTCAATATGCTTCGATGCAGCCATTACTAAACTCCGATAGATGCTCCCACATGTTTCCCTTTCGAGGCATTATGTTATCTTTTCACAAACACAAACAACATTCAAATGCTGTTACGACTGAGAAACTCTCCTTCCTTACATGCAGAGTGTAGATGGCATTACTGCTACCAACTTTGGGCGGCTATGTTCATATGATCACCATTCGCATGTCCAAACATTACATCACTTCATGATAATTTGACTTTTCTTGCATTCACGGTGTTGTAATGTGCAGCAGTGTACGGAACACACCAAGCGATTCTTAACACAGTACCAGATGTGCACACTGCACTTTATACCTGCTCGGATTCCTTTTTCAGGCTGCTTTGCGCCCACTATAACTATCATGCCTTTCCCCGACGGATCACGGGTTACATGATCTTTCGGTAGGGACCAGATGAAAGGAAATTTCGTCAGTAGATCTTTTACAGTTTTATGTAATCTTGGATGCCATCTTTGCGGTTACGGTGAATACTTCGTTTAATCAAAGTGCATTCTCTAGTATTACTGCTGATTATTAATTTATTACGAAATTTTTCATACGTTACAACGTATTGCCTAGAGAGACTCGTTTCCTTTTCTCTTTTCTTGCTTATCTGCATCAGCGTGCTTCGAACAACCTAGGAAGGCGAGAAGTTTTGTTGTGGCCACTATGGTTTCCATGGAGCAGCTACACGATTCCGGTTGTAGTCTTACGTTACGGATAGCCCTCACTTAGATATGGATGTGGAGAGGGTATCAACAAAACAATATCGGATAATTCAGTGATATTCTACAATTGGATAACGATGATAAATGTACCGGATGTCCAGTCACCGCCATGAACTCTACTCTGGTTATTAAGGCATGGATGCTTCATGCATTCTCAAAAGAAGCGATACAATGTCTACATTGTATATCAACATATTCCAAGACTTACTATTTAAAGGAAGCATTCACTGATTGTGTTCCTATATGGCGTAAGGAGAGGCAGCAAAGATCAGCGTTTTGTATATTTGCAGTCTCAAGTGAAAATTTGGACTAAGGCTGGGTTTGAATCCATGTCTTCTCTCTAGGTAGACGTGCTAACCACTACACCAACTGAGGAGGGAGGCATGCAAGGGTAGTCTATGCGGTTGTGCAAAGCCACTGTGCCAGGGAGGTGTAGTGATTAGCACATCTCCATAGTAAGCAGGAGACTTGGGTTCAAATTCTGGCCTTCGTACAAATTTGCATATTCAGTCTGCATATATGTTGCAGACTTGAAAAGGTCTACAGAACCACATAGTTTCATTTGATTAAAGAACAGAGTGTTTCAGAAACATTAATCTGTTTTCAGAAGACTAATCAAAAAGAATCATCCGTTTGGCACGTCTATATTTCTGAAACTAATAAATACATGCAATCAATTTTATTTTATGAACGGGAAACTCAAAAAGTTTTTCTCATACCTTCTCACAGGTGATCAATGTGCCCCCCTTGAGATGCACGACAGGTGTCAATGCGGTATTCAAATTATTCCCACAGTGCAGCAAGAATGTCTTGAGTTACAGCTTCCACAGCTGCTGTCTCAATTCACTCACTGTTGTTGTTAATGGAGGCACATAAACGGAGTCTTTTATAACCCTCAATAGAAATAATCACATACATTCAGGCCCAGTGACCTTTGAGACCAGTAATGCAAGACTGAATCACTTGGCCCAATGTGACCGACCCATAGTTCAGTAATCTTTTGATTTAAAAATTTTGAATGGTTTGATGTGTAAACGTCGACGCAACACAAGCCAGACGAACATCGGGGGCATGTTGAGCTGTCGAGCTGCACGGCGAACGGATTTCTGCGGACTGCTTGTGAAACTGTGGCGGATGCGTTCGACGTCTGTGTCGGACACTCGGGCACGGCACGGCAATTTGCCTTTGCACAGACAACCTGTTTCTCGGAATTGACCATGCCATCATCTAACGCTCTCTGCTGTAGGAGGATCCAAACCATACCTAGTACGAAAGTCACGCTGAAACAGTTATTACTGACACGCACTGTGCAAAACGTAGAACACAAAACGCTGTTGTCCCGACACAATTTCCACTAGAACTGAAATGGGCTCACACTACTGCTACCTAGTGGGAACCATGTAAAACTGGAGAGTTTGGTCTTTCAAGCAGTAAGTTGTTCACGCATGTGTCTCAAATAACATAACAATTATGATTTTTTAAAAATCGAATGATGGCAACATAGTGAAAGAACTGGAAGCGAGGTGTAGCAAAAATAATGCAGTGAGCGCTCAGCTACGATCGACTCTCTTCTGCAAGAAGGAAGTCAGTACCAAGACTAAGTTATCTGTGCACCGTTCAATCTTTCGACCAACTTTGTTGTATGGGAGCGAAAGCTGGGTGGATTCAGGTTACCTTATCAACAAGGTTGAGGTTACGGATATGAAAGTAGCTAGGATGATTGCAGGTACTAGTAGATGGGAACAATGGCAGGAGGGTGTCCACAATGAGGAAATCAAAGAAAAACTGGGAATGAACTCTATAGATGTAGCAGTCAGGGCGAACAGGCTTAGATGGTGGGGTCATGTTACACGCATGGGAGAAGCAAGGTTACCCAAGAGACTCATGGATTCAGCAGTAGAGGGTAGGAGGAGTCGGGGCAGACCGAGGAGAAGGTACCTGGATTCGGTTAAGAATGATTTTGAAGTAATAGGTTTAACATCAGAAGAGGCACCAATGTTAGCACTGAATAGGGGATCATGGAGGAACTGTATAAGGGGGGCTATGCTCCAGACTGAACGCTGAAAGGCATAATCAGTCTTAAATGGTGATGATGATGAAAAATCGAATGATTCTTTTTGATACACACTGCATATCATCTGCCTGAATGAAGATAGAGAATTAGACTAAATGTTAATTTATGCATTGGGCTATCAAGTTTTCATTTTCGAAACAGCCATCGTATTTTACAATGGCATATCTTAACACAAGCGTGTCCATCCAAATGCGAGGTACTTCTTACATTTGCGTTTCGGATCTAAATTTTCATTGTGCGCTCCACTGAACGCATCACTAACACCCACACAATGGTCAAACCCGTACCATACTTTTTTGAGCACGTCCGGAGTTTTGAGTTGCGCCCGGTAGTTTCGGTACAGTACATAAATGACGTAGTAAATTATGGGATTACCGGTAGTATTGGTTGCATTGGTAGGGAACGAAACATAACTGAATTTGTAAAAGAGGAACTATGACCCGACTACTTCATTTCTTCTTTGTTTTGTTTCTTTGGTTTTAGTTTTGCACATAATTAGAACCGCACGTCATTCAGTGTTAGTTCATTGCGTGTCTTATGTGCTTACAGAACGTAAATTGCATTTTATAAGTAATAAAAATTAGCCGATCGAGTAACTTTTGCGCTTTTACGTAACCAAAGCAATCACTTTTGATGCAAGTACAAATTATATGCACAAACATAAAAGAAATCTGTATAACGTTTTTGTTATTATGTACTCAATAGAACGTACTTCGTCGTGATGAGAGGAAAAAGTTTCCTGTGATTACTGATAAATGCAAAACGTTTTTTATGAGTAACAGAAACATGTTTTAGGTAAGCTCGACGAAATATTGAAGCGATGTTTGATATGTGTTTTGTTTCGCCTTTTCTTAACATTACATTTTTTGAGGAAATTGCGTTTTCTGCCGCTATATGATAAATCTGTATTGTTTTTTATTTTTACTACAACGTCCCTCTGTTTCATGTTACAAATCAACAATTTTCGAATTACAACTGAATTGAACACTGACAACTTCAATACTAACAACTTCAATTTTGCTATAAATACCGTTTACGTTCAAGTAACATAGATGAGAATAATTATGTAGAGTAAAAATGTTCCGTATTTCATGCGGCCCTTTACGTATCCTCATTCAGTTTCTGGACGGTTCACCGCTTCAGGTTTTTGGGGATCTACACTGCGCTATAGAATTAAAGGATCACTTTTTCGAAACCCCCCAATTTCCCCTCATTGCGAAGCGTAACTTTGAAATTTGGCTCAAAACTGCGAACAAAAAATGGTTCAAATGGCTCTGAGCACTATGGGACTTAACATCTCAGCTCATCAGTCCCTAGAATTTAGAACTACTTAAACCTAACTAACCTAAGGACATCACACACATCCATGCCCGAGGCAGGATTCGAACCTGCGACTGTAGCGGTCGCGCGGATCCAGACTTTAGCGCCTAGAGCCGCTCGGCCACTTCGACCGGCAGAAATGCGAACAACCTTTCCCTGTTAACGGTGCAAAAGCGTGGCGCTCTGCGACGTCACCCATGGGCTCGACAGCGCTTGAAATGGTTAACGATGTCATATTGCTACTTAATTTCACCACAATTCTGCCCAGTGCCACAGCTGACGTGTCACGTGATGTGAAGGTCGTCACACTGACTCTCAACCACATTTCACCCCTTCTCTTGACGCCTCTGCGATAGAGGTCAGAAACTAAGCCCAGCGTTGAAATCACGTGGGTTTGTTATGAGTGTCTGAGGAAAACATTCCGGACACATTGCCGCACAGAATCGGCACGAAATGGCCTCAAGGGGTGACGTAAGGGGTGTCAAGGAAGTTTTCATTTTCCTGCTGCATTGACTTCCTCATACTTCGCGGTCAGAAGCGACAGTTCGCAGCGCGACGAATATCAGGAAGACGTTCTTGAAAAAATTATACACTTCTGACAGCCTCGGACTTTTCAACGCTTCTCTAAGGATGTTGTGGGGCGTACCCTATTAAACGTGATAGCGACCCTTTGGAGCGCAGCGCGAAAGCAATTTTTGCTCTCCTGTAGAGACTGGAACCACTAGGTACCTTTCAAAACCGGTGAACGAAATCTAAATGTGATCTGAACCAGTAAAGGGTGCTTATGTCTCTTCAGCCCTCCTCCTCCTTTGTATCCTCCTGTGGCACTGTCACAGAGGGGTGCGACTTTGGCACGCGAGTGAATAAAACGGCAAAGGATCGCTGTAAGAACCCCCAATTTACCAAACCCACCGTGGCACCCGCCCACCTTTCTTGGTAATTTTAAAAATGAAAGTGTACAGTGATAAACTGTTAAGTACGATATTGCAGTGCTTATTGTGAAGAAGAACGGTACGATGTTCCTACATACATGCAGGCACTGCGGTGACTCCAGCCGTTCTGAAATACAGGGTGTACATAAAGTCCGGGAACCAAACATTGTACAGATATCATGCATATGACATTTTGAAGAGACTCCCTGAAAGTTTTTTTTCCCAAAATTTATGATGAGATAAAAGAAATTATTCATATAGTAAAGGGAGACAAAAATTTAACAGTCAGGGGTGACTGGAATTCGGTAGTAGGAAAAGGGAGAGAAGGAAACGTAGTAGATGAATATGGAATGGGGGTAAGGAATGAAAGAGGAAGCCGCTTGGTAGAATTGTGCACAGAGCATAACTTAATCAGAGCTAACACTTGTTTCAAGAATCATGAAAGAAATACATGGAAGAAGCCTGGAGATACTAGAAGGTATCAGATAGATTATATAACGGTAAGACAGAGACTGAGGAACTAGGTTTTAAATTGTAAGACATTTCCAGGGGCAGATGTGGAATCTGACCACAATCTATTGGTTATGAACTGTAGATTAAAACTGGAGAAACAGCAAAAAGGTGGAAATTTGAGAAGATGGGACCTGGATAAACTGAAAGAACCAGAGGTTGGAGAGAGCTCCAGGGAGAGTATTAGGGAACGATTGACAAGAATGGGGGAAAGAAATACAGTAGAAGAAGAATGGGTGGCTTTGAGAGACGAAATAGTGAAGGTAGCAGAGGATCAAGTAGGTAAAAAGACGAGGGCTAATAGAATTCCTTGGGTAACAGAAGAGATATTGAATTTAAGTGATGAACGGAGAAAATATAAAAATGCAGAAAATGAAGCAGGCAAAAAGGAATACAAACGTCTCAAAAATGAGATCGACAGGAAGTGCAAAATGGCAAAGCAGGGATGGCTAGAGGACAAATGTAAGGATGTAGAGACTTATCTCACTAGGGGTAAGATAGATACTGCCTACAGGAAAATTAAAGACACGTTTGGAGAAAAGAGAGCCACTTGCATGAATATCAAGAGCTCAGATGGAAACCCAGCCCTAAGCAAACCAGGGAAAGCAGAAAGGTGGAAGTAGTATATAGAGGGTCTATACAACGACACACATTGATGAGTCCAAAGAAATCGGTGCGTCGTGCATCCCATGAACTCGAAATGGCTCCAACGACAGTGTGGGAAGTCCTGCGACAGAAGCTGTCTATGAAACCATTCAAATTGGAGCTAGTGCAGACGCTCAATGACGACAACGCATCGATGGATCGGCCGTGCTACAGAAAGGGACAGCTGTTTCATGAAATGGCCTCCCCGATCACCAGATCTCACTCCATTGACTTTTTTCTGTGGGCACACATTAAAGATTTGGTGTTTATATCGCCTCTAGCAGAGCTGCGGGAGAGAATACGGGAAGCGACTGCCACAGTCGACGATGCCATGTTGGTGTGGGTATGGCAAGAATTAGATTACCGTATTGACGTCTGCCGCGTCACTCACGGTTCGCATATCGAATGTTTATAAAAAATAAAACCTAAGAGTTTCTCTTCAAAATGCAATATATGTGACATCTGTACAATGTTTAGTTCTTGTGCAATAAATAATTGAAAGTGTTCCCGGACTTTACGTACACACTGTACATTACATGTATTCGCAGCTGCGAGTACCAACGACAATGGAACGACGACAATGAAACTTTGTGACGGACCGGGACTCGTGCCCCGATTCTCGCTTTACGCGAGCGGTCGGGTTAACTGTTTGCCTATCCGTGCACGCTTAATGACCAGACTCAAACTTCCTCACGTCGTCGTTCTTGGGGTCACAACCTATACCCGTACACCGATTTTGCAATTCCTACGCAGGGCAGGACATTTCAATTGAAAATCGCTGCCTAGTATCGGCGGACAAATAAGGTATTGCAGTGCCTGTGTTGTTAAGAAGTACGATGCAACGTTCTTTCGGGCATGCGTATATTTATGAAGGAACAGCACTGTGGCCACTATACAGCTGATGAGTGTCCACATTCGCAACTGCGAAATCACTTCATGACATTGCAGTACCTTACTTTACAGATTGTCTCTATCCCCGTTCATTTTTGAAACTCTCAATAAAGGTGTGGGTGCCACCGAAAGTTTTGGCGAAAATTGCGGTAGCGCTGTTCTCGAAAGTGGCGCGATCACGTTTAAATGGGATTCAGTCCCACAATATCCTTAGCGAAGGATTGTAAAAGTTTGAGGGTATCAGCAGAGTGTCAGGACGTGAAGTACGTCTTCGTGTTGCTCAACGCTCATCGCACTGCCAACCGTCGTTTTTGACTACGAAATATGTGGAAATCAATTCCCCAAATGATTGTATGAAATTTAATAATGTGTGACCCAGGTTGCTTGTTTGACGGAGAAATCAGAGATTCTAGCTGCTATTCCCTTCGAAAACCACTGTGACAGTTGACTAGCGGTTAATGTAATGTTCGCTATCAAAAATTTCTAAAAGCAAATATCAATTATTATCACTCCAATGCTGTTCACTGTCCACATTCTTCATCTGTTAATAATTTCAATGTCATTAATTGATTTATCGGATTTTGGAAAACTGGTGATCTTTGGAATCAATGCGGAAAATGGGCGAATTCACTTTTTGGAATAAATCGCGTAAAACACAATTTTAATACTACTGATGTATTGTTTCAACTTCCAGTTCACAATTATACATCATATCAAAGCCACTAGTGATAACCGACAAGGTTCTAACAGAAAATATCCGAACACACAGATATTGTACAATGAATATTTCAGGTTTATGTAACATAAAATAAGCTCCAGCGTTGAGCTTTAATTCCTTACAGTACCCTTCCTCTTTGTTACTGTTTTCCTGCTTTTAAATACTTTTTGGTTGAATATTATTCACATATATTTCCGAAACGTTTGTTAGAAGAAGGAATGAATTAAAAATATATGTTAATTGCCTAAGACCAACATTAGGTACTAACTCGACTCAGTCTGCAACAGATTTCTCTTTAAATATTTTCACTTTATTGTTGAACTGCCTTAAATATTTCATTTCTTATTTCTAGTTTAGCTTGGTCCTAACTATTTTAACTTAGCTTAATTCTTGGAGATTAACATTTGTGCTCACTAAATATTTCACCTATTTTAGAAAAGACTAGCATAATTTAAATATTCTTAATTTCAGATTCTTAAATACTTTAAGTGCCATAATATGAAGCCTGACATTTCCCTTTTTAAATATTTTACAATGTTAAAGAAGACCAATAAAAATTTATTAATTAAAGAATTCGACGCGGAAAAAAAGAGTAAACATAGTCCGTGTTGTGTGCGCCCTCTTATGGCGTTTAACCACAGGTACGTCGCACCTCTGGAGGCTGCCCTTGTCATTTGGTGCCCTCTCTGTGTATGGCTATACCTCGTATAATGCAGACAACACGGTAGTGAGATGAGAAGAACTCTGAGACCAGGGGAGCAATGCAAGATACTTACGCTACTTATGGCCAATTCATCACTGAGGCAAAAATGTTAAGAATTGCTTTTACGTGTCAAAGCCAGTGCAGTAGTGCTCCATCATCATCATCATCTTGGACAGTTTCCAGCCACTGGCTGGGTCTGTCGGGAACGCAAGCCTCTCCATCGTGTTCTGTCTTTCCACCATTCCCCCTCTTCCACCTTCGTCCAGTTCTCTCCTCTTCTCGTCACACATTCCTTCACTCCCTTCACCCATCTATCTCTTGGTCTTCCTCTGGGCCTCTTCCCCTCCAGTTGCAGATCAAACATCCTCTTAGGAATTCTTCCCTCATCCATTCTCTTCATGTGTCCATACCACTGCAGTCTTGATTTTTCTATCCTGTCCTGTACTGGTTCCTCCTTTAGTCTTTCCCTCACATCCTGCTACAAAAATGAAATATTCCTCATATCCTCGCAATGGTGGGAAAAGACTGATCATCATATGGAGCCACGTGATTAATGACATCCCTCCCATCCCTTGCTGCTGTTCTGTAAGGGGTACTAATGGTGCATACGTTTAGACTGCTGACGATTAGTGGACCCCGCTGCCCTTTGACACAGTGCGCTACAGGTATCCCGACAGATAGAGAGTGTCTCACTGGCTCAGTTTCGGTTTCAGTGGAAGACAGCACCTCGAAGCTGTTGATCGCCTGGATGGGTGCAAGATCCTGAGTTCTCCCTGGTATCTATCTTCCCTGTACAGGTCACGTAGACCCACCTCTGAGATGCCACTCACAGTCAAGCGAGCGAGTAATGAAGGTGCTTTTATTTCCTGCGGGAGAGACAGTATCCACCGGAAAAGAAAGTACTTGGGTACCTCTGGTACACAGCTCTTCACACCCCACCCAATACCCAATTGCAGCAAAAATGGTTCAAATGGCTGTGAGCATTATGAGACATAACTGCTGAGATCATCAGTTCCATAGAACTTAGAACTAATTAAAACTAACTAACCTAAGGACATCAGACACATCCATGCCCGAGGCAGGATTCGAACCTGCGACCGTAGCGGTCACGCGGTTCCAGACTGTAGCGCCTAGAACCGCTCGGCCACTCCGGCCGGCTTCATGAAGGACTTGTATCAGTTGTATCCTGTATGACTTGAAACACAAATGCCCCTGCAAAACGCGCCATAAAGACACATGGGGAATGGTTCATGCCGTCCTCACACCGAACGAGTTTCTCACCACAAAGCACGGCGACTGTCGTGTCTGCTATGCGCTCTGAAACGACCTGCTGTATCTCGCGGACTGTGTTCCTTAATGTGAATGGCGACCGCAGCGTTCTCCAGCGACAGTTCTCGGCTGCATCTGGCTCGTTGATCACTCATTTTCTTTACCAAAATGGACGCATGTAAAAAAGCTAAGTTACCTATGTTAGCGGTCGCCGAAAAAGAGCGGAGAAAATGGCAAAGATTCTGGATTCGTCAACTGCTTGAACAGCTATTGCTAGTACAGGAAGCTACCCAACAATGTAAAATGTATTATAGTAGAAGTTATTAGTTAAGTCAACTGAATGTCCATCACATTTTCTGTTTTAAATTGAATATGGTTCAAGTTTAGTGTCTAATGTCAGTCTGCAGATTTTTAACATCCATAGTATGGACATTGTACTGACTACCATCACTCAGAAGTAATGTACTTCATCATATAGGTTTAAAGGTTGAGATTTGTAATTTAGTTTGAACAGAACAGATTTTTTTCGAAGCTACTCGCCATCATTGAAAAAGATGTTTACCCGCAACATACAAAAATGAGGCAGTCCTTAAATCCAAGAGTTAGGTATATAATCATTTTACACAAAGTTCCATAACAGCAAAACCTTGTAGCGTGTAACTTGTGTTTACTTTTTGACATTCATTGACAGTCACGTTATGATATCTAGCCACTGGGGAAACATTACTGTCATTGGTCTATGGAACAAGAATTGCAAACAATGTACAAATGTGTGTGAAATCTTATGGAACTTAACTGCTAAGGTCATCAGTCCCTAAGCTTACACACTACTTAAGCTAAATTATCCTAAGGACAAACACACACACACCCATGCCCGAGGGAGGACTCGTACCTCCGCCGGGACTAGCTGCACAGCAAGAGTTGCAGAAAATATATTATTAGTAATAAATAACATCGACTGTTGTAGATAATACTTCCATTAAATTAATAAGAAAGATCCCAAATCTTTTACGAAACAAAAGGCGAGAAAGAAGTTCGGCAGTGTCTAGACGCTACACTGCTACCTTTCTCTTTGTTGTCTACGACGCCGCAGCTTTATTATGACAACAGCACCTTAGTTATATGGCATACAATGTGTAAAGGTTGTAGCTACAAATGTCATTATTTAATATTTAATTAGCATAAATTGCACCAGAAACGACGCGCTTTTGATAAATCATCATTGTGCTGCAGCACTGAAACGGTATGCTTTCATAGCACGCAATTTATAGCGCGAAGAGCGTCTAGTACTACCAACAGGTAGTTTCCTATTATTTTATTATAACAAACCGTACGTGAAACGACGCGTTTTCGAGAGATTATAAATGTACTTGTGTTTTTAAACAGCTTATATTCATACCACGTACGCTAAGTATAAAAACCACCAAATACAGAGTTCAGTTCTGTATGATTTAATACGGTATGGCGACTCCTAAGTTCTGATTATTATATAAAGCAGATGATGTATTTCATTGAGCACGTTGGAAGATTCTTCCTTTCACGTTTCTCAATGTAGTGGAACGTGGAATTGCAGGCTGTGACGTCGCTAGCTCCTCATCCCTGAACGTTTTCACTGTAACTCTGGGTTGGCATGTGTGGGCTCTCTCCTACATAAACAATATGTAGTTTGATGCTTTGCCGAAGTAATAGCTGGTTGAAAGGCTCGGAGCTAGCGTCGGATCGTATTGCCTAAACTGAACAACATGATCTGACTTTGCGGTTGTGAGCCTTTCAAGCAATTAGTCTTGAAAATGCATTGAGCTGCAGGAGATGCAGTGCCGTACTCTCGACTGTAACCACGCGCCACAGTTCTAACTGAACTGCACCTGTTGAAACGATGAATGCATAACGCCTTTTTGTTGCCGTTTATCATCTCGACGAGCGAGCAAGTGAAGGAACTCCACCAGAAAGACGACTACCAGCATGTACACGAACCGGTATCCTACAACTGGTGCCACGGTCAACTTTTCTTTTCATTGCAACTACATTGTGTATTCTGGGTGACGGTAAGTCCCACAGCGAGAATATCTACCATAATAGGAGGGCTACTGACGTATTGAAGTCATCAATGATCTAGTTGTTGGACAAGCACTGTTACCTGTCTGCCCGCAGACAGGAAGCAGGCCGGAGAGGCCGAGCGGTTCTAGGCGCTACAGTCAGGAACCGCGCGACCGCTACGGACGCAGGTTCGAATCCTGCTTCGGTCATGGATGTATGTGATGTCCTTAGGTTAGTTCTAAGTTCTAGGGGACTGATGACCACAGCAGTTAAGTGCCATAGTGCTCAGAGCCATTTGAACCATTTTGAACGCAGACAGGAAGGCACCTCACGACGACGTGTCTGCCCCATATTGTTAACATCGATTACGGGGATCGGAGGCTGACCCATTATGATTTATTCGCGGTATATCCTTGACGTCGTAACAAATGCTCATCCTACTGCTAGTGCACGTTTGAAAAAGCGAGTATCCCCGTCACAGTCTCAGTTGCAGCCAATCGCTTAGTCAGTACAATGTTGCGACCAAGACGAAGAATTTCATTCGTGTAGGTGACATAAATACCATATGTTTTAGGAGGAGTGTTAAATATTGTAGATGATAATGGTATAGACTTATGCGAATGAAACATTTCATACTACGTGTCTTCAGTTGTTATTGGGTAAAACATGCAATTGCTAATATACAACGAATATTCGCAGAAGGTGTCAAGCAAACTCAAATTTTCATAAATGCCACCTTCGACTTCAATGCACTATCGAATTCTCTCGACAACACCATACGTAGGACTTCTAGAACGCCTAGGCAGATGTCCGAGAAGCGTAACCATTTAGACCTATCCATATTCCGAGGTACGTAAGTTTTAGGTGATGTTTCACCTGTCCAATAGAAGAGCATACCCATTCGTGTAGCAAAATTAACTTCTTCCAGTATCGCTGGAAGCATGTTTTCAAAAAATTCTACGTAGTTGGGTTCCAAGACGATTTAGTTAGACTCCCAATCAAGTGAGTATTATTCCACACCACACTTTGACAGAGAAGCGCTGTGTCTCTCCACAAAGGCAGGTTGGTTTTTGTCATATCACTGATTTGAGTTACAAGAGTTAATGATACCACGGCGAGTGAAAGCAACTTCATCAGTAAGGAGTACAAATGGGATTACATGGCGATTTGCAATTAGTCAGTGACAAAAATCCAGTTTTATACCTTCTCTTCTCGAAATCTGTTAAAGACGAGGATAGAGGCCATGCGTATATAGCACGCGCAAAAACTCTTGTAAACGTAACATCGATATATGTAGGAACTCTTCGCGTGCTTCTTGAATGACTACTTTCTGCTCACTGAATAAGGACTTCTAGTACAGGTGTAGTGTAACGACGTAAGTTTTGTATAAATGATTTTCTTTTGACATATGACCATGTGCACTTACGTCAGTTACAAAACACTTCAAAATTATTTAAATTCTTTTTAAAGTTGTCTCTGAATGGTTCTTGAACGAAGCTGTATTTAAAACATCATCATTTGAGTCGTATGCGCAGAATTACGTCACTCAGTCCAATTGGTTTGCGCAAACTTTTTTCAGTTTAGATGTCGTTTGTTTCTTCTCAGAAATTATATTAATGCAAGTTATCTGCTTTAATAAATATTAAAACCACTTTGAATAAACTTTTAAGACTCAAACTCGCGATGAACGTTGTCAAAAATTAACAATATTGTCAAATAAATCAGTAATACTTCTTCCTTAATATAATTCTTCATAAATAAATTCTCGGAACACGTATTTAAACTTTTGTAGTATACACTAGTTTATTATCTTCATATATACTACATATAGACGTGAACATGAGCCTTGACAAGATAGGACTGAACATTTACAACATGATTAAACTTTCTATGACGTCATTGATGTAGAAACATTACAAATTCTTATTTTTTTCAGTTTTTAGAAGCACGACGCAACAATTCGGTTTCAGGATCTTCTGTTGCTCTTTGGCTGACGACCCGCGACGTATAGTGGCCAGCAATTTTTTCTCTGGTCCCGGCAGTGAAGATGCTGCCTCCGTTCGTTGCGCCGCCCTATCCGTTCATGAAACATAAAAATAAATACAAAACTTTAGATAATTCACAAACATTACAAATATTACAAAATACATAAACAAAAAACTAAATTAAACTTATATTCACCTGCAAACTGGGCTGACACTGGTGGATGGGTGACGCTTCAATTTTGCGTCCCACTACATAGGGAATTTTTCCAGACAGATTGAAATACGAAATTGTCAGACTTCATAAGAAAGGGGACAAGAGTGACTTAAATAATTATAGACCAACCTCATTGCTGACATTATTTTCTTAAATATTCGAAAAAGTTATTTATTCAAGAGTAGTCTCACATTTAAGTGAAGATAATTTACTCAGCATGTCACAGTTCGGATTACAGAAGAATTACTCGACTGAGAATGTTATCTGCCATTTACCCATCGAATAGTACAAGCCCTAAATAACACATTATCGCCAGTTGGTATTTTTTTGTGATCTTTCCAAGGCATTTGACTATGTGGATCATGTCACACTCTTAGAAAAACTTAGGTTTTAGGGAATTGAAGGCGATACACACAGCTGGTTCGAATCATAGTTAACGAACAGAAAGCAGGAAGTTGTGCTGAATAACACAAATAACGTTGGAAGGGTGGTAAATTCTACTGAATGGGAGTTATCACAAAGGGAGTCCAACAGGGTTCAATTTTGGGTGCTCTGCTCTTCCTTAATCATGTGAATTACCTCTCACTTAACGTTCAGCAAGCACAACCAGTATTTTTTGCAGATGACACGAGTGTTATAATAAACCCCATCCCAGAAAAAGCAGCTGAAGATATGGATGACTTTTAAAGAATTATTAAGTGGTTCTCAGATAATGAACTCTCCCTTAAGTTTGAAAAAACTCGCTATATCCAGTTCTGTACACTGAATAGAGTCATACCGACAATTGATGTAGCATATGAACAGGGCTCGGTTAACAGGGTAGATTTCTCCAAATTTTTGGGTGTTCTCATTGATGACAATTTTAACTGGAAGCAGCATATTACTGAGCTCCTCAAACAATTAAGTTAAGTTCTTTCGCTCTTCGTTTAATCGCTAGTCTTGGTAATAACCAGATCAGCCTCGTAACGTACTTTGCATAGTTCCATTCAATAATGTCTTATCGAATAGTTTTCTGGGGTGACTCTCCACTTAGACATAAAGTATTAATTGCACAAAAGAGAGCAATGAGAATAATTAGTGATATGAACGCAAGGACGTCATGTAGGCACCTATTCAAGGAGTTAGGTATTTTAACTGCACTATCAGAGTACGTATATTCGCTAATGAAATTAGTTCTAAATAATGCATCTCGATTCGCGAAGAACAGTGATGTTCATACGTACAACACTAGAGGGAAAAATGACCTTTCCTATTCGTTACTGAAGTTGTCAGTTTCTCAAAAAGGAGTACATTATTCAGCAACAAAAATCTTTGATCATTTGCTCAACAACAAAGTGTGTGGCAGGTAGCAGATCAAGTTTTGAATCTGGCTTTGAATCATTTCTTTTAAACAACTCCAACTATTCCATTGACGAATTTCTGTTTCAGAACTGGTAAAAAAATGTACCTCTAAATGTAGTTGCGTGTGTAGCACTAAAAATTTCAGTAATATTAATATTAGCACTATTCATGTGTGTGTGTATATATATATCTTGTAATCTGACTTGTTCCACATCATATCGATGATGATCTACGGAACATGACACAATTAAACTGAACTAGTACATCCACGTTCTATTCGTTTCCTGCTATTCTGCGATTAGGAAATCGTCTATCATGTTCTCCACGAGCAGTAAAATGTTTCAATTATAAAACCTATACAGAAATACCATATCTGTTTAGCTGTCACGCGATCTTTTGTGCAAAAACCGCAAGAATTTCTCCTGGAAAATAAAATGTAGATTTCGACCTGTGACTGCTAGTACTGAACTACTTAGATTACGATTCCCTATGTGAAATTTCATGGCTAGCTAAATGAGAAGCCACAGTGAAAGAGTTCAGATACCACTGTGGACGAGGGCATGTGCTGTCGGACCGTAAAACGGCGGCTAATGGTCTCTGTCCTGTGTGCACTATCGACGTTCGCTTCCCGTGCGGCAGGAAACGCCAGGAATCTATATTGTCAGGCCGAGCTTTGTTTCGTGGAACGAGAGCCGAGTTTCTGAAGCCGAAAATGCAGATTACGTCTCCTGGATGTAAACAGAGTTTGTTTTGCACGAGCTCTGTCTCTAAGGGATGTGTGCCACTGAACAGCTGCTGGGTAGAGGGATGTAAATTCCCCACAAAATTTTGAAAGCACAATATTTAAATGTTAATATGAATCGTGTTAAACGTAACCTCCCAGCAAATTCTTACAAGACAATACAAATGTTAATGTGAATAGTGCCAAGTGTGATTTCCCAGCAAAAATAAAAGTAAAGGTCTATAATAATGAAAACGTGCCAAAAGTTATTTCCCGATAAGATTACTGAATAATAATGACCCTAATTTTGTTGAGCTCCCACAAAACATCGTTAAATTGAAATAAAAGCGACTGTACCTTCGCTACAAAAATATTGAAAAATAATGGCCCAATGTAAACTGGACACAAAAATTGAGAAATGAACATTCAACTGTAATGATGTTTTTCTTTTTAATAACGATTGCTTTTAAAACAGAATTATTATTGGGGCATTTCTTGAACAAATTAATTACAATTACAATACATTATTAGCTGAGCGCAATGCTGCTTCATTACCTTATTCAACAATATACCTCGTCCTGAATCGTGACCAGACACCCATGTCGACCCCCGCCGACTCCGACCGAGTACATCTCGCAACTGCTAACACGCAACTGAACTACATGCTCTCGCGACGTACAACTACTGCGTCCAACTCGGAACTGCACACTCGCGTGGTTAAGCGCAGACTAGCAACGATAAATAACTCTCTGGTCAGAGATTCTCTCATGCCTCGCCATCGCTGTCAATGAATACACTGAATACATACGCGTTTCAGGGAGACTGCGGGTAATCAAATGGCTCTGAACACTATTGGACTTAACATCTGAGGTTATCAGTCCCCTAGAACTTAGAACTACTTAACTAACCTAAGGACATCACAAACACATCCATGCCCGAGGCGGGTAATCTGATTTCGCCGAAAATCACGGGCTCTTGGATAACATTCCACAAAGTGGAGCAGGAACAGAGAGTTCGGGGTATCTTTCAAGATCGTGGGATGCTGGCGCCTCACTCAGATGCCGCCAAACAATGTGCAAAAAATGTAGAAACGGCTATTGGTTCACACAAATAACTTAGAAATGGGGATAGGAAGTCTGACTGTCCTAACACAGGTCCTGTCTTATTGGCCAGTGCACAAAAGTAGGCATAGATAAGAAGTGAGTGGGAGGCATTTTGCAGTGCCATGACTAACAAGTTTTTTAATTGCTTAACTGCCTGAAACATAAGGTATAAGGATCAACGAAGAAATAGTATTCCGCCAATCAAAATTTTGCGATGCTGTGAGACACCGAGCACAAAGTTTTCCGTGTCGGTAGCACTATGCGGATGGTGACTTCTGGGACAGCCTCCTTTCCGACAAAACCTGAGCTCTAGACGACTTCTACTGGCTCGTCTGGGACGATAGGCTCCCGTGCGGCTAAAATGAACATGTACAGATGCAGAAAGTTGCTAGTACAGAGTTGGTGACTAATTTCGCAGCCATTTGCAGGTTGGTTATCAATATGGTGAGACACAGCCGCAGCAGTGAGGCAAATTGTAGGAAAATGGTATCATTAGCAATGATGTTCATTGTGATGTTAATATTATCTTGTCCATCACATGCCAACATGGGTTTCTGTTTTTCATGGTGCGCATATCAGTCTTCACAGCTGATATCTTGCTTAATGCTAAATTGTTGAAGACGAAATTAAACTGTGAGACAGCAAAGAGAATTTTAAGACAATCATACCCTCTTATACGCAGTGCTTACTGTAATTAAGGAAAACGTGGAAGGCAGGACCCACCAATACAACTTTCTTTTCACACAATCTGTTTATTTACCAATGTAAAAACTGGGTTTTACAGATATTCTAAGCATTTAACCATGAAATTTTCTTTGACAAAATGAACAAATTTGCAAAATTAGTTTGACCTTAAACCCTAAGTTGAATAAGCTTTTAATCTTTTCGAAAGATATCTGAGGTGCTGAATTACAAAACAGCAGACAGTATGACAATGATTACAAGACGGCCGGACCTGCAGCCCGCCCGTTATCGGGTAAACCAGCGGCGTTTACTATCGCGCTAGACACAGTCTATCTTACTAACTGTCCTTGTACAACACATGAAAACTATATAAGCACCACTGATGACAAGAGTGGTTCAATTACACAAAACCAATGGCTTAACTTTTAGTTTGAAAGCTGTATGTCGAAAAGTTCGGGGTTAAGATGCACACCTGTGCTTAAAGGTTAAACACATTAGCAAACAATATGACAATGATAAGGCTTGCTTCAAAGCAACCAACCCCTTAATTTCAGTCGGTACCCAAGGTGCGACTGGGCCCCAACCCGTCCCTGCTCACAATTGGCTAAAGCCCTGGTAACAGTTCGATGTTAATATTTTCAAGGTTAAACTGATTGTCAGTTGTTAAGACAGTTCTAAAGAAACGTCTTAAAATATCACTTGCGAACATTTGTTACGAGCGAACTCACTCGTCGGAACCACTAGATCCAGCTAAAATACACCAATAAAGACCCGGCCTTTCAAACACGTATACGAACAGCTTATTACAGTAGGTTGTTCAGATTATAACTAATGACTGAGAAATGAATTGAACCGGTTAACAGCTAAATCTAACCACAGGGTCCCTCTTTTATTTAACGGCAACCTGTGCCTTAGTACAATTGTTCCGGCTGTATTTATGACCAAGATCTGATTAATTAAAACATTAATGATGCAGTACAAAGCAGAAAGAAAAATCAATATAATAGCGGGACAAATTTTCAGACGACAACTAGTGTCTTAGTTCAATACTACTGCCTGTATTTGCGACCAAAGAGCCGACCGAGTAAAATTTCCAGTTAAGGTACTCCATCCAAACATTAAGCAAGGGCTAAAAAATACATAAACTTACACAGTGATTCTAAATATGTGCAGCGTGATTAGACGATAGAGTAGAATTAACCAAGAAATCACAATCACAGTGTTAACTCAAGCAACACTGCGCAAATTGAACTATAAAAGGAAAATGGCAGCCGATAAACAATGCCAGAGCAAATGGAGTACCAACATGTGGAGTGAAATCTTATCTCTGTGACACACTGTATCTCTGTTCCGAATAAAAACAAAGAATTATGAAAACACACAGGCGTTATTTGGCTTGTTTCATTCATATTCGTCTATACTGCCATCTACTAAAATGTTTACTATTGTCTGACACACGCTGTATTCAGGTAAGCTGTTTCCACTAAAATGAATTTTGAACTCAGAAAACGAAGTATAGCTTCTTATCATAGCAATATTAATTACAAGTGGTTCAGATGGCTCTGAGAACTATGGGACTTAACATCGAAGGTCATCGGTCCGCTAGAACTCAGAACTACTTAAACTAACCTAAGGACATCACACACATCCATGTCCAAGGCAGGATTCGAGCTTGCGACCGTAGCGGTCGTGCGGTTCCGGACTGAAGCGCCTAGAACCGCTCGGCCACCACGGCCGGCGATATTAATTACAGGGAACAGCAGCAATTTCTCCTGCTAGTGTCATAGATCTAAAACAGACAAATTCGATGGCTTTCCAAGCTTCAAATTCTGATTAGCAGTTCTCCAGAAATTACAATATTTAGAACTTACCTGAAGCCATACGCAATAGCTCCCCACACGATGAGGCCAGAAATAACAACCGCTGTGGTCCCCTAGAGCACTGGAAGAAGGGGACTCTCCGCAGGACGCCGCCATACTCTCCGACAATGGTCATCTGTGGTAGGGCAGCGCAGGAACTCAGCGCTGAACACAATGTAGCCGCATTCACCAGTATAGTCCATGTTTGCCAATCACGACACTGCTCCAAACGCAGCCGCTACTGTTGTGGTATTAACGGCAGCCTGTACATGGCGTGGTAATTCCCAAGTCCAGTTGTTGCCAATTACAGACCGATGCTGCAAGATGATGCAGACTGTTGTAGGGAGTCCAGAACTAGTTCTCATTTCCAAGTGCAGATTTAATACAGTTATGATGTGCCTGGTGCAGAAGTCTGTGAGACTGTAATAGTGGTCACGCGAGGTGGACCAAACGGTAAATTTGCCTGATCTCACATTCGAATTACCCAGTAATCTGGAAGCACGATTTGACCAGCAGGCCAAATGGAAACCCTCAATGACGCCCCATCAACGACCTGTCAGGCGCTGATAACGTAGTCTCACATGAGTACGTGGCTTTTCCGTAACCTTCACAATGAACACTCGACGTCTGTCGCTCTTCACGCCCCTTGCATAACCTACCAGACCTGGTAACAACAGTAATGATGAGCAACACTAATTCACTCTTTTGGCTGTTCTAACTGTCGCAGAAGATTGCAACTTCTATGACTTATGTAACCGCCAATGCTTTGTATGTGTATCAAGTTCAATTGACATTTGATCGTGTGTTGTATGCGCTCCAGTTGTTTTTGTCAGGCAGTGCATATTCCATTTTAGTTCGACGTTCAGTCAGAGCCTACAAAATAACATTTGTACCAGAATCGACAGCAAACTTCTTTTCATAAGCGAAACAAATAAATTGTTACAAAGCTCGTCAACGGTAAGGATCAACGAAAAGGATTGGTTTTAGATACAGCGTAAAAACGCGTCCATTTGTTTTAACACTAACAAGTCAATAGTGGATGCATTTTCCCTACTGGAAGTCTAGGCGTGCAGTACCAGTTTTCTAAAAAATAAAAAATAAGATCTCTTGTAACAGAGGAACTAGGTAGGACTTCAAATTTCTCAACAAGTATCTGTTCTCAAAAAAAAAAAAAAGAACTGAAAAGAACTGAATACGACTATCAGTTCCTCACGTGTTATCAGTTTTCTAAAAATAACGAAAGACTGTCATAATGGCAGCTCATGTAGTAACCCAGTTTACAGAGAGACAGCTACGAGCCTTAAGAATAATCGACTTTTCAAATTTCAGTGTCGGCTCGCGAATTTGGAACAACTACTTCTGCTCGTACCTGTTACTTCTTTAATGCCTTTTGACTTTCATTCTTTTTACAACTTCAGTGGTGTTTGTACTTAATATACACAGAAGAGATAAAGAAACTGGTACACCTGCTTAATATGTGTAGGGCCCCTGCCAGCAGACAGAAGTGCCGCAACAAAACATGGTATGGAAGTAGTGCTGGAGAGAACTGACATCATGAATCCTGCAGGGCTGTCCATAAACCGGCAAGAGTAGTGTGGGGGGGGGGGGGGAGTGGAGATCTCTTCTGAACGGCAAGTTGAAAGGTAACGCAGATATGCCCAATAACGTTCATGTCTGGGGAGTTTGGTGGTCAGCGGAAGCTCAGAAGAGTTTTCCTGGAGCCATTCTTTAGCAGTTCTGGACGTGTGGGATGTCGCATTGTCCTGACGGAATTGCTCAAGTCCGTCGGAATACACAATGCGCACGAATGGATGCAGGTGATTGAACAGGATGGTTACGTACGTATCACTTGTCGGAATCGTATCTAGAAATGTCAGTGGCCCCGTGTAACTTCAAGTCCACATGACCTACACAATCTACCAGCTTCAACAGTTCCCGGCAGACATGCAGGGTCCATGGATTCATGAAGTTGTCTCCATACCTGTATAAGTACATCCGCTCGATATAATCTGAAACGAGACTCGTCCAACCAGGCAACATGTTTCCAGTCATCAATAGTCCAATGTCGGTGCAGACGGGTCCGGGCGAGGCGTAAAGCTTTGTGTCGTAGGCCACACGCTGTAGCAGTGTGGTCTCAGGCAGCTTGTCACGGTTCGCGTGGTCTAGGGCGCACCCGCCGGAGGTTCGAGTCCTCCCTCGGGCATGGGTCTGTATGTTGTCCTTAGCGTAAGTTAGTTTAATTAGTGTGTAAGCCTAGGGACCGTTGACCTCAGCAGTTTGGTCCCATAGAACCTTATCACAAATTTCCAAATTTCCTTACCGTCGTGCAGTCATCAAGGGTACACGAGTGGGCCTTCGGCTCCAAAAGCTGATATCGACGATGTTCCATTGATTGGTTCACATGCTGAGATTTGTTGATGGCCCAGCACTGAAAACTGTAGCAATTTGCCGAAGGGTTGCACTTCTCACACGTTGAACGATTCTGTTCAGTAGTCGTTGGTCCCGTTCTTGCAGGCTCTTTTTCCGGCCGCAGCGATGGCGGAGATTTGATGTTATACCGGATTCCTGTTATTCATGGCACACTCGTGAAATGGTCGTACGGGAAAATCCGCACTTCATCGCTGCCTTGGAGACGCTATGTCCCATTGCTTGTGCGCGACGGCTGTAACACCACGTTCAAACTTACTTAAAACTTGGTAACCTGCCATTGTAGCAGCAGTAACCTATCTAACAACTGCACCAGACACTTGTCTTATGTAGGCGTTACCGACCACAGCGCCGTATTCTGCCTGTTTTCATATCTCTGTATTTTAATACACATGCCTACACCATTTTCTATGGCGCCTGAGTGTATTATCACATATTCGTTCACATTCTGCAAATATATTAAGGGCGAGCTGTGAATCGAACCAGCGATCTTCCAAAACAGAAGGATCAAGCTGTTCAATGGATAAGTGGCCGACTGGATATCGTTGCGTTTGTAGGGTAAACCTAAACCAAAATGGAGGTGAACCTGTTTCTCTGTAAGACAATCAGGTACGCTTACCATCCTACCATATATCTACTAACTACAGCCGGCCGGAGTGACGGAGCGGTTCTAGGCGCTACAGTCTGAAACTGCGGGACCGCTACGATCGCAGGTTCGAATCCTGCCTCGGGCATGGATGTTTGTGATGTCCTTAGGTTAGTTAGGGTTAAGTAGTTCTAAGTTCTAGGGGACTGATGACCTCAGAAGTTAAGTCCCGTAGTGCTCAGAGCCATTTGAACCATTTTGCTAGCTACACCGACGAAAATAAAATGGCAACACCGAGAAGCAGTTGTGCAACGTAAACGGGAGTTGGTAGGCGGGTTTCTACTTCTGAAAGATGTCTATTCAAATTTCGCACCAGCCGCGTAAGACTTGCGGCAGTAGAACCACTATGTGGACGCAGATCAGATTTGCTTTGAATACACTCTGTAACAGTTGTGAGCTTTAGTGAGTTTTAGATACCTTTAAGATTGGACGTATAGACTTGATGTTAGTCAGGAATGCCTTTAAGTGACAAGAAAGCCATTACAGACACCTCACTGAGTGTGAACGAGGTCGTGTGTAGAGCTACGAGAAGCTGGATGTTCCTACTGCGATATTGTTGACAGACATGGCAGGAAAGAAACCACTGTACATGGCTGCTGGTCATGAGGATATGCGGTCGCAAGAACATCGGGCTCCGTACGGCCGCGTGGCATTGTCCAGAAGGATGGCCGTGTTCGAGGAGGGGGGGGGAGGCTCTGGGGCATCAGAATGCATTTGGAGCAGCATTTGGGAAGCACGTGGCACCATAATGACACCACGAACTGCTACACATCGGTAACTTCAAGGACAGATTCAAGCCAGATGCCCTGCAGTGTGCGTTCCACTGACCCGAAAGCGCCGACATTTGGGACTTCAGTGGTATCAAGTGAGGGCTCATTGGAAGACAGGATGGAGGTCTGTTTTGTTTTTGTGATGAAAGCTGGTGCTGCCTTAATGCCAGTGATTACCGCGTGTTAGTTAGGAGGAAGCCAGTTAAGGACCTGCAACCAAACTGTCTGCATGCTAGACACACTGCACCTACACCTGGAGTCATGGGCTGGGGTGCTTTCGTATGACAGCAGGAGCATTGTCGAGGTTATCCCGCGAACCTTGACTGCAAAACTGAACTTCAGTCTGGTGATTCGACCTGTTGTGCTGCCATGTAACATTCTAAGGGGTATTTTCCAATAGGATATGTCCACCCACGCACCGCTGTTCTAACCCAACATGCTCTACAGAGTGTCGACATGTTGCCTCGGTCTGCTCGGTCACCAGATATGTCTCCAATTGAGCATCTATGGGACATCATCGGACGCGCAACTCCAACGTCATACACGAACAGCGTTAAGCATCCATCTATTGACCGACCAAGTCACCAGCCATGGAACACCATCCCACGAACTCACATCCGACACATCTACAGCACAATACATTGACGTTTTCATACTCGCATTCAACATTCTGGCAGTTACACTCCGTCTACGGGCCACGAGTGGCCTACAGGGACCATCCCACCGCCGTGTCATCCTCAGTGGAGGATGCGGGTAGGAGGGCCGTGGGGTCAGCACAACGCTCTTCCAATCGTTGTGATGGTATTCTCGATCGAAGCCGCTACTATTCGGTCGAGTAGCTCCTCAATTGGCATCACGAGGCTGAGTGCACCTCGAAAAATGGCAACAGCGCTTGGCGGCCAGGGTGGTCACCCATCCAAGTGCCGACCAAGCCAGACAGCGCTTAACTTCGGTGATCACGGGAACCGGTGTATCCACTGCGGCAAGGCCGTTCTGGCAGTTACAGCGGATGTAAATTACCAGCATTTCACATTTTCAATGGCTTATCTCGTACTTACATTAACCTGTGATCTTGCAATGTCAATCAGTCAAATATGTTATGTAGGCAAATCTATTCCCTAAATTTCATTACGATACATTAATCATTGTTTGGAGTTGCGATTTTTCCCGCCAGTCTATTTTCTGGATTCTACCTCACAGATACTTACACGACATACAATGAATCCACTTGGCAGCCCTTCGGTAACCAGAGAAGTTGACAAAGGTTACCTACGACCATCACTTGCTGCGCGATGGGTTGGCGCGGCAGCGTGCCGCAGCGGGACGCGATCACACGGGCCAGTGGAGCGGGCAGGATCTCCACAGACTCTGCCTGCCGCAGCCCGTCCCGGCGGTGTCAGGCGAAACACGACTCGCCTCTGCGCAGCCTAAAATACCGCCAGCCACCAGAAACTGATGACTGGTAAAGCAATTAATATTGTAATTATTCTGCCCAGTGAAGATTCGTTTGCGCCGTGTATAGGGCAATGGCGGCGTGCTGTTGCTCGTTGCCGAGGGCTGCTGCTCATCGTAATTAGACTACAGTTTGGGACGGTCACAGCACATGCAGGGAGCAAACGCTCGATATAAAAACTACCAGGGTGCTAGTAAAAAGGTCTGTAATGTGACTGATGAGAATTCCGTGCGATCGTGCTAACTTTCATGGAACGGTACGAAGGGAATGATTGTACATTGGTTGAAATCTGGATTCGCAGGACAGAGCGGATCAGGTTACGGTTGTGGAAAGGGGTCAAGATCAGTTACTTTTACTTGCACAAAACACACAAACTTTATTTTCCTAAAAACACTTAATCACACATGTCCTTAGAAGGATTCAAAAACAATACGCCTGAAAGCCGGAACACAAGTTATTAAAATTGCTTTGAAGAATAAAAGTGGCTGAAGGCCTTACTTAAAGAATTACGTAAATACTCGGCTGAAGGCCACACACTAGACATAGAAGAACTGAGGCTTAAGGCCTGGATAACAAGAATTTCCAATAGACAGGAAAATTTAAAAGATTTTAAACAAGTGAATTTCAAATATTGATTATAGATGACTGAAGGCCTTATTTAAAAAATTTTGACATAAAAGCTCGCTAAAGGCCACATACTGAACATAGAACAACTCAAGGCGCCGGCCGGTGTGGCCGTGCGGTTCTAAGCGCTTCAGTTTGGAACCGCGTGACCGCTGCGGTCGCAGGTTCGAATCCTGCCTCGGGCATGGATGTGTGTGATGTCCTTAGGTTAGTTAGGTTTAAGTAGTTCTAAGTTCTAAAGGACTGATGACCTCAGAAGTTAAGTCCCATAGTGCTCAGAGCCAGCCAACTCAAGGCTTAAGGCCTGGATAACAAGAATTTTAGACAGAGAAGAAAATTTTAAGTTTTAAACAAGTGAATTTTGAAATTTTAATTTAAATCGGCTGAAGGCCTTGCACAGTACTTGAGACTAAAGGAAAATCAATCTAAAAACAACAGAACAAAAAAATGGTTCAAATGACTCTGAGCACTATGGGACTTAACATCTGAGGTCATCAGTCCACTAGATCTTAGAACTACTTAAACCTAACTAACCTAAGGACATCACACACACATCCATGCCCGAGGCAGTATTCGAACCTGCGACCGTAGCGTAACAACAGAACAATGGTGCTTGGAAGTGTTCCAAGGGTCGGCCTGAGGAGGTAACTGCAACATAAGTTTAGGTGAAACAGGCAGCCAAGAATAAGATTGACTAATCAGATGGCAACCCGAGCCAGGGACGGCTGAAGGACCGACCAAGAACCTTATCGATAGCCTTCCGCCGACCAACGGCACGACAATGGAAAATATCAGCCAAAGGCGAAGATACCGGCAGCAGTACGTTTTCAAAATCAGCGTCTAAAAAGAGCCAAGGCACAATAACCACTCAAAAATATGTTCCACACCAAAGGGTGTCGATCTAAATGCGGTACCGGACAGCATTAACACGGCGAAGAAAAACACACTGCGGAACACTATGATAAGCCGGCCGCGGTGGTCTAGCGGTTCTGGCGCTGCAGTCCGGAACCGCGGGAGTGCTACGGTCGCAGGTTCGAATCCTGCCTCGGGCATGGGTGTGTGTGATGTCCTTAGATTAGTTAAGTTTAAGTAGTTCTAAGTTCTAGGGGACTTATGACCTAAGATGTTGAGTCCCATAGTGCTCAGAGCCATTTAGCCACTATGATAATAACTTCGCCACGGAGACTTCCTCGCTGCTCTGTTCCAACCGACCGACTGGTTACTCCAGTACGCAGACAGCATTAAAATAATTGCTCAGTCGAAATCGCACAACTAGACACAGTTCCATGAAAAAACTTCTACAAGTACTCGAACAATCCTAAAAACAATCACTGTGCAACAACAAGGACGAATCACAAGTCGACACACAGAGAACCCATAAACGGTTGACGACCAAATACACGTCGCCCGATGAGACGACCAACCGTACGACCAACCAAGGTCGTCCACCACTCAAGTCATGTGTGTCGGCAACGGTCCAGAGAGACTTGGCTGTCCGGACCTCACTGCTACTTCCTCCCGACTTCTTGATGTCCGTTCGGAACTCGGAGACACGACGACCCGGGCGCACTGACTCGGACCCAACCATACAGAGGGAACTCTTGCCCATTGGCAAGCCGACTTCTCTGCACAAGGAAGAAACCGACCCTGGTCCAGCAAGATGACCAGCTGACGAGGCCCAGAAACAGTCAAAAGATCAAATTCACGTCGCCCGATGATACGATCGACCGAACGACCAACCAACGGTCGTTGCCGGTCCAGTCTCATTCCGTCGGACAGTTCACGTGTGTCGCCAGCGGTCGGCGAGTACTGGCTGCCCGCACCTCACTGGCGCTCCGTCCCGACTGAACTCTCGACACACACCAACCGGAAATACTAACGGTCGCTCCAAAGATAACACGACCGCAGCTGCTGCCACTCACGGGCAGGCAAGCCAGCAACTTAGTGCCGCCAGTAAATCGAATAAGAAATGAGACGACAGTACCGCAAAGACAAGGTGTTAAACAATAAACGGTACGAACACGAGCCTCACACGGTTCATTGGTATGCAAAATTTAAGGGGTAAAGCACCTTTTGCATGATGTGTCACTGCCAAGCAACATAGCTCAACGAAACTCGGCCCATACATACAAAATACTGCTGCAGTATAGTACAGTACGGAAGGTAAGTGAAAAAAATACGCAGTGTAAAGTGACACTATTATTCAAAGACAATAATTACACTGAAGTCATCACTGTGTATGATAGTCTCCTGGGCATCACAAAAGGTGCGACGTGGTTCATTATACGCAGTGGGATCACCGCGGAGGGCGCTGCATGCTCCCCAACGTACTCCCGTGTTGGCCACAAGGTTGGTAAGGAGTTCTTGTGGCAGGGCGTTCCATTCCTCCACCAGCGTGGTCGGTATAACTGCTGAATGGGTGTTGGTGCATGTGGTCGTGCTACAATACCTCATCCCACGTCATTCCACACGTAATCGATGAAATAGACAAGTCAGTCCATTCGCCGGATATCGTCTCTTTCCAAGAGATCCTCCACTTGCGCCGTTCGATGTGGTCATCCATAAAAATGAAGTTAGGAACACATGTCAACGTTATTGTGACACAGTCCTTTCCCATATGCATCTTTCAAGGAGTGCATTTGACCCTCGTTCCATTTTTATGCATGGCAGTGTGCAACCGAATCGAACTGTAAAGGTTAAAGATTTTTTGCAACAAGTGGAGTTTCGGCAAGTGGACTGATTACTTGTTTCCCCGATTTAAATCCCAGTCAGTATGTGTGCGACTCATTGTGGCCGGTATGGGAGCACGTCGCAGAGTACACAGTGCCGTCCGTGGTGATCACTCACGCTGTTAAGAACTATGTCCCACCTTTTTTATTATCCAGGGGGTTACTATCATAAATTGCTGTAACTTCAGTCCGCATTGGTGCAAAGATTGGTGATCTGGGACTTTATACACCACATCTCCTGCCCCATCTGACGCAAAGGTAAAGGAAAAATTATCAATGGCATGCGGCATACCCAGGCGGTTACCCATCCAAGTACTGGCCACACCTGACGTTGCTTAACTTTGTTGATTACGTAACTTGCTGCCGCTTTTACATCGGAAGTAGTGTGTGTTTTTGATGTTCAAGTGGAGGTTATGTGATTTTTTTCTACATATATGTCACCATTGTTACATATCATTTAAGTGATACCCTGTGATTGGTTGGAAAAAGAGGAAGGGGGAGGTATCAAACACACATGATTGGTCTGTTTCTATCATCTCTTGGATTTTTTATACTGCACTGTGATTTTCTGGAGATAAAGATGGGGAGGGGCATGACTTGATGTGTATATCAGAAATAATGTAATTTCACACCATTTCATTGTTATGCTCTGATTTGTTGGAGATGGAGGAGGCATGGAGTATAAAACACGCAAGTGGTCTGCATGTAAATTACGTAACTCGATCTATTTTTGCTATATGCTCTAACTGGTTGCAGATAAAGAGATGGGGATGTGTGGTATAAAACACACGATTAGTCTGTTTCCATCACCTTTGAGTTTTCATACTGCGCTGTAATTGGTTGGAAATAAGGAGTACCGTGCTATGCATGATTGGAGACTGGAGAAATGGGAGTTTCTTAAGCTTGCACTGTCACAATTAGACTGTTTCTAGTATTTTGCATATTTCATTGGACTTTTGGTTTAATACTGCACTATGATTGGATGCAGACAAAGCCTGGGAAGATGCGAGAGGGATGAGGGAGGCGATATGATTGCATCATAAGGTCAAGGTAATTGATCCCTGCCTCTGAAAGTAAGCAATCTGCTCAAACACTTGGACTTTTCAAGGTCATGAAAGTACAAAGTGTGCCAAAGTTACTATAGCTCTACTACTTGGGTGCTTCCATAACTAAGGTAGCCAAAGTGTTAAAAGATGCACCATGTAATGATTTATATTGTGTACAGGAAAAGCAGATAAAAGATCATCACCTAAAACACAACGCAGATGGAAGTGTGTGTTGAGTGCTCGTGACAGACGATCATTGAACAGGACTGTGACGAAAAAGAAGGAGAGAACAGTTGCAAAATTAGTTCAGGACTGAATGTTGCATTTGAAAATCCTCTCAGCACCAGAACAACATGAAAGCACCTCCATGAGCAGAAAATTGCAGGCCGAGCAGGAATTCCAAAACCACACTTCAGTGAAGAAAATGCCCATAACAGGAAAACGTGGTGCTCAAGCCATAAAATATAGAGCATGGAGCAATGGAGGAAAGTCATTTGGTCTGATGATTCTTGTCTCACACTGTTTTCAACTTCTGATCCAGTATAGCAACAGTGAAATGTGGTGGTGGCTCAGTGAGGATTTTGACAGCTATAATGAGTTATTCCATGTGCCCCAGAGATTCTACGCAAGGTTGGCATTACTGACAAGAATAATACGACTATTTTGGCTTATCAGTTTCGTTCCATGGTGCAATGTTTGTTCCTCAATGGTGTAGCTGTGTTCCAAGACGACAAGGCCTCTGCTCAAATAGCTCACGTCGTCCAGGACTGGTTACATGAGCACGAGGAACAATTGTCCCATCTCCCCTGGCAGCCGCCAGAATTCAGTATTATTGAGCTTCAGTTATCTGCTTTGGAAAGATGGGTACGTGATCACTATCTGCCTCCCTCATCGTTTTAGAGGAATAGCGGCATAAGATTACCTTGAAAACCATACAGGACCAGTATTCATCCATTCCAAGACGACTGGAAATTGTTTTGAGTGCCAACCGTTTTCCTACTACGTATTGGGTATGGTAACGTGTTATGTTTTTGGTATCTATAAATTTTGTCAATCTCTGTGCATTACATAACTTGAGTGTGAAGACGAGACTCGGCAATATAGTCATATGTTCACATGCACTGATCAGCCTTTGATTACTGAGCTTGTCCTGAATCCAGTGAACAATGAATAAGATTACTAGTAGAATAACCTGTTGGCCTATTCTGGGCGGCCATGGAGATAATTTCTGATGTTGTGATGAGGCACAGTATTGACACCATCGACTAATTTACTAACAATAAGTGGAGCCGTGCTGCAGCTCATGTACACGTTGGGCGGATGTGATTTCGCTTCAGAACTTTTTGTGTGAGAGGTAGAAGCATAATATAGTACGTGTTGTGTGCACCCTCCGTGGTGTTTGACCATAACTATGTAGCTCCCCCACCCCCCCTTTCCCTCCTGTGCAACAGAAAATTCTCCAGCGTATAGTGTGCAATAAACACGTTCATTGTTACTATCATTATACAGTTTCAAAAATTTGTATTCTTGTTCCAAGTTAGCATTAAGCACACACTTTCTTTTGCCCATCTCTAAACGAGCGGAGAAAAAACGAACAGAGATAAAATGATCAAAAACGTCTAGACAACATAAACGCATTGCACATTGGCCCTGCATTGTTGCCAAATGACTCCCCATCCAGGTCAGCGCTTGAAAAAGAGACGACGTAAGAGAACGCTTAAAAACGCGATGTGAAACATCCAAGTCAAAAAAAAAAAAAAAAAAATTACTCGCCGATCGTAAAATTCTCGAAACACGAACTTTTTGCAACCCTGAACAAGACTAAAAAGTCAGAACTGTCATTGCTAATCCCCGACGTATTATAATCCTACCTACGCATGACTCCTTCATCGAATACAATTATTCTGCACTTGCTGACACTAAACAGCCATGTTTATAACATTAAATTCCTCCAATATATGTAACAAGAATTTCAATTTACCGCACGCCCGTTTAACAATAGATTTCGATGGATCTATTCATGGGAGTCGTCGAATGCTGACACGCGCCGTTTTGACAACGATCAGGGTTTTAGTGGTGTATTAATGCGGATCGAGTACTGGCGCTGACTGCAATAATCCTTGTCATAGCATGAGGCGTCGATGCGGTGTGCCACTATATTTGCGAGTGTAGAAAATAGCGTAAGGGTCAGTTGATCAGTTCTGCGTAAACTAAAACAGCAATCCCATTCCACCTTATCCCTGTGAAATTGAAGTTCTCCTGTCTTGTGCAGTCATATAATGTTCATGTCACTTGACAGGTGCATATCAATGGTGCAGGAAAGAAAGGGACTCGTTAGTAAATTGATCATCTTGAACCAGTAATAAAAACGAATCTTGGACAAGCGCACTTATGTTTCTGAAATTGATTTTAAAGTACTTTTATGCAAGGTCAACCTGTTGAATCATTGAAAAGAAAATTATATTTTTCCAATGGCCAGTAACGCCAATAATATCAAACCTTCAAAATGAGAAAAAGCCAATGAGCGCTGTGTAAAAAAAGCTACAGCCATGTTATTGAATCTGGATTTTTATCCATTCCAATTACAAAGCAAAGTTAATTACAAAAATAAAAATGTTGATCAACGACGCTTGCAATGTTTTACCTTTTTTGCAATCTCGTCTATATTTGCGTCGTTTGGACAGCATGCAGTCCTCATTGTGTCTTTTAAATGACTGAACAAGCGATTAAAAATATTTATTTTTCAGGTACTTCATTTACCTATAAAATAAGTTTAGGCTGAAGCTGATGGAAATGGGGTTAACAAAGTGTGTACAGTCTCCTTCCTTTTCATAATTGCTACAAATAAGCACCACATTTGAAGATGATGGTCTCTACAATGCGCACTGAGGATCCCATGTTACTGCCCTCTCAAAATTTATACGATAACAGCTGAACGGTATGAGTCGACAACGTCCTTTAGTTGTAGGCCTAAGTACCAGAAAATAAACTTCACTTACCGTACTGCCGAATTCACCGATTCTATTAAAATTAGGCACATCTTAAAATGTTACTGCCTGTGTAATAAGGTTCGTTATTACTGAGTAGGAAAAGTGCACTCTTAAGAAGTGTTTTGCCGGCCGAAGTGGCCGAGCGGTTCTAGGCGCTACAGTCTGGAACCGCGCGACCGCTACGGTCGCAGGTTCGAATCCTGCCTCGGGCATGGATGTGTGTGATGTCCTTAGGTTAGTTAGGTTTAAGTAGTTCCAAGTTCTAGGGGACTGATGACCACAGATGTCGAGTCCCGTAGTGCTCAGAGCCATTTGAACCATTTGAAGAAGTGTTTTCTGAGAACCGCGTGTCGCACGAATGCTTGCCGACCACTGATTTCAAGTTAACGCAGGTAACACCAATACAACTGTCCATCTGCTAGTGGATCGCTACTACAAGCGTCCAGTGCTTCAGGGAACCAGCACAAGAGTGTCGGAAGGCGTCCTTGTTCAGATCATACATCCGGTGACAAATTGTGGAGGGAATGTTACCGTTAGGAGCAGAGTGACAGCCTGATCCTAGAGTGACAGCCTGATTCTTTTTCCGTCACCAGTCAGAATCTCTCTGCTTTCTACGTTTTCCATCTTAGGCTGATAACACAAACCCAAATCTCTTTGTACTCTGGCCCTGCTTGAGGCATCTTCGAAATACTCTGTCACATTTACTCACACACATTTAGAGGAACAAAAATGGTTCAAATGGCTCTAAGCATTATGAGACTTAACATCTGAGGTCACCAGTCCCCTAGACTTAGAAGTACCTAAACCTGACTAACCTAAGGACATAAAACACATTCATGCCGGAGGCAGGATTCGAACGTGCAACCGCAGCAGCAGCGCGGTTCCGGACTGAAGCGCCTAGAACCGCTCTGCCACAGCGGCTGGCTCGAGAGCAACCAGACAGATCTCTCTCACATATCTTTCTGCCTATCTTAAGAGTTCAGTTGCTTTGCCACTCGCCACCTTCGCTTGCAAAGGTAGTAAAGCTCCTCGGAAGGAAGTGTGTCATTGTATTCACTGGTATGGCCCCGCACTCCTTATTCCTTTGGCAAAGCAGCTAATATGGCAATTCAATCTGACGACGGATAACAAAGAGATAAACTAATAAAGTGCACATACGAAGATTCTTTCATATGTCTAACTTTAGCACATTGAGTGAGACATTCCTTTGCAGACATGAAACTCCGTTTGCGATCATCCCACTAGATTTTTCCTTTCCCACTACTTATATATAAATAGATTACCCTCCTCACACTGTTCCGTCATATTAAGGTGACCACCTGTCAAAAGCCTAAATAACCACCATCTGCATTATGGACCGATGCGAGACGTGCAGGGAGAGTAAAGACGTTCTGGGAGGTACCGACAGGGTTATGGAACCGTGTCGTGGCCAGCGGCACTTGGTTTCTCGGTGGAGGATCCGTGGCGCGAATGGCCCGATCGAGATGGTCCTGCAGATTATCCACTGGGTTAAATGTGGGGAGTTTGGAAGCCAAGGGAGTACAGTAAACTCACCCTGATGCTCTTCAAACCATGCATGTACAGTGCGACATGTGTGACACGCTGCATTGTCCTGCTAGTAGGTGCCATCATGCCGAGGAATAACAAACTGCATGTTGGGGTGAATATGGTCCACAAGGGTAGGTGTTTATTTGAGTTGATCTACTGGCTCACGCAGTGAATGCCCTCCAGTCGGAACCCTTCTAACAATTGTTCGAAGGAATTTGGTTCCAGACGTTTCACGCCTTACATCTGTCCCATGGAGCATGAAACGTGATTCACTTGGAAAGGCCGCTAGTCGCGACTCAGTGGACGTATTGACGTGCAAATTCCAGCCTACATCGTCAATGACTAGCAGTGAACACGGGTGCATGAACCAGACGCCTGCTGCACAGGCCCATACACTGCAAAGTTCGCTCAACCGCCGTTGAAAAAGACGCTGCTGGTAGCCCCTTGGTTCACCTTAGCGCTCAGTTCATCAAGAGTTGCATTTTTATTCGCACGTGCGCATCTCCGAAGCTGTCGTTCATTCCTGTCATATGGGCTGGTCGTGCAAGACAGTTGCCTAGGCGCCGGCTTTGGATAGCGCCATTTTGCCATGCGCTCTATACTTAAACCACAGCGGAACATGAACAGTTTACAGACGCACCGGTTTCGGAAATACTTCTACCCTTGACAGGAAAGCCAATGATAATCCATTTGGATGTCAGATAAGTTCCGGTGTAACGACAAGCGACGGCACGAAGATGAAGAACGGAAGAGCAGAGAAGGCTGTGAAACGACGTCAGGCAATAGTTTGCTGACTAGGACCGCATCACGATAGGAGCGGCCTCTACAAGAAGAGAATATATGCACCGCTCCTGCCAGCCTCGGTCGGACATTGGAAGACACTTTCGCCCCCGGTAGTTGAGTGGAGCCGGCACGGTAGCTCAGCGTGTTCGGTCAGAGGGTTAGCTGCCTTCTGTAATAAAAAAAAACTGAGTTAATGGATCAACGACGAACTGAGACGGGTGTCTTGCGACGTCCGCCCCGAGCAGATGAAACGAACTAAAACGAACAAAATGGCATTAAAAGAAAAAGAAAAAAGAAAAAGAAAAGTGGTCAGCGCGGCAGACTCAATACTAAAGAGCCTAGGTTCGATTCACGGCTGGGTCGGGGATTTTCTCCGCTCAGGGACTGGGTGTTGTGTTGTCCTAATCACCATCATTTCATCGCCATCGGTGAGCAAGTCGCTGAAGTGTCGTCATAGGGAAAGATTTGCACCTGGCGAACGGTGTACCCGACGGGAGGCCCTAATCACACGATATTTACATTTTTAGTAGATGACACTAGCAGCCCCGGACTAGAAGAGAGCACCAGAAGAACTGTTACTTGTGATCCATATCCATTACTTGCATGGATATTCAATGTAGCGAAAGACATTGATTATTTGCATGTAGCCAATTGCTTGCGACACGGCATTGTAAACCAGTGTTTAGTATTGTCAATCTACCTTATTGCAATAAACACCATTATTGTGATTTGGTTGAATTGTTGTATAGGTGGCCTTTAAGCACCCTAAAAGAGACGAGTGGGCAGGGCCCCACAAGGTAGATGACTCCGTTTCAGCATTACGACAGCGAAGCACTATTTTCCGCGTCGCTCCCGACACGCCTTTTATAACCTCAAAAAAAGTGCTACCACCTGCCGTCTGTGGCTGGCTATTGCACGTAGACGTCGAACGTCTGCGGTGGTTACTTTAGTGTGAGTGTATCGTGTATTATGGTAAAGACCAAGGATGTCGGATTTTATTAAAATAATAGGGCTTTCCGTCTGGTGTAATCTTCACCTGACAGGATTTTCATCTGATTCGTGTGCATTCTGGGAGATCAGCCTGCTTATTTCTCACACAATGGTGACTCCTTCCCAGCCCTCCTCTACCCGCACACTGCGCATCTCATGCGAAGGAAGGGGTGGCACGCTAAATTTTGGACTGGAATGCAATTGGGAATCCAGCTTTCAAATTGGTAAGAGTAATGCTTAGAGACGACACCCTGGAACAGGCAGCGATGTTTGCCTGTCCACCATGTTAATGCTCACTCTTTTTTCGGGGAAATGATAAATATATTTAAAAAATATTCAGAATGGAAGGGCAAGGCACAAGTGTTTCCTCTTCTGCCATAGATCAACAACGAGTCTAGATCTCTGATTGGCCATTAATATAACGGAGTGGGTTTTTCTCGGGGACATATCAGAACATTTTCGACTCGAAAATTTATCTCTTCTCTGATAAAGAGCCACGAACTTCGGTTAGCTGTCGCTGGTTTTGGGTGTCTGCGATGGGACGTCACAATTTAGAAAGACTCAAAATTTTTCGACATGCAGGGTTCGACTCTGGAGCAGTATAGATTCGGGTTCCGATTATAGAGCAGTACAGATCCGGGGTCCGAAAGTGCAGCATTATAGAACGGGATTGTGACTGGTGCTTTGCAGACTGGCAAGTGTTTTGCTTCTGTGTTTGAATTTAGGAGCGTAACGATACCATCAGATCTTGCTTAAAGCCATGGTCATGATTCATATTTTTGTCACTTCAGTTCTTTCGTACTAGTGAGCGACAGTTGTGTTGTCATGTCTTGTTCGTTACCTTGGCAAGAGGGTGTACACGGTCCAGTAGTCACATTAATGTGACCACCGTCTATGTTCGTCGTCACTCGCAGGTGGAGGGTATATAAAGTCCTCGGAAGGTGGCGGGGGCGTAGAAAACAGTGCTGTAGTTGTCATAATCCGGAATCTGAACGATTTGTCTCACGTGCAAAAGAGCTTTGGCTTTCGGAGCAAGGATAGAGGAAATTACGAAACGACAAACTTTGTAAGCTATTCCCGTTCCGCGGTCGTTAAAGTATACTGTGGATGGCAAAATGACGCTATCCAAATCCGGCGACGAATCTACTGTGCTGCATGACGGGCCATAGATGACAAGGGTGAACGGTGGCTTCGGAGACGTGTTCGGACGAGTAGGCATGCAACCGTTGAGCAACTGACTGTCCATATGAACCTTGAGGCTACCAACAGTGTCTGCTCGACGACCGTTCAGTGAATGTTGTAGCGTATGGGCTTCCTCAGCAGGCGCTTGTTTCAAACACCCACTTTACTTTCAACAAATGCGTTGACGTTGAATAAATTTCTGTTTATTCTGTGTACTCACACAGTGGGGTATTTCTTATTAACTATTCTCCTCAGTAACTGTTACATTTCAATAAACTAACTGAGCCTGAAACTTCTTGCTAGTTGTGCAAGGTTCGCAGGAGAGCTTCTGCAAAGTTTGGAAGGTAGGGGGACGAGGTACTGGCAGAAGTAAAGCTGTGAGGACGGGGCGTGAGTCGTGCTTCGGTAGCTCAGTTGGTAGAGCACTTGCCCGCGAAAGGCAAAGGTCCCGAGTTCGAGTCTCGGGCCGACACACAGTTTTAATCTGCCAGGACGTTTCATATCAGCGCACACTCCGCTGCAGAGTGAAAATCTCATTCTGGTAACTGTGCCTGACACGATAATTCCCTCTTTATATGACTTCCCAAGTAATAATAATCGTTTCAACATATATTCATTAGGAAGATTGGGCATAAAGCATGCTGTGCAGAGATAAATAAAAAAATAAAACTGCTCCTCCACTTTTCAGAGGCTGCTCGTAGTTGCGGTGAAATGAAATGTCATGTGAACTAAAATTTGCAAGCATGTTACGGCGCCAGACGCACTAACACTGATGAATCGGTTTCATCTGACCTGTTCTAGAGTAAGTCCTTAGTTCCCCTAATTCATCAGTATACCTGCGAGACATGATATTAAATTGGTCAGAGGAACCGCAAAAAATCTGCTTGCGGACTACGGCAGTTTCGGGAAATCACAGATATCTAAATCAGGTTAGCTGATATCTGCTTTAGACTGTCAAAGTGCCTTGATTTCCGATTTGGTTTCATTCATGTTCTGTGAACGTAGATTACATACATGTGGGTTACACGATATTAGTGCTTTCCCTGTCGTTCTATGATTCATACTCTTTCGACTGTGTTTCTGATGTACTATCAGTGGCATGGAATGAGTGATCGTAATTTTTTGGGGATATATGTGGAAAAGGTTTAAAATTTCTCATAGAACGGATGTGTAATTTCTGTGGATTTCAATTACATACGACGCCTTGTGTTCTTCTGATGTAAAAACTAGGTACGAAAGGCACACAGCCAGATGATATATGCAAAATACCTTGCAGCACAGCAGGATGAAAATAGCGGTAAGACGGATAGATAAAATTCGAGATTGAGTGAGGAAGGCGGTACACTATTAAATAATAGTTAACAGTGCGTTTTGTTGAGTGTGCAAAAACATGGGTAATTTAATTAGTACAGAAATATACTGACAGCAGACTTGTGGCGCTCTGTATCTCTCTCCCTCTCCCCACCTCACACACCTCATATCTCCACCTCTGGTTACTCACTCTTTTTACTTTTCTCCTTTACGCACTGTATCTTTCGCGTCGTTAGAAGCGTAGCAACCAAATAAGTTTAGTCTGCAAGTGGAGCATAAATTGTGTTATAAATGTCATGTTTAATGAGAAAACTACTGCTGTTGCATTCAATATACGAGAACGCCAGTAAAAACACCGGCGGTTGAGAGCCGTATTCAACTTTCAGAAGGCGACGATTACATTGCACGCTTTCAAACCCTTGAAAGTCCTCGCTGCCTGAGGGATGGAACCGGCAGAGACAGGGCTAGAAAGCACACGGAGAAACATTCACTGGGACCGTAGCGTAGCGCTGAGACATCTGGAGAATCTCGCCTCTAGTGAAGGCGAAGAAGCAGGAGGAAGCTGCAGACGATCGAAATATTACAGGAAGACAACGTGATGCGGATGGAGTAAAAAACATTTGCTACTAGATGGAAAAACCCGTGGTGTGTTGTAGTGTGTGGTTTTTGTTTTTGTTTTACGGCGCAAAAACAACTAGTTTCATATACGCGCTTGCGCGTGTATGTGTGTGTGTGAGCGAGAGAGAGAGAGAGAGAGAGGGAGAGAGAGAGAGAGAGAGAGAGAGGTCAGGGAAGAGGAGAACGGTGGACATGGGTGATTCAGGATTCAGAGAGTGGGGGGGGGGGGAGGGGGGGGGAACTGCTGTCTGTCACGCGGAAAAAAGATATCACTCACATCAGACGATTCCAAGGCCAGCTACTACTACAGACAACGAGGAAATAATACATTGAAGTCACAAGTCATAGGAAAGCGATATGCACGTAAACAGATGCCGGTAGTATCGGAAAGGTGTAAAATTGCAATGGATTGGCGAAGCTTTCATTTTTTTCTCGGAATATTACATTCCCTAACAATTTACGAAATGGGATGACCCATGCGTCTAGCTCCAGCTACCATTCCACGTTCGGAGTCAATTAATCCCCGTCGTGCATCCATAATCACGTCGGGCATCTTTTCACATGAATCTCTTGAATCATGTGAAAAGGTGTCCGACGTGATTATGGCCGCACGAGGAGAATTAACAGACTTTGAGCGCGGAATGATAGTTGGAGCGAGAAACATAGGACATCCCTTTTCGGAAATCGTTAGGCAATTCAGTATTCCGTGATCCACAGTCTTAAGAGTGTGGCGAGAATATCAGATTTCACGCATTACCTCTCACCACGGACAACGCAGTGGCCGATGGTCTTCCCTCAACGACCGATACAAGCGGCGTTTACGTAGAGTTGTCAGTGCTAAGAGAGAAGCAACATTGTGTGAAATAACCGCAGAAATAAATTTGGGACGTACGACGAACGTATCGCTTGGCACAGAGCGGCGAAATGTGGCGTCAATGGGTTATGGCACCAGACGACTGACGCGAGTATCTTTGCTAACAGCACCACATCCACTCCTGGGCTCCTGACTATATCGGTTGGAGCCTAGACTATTAGAAAACCGTGGCCAGTCACATGAGTCCCGATTTCAGAGCTGATGGTAGGGTTAGAGTGTGATGCAGACCCTGCGAAGCCAAGGACCCAAATTGTCAACAAGGCACTGTGCAAGCTGGTGGTGGATCCGTGTTGGTGTGGGCTGTATTAACACGGAATGCTCCTACTCAACCAATCATTGACTACGAATGGTTATGTTCGGCTCACTTGTAAACTGTTTGCAGCCATTCATGGACTTAATGTTATCGATGAAAAAACGCCATGCCACCGGCCCACAACCGTTCGCAGTTGGTTTGAAGAACATTCTGAACAGGTTGAGCGAATGATTTGGCCGCTCATATCTTCCGGCATTAATCCCATCGAACTTTTAAGGGACATAATCGAGAGATCAGTTGGTGCACAAAATCCTGGACCGGCAACACTATCGCAGAAAGGGCTCAACATTTCTGCGGGGACACCCAACGACTTGTTGAACCATGCCACGTCCAATTGCTGCACGAAGCTGGGCTGGTCCAACACGATGTAGTGTGGTCTCCCATGACTGTCACCTCAGTGTAATTAGACTAGCAAAGACAAAGAGCATTTCTCGCTAAAAGGACTCCACTGGCACACTATTTGATTAAAGCAACCGAATACCCCTACGTAATGCGAAACTAACGATCAGATGTCACGAGAGGACAATATAAAATGAGTGTAGGAGAACCAGTAACAACAGAATGGGTTGGTCGGAGAGCTCCTATGGCTTCGAATGTGGGCTAATCGGCGCATGTCCCCTGGGCAACAAATCCATCACAGACACTTCCAAACTTTTAAAACATCCAAGTCGACTGTTGGTGACCTGATTGTGAAACCAAGACCGAGCACATGTCACGTTCTGACGGACAGGTAGCGTCAAGCATTACGGAGGGTGGTTATAAGAAAATTCCGTGAAATGTGCGGGGTGCTTCTGATTTGCTTCATTTTTTATGTTTCCTTTCCTTTCTTGTCAGGCAGTATATATCTGACACGACGCCAAGGGAAACGGTGATCTAATAGTGACTACGGGTCATTTTGTATAGCATGTGCTTTGTGTAATGAGTGATGGGTTGAAGTGCCTGTAATAGCTGAAAATATAATTTCCTTGGGAGATAAGGAACATTCTCGCTGCTATTAAGTCAAGTCGTCGAGTCATTAATCCTTGCAGCGGGATGCCTGTCATACCCCGCTGCGTCACACGGTGTTCAAATGGTTCAAATGGCTCTAAGCACTATGGGACTCAACATCTAAGATCATAAAGACTTAGAACTACTTAAACCTAACTAACCTAAGGACGTCACACACATACACACCCGATGCAGGATTCGAGCCTGCGACCAAAGCAGCAGTGCGGTTCCAGACTGAAGCGCCTAGAACCGCTCGGCCACAGCGGCCTTCTGAGTCACACGGTGTCTCTCGTAAATAAATCGAGTTATAAATGAGACAGTACAATAATGATGTCTCCACAGTTATCAAAATTAATTTTATATTATTGTTAACAGTCCTCTCACCTGTAGTTTCCATTATGTCCACAAGAGAGCAGATTCATCAGCGACGACGTTTTGCGTTATAAACTTGTTAGCGATTATTTTTTACACTGGAATAGTTTCATGTTATTATGATAAAATATGTATTGGAGGCATCTGTAAACTTTGAGATTATTCACATATTTTTTTCAGTTCATATATGTTAGTGCTTCTGACTTCTTCCACGGGTCGAAGTAAGAAAATATATTCACCAAAAATTTCTTGTAAGATTAGTTTTTACTTTTTTTCATAGCAACTGGCAAGAATTTTCATTTGAGAAGCACTCCATCATACTATGGACTAAAAATGGGCATGTCTAATATAGTTTTTAAGGAATTTATACTAACATCTAGAATTATAATTAACTGATAATGCTGTACGTAGGAGAAACTCCCCAAGTTTTGTGACGATCAGTACAGAAACTTCTGCAGTTGTTAAGATCATACCCCATAACGCTCATCTCTTATGAACCGTCCGTTGGATGGACGGCAAATAGCACAGTTCAGTGGATGGGTTTAGCCTACGCACTAGCTTTTGATCGCCGATTCTAATCGTCTGCTAGTCCTACGTCACGATGAGTGTTGTGCGAGTTTCATGACAGCAGCTCGCAACCAGCATTGATTGAGTAACTGCTGTGTAAGGTATTCAGTTGTAAACAGTTTTAGCTTTATGTAGTTAAGTACGTGTTATAGGATGCGTGAAGAGGAGTGTCGGCGTGTTTCAGGACTCATGTGAGCTGCAGGTGGACCTGGAGGAGTTGCGCCTGCCGTGTGGACAAGCTGAGCTGAGACTGGGCACTGTAAAACTGTGCGGGGACCGCTCCGGGGAGTCTGGTGAGTAGCGGACACATTAAGTTAGTCATTACTGATAGCGAGAACAACAAGCAACGAACAGCCGATTAGTTTTATTTGTTATAAAAAAAATAAGTCAATTAGTTCATTTAAAACTGGGCGAGATTATACAAGTGAGAGGTCGACGAGGAGACTGACGTTATGCGAGCGCAAATTGTATTGCGTAAATTAGACTACTGATAGTCATTGATTTGATAAAATTAATAGTTACGAACGACAAGGTTTAGATCAAGTTCAACTTTCAGGTTGCTTAAAGGCTCTTGAGATAGTGAATGACCTTTAATATACAGGGTTATTACAAATGATTGAAGCGATTTCACAGCTCTACAATAACTTTATTATTTGAGATATTTTCACAATGCTTTGCACACACACACAAAAACTCAAAAAGTTTTTTTAGGCATTCACAAATGTTCGATATGTGCCCCTTTAGTGATTCGGCAGACATGAAGCCGATAATCAAGTTCCTCCCACACTCGGCGCAGCATCTCCCCATCAATGAGTTCGAAAGCATCGTTGATGCGAGCTCGCAGTTCTGGCACGTTTCTTGGTAGAGGAGGTTTAAACACTGAATCTTTCACATAACCCCACAGAAAGAAATCGCATGGGGTTAAGTCGGGAGAGCGTGGAGGCCATGACATGTATTGCTGATCATGATCTCCACCACGACCGATCCATCGGTTTCCAATCTCCTGTTTAAGAAATGCCGAACATCATGATGGAAGTGCGGTGGAGCACCATCCTGTTGAAAGATGAAGTCGGCGCTGTCGTTATCCAGTTCTGGCATGAGCCAATTTTCCACGGGCTACGCGTGAAACTTGTCCGCATGCGTTCAACCGTTTCTTCGCTCACTGCAGGCCGACCCGCTGATTTCCCCTTACAGAGGCATCCAGAAGCTTTAAACTGCGCATACCATCGCCGAATGGAGTTATCAGTTGGTGGATCTTTGTTGAACTTCGTCCTGAAGTGTCGTTGCACTGTTATGACTGACTGATGTGAGTGCATTTCAAGCACGACATACGCTTTCTCGGCTCCTGTCGCCATTTTGTCTCACTGCGCTCTCGAGCGCTCTGGCGGCAGAAACCTGAAGTGCGGCTTCAGCCGAACAAAACTTTATGAGTTTTTCTACGTATCTGTAGTGTGTCGTGACCATATGTCAATGAATGGAGCTACAGTGAATTTATGAAATCGCTTCAATCATTTGTAATAGCCCTGTATAGAATATCAGATCAATAGGCAGCAAATTCTGCTAAGGAAATAAAACGTAGAATCGTCCTGTCCAAACTGCAATGGTCAAACTCATGAAGATATGGCAGAACTGGGCTATAACCAAAACAATGAAGATGCAGTTGGTAGAATCACTAGTGTTCACTTTCTTCTTATATGGATACGAGACATGAACCGTGGCAGCTAGTGACAAGTGATGTCTTCGAGAAGTTGTGATGCATAAAGATGCTACGCGTAATAAACTGAAGAGCCAAAGAAACTGGTACACCTGCGTAATATCGTGTAGGGCCACCGCGAGCATGTAAAAGTGCTGCAACACGACGTGGCGTGGACTCAACTAACGTCTGAAGTAGTGCTGGCGCGAACTGCCATCATGAATCCGGCAGTACTGTCGATAAATCCGTAAGAGTATGAGCGGGTGGAGATCTCTTCTGAACAGCACGTTGCAAGGTATCCCAGATGTCCTCAATAATGTCCCTGTTTGGTGAGTTTGGTGGCCAGCGGAAGCGTTTGAACCCAGAAGAGCGTTCCTGGAGCCGCTATGTAGCATTTCTGGATGTGTGGGGTGTCGCATTGTCCTGATGGAACTGGCCAAGTCCGTCGGAATGCACAATGGACATGAATGGATGCAGATGATCAGACAAGATGCTGACGTACGTGTCATCTGTCGAGTCGTATCTAGACGTATCAGGGGTCCCATATCACTCCGACTACATACGCCCCACACCATTACAGAGCCTCCACCAGATTGAATAGTCCCCTGCTGACATGCGAGGTCTACGGATTCATAAGGTTGTCTCCATACCCGTGCAAGTCCATCCGCTCGATACAATTTGAAACGAGACTCGTCTGACGAGGCAACATGTTTCCAGTCATCAACAGTCGAATGTCGGTATTGGCGGGCCCAGGCGAGGCGTAAAGCTTTGTGTTGTGCAGTCATCAAGGGTATACGAGAGGGCCTTCGGCTCCGAAAGGCCACATCGATGATGTTTCGTTGAATGGTTCGCACGCTGACACTTGATGATGGCCCATCATTGAAATCTGAAGCAATTTGCAGAAGTATTGCACTTCTGTCCCCTTGAACGATTCCCTTCAGTTGTCGTTGGTCCCGTTCTTGCCGGATGTTTTTCTGGTCGCAGCGGTGTCGGAGGTTTGATATTTTACCGGATTCGTGATATTCGCAGTAGACTCGTGAAATGGTCGTACGGGAAAATCTCCACTTCATCGCTACCTGGGAGATGCTGTGTCCCGTCGCTCGTATATCGACTTTAAAACCACGTTCATACTCACTTAAATCTTTATAAGCTGCCATTGTAGCGGCAGTAACCGATCTCTGAACTGCACCAGACACTTTTGTCTTATAAAGGCGTTGCCAACCGAAGCGCCGTATTGGAAACGTGTAAGTTGGAAAGTTGTGGAATGGTCTTATGGGACCAAACTGCTGAGGTCATCGTACACACTACTTAAACTAACGTAGACTAAGGACAGCACACACACCCATCACGAGGGAGGACGCGAACCTCCGACGGGGGGACACGCGCGAGCCCTGACAAACAGCCTTAGACGGCGCGGCTACCGAGCTATGAGCTCTTCTCCATGTTCTATACCATGAAACAAATCTCTTTTACTGAGAGCCCTTTGCTTCCCATATTTCTGGACGTGGTATTACGGAGCAGAACACGTAAATAAGTCCAGTAAACAAGAGCTCTAAAATGCATGCCTTAAGAGCTACGAGTACTTTTTCAACTTCGCTACTGTGAAACACCTCCTCTACTGAACAAGTTCTCATACTCTTAAGGTAAGCATTTTAGAGCCCATTTTTACTACTCAATTTTATCTCGTTTTTATCCATATTACGTCCTCCCGACATATAGAAAACAAAGCGCTTGCAATAGGACAGATTTGTATCACAGTATCGAGGATGAAGAAGTGTTCATAGCTCTTAAGAGATGCAATTTAGAACCCATTATTTGCTATAATCTCTTCGTTCGAATGATCGTTCCTCTCATATCCCTGAATAATGACCATTCCGCCTAGTAAAACCTGTCATTCTGTGCTAAGAAGAGCTGAAGATCGCTGTGGATGGAGACGTGCAGTCGATGATTCAGTCACCGGTCGCTGGCGTTGAGCGGTTCTAGGCGCTTCAGTCCGGAACCCCACTGCTGCTACGGTCGCAGGTTCGAATCCTGCCACGGGGAGGGATGTGTGTGATGTCCTTAGGTTAGTTAGGTTTAAATAGTTCTAAGTTCTAGGGGACTGATGACCTCAGAAGTTAAGTCCCATAGTGCTCAGAGCTATTTGAACAAATGACTGAACTGAGGTGCGCCACTCTGTAATGAGTAAATCGAGTAATGACAAGTCAGGTTTAAAGCGATTTGATTTCGGAGCAAGACCATCGACTATTTCTAGGTAGGAAGAAGCTCGAAGCTGAAGTAAAACCGAATAGAGCTAAAAATAAAACGTATCCTACGTGTAACGGTAACGTTATGAAAATTTCGTCTTTCTCTTTCCAGTTTTTCAATATCAGAAATAGAATGTAATTTACTCTGTCAGTAAGGGTCATTTCTGCAGATGAATCATCTTCTTAAATGGAAGAAGCAGCTTTTCTCTTCATTTGTTTCCGAAGCATCTTCAGTGTCCGGTAATACTTGAATGCAAACTGTGTGCTAGGAGTGTATTAGCGATTGCGATCCGATGAGAGCTGACTTGGTGGGCAGTGAATGTACTGATAAAGCGTTCAACGACGTCCACCAACAGATAGTACAGTGGCATAGCTACCAGAGCGCCATCTGTGTTACCCTTTAATAGGTGTGAAGCAAGTAGGTAACTATGCCGCGGAGACGCACTCGTGCTTGCTACAGCCAACTGACGGAGTTTGAATGGGGACAAATGGTGGCCTTCCGAGTGTCGGGATGTTCCCTTCGGAGAACTGCTACACAAGATGGACATGCTGCGTTAGCTGTGCAACGATGCTGGTTGAGTGCTCACGTGAACGTTAGCACAACCATAGGTGAGGTTCTAAGGGGAGGGGGGGGGGGGTGTTGAGGAAGGTGACCAGACAGCGAGGCCATCGGTCTCATCGGATTAGGGAAGAACAGGGAAGGCAGTCGGCCCTGCCCTCTCAAAGGCACCATCCCAGTATTTGGAGCGATTTAGGGAAATCACGGATAACCTAAATCAGGATGGCCGGACGCGGAATTGAACCGTCGTCCTCCCGAATACGAGTCCAGTGTGCTAGCCACTGCGCCACCTCTCTCGGTGAGGTTCTGGATTTTCATCCAGCCAGACGCCCGCTAGGATTGTTGTAATGTAAGAGCAGCAGTGGCAGATCGTAGAACTATCACAGCACAGATAAGACGGTTTGTGAGCAACTGTCGCGAACAGGTAATTAGCACTAAGACTAAGGACACGCATACCTCTAGCCCGTCTACGACTCACCCCGCAACGTCGAAGTGCGCGGCTCGATTGCTGATGCAGTCAGAGGATCGCTTGGGAGATGGAATGGCGAGCAGTTATCTTCATCGGTAAAAGCAGATTCTGCCAGCACGCAAATGATGCTCGTTTACATGTAAGAAGTAGACCTGGCGAGATGTCTTAGAGTGCATTCATCCAAAAGACACTGGCCCCATTCTAGGCTTCGTGTGCGATAAGCTACGACTCTCGTTCACCGTTGGTGTTTCTGAAGAGAACGCTAACCAGCGTTCGGAATGTGCATAATGTTTTAGACTCGTTCTTTTGCTGTTCTTGCAACAGGTAGTTGATGTGTTGTTCCAACAGGATAATGCTCGCTCACACAATCCCCGTTCACAGAAAGATGCGCAGCAACTTCAATGACCAGGACGATCTCCGAACTTGTCTCCAATCGAGCACGTCCAATGATGGGACGAGAAGTGACTTGTGCGACTCATCAACCTGTAACTCTTAAAGAACTAAAAACAATCCTGTTGGCAGAAACATCCGCAACTGAGCATTATAGCAGAGGTTGAAAATACCGTTTCAGTTGTAAATTACTTTATTTTCACACGACCGGTTTCGGACTGTTTAAGCCCATTCTCAGGTGTCGTAGCTGTGCTGTGGTCCCTGAGCGCCGCGTGTACCAGGCGCGGTGTGCTGCCTATGAGCGCAGAACTAGATGGAAAGGTTGAGTAGGCTTGGCATAACGTATCTCGGGACAGTATTCGCCAACTGTACTATTGACTGGATGCCAAGGTTAGGGCCTGCATTGCGTGGCGATTACACCAGGTACTAATATGGGTCCAGAATGAAATTTTCACTCTGCAACGCAGTGTGCGCTGATTTGAAACTTCCTGGCAGATTACAGCTGTGTGCCGGACCGAGACTCGAACTCGGAACCTTTGCCTTTCTCGGGCAACTGCTCTATCAACTGAGCTACCCAAGCGAGACCCGTCCTCACAGCTTGAGTTCTGCCAGTACCTCGTCTCCTACCTCCAGGAGAGCTTCTGTGAAGTTTGGAAGGTAGAAGACGAGGTACTGGCAGAATTGAAGCTGTGAGGAGGGGTCGTGAGTCTTAATTGGGTAGCTCAATTGGTAGAGCACTTCCCCAAGAAAGGCACAGATCCCGAGTTCGAGTCTCGGTCCGGCACACAGTTTTAATATGCCAGGAAGTTTCACTAATATGGGTGTTCCAGTATGGGTTGATACCTGGTACCTCAGAACCTCTTGCGCTGTTGATCTGTAAATGTAATCATTTCATGTACTCCATATGGACTGTCGCAACAGTAAATCTGAAGTGAACTGGAAACCTCTAAAAGGGTATATTAATTTTCCTTCCAGCAGTATATTTGAGACGACTACTGGAAATATAAAAACAAAGATAATAAGAAAACACCGGAAGTACAAAGACCGCGACAAGAGATCCAGTATTTGTAGAATACTCGATAAAACACTTAAATGAGACAATTAGGATAGAACAGAGGAGTGGTTCCTAAGTGTGAATAATGATTGAAGAATGATCCATCGAGTATACTAAAATGACATGTCTCTTGGACAACTGCCCTGTAGAAGATAATGGTAAACTTTTTGCTTAAATGATTCATTTCTGGTAACTTGAGAACAATTTTAATTGCATCAAAAATTTCCAGATTCCAAAGGGTCATCATCAGTACATTTTCACGTTCTATAGAATAATGATTTCTGTATGCTGCTTAGTAGAGAAAATTTGTTTGAGTGTACAGAGCCTGAACAAATTGAGAAAATGTGTATGCTTAGTCTACGACGTAAAACAAACGTTTAAAATTGCTTGATACTAGTACATTTGCATATATATGTCTTCGTACCTATCACATATTAAACACCTTTTAGAAAATACAATAAGTGAAACAAGCAATTTATTCAGCTGTAGCGAACTGTGCACGTAAGGGAAATCAGTACCAAGTCAAAAATGAGAATAATACTAAGGGAGTACGAACTGCAAAGCGCCTTACGTACCTACAAAACTACAATTTGTGATAACTTCCGTCAAGGATGATTACGTGCGTTATGGAAAGTCACAATCAAGACGTTATTACGACAAATTCTAGTTTATTATTCCAGATCTCTTATCAAGTAGAAACGATAACAGAAAGCGAACCAATTCAGAGATGTATTGTTAGGATCGTAAAAGATCAGTGTAGACCTTACGACAATGTAACAGAAATTTTCGGAGAATTTAAATGAGAATCTTTGTTGATTTAATTTTGAGAGCCTATGTTCGAAAGGGATTGTGCGATGGCCGGCCGGAGTGGCCGAGCGGTTCTGGGCGCTACAGTCTGGAGCCGCGCGACCGCTACGTCGCAGGTTCGAATCCTGCCTCGGGCATGGATGTGTGTGATGTCTTTAGGTTAGTTAGGTTTAAGTAGTTCTAAGTTCTAGCGGACCTTCTTATGACCACAGCAGTTGAGTCCCATAATGCTCAGAGCCATTTGAACCATTTTTGACTGTGCGATGATTCCACTGCCTCCGTCGTATCTAACGTAGTAATCGGGAGAATAAAATAAGAGGCATTAGGGTATGTAAAGAGGCATAAAGACGTTTTTCCCTAGCTCATTACGCTAATAGAATAGGAAAGAACGCTAGTTTGAAGTACCCCTCCGCCATTCACTGTACGGCCACTTGCGGATATGTCTCGTGGTTCCACAGGTGTTGTTATCTAATGAATCTAGAGGCATCCGCCTACTTCACCAATTTAATCATCATTTTAGTGTATTTCAGCCATCCTATCGTGACGACAAAGACCGATTCCAATGCCCTCTGCCTTATAACTACCACCAGCCAAGGCGAATATTGGGCTGTAAAGCGAGTAGCGTTAAGGCAGAGACAAATTGCTCAGATAGGCTCAGAATAACATATTCAGTGCGATATTTCTCCAACTGACGACTGACTTCCAGTTTATGCTGAAGACATCAATGGTATCAGTGGGGTCTTATCGTTGAATGGACGGTGTAAGTACGTCGCACCCATTGACCGTGAGCTTTTTGCTGACTACTCTAAGGAGCTGAAGGTTGCACCTCGTTACAGCAGGCTTCGGCTATGAGATTATGAAAGACGCGGAACCTCGTCTCACAGCCCATCGCTCTCTGTCACTCCCTGTTTTGCAAACTTTCGCTGTAGCACCCGACCCACGCGGGGAGTGAGCTCTCAAATTACCCGCCGACGCTGCGGCACGTCGCGCGGCTTTGCTGTACAGTGCCCTAGACGTCGACGGCTGGGATGAGACGCGGCATGGCTGCCATTGGCTTTATTACTCAGTCCATAGACCTATCTGTCAAATTTCGTTTCATTTTTCTAGGTTTCGTCACACAGAGGTGTGTCTTGTGCATCTGAAATACAAGCACAAACGGTCCTAAAATTAGACTGTTATAAAGGAGGCGAAACTTGTTCTGGCAGTGTTCGTAGGTGCAATCAGAAGTTGACCCAGAATTGATGAAGCAATATTTGAAATTATAAGAGAAAGTTTATGAATGATAGACGGTATGCAATGATACTGCTTATTACGTCTGAATACTGCAATGTTGTTAGCCCAACAGACATCAAACAACACGCAGAAAACTAACACTGACAACCAAACCTTTATGACTACTGCCCACTGCGAGGTTGGATGCCGCCTGCTGGCGTTGCGGCACGTGATGCGATAACAAAAGCATGTGAACGGAACAAACACTGACAGGGGACCATTATAGGAAAGAAGATACGAGCTGCAAACGGGGAAATCTATTGAGATAAGCGACTTTGACAAAGGGCAGATTATTCGCAACCAGAGCCTGTGAACGAGTATCTATAAAACGGTGAATGTTCACGTGCTACTATCTCTATCTACGAGAAGAGGTAGGACAGCGAAATTACCACTAGGCACTAAATGATGGGACGTCCACGACTCTTCAAAGAGCGCAGGGCTCGGAGGCTTGTCTGCTTTGTGAAGTAGGATAGATGGTGATTTGTGGCATCTCTGCTGAAAGAGCAAAATGCTAGTGCACGCACAGGTGTTTCGGAGTACAGCGCTCATCGTACATTGTTGGAAATGAAGCTCCTCAGCAGATCATCCCTACATGTTCACATGTTGACCCAACGACATCGTCAATTACAAAGACAGTGGGCATGGGACCATCGGGATTCTATCGTCGATCAATGGAAACGTGGTGGCTCTTCGGCTGAATCTCACTTTTGCTTCACTGGGTCGATGGTCGTCTCCATAAACGCCGTCTACGAGATAATCTGCGCCTCGAAACGTGCAGCGCGCCACGGGCGCATGGTGGTGGGAGCAGTATAATGCTAAGGGAGACATTCTCCTGCGTTTTCATGGGACCTGAGGTAGTAATGGAAGACACGCTAACCGCTGCGAACCACCTGGATCCTTTCATACTTGATGTCTTCCACGATGGCCATGTCGTATTTCAACATATAACTGTCCGTGTCTCTGAGCCAGAACTATACTGCAGTGATTTGAAGAGCATTATAGTAAACCCATGTTGATGTCTCGGCGACCAAATTCCCCCTGATGTAAATCCTGCATAACACATTTGGGTTGCTATCGAGCGACGTCACCGCGTACGCAAATCTTCGGCCTGTTGTCTCTGTGAATTACATGACATCTAATGCCAAATACCTCCATAAACATTCCAACAAACTGTCGTTATGTATCAGTGATGTACTTAGTTCCAAAGACGGAATAACAAGCTATTAAGTAGGTAGTCAATGTCTTGGCGCATCATTGTATAATCCTACGAAAATCTACACATCCCTCCCTACTCAATAAAGAGGTTCATACACTGATGCGCCAGAGAAACTGGTATAGGCATGTGTGTCCAAATACAGAGATATGTAAACAGGCAGAATACGGCGCTGCGGTCGGCATCGCCTATATAAGACAACAACCGTCTGGCGCAGTTGTTAGATCGGTTACTGCAGCTACGATGGCAGGTTACCAAGATTTAAGTGAGTTTGAACGTGGTGTTACAGTCGGCGCACAAGTGATGGGACACAGCACCTCCGAGGTAGTGATGAAGTGGGGGATTTTCCCGTACGACCATTTCACTAGTGTAACGTCAATATCAGCAATCCGGTGAAATATCAAATCTTTGACATCACTGCGGCCGGTAAAAGATCCCGCAAGAACGGGACCAACGACTACTGAACAGAATATTTCAACGTGTCAGAAGTGCAACCCTTCCGCAAATTGCTGCAAATTTCAATGCTGGGCCATCAACAAGTGTCAGCGAGCGAACCAGTCAATGAAACGTCATCGATATGGGCTTTCGGAGTCGAAGGCCCACTCGTGTACCCTTCATGATTGCACGACAAGAAGCTTTACGTCTCGCCTGAGCCCGTCAACACCGACATTGGACTATTGATGGCTGGCAACATGTTGCCTGATCGGACGTTTCAAATTCTATCGAGCGTATGGACGTTTACGGGTACGGAGACAACCTCAGGAATTCAGGAACCCTGCAGGTCAGCAGGGGACTGCTCCAGTTGGTGAAGGTTCTGTAATGGTGCGGGGCGTCTGCAGTTGGAGTGATATGGGATCCCCTGATAAGTCTAGATACGACTCTGACAGGTGACATCCATTCATGTCCGTTGTGCATTCCGACGGACTTGGACAATTCAAGCAGGATAATGGCCCTCAGCTCGTGGTCGTGCGGTAGCGTTCTCGCTTCCGCACCCGGGTTCCCGGGTTCGATTCCCGGCGGGATCAGGGATTTTCTCTGCCTCGTGATGACTGGGTGTTGTGTGATGTCCTCAGTTAGGTTTAAGTAGTTCTAAGTTCCAGGGGACTGATGACCATAGATGTTAAGTCCCATAGTGCTCAGAGCCATTTCAACCATTTGCAGGACAATGCGACTTCCCACACGTCAAGAATTGCTACAAAGTGGCTCCAGGAACACTCTTTTGAGCTTCAACACATCCGCTGACCACCAAACTCTGACTTTACTCTTTCTGAGCCGTGTAAAGAATTAAATTTTACACTTCACTAAGGCTCCACGTTGTCTCCAGAATTACAGTAATAACAGACCTAGGCATCACGCCCAGAACCAGCAGGCTTAACTACTGGCATCAAGAGACGGAAAAATTAAACTTAGTGTTAAAAGGGACCACTAAGCCATGACATACATAACGCTCGTCAGCCATCAGTACAAGCTCTAGGATTTACAAGCACAATTACAAGTGTTCAGGTACTTGGAACACCACAGGCTAAGAAAAAATGAATACGCAGTTTAAATGGGATCCGTTCAGATTTCCACAAATGTACAAATTTAACTACCTGGACATCAACAACTATCTTACTGATCAAGGAACGACTCAAAATAACCATTTACATTTACCAATGGCCCCGACCAGTGTTCTAAGCAATTAGGTATTCATTGAACCACTGTGACAATTTCAATCATTCACACACTTTGTAACCTCCCCGCTGTATTTGTACCTATCTGAAACTTAGCCTAACTTTACCTCTCACTCTACAAAGTCTACATATTACCAAAACTACGTTCCCACAAACTGTTATCCAACTTAAAATCGTGTGCTAACCTTTGACCAAACAGAAGCTAATGTAAACTGAACTGTAACTGGTCAACATGCAACTCGCCATTATATTAAATGCAAAACAAAACTTATCACGACCCAACCACAACATGCGTATGTGAACTGTGTAACGAAGCCTGTGAACGATATCACATAGAACTGTGCAGTAAAAGAGTGAAATCGATAAATGAATATGCAAAAATGTAAAATGTAAATGTAAAACGTTGAGCAAAGTAACTTTACATGGCTATTTGGCTGCAATTTTATTAAATTATATTAAATGCGCAACTGAAGTAAAACAATTATCTGGCCCTAATCAAAATTTTCACTTACCTCGCGTCTTGACAACTTTGTTGCCGAGTTCTCGAAAGCACAACAGCAAACAGCAAGCAGGCAGCGGCTAAGTTAGAGTTATGTTTGTAAATACATATTCAAACTGATGCATGTGGTAATTCGTGGTGACAAACAGTGGGATGGGGAGAGTAACTATTCCCGTGAAATGATATTCCAAGACAACGATTTTAGAATGAAATATTTATTCGAAAAGACAGAGTATAACCTCGCGTGATTTTCACACATAACATTGGTCTGAACAATACTAAGCTTGTCAAAATGAACAATGATTTTAAAAGTGTACAATGTTAACAGAGAATTTCTATGAGAACCAAACAGGTGAATCAGTTAATATGTTAGTGCATGAGTCAGGGGAGTGGGTTGGTCTTTCTCATAACTCGGAGCAAGTTAACAAGCTGACAAACATTCCTAGCTATGCAGTGCTCCAGTCTTACCTCAAATTTCTTCTCTTGAAAAATACATTCATTTAGTTTTCCAATAAATCTATCATGTTCATCCTTGCTGTCCTTTACCATCAATCTTTCTTCATCTAACAGATACAATAACAAGTCCACACAGAACTGCTGCAAATGAGGATGTCCTTTCTCAGCGTTCAGTGAATTTATACTTCAAAGAATGATTAAAATAAATGCTTTCTTGAAATGCTGAGGTCTGAACGCAACTTCGAAACGAAGTCTCCTCCTAGTATTCGACTTATGAAGCCACTCGATGTTACATATTCCACCATATATGCTGATGAAAAGAATCACAGCACTAAGAAGGAGTTGTGCGACACAAATCTAAGATGATAGGTGTATTTCTACTTCTTAAAGATGACGTCTACTCAAATTTCACGCTAGTCGCGTGAGAATGGCGCTAGTAGCGCCATTATCAGGATGCAAATCAGGGTTGCTTTAAACAGTACTGTGACGGTCATCAGGTTAGTTATCCTTGAGACTGAAGGTGGTGAGTTGATGTTAGTCAAGAATGCCTTTAAGGCGACAAAGACGCCAGTATTAACACCTCCATGAGTTTGAACGAGGTCGAATAATAGGGCCACGAGGAGCTTGATGTTGCTCCTGCGATACTGCAGAAAGGCTTGGCAGGAAGATAGCCACTATGTCTGATTTTTGGCAGCGATGGTCACGAGAATGTAAGGTCGCAAGAAAGACCAGGTTCCAGACTGCCGCATGGCACTACCAGAAGGGAAGACCATCGTGTTCGGCGTATAGCTCTGGCGCAGCATCAATATGAGCAGCAATCGACACCACAGTGACACAACGATCCATCACAAATATGTTACTGCAAGGACAGCTCCGAACCAGACGCCTTGTAGCGTGGATTCGAATGACCCCAAATCACCGTCATTTGCGACTTCGCTGTTGTCAAGTGACAGCTCTTTGGAGGGCAGAGAGGTCTGTTGTGTTTTCTGATGAAAGCTGGTTCTGTTTCGGTGCCAGTGGTGGGCGTGTGTTGGTTAGGAGGAGGTCAGTTGAGGGCCTGCAACCAACTTGTCTGCATCCTATTGGACTTACATCTGGGGTTATGGTCTGGGACACGATTTCGTATGACAGCAGGGACACTCCGGCGGTCGTCCCACGCTCCCTGACTGCAAATATGTACGAGGGCAGTTCAATAAGTAATGCAACTCATTTTTTTTTCTGAAACAGGGGTTGTTTTATTCAGCATTGAAATACACCAGGTTATTCCCCAATCTTTTAGCTACACAACACTATTTTTCAACGTAATCTCCATTCAATGCTACAGCCTTACGCCACCTTGAAATGAGGGCCTGTATGCCTGCACGGTACCATTCCACTGGTCGATGTCGGAGCCAACGTCGTACTGCATCAATAACTTCTTCATCATCCGCGTAGTGCCTCCCACGGATTGCGTCCTTCATTGGGCCAAACATATGGAAATCCGACGGTGCGAGATCGGGGCTGTAGGGTGCATGAGGAAGAACAGTCCACTGAAGTTTTGTGAGCTCCTCTCGGGTGCGAAGACTTGTGTGAGGGCTTGCGTTGTCATGAAGAAGGAGAAGTTCGTTCTGATTTTTGTGCCTACGAACACGCTGAAGTCGTTTCTTCAATTTCTGAAGAGTAGCACAATACGCTTCAGAGTTGATCGTTTGACCATGGGGAAGGACATCGAACAGAATAACCCCTTCAGCGTCCCAGAAGACTGTAACCGTGACTTTACCGGCTGAGGGTATGGCTTTAAACTTTTTCTTGGTAGGGGAGTGGGTGTGGCGCCACTCCATTGATTGCCGTTTTGTTTCAGATTCGAAGTGATGAACCCATGTTTCATCGCCTGTAACAATCTTTGACAAGAAATTGTCACCCTCAGCCACATGACGAGCAAGCAATTCCGCACAGATGGTTCTCCTTTGCTCTTTATGGTGTTCGGTTAGACAACGAGGGACCCAGCGGGAACAAACCTTTGAATATCCCAACCGGTGAACAATTGTGACAGCACTACCAACAGAGATGTCAAGTTGAGCACTGAGTTGTTTGATGGTGATCCGTCGATCATCTCGAACGAGTGTGTTCGCACGCTCCGCCATTGCAGGAGTCACAGCTGTGCACGGCCGGCCCGCACGCGGGAGATCAGACAGTCTTGCTTGACCTTGCGGCGATGGTGACACACGCTTTGCCCAACGACTCACCGTGCTTTTGTCCACTGCCAGATCACCGTAGACATTCTGCAAGCGCCTATGAATATCTGAGATGCCCTGGTTTTCCGCCAAAAGAAACTCGATCACTGCCCGTTGTTTGCAACGCACATCCGTTACAGACGCCATTTTAACAGCTCCGTACAACGCTGCCACCTGTCGGAAGTCAATGAAACTATACGAGACGAAGCGGGAATGTTTGAAAATATTCCACAAGAAATTTCCGGTTTTTTCAACCAAAATTGGCCGAGAAAAAAAATGTGTTGCATTACTTATTGAACTGCCCTCGTACATCAGTCTGTTGATTCGACCTATTGTGCTGCCACTCATGAACGGCAGTCCAGAGGGTGTTTTTCAACAGGATAACGCTCGCTCACTTACCGCTGTTGTAACGCAACATGCTCTGTACACTGTCGACATGTTGACTTGGCCTGCTCGATCAGCAGATCTGTCTCCAATCGAGCACATGTGGGCCATCATCGGACGACAACTCCAGCGTCATCAACAACCAGCATCAACCGTCCCTGTATTGACAGACCAACTACAACAGGCTTGGAACTCCATCCTACGAACTGACATTCAGCACCTGTACAACATAAGGCATGCACGTTTGTGTGCTTGCATGCAAATTCTGGCGGTTACACCGCTTATCATTGTATCGGAATTTGCAATGTCTTATCTTGGACTTACATTAACCCGTGCTCGTGCAATGTTAATCGCTGAAATATGTTACCTAGAGAAATTTATTCCCGAAATTTCGTTAGTATACATTAATTTTTTGAGGTGTTGCGATTTTTTTCCGTCAGTGTATGGCACTAATGACCAAATAATTACACAACATACTCAACAGTCAGCAATGTTTCTTAAATAACAGCCAATGACTTAAATTTCCCTAACTGAAACCTATCTTCATGCAAAGAAACAGTATTTATTGCTAATGGTTTACAATTATAGAATTAATTTAGTTACCTGTTCATGTTTGAAAGAAATACTTCAGACACAAATTCAGATAAAAATATTGTAAATATGTATTTATTTTGTTCTCAAAAGAATACAGTAGATTTACAAAGCCCACAAGGGTCTTCAAAGTAGCAGATACAAACAGGATTCTCACACAGAGTAATCGGAATCGTATATTCTCGATTTACGACTCCCAACAACACTTTTTAAATGCAGGAGACGATGATAATTTTGGGTCTATATCAAGACAGAATGAAAATACAGTACTCGGTCCAAGAATCAGCTTTCATTTAATGAAAAAATGAAGTTTTATGAACTTAGACTCCACCCGGGGAAGGGTATCATCACAAGTGGGAATGCGGAGTGATCGCAAATTAACTGTAACGACGCACTTCTGAAATAATCCATATAATCGCCTAATAGGCACCACAGCAAGTAGCTGACGAGATCTCACCCAAGTGCGCATCACTGTAAAACTCCGGAGCGGCTCGCACTGGCACCAGTCAAAGCGTGACAACCTCGCAGATGAAACAGAAACGAACTTGACCTCATCAGCTCAAGATTAGAACAGCACAGACTAGAACTAAATGGCGAATACTCATTCGAACCACAGCACGTCGTTGTAACAGATACCTGTGAACGTTTCCCAAGGGCTAATGGCTTAAAGCGACCCCCAAAGATTCGTAATACATCAGTGGAAAGGCACAGGTTGCTCAAAGAGCTTATTTCGACTATTCGAAGCTCACTATAGCACAAACTGACAAAGCCTTGCAAAGACAATTCGCAATTGAAGAAAAGTAAAAACATTATGACCAAACAATAAAATTGCAAATGAACAGGAAAATTTCAATCTCAACGTTCAATGTACCGGAGAGTTCATAGAAAAGGGCCATGGAGCATTCTGCATTGTTGGCGCTGAAACTCAGTTCACTGGGCGAACTCCACTATTCTACGGTGTTTATTATGGAAGTAAGATGTTTAAAACAACAGACCTTCTTTCTGCATATCAAATATAGTCCGAAGAACGTCATTAACATTACTAAACAGTTGTTTCAGGGATGTATAGGGTGATTCAACTAAGTTGTTGACTTCAAATGCCGGCAGAAGTGGCCTTGCCGTTCTAGGCGCTGCAGTATGGAACAGCGAGACCGCTACGGTCGTAGGTTCGAATCCTGCCTCGGGCATGGATGTGTGTGATGTCCTTAGGTTAGTTAGGTTTAACTAGTTCTAAGTTCTATGGGTCTAATGACCTCAGAAGTTGAGTCCCATAGTGCTCAGAGCCATTTGACTTCAAATATTTCTGGAAACGTTTCAAATATGGCAGTTCTGTTTACAGCCAGATGATTTTTGATGATGTCTTCGCTGTATGAGTTATATCTCTTTTCAAAGCTATATTAATCACAGAGATATCGGCATGAATTTCACTTTTTCAAATCAAACGTACCAATAATAATTTCTACCACCAATATCGTAGTTCATAAAGAGACAAGAATTCAGCGGTGTTTGACTCTTCAAATCCGATTAGTAGCTTCAAAGAACTTACAGTATTTAGAAATTAGGATTTATGTGTTTTGAACATGGACCTAAACATCGCGTTCGTTCTGCATTCTCCGTAAAAAATGGACAGTTTCTCTTGTTTTGTGGAAGATATTTCTTTTTTCCAACGAATCAGCACTCAGTACACATGAACGACACAGACAGAATGAAAACAACATGACATATTTCCTTACTTGGATATGAAATCGCCAACTTCGGCATAAGGCAGCAATTTGTTTCGTGTTCAAAACAGATAAAACCTAAATTATAAATATTGTAACTTATTGGAAGCTACTAATCTGATCTGAAGAGTGAAACGCAGTTAAATCGGTGTCTTTTGAAGTTACGATATTAGAAACAGAAGTTACTCTCGTTACATTTGAAAACACGAAGTTCATACCGGTAGTTTTACAGTTAAAATAACTACGACAAGAGGTTATTCTTCATTTGGTGAGGAATTTTTGAGAATTAATTTGAATGAGAACAAACAAAAGCGATATCTTAAACACTTTAGTAAATACTCGTATCTGAGATGAACAGTTCAGCTGCATCTTCCTGTATTCTTTATTTGTAAGACTGTTTCCATAGCTAAATAATCTTCAGTTGAACTGTACATATCAGACAAAAGTAAATTTACATTGTTTGAAAAGTTGTACAAATAATTTAAAAATGGTAGAAATTCCTACGAGAATTGTCATATTTTACTTAAAAGGTATTTTATTAATGGCTAGGAAATATATGGAAAACGTTTTTACGGCGAGTACAAATAGCTTGGTGGACTCTGCGCTAAGGTGTACAAAAGGAGACAGTATGGCGGTAGAGAGGGCAGTAGCGAAAAGCTGTAAAAACAATGACACTTGTATTATGAGAGAATGATGTCTGGGGACAGTGGATGTAGCAAGAGTTTCCAGATTCGCGAGATATTCACAACGACGGAGAGCGCCATAATAACAGCAACAAGGAAACATGAAAGATGCCAAGATATATTCTCTGAAGATATATGCATGAACAAGTAGGACAGAAGGTCAAAAATGCATATATGGCTGTACTGCCCAACTAATCCTTGAGATAAGAAATGAAGTCATTTGGTTTTATTTTGCCTTGTTAAGTGCTTGATGCTTCGTTACTCTGAAACGTTCTGAAATTCTGCCCTCGTGTATGGCAGGGGTTGCAAAGACACCACAAGTTTTTGCACTCGACCTAGTGGGTTGTTGCCTGACCTAGAGAGTTTCTTTGTATTTCACCCGATTAAACTAAGTTGATGCAGTTGGCATTGTTCTATTCCCCTTTCACACATTTTATTGTTCTGATATTTTCTCTTGATCACTTCTTTTGCTATCGCAGTTCAACAACAAATACGGTAAACCGCAAACGTATATTGCTCTCTTATTTTCACAGTAGTGCCTTCTCGTTTTAACACATTCGTAGGTCGTCTGTCACGTCACAGTAAACTAAATTTGATGAATTAACTTTCGATAATTCATTCATGAAGTTAGAGAGCCTTGGAATTCTGCCGGTACCGACTGATGGGAAAATTCACGGTCAAAGGACGCCCAGTAAAACTTCACCTGCCTCTCTTTCTCCCTACTTATCGTCCATGGCATAGATTTACTAGAAAGCACAAGGTAGTCATTTAACAGAAACCCAAACTAGAGCAAAAAAAAAAAAAATAATCTGTCCGAGACACGGAGCCACCAGTCGTTTACAACTGGAAGATTCGCTTTATTATTTGAGCAAGTACTGACCTCTTTCAATGCACCACTAATGCCTTTGTTACAGTGAGACTACAACTGGGAGCCGAAGGTGTGCCTGTGACGTTCTGGCGGAACGCCACGGCGGGCGGTGCCGTCTTCAACATCACTGGTCGACAGGCCGAGGACTGCGACCCATTCGAACGTAAGTGGTGCCCGAGTTATCTTTCATGGAAGCGGAATCTTCTCTCTCATTCACAGACACTTTATGCAGTTAATGCTTTAGCATTTATTTAATTAAGAAAGTTCCTACACTGCCTGACAATGAAACTTCTCCCCAGTAGTTTAATCTACATCTACATCTACATGATTAATCTGCAATTCACATTTAAGTGCTTGCCAGGCGGTTCATCGAACCACAATCATACTATCTCTCTACCATTCCACTCCCGAACAGCGCGCGGGAAAAACGAACACCTAAACCTTTTTGTTCGAGCTCTGATTTCTCTTATTTTATTTTGAAGATTATTCCTACCTATGTAGATTGGGCGCAACAAAATATTTTCGCATTCGGAAGAGAAAGTTGGTGACTGAAATTTTGACTGCGTCTTGCCGCTTGTGTACTTTACATACGACCAGAATTTCTTCGGATTTTCTACCAAATTTCGAAACAATGTTTCGTTGTGGAACCTATTAAAGGCATCTCGCATTGAAGTCCGTGCCAAATTTCGCGCGTCTGTAAATTTTATCCAATCTTCGGGATTTCGCGTTCTTCTGAACTTAGCGTGCTTTTTACGTTGCCTCTGCAACAGCGCTCGGACCTGTTTGTGTACCATTTGGGGGATCAGTTCCATCTCTTACCAATTTATGAGGTATGAATCTCTCAACTGCTGTTGCTACTATATCTTTGAATTTGAGCCACATCTCGTCTACATTTGTAAAGTCAGTTCGGAAGGAATGGAGATTGTCTCTTAGGAAGGCTTCTAGTGACACTTTATCCGCTTTTTTAAATAAAATTATTTTGCGTTTGTTTCTGGTGGATTTGGAAGAAACGGTATTGAGCCTAGCTACAACGACCTTGTGATCACTAATCCCTGTATCAGTCATGATGCTCTCTATTACCTCTGGATTGTTTGTGGCTAAGAGGTCAAGTGTGTTTACGCAACCATTTACAATTCGCGTGGATTCGTGGACTAACTGCTCGAAATAATTTTCGGAGAAAAACATGTTTTCTGCCTACCACCGGTTTTGACCAAGTATTTTTGCCAACATATTGAGGGAAGGTTGAAGTCCCCACCAACTAGAACCGTATGAGTGGGGTATTTATTTGTTACGGGACTAAAATTTTCTCTGAAGTGTTCAGCAACCATATCATCGGAGTCTGGGGATCGGTAGAAGGAGCCAATTATTAACTTAGTTCGGCTGTTAAGTATAACCTTCACCCATACCAATTCGCACAGAGTATCTACTTCGACTTCACTACAACATAAACCACTACTGACAGACACAAACACTCCACCACCAATTCTGCCTAATCTATCTTTCCTGAACACCGTCTGAGACTTCGTAAAAATTTCTGCAGAACTTATTTCAGGCTTTAGCCAGCTTTCTGTACCTATAACGATCTCAGCTTCTGTGCTTTCTATTAGTGCTTGAACTCAGGGACTTTCCCAGCACAACTACAACAATTTACAACTACAATTCCGACTGTTCCTTGATCCAAGCACGTCCTGTATTTGCCATGCACCCTTTGAGATTGCAGCCCACCCCGTACTTTCCCGAGGCCTTCTAACCTAAAAAACCGCCCAGTCCACGCCACACAGCCTCCGCTACCCGTGTAGACGCCAGCTGAGTGTAGCGAACTCCTGACGTATTCAGCGGAACCCGAAACCCCACCACCCTATGGCGCAAGTCAAGAAAAAATGTGAAGCACCCAGAGGTGGAGAGGATAGGTGATGTTATTTTAGTGATTACAAAATCGAGTCAAACTTACAAAGAAATCGGGAGTATGAGTCCACTCATCAGTATGACGTAACACTCCCTCTGAACTGGATGCATGACTGATACGGTTGTGAATGGAGTCAAAGTTGTTGTACACTGTCCTGAAGCAAGCTGACATATAACTATTGCAACTGGTCCATTGTATAGTTGATACTGGTACTGGGGCGTAGCTAACTCGCGAGCTTGTCCCAAATATGCTCTATTGCAGACCGATCTAGGGATCTTACTGGCCACAGAAGTATCTCAACATCACCCACACCGTTTATAGAGAGACGTGCCATGTCTAGACGAGCATTGTCTTGTACAAAAATGGCACAGCTATGCAGTCTCTTGAGAGGTAGGGCATGAGGATACAGGAAGGCCGTGACGTATCCTTGTACCATTAGAGTCACTGGCAGCCGTAACGTGAAGTCATACTCGATTTATCCCCACACCACGACTCTACGAGTAACACCTATATGACTCTCCAAATTATTGCCAGAATTGGACATCTACATCTACATCCATACTCCGCAAGCCACCTGACGGTGTGTGGCGGAGGGTACCTCGAGTACCTCTATCGGTTCTCCCTTCTATTCCAATCTCGTATTGTTCGTGGAAAGAAGGATTGTCGGTATGCCTCCGTGTGGGCTCTAATCTCTCTGATTTTATCCTCATGGTCTCTTCGCGATATATACGTAGGAGGGAGCAATATACTGCTTGACTCCTCGGTGAAGGTATGTTCTCGAAACTTCAACAAAAGCCCGTACTGAGCTACTGAGCGTCTCTCCTGCAGAGTCTTCCACTGGAGTTTATCTATCATCTCCGCAACGCTTTCGCGATTACTAAATGATCCTGTAACGAAGGGCGCTGCTCTCCGTTGGGTCTTCTCTATCTCTTCTATCATCACTCTCCCGAGGTCGCCGTCCTGCTCGCCGACAATGGTCATCTATCAACCATCCATGCTTCCAGGTCACGCCACCACTCCAAACGCAGCCGTTAGTGTTAATTGCACCCTATGGTAGGGACGATAATTCCCTTGGCTGCTGCTGGTTTCCGACAAATGGTGCGGAATGACAAAGAACGCTGGCCTGATTGCAGGCGCAGATGCGAAGAGATTACGATATGCTTGGTTCACAGTATGGCGGTCCTCCCTTGTGGTGATCAGACGTGGTCGACCACCCCCTTGACGAGTATGCCTACCCTCACAATCCAATGGTGTCCCACTTTCGGCCACCGTCACATTCGAATGCGCCACTAATCTGGATATTGCACGATTCGACCAGCTGGTCAAATGGAAACTCACAACGGGCCCACTTTAGAACTCTGCCATGCGTCAATAAGGCCATCTCACACAAGTAATAGTATCTCTGTGTCCGTTACAGTGGTGAATCAACATCCGACGCTGTTCAGGCCCTTATATACCCTAGCACGCCTGGTAACAACACTGAACGCTAATAAACTCTGGTGGCCTTTCTACCTCTCATAGCGAATTGTAGCTCTCACCATTTACATATCCGCCGAAGGTGTATACGTTACGAAGTTACAGTGACATATGGAAGTATTTCTGGTTGCTTCACTTTGTCAGACAGTGTACATGTGGTGATCCCTGCCGACGCTTATGCAGTCGTCACAGACCGAGCATGGGCTTAGAACACTGCTGGGCTATTTGTTGTATGCTGGCGCGCTGGTGCTGTATAAACGAAAAGGAATTATTCGAATGGGACGGAAATCGGTATAGGTAATGCACATATACAGACACGCTAAAGATTACAGTTTCAGAAAAACTGAATGATTTATTCAAGAGAAGGAGCATCAAAAATTGATCAAGTCAATAACATGTTGATCCACGTCTTGTCCTTATGCAAGCAGTTATTCAACTAGATGTTGACTGATGGAGTCGTGGGATCCTCCTGTTTAATAGGTGTTTTAGATCGTCAAACTCCCACTTAGGTTGGTGGGCCCTGACCGTAATGGTACAGACGTTCTCAATTTGGGAGAGATCAGGTGAACTTACTGGTCGAGGTTGGGTTTGGTAAGCACGAAGACAAACAGGAGAAACTCTCACCGTGTGCGGCCGGGCATTATCTTGCTGAAATGTAAGCTCCAGGAAGGCTTGCCACGATGGACAACAAAACGGGGCGCAGAATATCGTCGACGTACCGCTGCGCTCTAAGAATGCCTCAGATGACAACCAAACGGCACCTGCTATGATAAAACTTACTCACCAGACCATCACCCCTGGTTATCGAGCTGTCTGGCGGGTGACGATCAGGTTGGTTTTCCAGTGCTGTCTGAGGCGTCTCCAGACATATCTCTGCCCCGGAGTCTCATTGCAGAATTGTCTTTAGTGATGAGTCCCGCTTCGAACTGAGCCCCGATGACCAGCGAGGACGTGTCTGCAGAATCCCCTGAGATTGGTCGGACACAAACCTGACTGTCGCCCGATACGGCCCGATAGCCAGGAGTGATGGTTTGGGACGCAGCTTCCTTTCATAGGTTGTCATCCGCGGCGCCCTTATAGCACAGCGGTACGTCAACGATATTCTGCACCCTGTGTGGTTACCTTTCGTGGCAAGCAATGCTGGGCTTACATTTCAGCAAGATAAATCCGCCTGTATATCAGTTTTCTGACTGGTTTGAAGCGGCCCGCCTCCAATTCCTTTCCTCTGCCAATCTTTTCATCCCAGAGTAGCAACTGCAACCTACATCCTCAGTTATTTGCTGAATTTATTCTAATCTCTGTCTTCCTCTACAGTTTTTTCCCTTTTCAGCTCCCTGTAGTACCATGGAAGTTTTTCCTTGATGTCTTAACATATGGGTTATCATCCTGTCCCTTCTTCTTGTCAGTGTTTTCCAAATATTCCTTCCCCCGCCGAATCTGTGGGGAGCCTTACCAGTCCACCTAATTTTCAACATTCTTCTGTATCGCAACATCTCCAAGTGCTTCGATACTCTCTTTTTCTCACAGTCCACGCTTCACTACCATACGGCGCTATGCTCCAAACGTACATTCTTAGAAACTTCTTTCTCAAATTAAGCCTATATTCGACACTAGTAGACTTCTCTTGGCCACAAATGCCTTTTTTGTCAGTGCTGGTTAACTTTTTGTGTCCTCCTTGCTCCATCCATCATGGTTATTTTGCTGCCTAGGTCGTGTCGTGTGACTAGGGCCTCCCGTCGGGTAGACCGTCCGCCGGGTGCAAGTCTTTCGATTTGACGCCACTCCGGCGACTTGCACGTCGATTGGGATGAAATGATAATGATTAGGACAACACAAAATCCAGTGCCTTAGCAGAGAAAATCTCATACCCATCCGGTAATCGAACCCGGGCCCTTAGGCTTGACATTCTGTCGCGCTGACCACTTTTTTTTTTTTAATTGTTCTCATTTTGTTCGTTGTATTTGTTCGGTGCGGATGTCCCATGATACCAGTTCAAGTTCAGTGTTGAGTCGTTGACTCACTTTTTTATTACAGAGGGCAGCTAACTCTCTGACCGAACACGCTGAGCTACCGTGCCGGCGAACACTCAGCTACCGGGGGCGGACACTGCGTAGGTAGCAGAATTTGTTATCTAATTCGCGATCACCAGTTCTGATGTTAAGTTCCTTGCTGCTCTCATGTCTATTACTTCTATTTTCTTTCGTCTTCTGTTTACTCTCAATCCATATTCTGTACTCAATAGACCATTCCAACGAGCAATTCTGTAATTCTTCACCCTCCCATCAGCGAACGTTATCCTTTCACCTTGAATTGTAATCCCACTCTTGATATTTTATTTCCGTCATTGCTTCTTCGGTGTATAGATTGAACAGTAGTCACAGTAAAAGTTAACACTGATTAACGGGTAGTTTTTATTTTGATTAGGAGTCACTTAGATACAGATCATCTATGATAAAGAGCGACATACTCCGTCAGTGCAAAAAATTCTAGACTGAATTAATAAAAAAAGAAAAGGTAAGATGGTGGTTTTAATGCTCCAGGAGTTCTACACAGTCTTCCCCTACTTGAGTACAACCCACGTTCATACAACTATTTGTAACTGCCAGAGGAGTCCTGCGGTCTTGGCGAACCATCAGGGATCCGTTTGCACTTTGAGGTTTTGCTGGAGGTTCGTACAGATGCACACAGTCCCGTCGTCGATGATAATTTTTTAGTGAAAAAAAGTCCGCCTTTTGCATCTCTTTCAGGTTGCGACAAGAGTCTACGTGTAGTTCTTGTTCGGGAGTCAAGGTGCGCAGGATAAACTTTGCAGAAATTTATCTCTTCTACAAAACATTCTGGAGAAAGAATAGGACACTTGATGTAGGGATGTTCAGTTCGTCACTTCATTGAAATTTGTGACATAACAATGTCGACACGCTAACACCGCTTTCTCACAGCTGTCGGTTGCACACAATTGTTGTTTAGAGTTACTTGTTCAAGCTGCCTCCGTAGTTACTGCGCTGACGTCGATTATACACCAGGAGTAAAATCACTTTCGGAAGTTATTGGACAGACGGCGTATGTCTATAATGCTAATGATTCTATCAGCTGGATCTGTGCACGAAACTATTTTTGATGGTATTAGTAATCTAGTAACATACTGACAGACTGATACACTGGCAAGCATTCATTGGCGATACAACTTGTGTCCACATGTTACACAATTATGTTAGCTAGAGTCAATAGAATTAATATGCTAGGTCAGGTCAGTTACTGTGGCTCTTGTATTGTTTTAAACATGTTTTTCGACTTTTCACGGTATGTATGTGAACGCACTGTGAGGTTGGTAACGTGTTGTCATATGTTTTAGAGCATCAGGGTGCCGTGTTGGCGAAGAAAAAGTGCTTTAACACTCATGTCGACGACTTACTTGTTAGCACCTGAAGATGGCCCACTGGTCTGACACCAGCCAGTTATCTTGATGTAACAAACAATTTTTGTTGAGAAAGTAACAGTTACGATGGAAACGAAGTTGTTAATCTCTAATACAGTGGGAACATCAACGTAGGCAACACGTCCACTAACGTTGACGACGACGGCCACTTGGTTTAGGTACTCTGTTTCATTTTCTCTCTACTGAACGCAGAACTGTCGAACGAAATGCGTGTGCAACAACTGCAGATGACGTTCCTCACTATTCCAGTCTGTCAGTTACAAACCTATTTAAATCAAGGTAGGCTTACTACGAATGTCGAAACATCCACTAGGAACCGCGCAACTGCTACGGTCGCAGGTTCGAATCCTGCCTCGGGAATGGATGTGTGTGATGTCCTTAGGTTAGTTAGGTTTAAGTAGTTCTAAGTTCTAGGGGACTGATGACCATAGATGTTAAGTCCCATAGTGCTCAGAGCCATTTTTTTGAAACATCCACTAAATTTTATGTTTAATGGATTACTGTATGATTCGATATCCTAAGAACGTTATGAGCCGCTTTTATACGTCGATTTTTCTTACGTTGTTGTTCTTATAACTGTTATTATTACATGAATTTTATTATTGTATAAGCTGTCTACTTCTCTTTTCCAAGACAAGAAGCGCTTTGTATTATGTTTGTTTTCGAAGTGAGTTGTGTACTAAAAAACTTTTGTTTCCCTTTCAGTGGACGTCCCTCTGCAGTGACGAAGTGGTGTGGCGTCTAATCCGGCTTCGCTTCTGTAGTTGCATACGTTGTGAATGAAACTCGTTACATCAGATCTGTAAGAGCTATTGTAAATTATTTATAATTGGTAAGACTTGTTTGAGCAGAAAACTGACTTCAACTGTGTTGCATATCGCATAGTGGTAATGATTCAAAGTGAAAGAAATCTCATTTTTGTAAAAATTATGAAAGCAAATACAAATAAATGTTATAACTTTACTCAATAAATATTTTGCTTTTCGTAAAACATTCTTCTTAGATTGTGCGACTGAAATTTAAACTGATGTACAAATTAAAAAATTATGAGGCTGTTCCATATTTCTTTTACTGATGACAAAATATTTCCCAGGTAACAAGTAAACATCGCAAACTAATCACCACCGTTGTCGTCCAGATTACAGTATTTGAACGGTTTGGCTAGAAATGAACGTGATAGAAGTGGGAGCTCCAGATGGCGAAGAGTTAAAAGAAAATAGCATTTCTGGCGCAGGTTGGATGAGGCATGAGTTATCTGCGTTAGCGTAGCTTCCTGGCAGTGGCTGGCGCAGCGGAAAGAATACAGATCGTTAATCCGCGGGTCATGAGGTCGTGTTAGACGCTGGGATCTGGAGAGAAATCGACGTTCCAGTACTTCCCAAAGGTGTTCCGTTGGGTTCACTGGGCTCGTGCCGGAACTCTTGACAGGCCAGTCAGTTTCAGGAATATGACTGTCCACAAACCATTGCCTCTCAGAGGTGTTCTCCGACAAGGTGCATTGTGATGCTGATACAACGATCTTTTCCGAATTGTTGCTCTAGCATGCGCGGTACACAACCCTGCAAAACGTCTTCATGTCCGTCTGAATTTAGAGTTTTCTTCGGCGCAACAAGAGGACAATACCCCGGCCACGAAAAACTCCCCCACACCGTAACATCGCGTCCTGCTTACTACACTGTTGATACTACACAGGATGGCAGGTAGTGTTCTCCAGGTATTCGCCAAAACCCAACCCTTCCTTCAGATTGCCACAGGATATACTATGATTTCTCTGTCCAAACCACTGGTTTCCAGTCGTCCACTGCCCAGCAGCATAACTTTTTACACCACCTCGTGCATCACTTAGGACAATAAAAGAAAGGGTGGCTTACGGTGAGCTGCTCGACAATGGTACCCCAATCTTTTTAACCTCTGCGCGCAGTCATTGTGCTAACTCGACTGCTCGTAGCATTTTGCAAATCAGGAGTGATTCCTTCCGCTGGTGGAGTTAGTTGGCTTACAGAGACTAGTCTACTCCTAAATTTACCGAGTTCCCTTCCGCTGGTGGTTGTAGTTGACATCCAATAACGAGTCAACTTACCAGCTCACAGAACTCTCCTAACCGTGTAAGTAGGCTGTTTAGGTTTTTATATTGGTAACGCCACGTAGAGTTCTGTATGAAAATCACTGACTGTGCTGTGTGCAGTCTGTGGCTGGCTTGCATTGTTGGAATATTTGCTATTGTAGTGTTGGGCTGTTGGATGTGAGCAGCGCATAGCGTTGTGCAGTTGGAGGTGAGCCGCCAGCAGTGGTGGATGTAGGGAGAGAGATAGCAGAGTTTTGAGAGCGGACGATCTGGACGTGTGTCCATCAGAAAGAGGAAATTTGTAAGACTGGATGTCATGAACTGATTAAGGTAAATACATTGTTTGTTCTCAATCAAAATCTTTCATTTGCTAACTATGCCTATCAGTAGTTAGTGCATTCAGTAATTAGAATCTTTCATTTAGCTGGTAGTATTGGCGCTCGCTGTATTGCAGTGTATTGCAGTAGTTTGAGTAACGAAGATTTTTGTGAGGTAAGTGATTCATGAAAGGTATAGGTTATTGTTAGTCAGGGCGATTCTTTTGTAGGGATTATTGAAAGTCAGATTCCATTGCGCTACAAAAAAAAAATTTAAAAAAAACTGTGTGTCAGTTTACTGTCGATCAGAATTAGTAAAGAGAGAAATGTCTGAGTACGTTCAGTTTTGCTCAGCTGTTTGGAAATCAAATAACGTAACAGATTTTCCAGCATTGTCATTTATAAAATTTCCAAAGGGGAAGTTTCAATCGACTTATTCCGCTGTTACTGCTTGCCTACTGCAACACAGTCCTTTATACGGGCAGGTCTGCCTCTCGTTACGTCTAGTGATCAATTCTGTGTTTTGTACGTATGTTAGGACACGTCTGATCAGGTGCTGTAGGAGTAGCTGATCCAGCAACACTGGCATCGCCAGCAGAAAGAAGAGGGAACACAGACTGAAGGGACTGTGTAAACATTTATACTGTTTTATTTCGATTATTAGCACTGTTCTCTTTCTACAGCAATAACTGTAGAATTCCATAAGGCGACAAACTATGTTCTAAATAGCGAATGGTGTAGTCACTAATTTGCGTTGTGCGGTGGCATCGCTTTACGTTTTCAAGAATGCGTGCTGTCAGTCTGATTTTTTTGCAGTTATATGCTGACAAATTACTTTTCTTGTAAGAAATGGGTTCTAAAGAAATACTTTCGTTCACATAATCACGTGATTCCATCATTTACTCTATTGGATACCAGCATACGCACACTCACTCTCACTCTCTCTCTCTCTCTCTCTCTCTCTTTGTCACACACACACACACACACACACACACACACACACACTCACACACTTTCCCCAGAAATAGTTGAAATTACTCCCAATTCCCAGTTTTCGCCCAAGGTTTCCGGGAAGTTTCCCATCATTATCAGACGAATACCGGAAGTCCCTTCTCAAATATTCATAATTAGAATTCCCTCTGTCACTGCCTCAGTCAGCAGGAACGTTTGACTGACAAGAACCAAAACTGTCTAAATGGCTGGATCTAAAACAGCCTGCAAAACATTCTCTGACGTCTAGTGGGGCCCCTCATAATACTCAATGGAAATTTCTTTGTTGATGGTTGTAACGTCAGTCATTTTCAACTGTTTTAAGAGATAGGGGCCAAATTAACACCACCTATGAATACACAGTTGCTGACCAAGTAGCTCTTCAGTAAGATGAAATTTTCTTCAGCCTGTTTGCGAGTTATATGAAAATTTATCGCAGAGAATCACAGTCTAATAAAAGCACCTGAACCCTGTCATATACTCATTAGTAAAGATACACACACTGCCTGGCAAAAAAGGTGGAGAACACAGAAAGGGAAGAGGAAACGAAGGTGAACTTCATCAGTTCTGACTGACTACAAAATCGAAATCCATTTACAATGAAGTTAGCCATATGCCAGTACGATGTTGCACCCCCTCTGGCCTTGATACATGAACTGATTCGGCTGGGAAGAGTGTTGTAAAGCCGTTGTATCCTACTCTGAGGCAATCTGGCCCACAAGAGTTGTAATTGGTCCTGATCCTTCATAGTCTGGATAAGAGCATTAGGAGGGATTTGAGGACTGAGCTGATGCCACACGTCATATCAGGAACAGATCAGAAGAACCTTCTGGCCACGGTAGTACCCCAACATCACGCAAATAGTTCAAAGGCACTTGTGCCCTGTGTGAATCGCCATTGTCGTGTTTGAAAATGGCACCACGATACTGCGCGTGATAGGCGACACTTGGGGACGACATTCGGTGACATACTGTTGTATTGTCAGAGCTCTCTCAGTCACTGCCACCCGTGACCTGATGTCACACCAGATGGCTCTCCACACCATGGCGCCAGGAGTGTCTCAGCTATGCCTCTCCAAAGCACTGGAAGAATGGGATCGCTCGCAGGTCGCCACCACACTCGCCGACGATGGATTCGCAGCGGTGTAACTCTGCGATTTATCTCTGTACACAACGCGATGCCATTCATCAGCACTCTATATTTCCCAGGAACGACACCGCTTCAAACGCAGTCGTCGCTGTTGTGGTGTTAACTGTTGTCAGATACTGTATATCTCGCGACAAACGTGCTTTTATGAGAAACCATGCACCACTCACAATTATATGCAGCCGTGGCACCTCAGAGCCATCATGCACAAAACAGTATGGAAACTTTGTTTTTATGGAAGCTTTATTGGTGGCTTTTACCATGACCATCAAATTCTGGTTCCGGACGAACACCTGCATAAAGTGCAATGCAAAAGCAAACTTTTTGAAGCGAAGCATTTCTCCTGTTTGATGTATGTACAACTGTTGCTTAAGCTGAATTTGAGATTTTACGCATATGATGTGTGTCACTCGTTGATGCACTTTTCAAATGCAAACCGCAGACAGAATACGAACTGTAACTTAGAGACGAAACAAGTTGAGACCCACTGTCATGCGGTCATTTCCTTTTCTTTTTGTCTCCAATCTGATTGGGACATCGATTGACATTCTGAAAGTATGTGTAAAATTCCCATTTATATTACATATTAAAATATTTTTCAGTTTTCGCACCAACGTTCACTTGTAGCCCTACCTTTGATTGGGTAGGATACACAAGTAAAAGGACTGCAATAGAAAGTGCCAGACGATTCCATGGGACGTATCTCTCACTTGTGTCTCACCCAAATGTCACCAGCATGGAAAGGAACTGTGAAAAGGAATGCTGGAAGTATGGTCTAGACCAGGGATTGTGAACAAGTGCCGGATCAAATAATTTTGGCGCGAATTAAATGAATTTGGGTGGGCCTGCCTAATCTAAATAACTCATTTGTTCGACCGCGTTTGAAGTCTAAGCACCAACGTTAATTGTGAATAGGTTATCGGTGCTGAGGCGTCGTAGAAGTTAACAGATCTTCGCTCATGCTCACTCACTGTTAGTTGCGGTGTACTCAGACGCATTAGTAATAACGTTAGATCGCGTAAGCTGGCAGCTTCTGACAAGTACTGTACTGGTTTTAATTGCCGCGGCGAAACAGTGTTCACGTGTTTGTTTTTGTTAGTTGAACAATTATGTCGAGTGCAGCAATTATACGTAGTTCGTACCATTTTTATGCTATCGAGTATTGTTCAACGCGGCTAATTTGGGCAAGAAACAAAAAAAATGTGAGGTAAGCGTAATACAGAATTTCAAACTTGCTGGGCTGATTGTCAGGAACATGCCATGGTTAATAAAGGCAAATAAACGATGTGTATTCTATGTTCCGGGACAGAGGTATGTGTAACATCGTCTGTAAAACGGCGCTATGAAGCAAGTCACAAATCCCTCTGTCAAAAACGAATCCGTTGGATGTGCTATTCAAGACAGGAATAGACAGTCGATATCTGTAATTATGTTAGCAAGGATTGTCATATCAGTGTCGCAAATTTCTCGGGTGCATCTGTCATTGCCCGGCGACGATAAATTTTTCAGGGAAGCTTGGTTATCAAGTCCCTCATCGTTTTTGAAGATTTTTAAAATAAAGGTAAGATAATTGAGCGGATCAGTCCTACTCCTTTATCTAGAAACACAATGAAAGGCAAAATACTAAAACTGCCGAAAAATGTAAAAGAACAAAAAAAAATGACAAGTCCTTTCCTCATACGCTAACGGAAAAAAATGAAACACCAAAAAATAAGTAACGTAAAGTAATGAAATTATGGGAACACATTTGACTAAACAGCATACGGGGTTTATCAAAAATGGTTCAAATGGCTCTGAGCACTACGGGACTCAACATCTGTGGTCATCAGTCCCCTAGAACTTAGAACTGCTTAAACCTAACTAACCTAAGGACATCACACACATCCATGCCCGAGGCAGGATTCAAACCTGCGACCGAAGCGGTCACGCGGTTCCAGACTGACGCGCCTAGAACCGCACGGCCACAATACGGGGTATATCAAAAAGAATTATCCGATTAAAAAAAACTATTATGTTATTTGCGATACGTGAGGGAACAGCTTACTGTTGAAAAGATTAAACTCTCGAGTTTTACATGATTCCCGCTAGGTAGCAGTGCGGGTCAGTAATAACTGTTCAGCGTGACTTTCCTACTAGGTATGGTGTGGATACTCTTACAGCACAGAGCATTACCATATGGCATGAACAATTCCGAGAAGCAGGTTGTTTGTGTAAAGGTAAATCACTGGGCCGCCCACGACTGTCTGACAAAGACGTCGAACGCATCCGCCATAGTTTCCCAAAGAGTCCGTAGAGATCCGTTCCCCTTGCAGCTCCATAGCTACACATGCCTCCTATGTCCGCCTGGTGCGTGTTGCGTCGACGTTTACGCATGAAACCAGAGAAAATTCAGCTACTGCAAGCTCTTCTTGAAGGTGACAAAGAACAACGTGTGGAGTTCTGTAATTTTCTTCTTGACAAGATGGAGGATGGCAGTTCTCTTCCACTCTTAGTGTTTGGTGATGAGGCAACATTCCATTGAAATGGAAAGGTGAATCGTCATAACGTGAGAATACGGGGTACGGAACAACTACATTAAGTTGTGCAACATGAGCGGGACTCTCCAAAATTTAATGTGTGTTGTCCAGTTTCACGAGAAAAGTTGTATGGTCGAGTTTTCTTTGCTGAGGAAACTGTTACAGGAAGCACATATCTCGATATGCTTGAGAACTTTCTTTTCCCACAATTGGGACTTCAGTTACCAACAGGATGGGGCACCACCACATTGGCATCTGGAAGTGCGGGAATTTTTAATCAAAGGATTACTGAACGATGGATCGGTCACACTGGACCATATGATTCAGCCTCACATTACTGGCCTCCAAGGTCACCAGACCTGCACTATATGATTGTTTCTTGTGAGGGTTTACAAAAGAGTGTTTATGTCCCTTCGTTACCAACAACAATGAACGAACTGAGACATCGCATAACAGCAGCTGTGGTACCTGTAACTCAAGACATGCTCGCTGCTGTGTGGGGACAATTTGAATACCGCGTTGACATGTCGTGCATCTCAAGGGGAGCATATTGAACACCTATGGAAAGGTATGAAAAAAAACAAAATTCATTGTATATGTTTATTATTTTCAGAAATATAGACGTACCAAATCGGTTGATTTTTTTTTGACGCACCCTATATTAAACTCATTAACGTTGTAAGATAAATTGCAAGGTTAATGAAAGCGCCATTGTAAATGTGAAATGCTGGTACATTAATAACTGGTGTAACCGCCACAATGTTGAATGCAAGCAAAACGTGCGTTCTGTAGTACATGTGCCGGCTGTCAGTCTGTGGTATAGAATTCCATACCTGTTGCACTTGGTCAATATAAGGAGGTTTAATGCTGGTTTTGGATGACGCTGGAGTTATCGTCCGATGATGTCCCATATGTGCTCGACAGGAGACAGATCCGATGATCGAGCAGGCCTAGGTAACATGTCGACACACTGTACAGCATGTTGGTTTACAATAGGGATATGTGGGCAAGCGTTTCCCGATGGAAAACACCCCCTGGATGCTGTTCATGAATGGCAGCACAACAGGTCGAACCACCAGACAGACTTAAAACATTTGTAGTCAGGGTGAGTGGGGTAACCACGAGAGTGTTCCTGTTATCGCACAGCACACCATACTCCAGATGTGCGTCCAGTGTTTCTAGGACACATACAGGTTGGTCCAGGCCCTCAACTAGCCTCCGCCTAACCAACAACTGGCCAACAATGGCACCGAGGCGGAACCACCTTTCATCGCCACCCTGCCCTCCAATGAGCTCTCGGTTGAATGAAGTCGCCAATGGCGGTAGTTTGTGGTCAGCAGAATCCACGCTGCATGGCGTCTGGCTCGGTGCTGTCATTGAAGTAACCGATTTATTGTATTTCGTTGTGTCACTATGCTGGCAACTGCTTCTCAAATACACTCCAGGAAATTGAAATAAGAACACCGTGAATTCATTGTCCCAGGAAGGGGAAACTTTATTGACACATTCCTGGGGTCAGATGCATCACATGATCACACTGACAGAACCACAGGCACATAGACACAGGCAACAGAGCATGCACAATGTCGGCACTAGTACAGTGTATATCCACCTTTCGCAGCAATGCAGGCTGCTATTCTCCCATGGAGACGATCGTAGAGATGCTGGATGTAGTCCTGTGGAACGGCTTGCCATGCCATTTCCACCTGGCGCCTCAGTTGGACCAGCGTTCGTGCTGGACGTGCAGACCGCGTGAGACGACGCTTCATCCAGTCGCAAACATGCTCAATGGGGGACAGATCCGGAGATCTTGCTGGCCAGGGTAGTTGACTTACACCTTCTAGAGCACGTTGGGTGGCACGGGATACATGCGGACGTGCATTGTCCTGTTGGAACAGCAAGTTCCCTTGCCGGTCTAGGAATGGTAGAACGATGGGTTCGATGACGGTTTGGATGTACCGTGCACTATTCAGTGTCCCCTCGACGATCACCAGTGGTGTACGGCCAGTGTAGGAGATCGCTCCCCACACCATGATGCCTGGTGTTGGCCCTGTGTGCCTCGGTCGTATGCAGTCCTGATTGTGGCGCTCACCTGCACGGCGCCAAACACGCATACGACCATCATTGGCACCAAGGCAGAAGCGACTCTCATTGCTGAAGACGACACGTCTCCATTCGTCCCTCCATTCACGCCTGTCGCGACACCACTGGAGGCGGGCTGCACGATGTTGGGGCGTGAGCGGAAGACGGCCTAACGGTGTGCGGGACCGTAGCCCAGCTTCATGGAGACGGTTGCGAATGGTCCTCGCCGATACCCCAGGAGCAACAGTGTCCCTAATTTGCTGGGAAGTGGCGGTGCGGTCCCCTACGGAACTGCGTAGGATCCTACGGTCTTAGCGTGCACCCGTGCGTCGCTGCGGTCCGGTCCCAGGTCGACGGGCACGTGCACCTTCCGCCGATCACTGGCGACAACATCGATGTACTGTGGAGACCTCACGTCCCACGTGTTGAGCAATTCGGCGGTACGTCCACCCGGCCTCCCGCATGCCCACTATACGCCCTCGCTCAGTCCGTCAACTGCACATACGGTTCACGTCCACGCTGTCGCGGCATGCTACCAGTGTTAAAGACTGCGATGGAGCTCCGTATGCCACGGCAAACTGGCTGACACTGACGGCGGCGGTGCACAAATGCTGCGCAGCTAGCGCCATTCGACGGCCAACACCGCGGTTCCTGGTGTGTCCGCTGTGCCGTGCGTGTGATCATTGCTTGTACAGCCCTTTCGCAGTGTCCGGAGCAAGTATGGTGGGTCTGACACACCGGTGTCAATGTGTTCTTTTTTCCATTTCCAGGAGTGTAGCTGCTGCAGATGCAGTGTGATGGGTCAGAGCCATACACCAAACACGATGGTCTTCTCTCTGTCCGTAATGCCATATGGCCGTCCGGAGCCTGGACACGTGGCCGTGCGTTCTAGAGACCACTGCTGCTCGCTGTCACGTACAGTGGCTACATTCCTGCAAAGTCTTTCTGCAGCATCGTAGAAGGAACATCTAGCTTGTCGTAGCCCTATTACACGACCACGTTCTAACTCAGTGAGGTGTTGATAATGGGGGTCTTCTTCGCCTTTAAGATATTCTTGACTAGAACCAACTCACCACGTCCAACCTCTAAGGAATTAACGAACACGACCGTTACAGCGTGTATTTGAAGTAAACCTGATCTGCATTCTCAATGCAACGCTAGTACGGCCATTCTTTGCGATTGCCGCGAATCTGTCCGTTGTAGAAACACACCTAACAAGTTACGTTTATGCCGCACATCTCCTTCTCGGTGTTGCGACCTTTTTTCCATCAATGTATTTCACTGTGCACTGAACGAACCTGCCCATTTCGTTGCGTTTGCTACATATTGTGCTGCAAATGACATCAAAGAAGCATTGATTGCGATAATACCGTTTCCAGCATCTACTAAAGCCACATATGTTTGTACGACTTAAAAGTTAACTTATTGAAAAAGAAATCGATTTAAGCATAATTGTTCGATAACTAGTGAGTGTGCTCTGAAAATGTTGGGAAGAAAAATGGTTTTATTAGTTTATTCCTAGCACATATTGGACATCCTATTCTTGAATTCCACTGCCTCATACATAAACAAGACTTGTCTGCAAACAGTGGTTACGCTTGCCTTTAGAGTATAGTGGGTGTAATCACAGAAATAATGAACCTGATGTCGTCACAAGCTTCTAATAAAAGAAAGATAGAGGAGTTGTTAGATAAAGTCAACTTGGTGTACAGTGGCGTACTGTTATATAACGATATTCGCTATTTGAGCCGCGGCAATGTACTTCAAAGATTCGTGGACTGTTTGAAGGAATCAGGATGGTTTTACAAAAATCTGGAAAAATTGTGCAATAGTCACAACTAATGTATGTTACGTGGCTTCCAAAACTCACGTCTTTTATGGAAATGTGCCAGTATTTTTGTGATTTGAATGTAAAACTTCAAGGAACAAACAAAACAGTTATTGCTACGAGAGATCCTATTGCGCTTTTAGGATAATAACAATAGTGTTTCGAAAAGCTAGAACTATGACGCAAATTTGAAAAAGTTACCAGCGATTTTGTTTCACACTAAAAACCATGTTGCAGATTCCAGTGTGGGCGTGGCCTGTGCCTCTTGAACCCCTTCCCCTTCTCAGACGCCTGTGCCTGCAGCATATGTACACTGAAGGGCCAAAGAAACTCATACAGCCTTGCGTATTCAAATACAGAGATATGTAAACAGGCATAATACGGTGCAGTGGTAGCAACGGCTGTATAAGACAACTAGATTTTCCAATACGACCATTTCATAGGTGTATCATGAAAATCAGGAACAGGTAAAACATCAGATCTCCGTCATCGCTGCGGCCGGAGAAAGATCCTGCAAGAACGTACCAAAGACGACTGAAGAGAATAGTTCAACCTGACAGAAGTGCAACTCTTCCACAAATTACTGCAGATTTCAATGCTGAGCCATCAACAACGGTCAGAATCCGAACCATTCAACGAAACATCACCGATATGGGCTTGCGGAGCCAAAGGCCCACTCGTGTACTCTTGATAATTGCACGACACAGCTTTACGCCTCGTCTGGGCCCGTCAGCATCGACACTGGATCGTTGATGACTAACGTGTTGCCTGGTCGGACGAGTCTCGTTTCAAATTGTATCGAGCAGATGGAGGTGTACGGATATGAAGACAACCTCATGAATCCATGGACCCTGCATGTCAGCAGGAGACTGTTCATGCCGGAGAAGGCTGTGTAATGGCGTGGAGCGTGATCAGTTGGGGCCCCTGACACGTCTAGATGCGATTATGACGACACGCACGCAAGCGCCGCGCGGGGTAGCCGCGCGGTCTCCTACACGTTGTCACGGTCCGCGCGGCTCCCCCAGACGGAGGTTCGAGTCCTCACTCGGGCATGGGTGTGTGTGTTGTCCTTAGCGAAGTTACTTTGATTATGTAGGGTGTAAGCCTAGGGACCGATGACCTCAGCAATTTGGTGCCATAGGAACTCACCCGTGATCTAGGGGTAGCGTCTTTGATTCATAATCAAAGTCTTCGGTCCCGGGTTCGATCCCCGCCGCTGCCTAAATTCCGATAAATAATCAACATTGGCGGCCGAAGACTTCCGGCATAAGACGTGAGCCTATTTCTGCCAACGACCTTGTCAACGGGGGCACTCTTGTCCTAGGGGTGGGAAATTGCCCCTATAGGCGGAAGAATCAGCAATGATCAACGACATGAGGATGCAGAAGGCAATGGAAACCACTGCATTAAAGACACGTAACGTGTATCCACAGGACATGTGGACTGTAATTGAAGAAGTGTCATGATGATCTCTCCATTGGCAAAAGATTCCGGAATAGTCCCCCATTCGGATCTCCGGGAGGGGACTGCCAAGTGGGAGGTTACCATGAGAAAAAGATTGAATAATCAACGAAAGGATAACGTTCTACAAGTCGGGGCTTGGAATGTCAGAAGCTTGAACGTGGTAGGGAAACTAGAAAATATGGAAAGGGAAATGCAAAGGCTCAATCTAGATACAGTAGGGGTCAGTGAAGTGAAGTGGAAGGAAGACAAGGATTTCTGGTCAGATGAGTATCGGGCAGAAAATGGTATAACAGGTGTAGGATTCGTTATGAATAGGAAGGTAGGGCAGAGGGTGTGTTACTGTGAACAGTTCAGTGACCGGGTTGTTCTAATCAGAATCGACAGCAGACCAACACCGACAACGATAGTTCAGGTATACATGCCGACGTCGCAAGCTGAAGATCAACAGATAGAGAAAGTGTATGAGGATATTGAAAGGGTAATGCAGTATGTAAAGGGGGACGAAACTCTAATAGTCATGGGCGACTGGACTGCAGTTGTAGGGGAAGGAGTAGAAGAAAAGGTTACAGGAGAATATGGGCTTGGGACAAGGAATGAAAGAGGAGAAAGACTAATTGAGTTCTGTAACAAGTTACAGCTAGTAATGGCGAATACCCTGTTCAAGAATCACAAGAGGAGGAGGTACACTTGGAAAAGGCCGGGAGATACGGGAAGATTTCAATTAGATTACATCATGGTCAGACAGAGATTCCGAAATCAGATACTGGATTGTAAGGCGTACCCAGGAGCAGATATAGACTCAGATCACAATATAGTTGTGATGAAGAGTAGGCTGAAGTTCAAGACATTAGTCAGGAAGAATCAATACGCAAAGAAGTGGGATACGGAAGTACTAAGGAATGACGAGATACGTTTGAAGTTCTCTAACGCTATAGATACAGCAATAAGGAATAGCGCAGTAGGCAGTACAGTTGAAGAGGAATGGACATCTCTAAAAAGGGCCATCACAGAAGTTGGGAAGGAAAACATAGGTACAAAGAAGGTCGCTCGAAGAAACCATGGATAACAGAAGAAATACTTCACGAAAGGAGGAAGTACAAACATGTTCCGGGAAAATCAGGAATACAGAAATACAAGTCGCTGAGGAACGAAATAAATAGGAAGTGCTGGGAAGCAAAGACGAAAAAATGTGAAGACATCGAAAAAGATATGATTGTAGGAAGGACAGACTCAGCATACAGAAAAATCAAAACAACCTTTGGTGACATTAAAAGCAACGGTGGTAACATTAAGAGTGCAACGGGAATTCCACTGTTAAATGCAGAGGAGAGAGCAGATAGGTGGAAAGAATACATTGAAAGCCTCTATGAGGGTGAAGATTTGTCTGATGTGATAGAAGAAGAAACAGGAGTCGATTTAGAAGAGATAGGGGATCCAGTATTAGAATCGGAATTTAAAAGAGCTTTGGAGGGCTTACGGTCAAATAAGGCAGAAGGGATAGATAACATTCCATCAGAATTTCTAAAATCATTGGGGAAAATGGCAACAAAACGACTATTCACGTTGGTGTGTAGAGTATATGAGTCTGGCGATATACCATCTGACTTTCGGAAAAGCATCATCCACACAATTCCGAAGACGGCAAGAGCTGACAAGTGCGAGAATTATCGCACAATCAGCTTAACAGCTCATGCATCGAAGCTGCTTACAAGAATAATATACAGCAGAATGGAAAAGAAAATTGAGAATGCGCTAGGTGACGATCAGTTTGGCTTTAGGAAAAGTAAAGGGACGAGAGAGGCAATTCTGACGTTACGGCTAATAATGGAAGCAAGGCTAAAGAAAAATCAAGACACTTTCATAGGATTTGACGACCTGGAAAAAGCGTTCGACAATATAAAATGGTGCAAGCTGTTCGAGATTCTGAAAAAAGTAGGGGTAAGCTATAGGGAGAGACGGGTCATATACAATATGTATAACAACCAAGAAGGAATAATAAGAGTGGACGATCAAGAACGAAGTGCTCGTATTAAGAAGGGTGTAAGACAAGGCTGTAGCCTTTCGCCCCTACTCTTCAATCTGTACATCGAGGAAGCAATGATGGAAATAAAAGAAAGGTTCAGGAGTGGAATTAAAATACAAGGTGAAAGGATATCAATGATACGATTCGCTGATGACATTGCTATCCTGAGTGAAAGTGAAGAAGAATTAAATGATCTGCTGAACGGAATGAACAGTCTAACGAGTACATAGTACGGTTTGAGAGTAAATCGGAGAAAGACGAAGGTAATGAGAAGTAGTACAAATGAGAACAGCGAGAAACTTATCAGGATTGATGGTCACGAAGTCAATGAAGTTACGGAATTCTGCTACCTAGGCAGTAAAATAACCCATGACGGACGGAGCAAGGAGGACATCAAAAGCAGACTCGCTATGGCAAAAAAGGCATTTCTGGCCAAGAGAAGTCTACTAATATCAAATACCGGCCTTAATTTGAGGAAGAAATTTCTGAGGATGTACGTCTGGAGTACAGCATTGTATGGTAGTGAAACATGGACTGTGGGAAAACCGGAACAGAAGAGAATAGAAGCATTTGAGATGAGGTGCTATACACGAATGTTGAAAATTAGGTGGACTGATAAGGTAAGGAATGAGGAGGTTCTACGAAGAATCGGAGAGGAAAGGAATATGTGGAAAACACCGATAAGGAGAAGGGACAGGATGATAGGACATCTGCTAAGACATTAGGGAATGACTTCCATGGTACTAGAGGGAGCTGTAGAGGGCAAAAACTGTAGAGGAAGACAGAGATTGGAATACGTCAAGCAAATAATTGAGGACGTAGGTTGCAAATGCTACTCTGAGATGAAGAGGTTAGCACAGGAAAGGAATTCGTGGCGGGCCGCATCAAACCAGTCAGTAGACTGATGACGAAAAAAAAAAGAACTTACCGCAAAATTCCAGTTTACGTACGTAAGCATCCTGCCTGGTCACCTGCAACCATTCGTGTCTATTGTGCATTCCGACGGCCTTGGGCAATTCCGGCAGGACAATGCGATGCCGCACACGTCCAGGATTGCTGCAGAGTGGATCCAAGAACATTCTTATGAGTTTAAACACTTCCGCTGGGCACTAAAGTCCCCAGACATGAACATTAGGGAGCATATCTGGGATGCCTTGCAACATGCTGATCAGAAGAGTACTCCACCACCTCGTACTCTTACGGATTTATGGGCAGCCCTGCGGGATTCATGGTGTCCATTCCTTCCAGCACTACTTCACGCCGGCCGGAGTGGCCGAGCGGTTCTAAGTGCTACAGTCTGGAACCGTGCGATCCCTACGGTCACAAGTTCGAATCCTGCCTCGGGCATGGATGTGTGTGATGTCCTTAGCTTAGTTAGGTTTAAGTAGTTCTATGTTCTAGGGGACCGATGACGACAGCAGTTAAGTCCCATAGTGCTCAGAGCCATTTGAACCAGCCACTACTTCAAACATTAGACGAGTCCAAGACACGTCGTGTTGCGGCACGTCCGCGTGCTCGCGTGGCCCTACACGATAGTAGGCAGCTGTACCATTTTATTTGGCTCTTCAGTGTATGACGAATCTGGGAACGTTATTTTCAACACTTATCGCCAAATACCACAGAACGTGCGTCCTTGTCACCACATTATCTAGGAATCCTGCAACGAAGTGACATCTAACCAAGCGGAGAATTTTGTAAAACGGGGCTAAACGCCATCACACCCCTAGTTGAGAAAGTAATATTTCATCTCTTTTTGATTTAAAATAAAATGTTCCAATGATAATATTCTAATCTGTTCATTTGTGATACTGTTATCGCTGTGACAGGTAATAACATATGAACGTTGTTTTTGCCTCTCAACCATCCCTAAAATTTTTCTAATTACTGGCAAACGAATACTTACCCATGCTCCCATACGTTCGGTACATTAACTGTCGCGGATTATGAATTCTTGTGCAGGAAATAAATATTTTTCTGTATGTGATGTGCCGTCTGCCATTATACGACGTTTGCACCAACGCACTACAAACTACTTCGACCTGAATGGTCGACAACCGCAGCCCGTCTGGTCTACACATGTTCGGAACTGGTTTGTTTAGCATATTACAGTCGCTTCATTGGTGAGGATACTGCAGAGTATTTAGGGTGAGTGCATTTCTGGATCGAATCATAATTCAATATCATCGGTACTATATCCTTGGGGTAAGTATATCTAATAATAGAAAATGACGGTATCTCATTTTCTCGATACTTCTTTTTGTATGCTTCATTAACGGTACAGCGCCTGTATGTGAGTACAGTTTTATTGATTTTGGGTTGGTCGGTAAATTTAATTTCGCTCTTTTGCCTCAGAATCTTACACGTGGAATTACTGTTAATAACACAACTGAGTTTATTTAGTGTAACATAACGATATTAGATCATTACTTTTTACCCTATTTAAATTTTTTGCTAACATTTCCGATGTGTTGTATATTGAAGTGGATGACAACTTCATTTTCGCTTAATGCGTCTTTGGGCATTGCTGAGTTTTTCTCATTGTTTCGCTAGGAAACTGTCGTACCTACAGAGTATTTACTTAATCCAGCAATATGTGTATCACGGATTCATGGGATTAAGTCTCAAACCTCTTACTTATTGTTTGCTTATAATGGGTCTCAGGGAGTTACTAATTGCGTCTGTCTGTAAAGAGTTGTTACAGCGCATTTCAGTAAAAATGCATTTTGAATCTCTGCGTATTAATCTAATTTATTGGACACAGTTCCTGCGTTTTCGTTAGGGTCTACAGTAGATTTCCGTAGCACGAGTTTGTTTTGAAAGCTAGTGACCGCTTGTCGGCGTTAGTCAGCCATTCAGTGATACAGCTGTAGCCAGCCGAGACACAAGCAGCAACAGGGAAGTAACCGATATTGTGACATTCGTGAGTTCCTAACCAGGAGCAACTTTTGTATCATCTGTGTGCTTTAATAGTTTAGTTTCTTGAGTTTCTGCGTATTAATTTAATATCTAATAGCCATAGTTCTCGCGTTTTCGTTTGCGTCGGAAAGTAAACCGATTTTGTGACATATTACAAGTTCCTCATCAAGGGTGAATTATTTACTTTCACCTGAGTGTTAGATTTTTGAATCTCTGGGTATTAATTGTTGTGGCGTAACAAGACAGCCACGCCACTTGGAAGTAGCCAAAGGCACGCGTTAAGCTCACGCAGATGGGCGTGAGGTCTGAAACAGGATACGTAATGAATGCTATAAAGAAAAGTACGTAGCTTCTGTAATACTTAACTTTAATCCATCATTTGTATACAGCGTTCTTGATTATACAAGTGAGACTCTCTCTAGAAATGGTTAATGGCGCCTTGCTAGGTCGTAGCCATGGACTTAGCTGAAGGCTATTCTAACTCTCTCTCGGCAAATGAGAGAAAGGCTTCGTCGGTGTAGTCGCTAGCAAAGTCTTCGTACAACTGGGGCGAGTGCTAGTACGTCTCTCTAGACCTGCCGTGTGGTGGCGCTCGGTCTGAAATTACTGACAGTGGCGACACGCGGGTCCAACATGTACTAATGGACCGCGGCCGATTTAAAGCTACCACCTAGCAAGTGTGGTGTCTGGAGGTGACACCACATTAATCTAATTTATCAGACAGTTCTTGCGTTTTCGTCAGGATCTACAGTAGAGTGGAGCAAGACGTGCCGATGGTCCGTTTATCTACATAGTTCAGTTTTCCACGGTCTTTAGTGCGGACAGGGACTGAGACTGTTGTGTGAGGATGAGAGCCGAGTTGGTGACACTTCGCTCTCAGCTTCAGGCTGTGATGACTTCGGTTACACAACTTGAGGCTGCAGTGGATGGGCGCCACTGTCGTGGGCCGGCCGTGGGGATCCAACGGACGTCCAGCACGACCGAGTCCTCCGATCGGTCCTCACTGGTGGCCAGCCCAGTTACTACTCACACTGAGGTTGATCCCTCACATGTGGTCGAGTGGGAGGTCGCCCCAGGGCATAGCAGGCAGCTAAAGGCTTCCCAGGTGCCCACACGTAAGGCCTCCCCGGTTTGTCTGACAAACAGGTTCCAGGTGCTGTCTTGGCTCTGACACTGTCGCTGAGCCAGATGCTGTACCCTGTCCTGTTTCAGAGGAAACCTCTCAGCCTGCAACATCCGGACAAGCATAGAGTGTGGGATTATTGATACACTCCTGGAAATTGAAATAAGAACACCGTGAATTCATTGTCCCAGGAAGGGGAAACTTTATTGACACATTCCTGGGGTCAGATACATCACATGATCACACTGACAGAACCACAGGCACATAGACACAGGCAACAGAGCATGCACAATGTCGGTACTAGTACAGTGTATATCCACCTTTCGCAGCAATGCAGGCTGCTATTCTCCCATGGAGACGATCGTAGAGATGCTGGATGTAGTCCTGTGGAACGGCTTGCCATGCCATTTCCACCTGGCGCCTCAGTTGGACCAGCGTTCGTGCTGGACGTGCAGACCGTGTGAGACGACGCTTCATCCAGTCCCAAACATGCTCAATGGGGGACAGATCCGGAGATCTTGCTGGCCAGGGTAGTTGACTTACACCTTCTAGAGCACGTTGGGTGGCACAGGATACATGCGGACGTGCATTGTCCTGTTGGAACAGCAAGTTCCCTTGCCGGTCTAGGAATGGTAGAACGATGGGTTCGATGACGGTTTGGATGTACCGTGCACTATTCAGTGTCCCCTCGACGATCACCAGTGGTGTACGGCCAGTGTAGGAGATCGCTCCCCACACCATGATGCCGGGTGTTGGCCCTGTGTGCCTCGGTCGTATGCAGTCCTGGTTGTGGCGCTCACCTGCACGGTGCCAAACACGCATACGACCATCATTGGCACCAAGGCAGAAGTGACTCTCATCGCTGAAGACGACACGTCTCCATTCGTCCCTCCATTCACGCCTGTCGCGACACCACTGGAGGCGGGCTGCAAGATGTTGGGGCGTGAGCGGAAGACGGCCTAACGGTGTGTGGGACCTTAGCCCAGCTTCATGGAGACGGTTGCGAATGGTCCTCGCCGATACCCCAGGAGCAACAGTGTCCCTAATTTGCTGGGAAGTGGCGGTGCGGTCCCCTACGGCACTGCGTAGGATCCTACGGTCTTGGCGTGCATCCGTGCGTCGCTGCGGTCCGGTACCAGGTCGACGGGCACGTGCACCTTCCGCCGACCACTGGCGACAACATCGATGTACTGTGGAGACCTCACGCCCCACGTGTTGAGCAATTCGGCGGTACGTCCACCCGGCCTCCCGCATGCCCACTATACGCCCTCGCTCAAAGTCCGTCAACTGCACATACGGTTCACGTCCACGCTGTCGCGGCATGCTACCAGTGTTAAAGACTGCGATGGAGCTCCGTATGCCACGGCAAACTGGCTGACACTGACGGCGGCAGTGCACAAATGCTGCGCAGCTAGCGCCATTCGACGGCCAACACCGCGGTTCCTGGTGTGTCCGCTGTGCCGTGCGTGTGATCATTGCTTGTACAGCCCTCTCGCAGTGTCCGGAGCAAGTATGGTGGGTCTGACACACCGGTGTCAATGTGTTCTTTTTTCCATTTCCAGGAGTGTAGTTGGGAGCTCCAACGTTAGGCGCGTTATGGGTCCCCTTAGGGACTTGGCTGACAAGAAGGGAAAGAAAACCAACGTGCACTCTGTGTGCATAACGGATGGAGTCTTTCCAGATGTGGACGAGTCCTCCCGGACGTCATTAAGAGCACAGGGTGCAGGCAGTTGATGTTGGCTGCTCACGTCAGTACCAATGATGTGTGTCACTTTGGGTCAAAAGAGAGCGGCTAACAGAAGTGGTAGAGGCTGCCAGTCTTGTTTGCAAGATGAAAGCAGAGCTGACCGTTTGCATCATAGTTGACAGGACCAATTGCGGACCTCTGGTACAGAGCCGAGTGGAGGGACTGAATCAGAGACTCAGACGGTTCTGCGACCGTGTAGGCTGCAGATTACTCGACTTGCGCTAAAGGTTGGTTGGGTTTCGGGTTCCGCTGAATAGGTCTGGTGTCCACTATACAGGAGGCGGCTACACGGGTAGCTGGGCCTTTGTGGCGTGGATTGAGCGGTTTTTTAGCTTAGAGGGTCTCGGGAAAACACAACAAGGGCTTTAGTCACAAAGGGTGCAGGCCGAACACAGGAAGAACGTAGATACAGGAACCACTGGTATAACAGTTGTAAATTGTCTTAGCCGTGTTGGGAAAGTACCAGAGCTCCAAGCGCTAATAGGAAGCACTGATGCTCAAATCGTTATAGGCACTGAAAGCTGGCTAAAGCCGGACATAAGCTCAGCCGAAAATTTTGCGAAGAACCTAACTGTGTTCCGATAGGATAAGCTAACCACGGTTGGCGGTTGCGTGTTTGTTGCTGTTACAAGTAGTTTATCTAGCCGCGAAATTGAAGTAGATAGTTCCTGTGAGTCAGTATGGGCAGAGGTCATTGTTGTCAACCGGAATAAAATAATAATTGCATCCTTTTACCAACCTCACAATTAAGATGATACAGTTGCTGAAAGGTTAAAAAAACTTGAGTTTGATATCAAACACATACCCGACTCATACGATTATACTTTGTGGTGACTAATTTACCCTCGGTATGTTGACGAAAATACATGTTTAATTTCGGAGGTACGCATAAAACATCATCCGAAATTGTGCTAAACGCGTTCTCTGAAAATTATTTCGAGCAGTTAGTTCATGAGCCCACGCGAATAGTAAACGGTTGTGAAAAACACACTTGATCTCTTAGCAACAAATAATCCTGAGTTAATAACGAGCATCAAAACGGATACCGCTATTAGTGAACACAGATTTGTCGTAGCGAGACTACATATTGTAACCCCCAAATCCTCTAAAAATAAGACAAAAATATACCTATTCAAAAAAGCACATAAATATTCACTTGACTCCTTCCTGAGAGACAATCTCCACTCTTTACAAATTAATTTTGTAAGTGTAGACCAGATGTGGCTTGAATTCAAAGAAGTATTATCAGCATCAATTGAGAGATTTATACTAAATAAATTAACAAACAACAGAGCTGATCATCCTCGGTACACAAAACGGGTCAACGGGTCAGAACACTGTTGCAGAAACAACGAAACAAACACTCCAAATTTAGACAGACGCAAAATCTCCAAGATTGGCGATCTTTTACAAAAGCTCGAAATTTAGCGCGAACTTCAGTGCGAGATGCTTATAGCAGTTTCCACAACGAAACTGTCTCGAAATCTAGCAGAAAATCCAAAGAGATTCTGGTCGAATGTGGAGTATGTTAGCGGCAAGAAACAATCAGTGCCTTCTCTGCGCGATAGAAATGGAGATACTACCGAAGACATTGCTGCCAAATCAGAGTTACTAAACACAGCCTCCCGAAATGCCTTCACAAAAGAAGACGGAGTAAATATTGCAGAATTCGAATCAAGAACAGCTGCCAACATGAGTATCGTAGAAATAAACATCCTCTGAATACTGAACCAACATAAATCACTCAATAAAACCCAGTCTTCTGGTACAGACTGTAAATCAGTTAGGATCCTTACAGAGTATACTGATGCATTAGCTCCATAATTAATCATATACAACCGTTCGCTCGACAAAAGATCCGTACCCAGACTGGAAAGTTGCACAGGTCACACCAATATTCAAGAAAGGTGGTAGGAGTAATCCAATAAATTACAGGCCCATATCATTAACGTCTATACGCAGCAGGATTCTGGAACATATATTGTGTTCGAATATTATGAATTACCTCGAAGAAAGCGGTCTATTGACAGACAGTCGACATGGGTTTAGGAAACATCGTTCTTGTTAAACACAAGCTCTGTTCGCTTGAAGTATTGAGTGCCATTGACAAGAGATTTCAGATCGATTCCGTATTTCTGAATTTCCGGAAGACTTTTGACACTGCACCACACAAGCGGCTTTTAGTGAAATTGCGTGCTTATGGAATATCGTCTCATTTATGTGACTGGATTTCTGACTTCCTGTCAGAGAGGTCAAAGTTCGTAGTAAGTGACGGAACGTCATCGAGTAAAACGGAAGTGATTTCTGGCGTTATAGGCCCTTTGCTGTTCCTTATGTATATAAACGATTTGGGAGACGCTGTCGTTTGTCGACTGATAAAGCCATCAATAGATCAAATGAAATTGCAAAACGATTTAGGAAAGATATTTCAATGGTGCCAAAATTGGCAATTGACCCTAAATAACGAAAAGTGTGAGGTCATCCACATGAGTGCTAAAATGAATTCTTTAAACTTCGATTACACGATAAATCAGTCAAATCTAAAGACCGCAAAGTCAACTAAATACCTAGGAATTACAATTACGAACAACTTAAATTGGAAGGAACACACAGAAAATGTTGTGGGGTAGGCTAATCAAAGACTGCGTTTTGTTGCCGGGACACTTAAAGAATGTAACAGAGCTACTAAGGAGACCGCCTACACTGAGCTTGTCTGTCCTCTTTTAGAATGCTGCTGCACGGTGTGGGATCCTTAGCTGATAGGACTGACGGAGTACATCGAAAAAGTACAAAGAAGGGCAGCACGATTTATATTATCGCGCAATATCGGAGAGAGTCACTGAAATGATACGATGCTTCAAATATTTACTGTTGGTAATGAAATGATTTTACAAACGTTCAAATGGGACTTTTTACAATAACCTTACAACTAGCATTGCGCAAACATACCTTCAGAAGTCTTGAGTTTCTAAAAAAAAAATCAATAATATTTGTTCCTCTTTTGGTAATAGTTAGCTGATGTCTCTGTAAATCCGTGTATAGTGTCTTGTAAATCATAGCTTGTGGCTGCCAGGCACACTGCTCCTCTCAACCTCTCGCTTCAGACCTGCTACCGACTCGCTTCACATCTCGCTTACCACTGACATCCTACGAACGCTAAAGTGCGGTCTCTCCCTCCAACAATGCTTTCTAGCGCAGACAATCCCTGCTACCATTGCAAAATGTATCAATGCGCGTACTTCCCCGCTCTTTTCTTAAAATGTATCCATACGCGGTCTCTCCCGCCCTTTTTAAAATGATATCAATGTGCGGACTCTCCCGCCAACAGTACTTTGGTGCAGACGTTCTCTGCTACCACAATTATTTCCAAAATGCCAATTTTAATTATTCCTACTTAATCCTATTAATAAAATATAAACATCTTTCATAAATTGTGGTTTGACAATACACAATAGAAATATACACGTCTTACAAGGTGTTCATTCTTTCCCCGCGCTGCACGAGATTGGAATAATAGAGAATTGTGAAGGTGGTTCGATGAACCCTCTGCCAGGCACTTAAATGTGATGCAGAGTACCCATGTAGATGTAGATTCGTTTCTACGTCTTATTTCAGTGAGGAAGCAAGGTATTCAATGGCTGATCCGTTCATCGTTGCTCTGGATTTGATGGTTTCGACTGCAAGACGTTGAACTCCCTACGGCTTGGCCGACCCTACCTCTCGGCCCTCTCGTCGCGAAGATATTTTAGCTAGGTTGCGAGTTGGGCACTGTCTTATTAGCCATCGCCACTTGTTACGTGGTGATTCGCCACCACTCTGTGCTCATTGTCATCACGCTTTGACGGTGCGCCATTTCCTGGCACAATGCCCTTTTTTTAACCGCTTACGTTCTACTGTGTTTGCCGTCTCAGTTATCGGCCGTTTTAGCGAACGATGCGCTTGCAGCCGACCGCGTTTTACTTTTTACCCATCGTAGCAGTATGGTAAAGGACGTTTAATCTTTGCATGAAATGTATTCGCAGTTGCGAAAATGGATTACCATCAGCTGTACAACGGAATGACAATGAAAATTTGTGCCGGACCGGGACTCGAACCCGGATTTCTCGCTTAGCGAGAGCGGTTGCCTTACTGTTGGGCTACCCGAGCACCACTCACTGCCCGACCCAAACTTCCATATGTCCTCACTCATATGTCCACCATCTGTGCTCCTACATCCATTACGTACATTCTCGTACAAGGGGGACATTTTATTTGAAGGTCGCTTGCATTTCGTAAGGGCTGTAGTCGTCGCAATGCCTGTGAAGGAACAGTTCGTCGTAATTCGGCGTAACACAGGCACTGCAATATCGTATTTAATCTTTAGTTCGGGACCTCCGCAGTCTCTACTGCTTTTTTGCGGACTTTTCTCTAAGGGGAAGTCCTTGTTTTTTAGCTCTCTTCTGTCGATTGGGCTTAAAATATAGTCGGTTTTATCTTCTTTTACTTGTTGATGTTCTAAGGTCATGATCTGGTCGCTTATGACCTCCCTTGTTTTTGCTCCTTAAAACAAAAGAAAAAAGGGATTTCATCAGATATGCGCGTTTAAGAGGCAGCATCAAGGAAGTTCAAAGCGCTTATATTCAGTTTTTTTTTCCTCTGAAGGTGCAACAAATCATAGCGATGTAGGAAATGGGAAAAAATCTTTGAAGACAATGTGGGTACTTTGTGACTATATTCCCCCCCTCCCTCCCCCCCCCCCCAACCGGGCCCCCGCTTCTGTTTTCAAGCTTTAGGTGAGTGTATGAGGAGATGAGAGGGCTGTAGGCGAAATACCCTGCTCAGGGTACGATTTTGCAGCGTACATGATGAATAGTTTGTGCTTAGCTCAGAGGTTCTGTGGCAATACCCACCATCCGGCGGTGAGCCGTTTACGCAATGAGTATCGCGTAGGACTACGATACTATTCTAGATTCTCACCCGAGATTTCTTGAGTAAGCCTCGTACTACCTCTGTCTTTCTTGAGTATGCCTAGTACTGTCTCTGCCCTACAAATGTGTGCCTCAACCCTCTACTTACTGTAACTGTAAAAAATATAAAATAAGGTACACAATTTTTACTTCAATGCTTTATATGTTATTGAATTAATAGCAAATCATTTTATCTAAAAAATGGTCCAAAGTAATTGAAATGCATATAATGTTCAGAAGACATGCAAACCCCGGTAAGGTTATACAGGCGAAGTACATTAGCGACTGGTAAGTCCCAACAGAGTCCTACAGCTAGAATTATTGCTTCTGATGATACTTATAAAAACAGTTTTTTCTTCATTAACACACAAAAAATATTACACTCTGATCACATTGAATGAGGTCTAGATTCTATTTTCGTAGATGAGTAAAATTCACATTTGCCTTCTGAACTGACATGTTGGCCACTTACATCCTGCATTCTAAAACGGATGTCGTTTCATGCCGAAAACGCTGTCTTTCTTTTGAGTTGAAAGAAGACAATTTTAATCCTTTTTGGGTATTTCTTGATTTCTGGACATTTGCTTTGCAAGTGTGATTAGACCAAGAGCAGTTCTACGTTCGAAGTCAATGGAAGCATACCTCTTCCGTCACAGTATGAAATATAGGAATTGACGTCATTTTGTCCATTGCATAAAACCTCTGTTGATCCATTGTGCGTAAGGGACAGCTGCATGTCAAACATTTTCCAAGGAAAATCGCCAAAAAGCCGTATGTTTTGAGAAGCTGTTTTATTTGGACAACCAGTTTCGTCATCTCAGTAATGCCATCTTCAGGCAACTATACACTCCATGTATAGACAATAAGACATAGCGGTACTTGCATAACGGGAACCATCAATATCTAAATTCCTTGAATTCGTTTTTAGAGTGTTTGCTTTGAAGACTCGAGGACAACTTGTTGTCAAGTCTTCAAAGTAAACACTGTAAAAAATAATTCACGGAATCTAGAAATTGATCGCTCCCATTATGCAAGTACCGATATATCTTATTGTCTATACATTGAGTGTATAGGTGCCTGAAGATAGCATTACTGAGATGACGAAACTGGTTGTCTAAATAAAGTAACTTCTCAGAACATACGGCATTTGGTGATTTTCCTTGGTAAAAAATTGCGTCAAACAGTCTGTACCAATAATTTTACGATACTATTTCATACGGAGACCTCGACACGTCACCTTTATCTAAGCTGTCCATGTGTTTACAATAATCTTGTACAACTGTCAGTTCCCCCCTCCCCCAATCTTTGTTCCATCTTTCTGGGATCTGGATACACTGCGTACTTCATTTCCATGATGATTTGAAGGAAAGTGAAGTCACAGCCTTGGAGCTCACGGGACTCCTGAATCCCAATCATGTTTTATGTCATAAATGTATATTAAAAGCGTACTGCGTTGATTTTGATAAAAATTAACGTTAGCAAGTATAAAAGTAACTACATATTACTCGTCTCAGTTCACAAATACATCTTACTTTTATTTACGTAACATTGCACCGTTGTTTCCCACACCAAGGATCCATTTGCATTACAGATAAGTATACGGTTCAGTATGTTCCTCAGATGACAGAACGTTGATCATAAAAATTGAACAACCAGGAAAGATACAAATAACAGACACAGGTTCGTCCTTCCATACTGCTTCAATTCTATGCCGGAGTGTATCAGTCGCAGACGAGTGGTGGTACTCCAGTGTCTTCGCAGCTATGACCAGCGGCAAGACACAGTCATTACCCTCACTGCTAGATACTAATGACAATATTACCGATGACAGCGCCATTAAAGCGGAGTTATTAAACAGGATTTTCGAAAATTCCTTCACCAAAGCAGACTAAGTAAATGTTCCAGAATTTTAATCAAGAAGAGCTGCCAAGTGGCTCTTAGAAGTAGATACCCCCGTGTAGCGAAGCAGATTAAATCGCTTAATAGACGCAAGTCTTCCTATTCAAATTGTATATCAGTCAGGTTCCTTTCAGAGTACGCTGACAGGATAGCTCCGTACTTAGTAATCTCGTACAACGGATCGCTCGATGATAGATGCGAACCCAGAGACTGAAATTGCACTGCTCAGACTAATACTCTCCTAACAAGAAACTTCCAATGAAACTGCGTGTCTATGTAATACCGCCTCACTTGTGCGGCTGGATTCGTAATTTCCTGCCACAAAGGTTGCCGTACGTAGTAATCGAAGGAATTTGATCGAGTAAAACAGAAGTGATTTCCGACTTTCGCTGAGGAAATTTTGTAGGCCCTATGCCGTTCTTCATCAGATAAACAGTTCAGGAGACAATATAAGCAGACCTCAGATTGTTTGTAGATGATGCTGCCTTTTACCGTGTAGTATAAAGCATTCATCAGGTCAAATCCAACTGCAAAATTAAAATGGTTCAAATCGCTCTGAGCACTATGGGACTTAACATCTGAGGTCATCAGTCCCCTAGAACGTAGAACTACTTAAACCTAATTAACCTAAGGACATCACACACATCCATGCCCGAGGCAGGATTCGAACCTACGACCGTAGCACTCGCGCGGTTCCAGACTGAAGCGCCTAGAACCGCTCGGCCACAGAGGCCGGCAATTGCAAAATGACTTAGACAGGATATCTGTATGGTGCGAAAAGTGGCAGTTGACTCTAAACAAGGAATAGTGTGAGGTCGTCCCTGTGAGTACTAAAACACTTAAGTTAAATTTCGGTTACACGAGATAAGCACAAATCTAAAGACTGTCAATTCAAATAAATGCCTAGGGATTACAATTACGAACAACTTAAATTGGAATGATCGCGTAGATGTGGTGTGGTGGAAGCAAAACAAAGACTACGTTTTATTGGCAGAACACTTAGAAGGTGCAGCACGTCCACTGAAGAGACTGCCTGCACTACGCTTGCCGTCCTGTGTAGAGTATTGCTATGCAGTATGGGGTCCTTATCAAATAGGATTGACAGGGGACATTGAAGACGTCCAAACAAGGGAAGCTCAAATCAAATGGTTCAAATGGCTCTGAGCACTATGGGACTTAACATCTATGGTCATCAGTCCCCTAGAACTTAGAACTACTTAAACCTAACTAACCTAAGGACAGCACACAACACCCAGCCATCACGAGGCAGAGAAAATCCCTGACCCCGCCGGGAATCGAACCCGGGAACCCGGGCGTGGGAAGCGAGAACGCTACCGGACGACCACGAGATGCGGGCACGGGAAGCTCGTTTTGTATTGCCGCGAAATAGGGGAGTGAGTGTACCGGATATGATAAGCGACTTGCGGTGGCGATCATTAAAACAAAGGCGTTTACTTTTCCCGAAAGTTCTATCACGAACATCTTCCCATGAAAACTAAAATATTTTACTGATGCCGTCCTATGTGGGAAGAAATGATCATAATGAAATACAAAATGTAGAGCTCCTACGGAAAAATGTAAGTCTTCGGTCTTCCCACGGGAAGTTCGAGGGTGGAGGCGTAAAAAATAGGCTGAAGGAGTTCAATGAACCCTCCGCAGTGCCCTCAGTGTTAATTAGAGAATAATGCAGCTGTAGATGTTTTCGGTGGGTGAGATATTTGGAGAATATGTTGGCTAGGGTGAAAGGTCAAATACCCTCCAACCGCATGGTGCTTTTGAGATACTGCATGGCGTTGAGTACGGGGTTCTGAACCCATCGATTCCCTATCTGCGTAACAGTCGTGGGATCCCGACCAACGATATACCGTATACTTGCTGCGGATTGAACCTGAACCTGCCGAATTCCGAAATTTCTAGCATATACTTCCATATCTTCTCATAAACATTCAACGCTGAAACGTGATTTTCGAACGAGTAACCCGCTCAATAATCTTTTATATACGGAATGCGGAGGCGTTAATCTACTCACTAGTGCAACCGCACTCAAATCATGTGCATATCGAATCACGTCGTACACTTCATTTTGATTTGACTTTTCCCGCATGTCGCGTTAACGTATTGCAGTTTCAATGACCAGTATTGTAGTTATTAACATCTAGCTTTATATTGTGGCATATTAATTATAATTAAATTATAATTTTCCATATGGGATACAGGCCCTGATATCCGATAATAAAGGCAATTACGGCGACCGCTGCTATCCTGCAGCAGCTATTTGAATGGTTTTGTATACACTTGATCACGCAGTATATTGGGATTCATACATTGTGACGACGTATCTTTGGCGTGGTTACATTCCAGCCACTGTGAAAGTGCAGTTACAGATAAGAATAAAGAAGATGATACTTGCTTGGCTGTCATCGGCCAATTTTCTATTTGTAACCCTAAAGAATTTGGATAATGAATGCAGTGGAAATTACACTCCTGGAAATTGAAATAAGAACACCGTGAATTCATTGTCCCAGGAAGGGGAAACTTTATTGACATATTCCTGGGGTCAGATACATCACATGATCACACTGACAGAACCACAGGCACATAGACACAGGCAACAGAGCATGCACAATGTCGGCACTAGTGCAGTGTATATCCACCTTTCGTAACAATGCAGGCTGCTATTCTCCCATGGAGACGATCGTAGAGATGCTGGATGTAGTCCTGTGGAACGGCTTGCCATGCCATTTCCACCTGGCGCCTCAGTTGGACCAGCGTTCGTGCTGGACGTGCAGACCGCGTGAGACGACGCTTCATCCAGTCCCAAACATGCTCAATGGGGGACAGATCCGGAGATCTTGCTGGCCAGGGTAGTTGACTTACACCTTCTAGAGCACGTTGGGTGGCACGGGATACATGCGGACGTGCATTGTCCTGTTGGAACAGCAAGTTCCCTTGCCGGTCTAGGAATGGTAGAACGATGGGTTCGATGACGGTTTGGATGTACAGTGCACTATTCAGTGTCCCCTCGACGATCACCAGTGGTGTACGGCCAGTGTAGGAGATCGCTCCCCACACCATGATGCCGGGTGTTGGCCCTGTGTGCCTCGGTCGTATGCAGTCCTGATTGTGGCGCTCACCTGCACGGCGCCAAACACGCATACGACCATCATTGGCACCAAGGCAGAAGCGACTCTCATCGCTGAAGACGACACGTCTCCATTCGTCCCTCCATTCACGCCTGTCGCGAGACCACTGGAGGCGGGCTGCAAGATGTTGGGGCGTGAGCGGAAGACGGCCTAACGGTGTGCGGGACCGTAGCCCAGCTTCATGGAGACGGTTGCGAATGGTCCTCGCCGATACCCCAGGAGCAACAGTGTCCCTAATTTGCTGGGAAGTGGCGGTGCGGTCCCCTACGGCACTGCGTAGGATCCTACGGTCTTGGCGTGCATCCGTGCGTCGCTGCGGTCCGGTCCCAGGTCGACGGGCACGTGCACCTTCCGCCGACCACTGGCGACAACATCGATGTACTGTGGAGACCTCACGCCCCACGTGTTGAGCAATTCGGCGGTACGTCCACCCGGCCTCCCGCATGCCCACTATACGCCCTCGCTCAAAGTCCGTCAACTGCACATACGGTTCACGTCCACGCTGTCGCGGCATGCTACCAGTGTTAAAGACTGTGATGGAGCTCCGTATGCCACGGCAAACTGGCTGACACTGACGGCGGCGGTGCACAAATGCTGCGCAGCTAGCGCCATTCGACGGCCAACACCGCGGTTCCTGGTGTGTCCGCTGTGCCGTGCGTGTGATCATTGCTTGTACAGCCCTCTCGCAGTGTCCGGAGCAAGTATGGTGGGTCTGACACATCGATGACGGTTTGGATGTACCGTGCACATCGATTTGATTTTCCAGATGTTCTGGTTGAAATAGTTTTTTGTGTGATGTTTGATTTGTGGGGCGGTCAACTGCACGGTCATCAGTGCCCGTACAAACTCCCAATCTGTACACAGTCCAATCTAACCACTCTCACAAGTGATGGAATGTAGAGAACACAAATGCCCAGTCGCAGTGCAGAGAAAATCCCCAACGCGGCCGGGAACCGAACCCGAGACTCCGTGCACCGAGCGAGGTGGCGCAGTGGTTAGCACACAGGACTGGCATTCCGGAGGACGACGGTTCAATCCCGCTTCCGACCACCCTGATTTAGATTTTCCGCGATTTCCCTAAATCGCGTCAGGCAAATACCGGGAAGGTTCCTTCGAAAGGGCACGGCCGAATTCCTTTCCCATCCTTCCCTAATCCGATGAGACCGATGACCTCGTAGTTTGGTCTCTTTCCCCAAATAACCCAACCGCCGAGACTCCGTGACCCAGAGGTAGCAATGCTAACCGTTAGACCACGAGCTGCGGGCTTTTTGTGTGATGAATGTATTACTATTGTTTTCGGCATTGGCTCGGCACGCAGTTTTCATAGCTTCATAGCGTACCTGTACAACGGCTGTTTTCGCTAAATACAGCTTTCTCCGAGTGATGTCAACAGAACAAATCAGTCCATTATATCCTACGTGTTAACAATAAGTATCTGAAACGACGAAATGAAAAGAAAAAGTCGTAATCGGGGTCGCCACTAGGACGTGGATGCGTATAGGGCCTTGAGATCCAGTATTGGGCAGACTGTTTGGGTCAACTGTCAAGGTGAACACTGGCCACTGCTGATCATTTCCTGCTGTTTAAGAAGGCCGATACATGGACACGGAACTACTTTGACCTTGAGACCAGGGACAAGGATCGGGATTAATTTAAGGAAAACACGTGGAAGGGAGTGGAAGGGTGACCCAACTTTGCGGGCCATTTATCATTCTTGAACAAATAGTTTTATTTAATAACAGTTCTATCACAAACTGTTACCAAGATTCTTGCCAAATACATACATTTAGTTAAGGGCATTTACATTAGACAATAATTACAAATGGTACTCTAAGAACATGCCAACTGCGCGATACAATGGTGGCCTGATTAACTTATTAAATAAACCTGTGGCGGCGCTGTCTGCGCGACTAGCCTCACAGCTGTGATCTAATCCCACAATAGGACTAAGTTCAAGAAACGTTAAATGAAAGATATTACAATGCGTACATCTCCACTGGCTATTCTGCTTTCATATAGGCCAGATAACGGCCAAGTTGGCCAAACGCTACCCACGTGTGAAAACCGAAGCTAACAGTACTGGCCACAAATGTGTTACACATGAATCAAGTTAAGTACATAAATAAAGAACCGGGCGCCTAAAACACTGTTAAAATGATGATAGTTAAATCCCTGTAAGAAATCAAGAAACTCAGTGCTCAGTTTACTCAAAGGCTTTCAAAACAAATTCACAGGGGCCTTACAATACTAGAACCACTGGGTAATTTACTTCCAAATCCGGCACAATCCCCGTCGTGGTACGATACCAAAAGACTGACAAACTACTCAGCTTGAGGCTGGAACGGGAGACCTGCACAAACGCGTGTGACCTAGGCCTCGTGCGATGACGGGAAAGTCGCCGAAACAGAAGGAACACGCGTTCCTGCCCCGGACCGTCAGAACAGCAACAATTCAACTGCTGCCGATACAAAACTGACGACATACCAAACAACAAACAAGTTTGATCATACAATGTAAGCTGCAGTTCGCCGCTTTACCTCCGAGGATGTCTTCCGCAGTCGGAGGCGAAACGTCAGGAGAGTGTTTTATACTTCGACCACGGCCTATCAGCCCGGAAGTTTTAAGTGAAAACAAACAAGTTTGATAGGAATTAACGTACACAGCAATACCTAAACGGTCAATAAAAGATTATTCTCAACAAAACCAACTGTTGACATTTCAGCATAGGCGCGTCCCACTCAAACATTGCAAGTTAACCTTTCTCGCAATAACAAGAAACAATATACAAAATCTTTTAAAAACGTAAATAATAATTCAAACAAGATTTATTAAGTCAACGTATAACTCTACAGGGGCCTCTTAAGGACTAATCGATACTGTAATTTGGATACGCTCCAAATGGTAGATGGTCGGTTAAAATGCATACAGCCGACCGTTGTGGTCGAGCGGTTCTAGGCGCCTGAGTCCGGAACCGCGCTGCTGCTACGGTCGCAGCCTCGGGCATGGGTGTATGTGACGTCCTTAGGTTAGTTCGGTTTAAGTAGTTTTAAGTCTAGGGGACTGATGACCTCAGATGTTAAGTCCCATAGTGCTCAGAGCCATTTGAACCATTTTTGAAAATGTATACCTACAACCAGAGAGCTGTGCGAATACACCACAAAAGCATGGCCCACACGTCCGTACCTTCAAGCCGAGTGCGCACAACTTTACTTACAGGCCAAATCCAATAACCCACACCCAGGAAGGGACATAAGGTCAACAACAAACCAAAAATTGCGGTTAGTAGGATCCAATAATGAATGGTAACAAACATTGATTTCAAGTACCAGATTAAAAATAAAATAGCTTGGCACTTACAGAAAGCTCCAGATTGACATACACAGCCCAAAAAAGGTGTCTGAATGGGCTTAAGGAACCGAATTCCTGACTAGTTCACACTGTGTGAGAATCTACAAGTACAGTACTTATTGAACAGTCTTTATTCATAATTTCAAGTAAATGCCAAGGAGACCAATAGCTTCAAGACTCTAGGTACTCGCCAGATAATATTGCCCTCTTGCTCGTAGCTGCTAATAAGCTGCCCAACAAATCTCGGCGTATTTAGGACACCACAGTTGACTGATGCACTTCGCAAACACGCGTCGAGAGCTGCTCCTTGCCCGCTATACTCGCCGGTAGCTACGATCAACGCTGCAAGAAAACGCAGGCCTCCCATAGCCCAATGGTCAACTGTTTCAGCTTGCTGCAACTGCCATGACGCCGAGTACTAGCGCGCACCCGTCGAGCTCCGTGTCCCACATACCACTCACAACCACACAGTCCTAGAGGGAAGACATAGCAAAGCAAAGATGATACGACGAGGGCCAAAATCGATGGAACGCGCTCGCAAGTGGCGCCAGTAGGATTGCGAGCGCGTCCTCACAGAAGCCGCCACGGCTCAAACCATACTCCTTAGAGTAACTTGAAAACTGCATTGAAGAATTAAATATCCTAAAGTTTCTCGCCTAGACAACAAGCCATAGAATAGTATGGAAACTAAAAGTGGTCGACACGCATTGCGAGTAGTGCCAGCCACAACAGAAACAGAAAAACTCTAACAGATATCCCGCTTGTTTGTCATTGGATGCACATGCTATTATTTATCCGGCTCCTTTTTTCATTCACCATTGTAACCAGATCTGCGTTAAGAATAATAGTTGATAATATTGTGAAATATGCCACTGTGATTGGGAGTGAACGGTGATTTATTTTCAAAGAATATTCTTAAGAATTTATTTTATTTACTAGCGATTCATCAAGAACATTAACACATTTAATCACACTATGTAAGCCTGGAAGTAGTTTCCAGGGAGTACCTGACGAAATCATAACCAGATTCCCTTTAACAAATGGGAATTTCATTCACTTTAATAGTGCCTAAAAGCATTTTTTAAAAGAAACAGATTTCAAATTATAATCAGAAAGCACGCTCTAAATATCAAAGTTACAATTTATTCAGAGGAAGAAAGAAACAAGTTTTGACTGTATGAGCCTTCGGGCAGAGAACCTTGCCGCTCCCTTTTGACATGGCCGTAGTTACGACCGCTCACAACAGCCTCTGAAAGACTACACTGGTGCAAATCTGCAACACACCAGATAACTTTAAACTAAGAGTTTTAACAATTTACACAAACACACAAACTATGCACCCTCCCTCAAAACATGAACAATTAAAATATTAACCTTGCCACCAAAGGTGCAACATGATTTTAACCCCTAAGAAAGTCTTACGGTGAAAGGATGGCAACTTTATATACTAAAATGATCATTTAAATAACAGCCCATGAAATGCAATCTTATATAAAATTCTACAAGGTTGGCCAAACAATAGTTAAGATGCTCTACAGTACACAGATACGGCTTCTCAAGATGATAGGCAATAATATCAAAGTTTCCAAAGATCAAAACATATTTCAGGTATTAGGCCGTTACACTCCAAGCAATAAATTCGTTAACACACCAAATCCGACAAACATGACAGAGGAAACTACTAGCGTACGGTAGATTGATAGGGAGATTACCGAACAACCCGAACCGCAGGTTGCTCTAACCCGCCCCTACTCCACAAGGGAAAAACGGACCACCCAATTTATAAACAACCACCTTCCCGCGGGTGGGCAAACGGAGAAGAATGGTGGGACGACCCCCAAAGCCAACGGCTGGTGACCTCAGCAAGAAAACAAGTAGCATTTAACAAATCAAATCAAATCAAACAACATATCACCAATCACTTCTAATAAACGGTGATATCTCGAGAAGACCTAGCGCAGCACCCCCAAATCGCTCTCCCGAACCATCTGCTTCCAGCCGCTTCAACGGACGCAGGAAGGCGCGCCGATCTCCCGTCTCACGGCGTCGCACCTCGCACCGGCCAGACCGATGTCGTGAGTTACTCCTGTTGCTCTCGTTTCGACCACGAAGTCACTGGCGGAGTAGAAAGACTTTTATTTTGCCGGCTTTAAAGGTTGATGCGAACGACAGACATACTTGCACTCGGAACGACAGACAGACACTAACTGCCTAACACATGCGGACGAGAGACAGACTAGCAAGCTGGGGACGAGAGACTGACCCAGACTGACCGACTGGCGCTCGCTCGCTCGCTCTAAAACTCTGGCTACATATGCCAGGTGTGGGGGCAGTTTAAGCAGCGGAGCTGTTGTTCCTGCGGTGACCTCTTTGGGGTGCAGTGGGACCTAACGGGTTGAGCTGTCCTCACTGGGCGTCGTTTATTGTGACGCCCTTTGTTTCTAAATCGGGCTGCAAGAGAAGATTACCCATGATGGTAACCGGCGGTAGGTCCGGCGGCAGCCTCTTTCTGCTGAAGATGACAGCCTGACTTTTCGCAGCGTTGGACTTTAGGCGCCATTTCGTGGACCAGGCGCCCAGGACGTCGCATCCGAGCTGGAGTCGACGGCGCATCTCGGCCGCGTTCATGCTGCGCGTGAACAACGCCGTGTCGTCGGCATAAAGTGCCAACTCCACGCGTGCCACCCGCGGGGCGTCGGCGGTGTACAGGGAGTACGGCAGGGGGCCGAGGACCGACCCTTGCGGCACTCCCGCTCGAATCTGCCGGTCGGTGGAAGTGCCTCCATCGACCGACTGGCGAGCTCATAGCGCCCCTTAAATGCGCTTGAACAGGCAACCTCTCCCCTTTCCCCCCAGAGGGAGACACCAAAGCTGCGATTGCCACAGCGGCGCCACCGCCAGAAACGGAAGACGACTGCTTCACACTGCGCACTGCGGCGCGCTCTTCAAAATAGCAGTTTTTACCGCGACTCAGGGAGTTCACCTCTATAATTCGCAGATCACAAATAAATACAAATAGCATAAAGTAAACTTTTGTTTACATGCGTTCATGTTCTGCTGGACAGTAATGCGAAAAAAACATTATTTTAAAAAGGGTATCAAATTTGCTTTTTTATTGAATTAATCCGGCTTAAACGGTATTTTTTCCGCAGATGTGCCATCTGGCATACCTCGTCACTACGTTCTTAATTATTAATTCTGAGAACATTTCTCTTGGAGAAAGAGCAGTCTGGCTAAAAGTACTTTACAAATGGTTTAAAAAACAGTCTATTCCATCGACTACTTTGATCCTCTTTTTTTTATCTGAATGCCCGTACTGAACATTTCCTACTCCCCAAGTCTAAGGGTTAAAAATTCTTTTTTATCATTCTAGGTCTTTATATTTCTTAAAAAAACAGCGATAACTCATCTCTGTAATTATCATTCTAGTTACGATGGTCTGATGAACGTCAAATAGTGACAGAAATGGTTACCACCGAAATAAATGCTTTTGCGGGTGAGACTGCTTTTAATTCATTTTTAAAGTACGTTTTTAACTGTTTACCAGCTAGAATGAAATATGTCAACCCAGGACATTGTCATGATACAGGAACTGAGTTTCTCACATAGTTTTAAATTTGCGCGCCAGTAACAAGTAGCTAATACTGCAGAGTTTCGATATGGTTTAAAAAAAGATGAAATTCAGCAAGCAGTGTCTGGTTTCAAAAACTTAAAAAAAGATTCATTTTTGTTTTTACTTTCTACACAGCGTCATTCGCTTTACACATTGATGTTTCTGCAATGAAAAATAAATCATGGGACTCTCTGGTCCACAACTACTTCAACTTTTGAAACATTTTTCTTCTTTCCTGTGGGGTCCCTACAGCTGTCGCCGCATCCCACATATTTGTCGCTATCGGTTTCTATCTTCCTCTGCTTCCTAGTCTTGTCCTATTTCTCTTCTTCTCATGACCGCTTTTGCCCCAGATAATCAGGTAACCTTCGGTCTCCCTCTTCTCCTCCTTCCCTGAGGATGGTACATAAAAATCTTTCACCAACTGTTATCTCGAATGTAGATACTAGGCGAGCTGCCGCTCGTAGCTGAGATGCTTTCTTGAGTCTAAGTGTTTTCCCAGATTGCATTCTAATAATTTTCGTAACATAAAGCAAATATTGTCCTCTTCACTTGTCGTCACTATCTGATCATCTGGGAAGAACAAGATGAACGAACTTTGATCCTCTTTTTTTTTTATCTGAATGCCCGTACTGAACATTTCGTACTCCCCAAGTCTAAGGCTTAAAAATTCTTTTTTATTATTCTGGGTCTTTATATTTCTTAAAAAACAGCGATAACTCATCTCTCTAATTATCATTCTAGTTACGATGTTTATGAGCCACGTTTGACTTTTGAATGTAGATGACCGGTAACATTTACTTTATCAACTCAGCCCCTCTGAAAAACAGTATAAACTCTAATCTTTCAAACACTTGGCACTTGTAATTGTAGCGTCATGTTAATGCACTTTCATCTTCTTCTTCTTCATCAAACCAAATAAATCAGACTTATAGCTGCGAGTATTTTACATTATTAAATCAACATTTTACATTAGCATAATAATTTTTTACATTAACGGTTCTATCCTTTTGTTTCTAATTTTTATACCTAAATTTAAGCCTACAGTCATTTCTCTTGAAAATACAGGACACCTGAAAAGGCTGTGATCAGCTGACGAATAACTTATGAAATAGTTTGTTAACAGAAAATTATGCTGACGGAAACGTGATGTCGGATAAACGCACTTTGCATTTGAACAATGTTTATTTGTAACCTAAGTGAAGTGTACTTACAAATCATTCATATTAGTATAACTTTGTTTGTATTCTTCACCAGAGTGAATGTGCTCACATAATATGGTGTCACGTAACAATCTAGCATATAGGACTGCACATGAAATGCTCAGATTATATTTGAGTATCACTGCGTTGGTAACTGCGCTACATAAATCGTTTGTTTTGCCACATAACTACAAATGATTAAGATTTGAAAACAAACGCTTAGTTCCTCCATCCGGCCCTGGAGCACACAGAGCAAGTTCTATAATTTTAGGCAGGACTTTTATTTTTACGCATTTTTCCCCTAAACATCTCAAGTATCCCAGCCCATCTGTCATGTACGTCTTCCTAGTAATCGTTCCAGTACTGCAATTTATCGGGTAGACGTCTTTGACAATACAGTATTCATCAAACAGTTCTGCAGTAATCGTTCCAGTACTGCAATTTATCGGGTAGACGTCTTTGACAATACGGTATTCATCAAACAGTTCTTCACTGTCAATTTCTGCACTGCTTACTTCCTTAATCATTGTAAATCAATGGTACACTTTATTATATATCACTCCCTTATAGCTCATTTTTCAAATTGGTCCTACAAAGTGAACTATAATCTGAAAACTGCTTCCTCCATGAAACCAAATACGAGTAATCAGTTGTTAAATTACAGAATGAATCAAAACGAGAGCAGCTTGATCACTGTCATACAATTCCTCCAACATTGATTTAACCGTAAAACTCACAAAATTATTTTCTTTGGTGATTTTTATTTTGTTGTCAGTAAGAAGATTTCGTCCCTGCAGGACAGGAACTCCGCTTTTCGATTTTCGAGCAAAGGTGACTTTAGAACAGTACATAAATTCAAAACTGAAGAGAAGGAACAAATGTTAACCATCTTATACTGCTGTAACCTAACAATTGACAGTAACTGACATCTACAAAATCAAGATTTCTTTGAGTCTTTTCAACTTTATCGTAAATTATGCAAATGATATTCTTTGCATCAACTGGCAGTTCCCCAACAGCTGTTGAGGATGATATGTGCCATGCAAACCACACCTATAAAGTAATTCCTGCCAAGGCTTGCTTGTAATTTAACAAAACCATTTTCTCTGCCACTTCTCCTTATTTCACAGAACACGCTGTTCCTATTGTCAGCAGATAAACACACAAAGTTTGATTCTAGACCGTCATCGTACAGAATCAACATCATCGTTTTAGATATTAGAGATTTCATTTTCAGTAGAAATAAATTCCAACATTTTTTATGCGCCTGGCCTTCTGAAATGAAGTATTTAACTAATACTGGAAGAAACTTTCTTGCTTTGTGGTTACTGGTATTAATGAATGAACTAAAAATGTTTTTGTGGTGAAGATCTTCTTTAACTAGTTGTTTTCACCAAGGAGGTAATACATTATTACCAATATCTTCATCTTTGGTTCGTTTACAACTAAACTAGCCATCATACAGCTTTTTAATGGCATTTGTTGCGCTATCCATGTAACTGCACCTTTGATTATGACAACGTCATGGTATCATGTGTGGTTCTCACTATATAGAGCAGACTTTAATGAAATGTCTGATGGCAATTATGGTGAAGTACCACATCACTCCTCAAAGATAACGTAATATTTTTTGTTATTACAATTAATATAGAAGGTTTCAGTCATGAATATGAAAGATTTGATTGTACGATAGCAAGGTAGTTTATGCTGGCATGTTTTACATTTTCAGTGCATGCCTTCTGGAAACAACGCAAGCAGCAATTCTGAGAACGTATGAAAGAAACTTCCCATTATTTTTTTATGAAGAAGTAATCGATTTTAGAAGTTGTTGCAACAGCAGCAGAAGGAACCAGTTTATGTTTGTTTGATTTATCATGCTGAACAATATTTGAGTTCCAACCATGTGCAGTCGAAAATGTGGCAATGCAAATCGTACATTGAACTTCCTAATTAACCTTTGTCTCTTCGAGGAAAATATATTTTTCCATTACGTTAGAGAAGAGACGCATTTTCGTTTAGGCACATCAACCGCTAATACCAGACTACGCAAGCTTCGTCTCTCCTCACTGTCCACAGAACGCTCTAAGCCAGAGACCTCCACACTTTGGTCCGCGGGCCAACGCCTGCGCATGAACACCATCAATCCGAGGCTCATACACGGATTACCCGGCCCGTTATAATTATATTTTATTACAGTCGAACTGAAGTGCGGTAGGGAGCTGGTGTTGAGTTGAAAGGTACTGAGCCATAACAAATTTATTACACTACTGGCCATTAAAATTGCTACACCCAGAAGAAATGCAGATGATAAACGGGTATTCATTGGACAAAATCATTATACTAGAACTGACATGTAATCACATTTTCATGCAATTTGGGTGCATAGATCCTGAGAAATCAGTACCCAGAACAACCAACTCTGGCCGTAACAACGGACTTGATACGTCTGGGCATTGAGTCAAGCAGAGTTTGGATGGCGTGTACAGGTACAGCTGCCCATGCAGCTTCAGCACGATACCACAGTTCATCAAGAGTAGTGACTTGCGTATTGTGACGAGCCAGTTGCTCGACTACCATTGACCAGACGTTTTCAGTTGCTAAGAGATCTGGAGAATGTGCTGGCCAGGGCAGCAGTCGAACATTTTCTGTATCCAGAAAGGCCCGTACAGGACCTGCAACATGTGGTCGTGTATTATTCTGCTGAAATGTAGGGCTTCGCAGGGGTCGAATGAAGGGTAGAGCTACGGGTCGTAACACATCTGAAATGTAACGTCAACTGCTCAAAGTGTCGTCAATGCGAACAAGAGGAGACCGAGGCGTGTAATCCCATACCATCACGCCGGGTGATACGCCACTATGGCGATGACGATTTCACGCTTCCAATGTGCGTTCACCGCGACGTCGCAAAATACGGATGCGACCATCATGATGCTCTAAACAGAACCTGAATTCATCCGAAAAAATGACGTTTCGCCATTCGTGCACCCAGGTTCGTACACCATCGCAGGCGCTCCTGTCTGTGATGCAGCGTCAAGGGTAACCCCAGCCATGGTCTCCGAGCTGGTAGACCATGCTGCTGCAAACGTCTTCGAACTGTTCGTGCAGATTATTGTTGTCTTGCAAACGCCCCCATCTGTTGACTTAGGGATCGAGACGTGGCTGCACGATCCGTTGCAGCAATGCGGATAAGATGCCTGTCATCTCGAGTGCTAGTGATACGAGGCCGTTGGTATCCAACACGGCTTTCCGTATTACCCTCCTGAACCCACCGATTCCATATTCTGCTATCAGTCATTGGATCTCGAGCAACGCGAGCAGCAATGTCGCGATACGATAAACCGCAATCGCGACAGGCTACAATCCGACTTTTATCAAAATCGGAAACGTGATGGTACGCATTTCTCCTTTTTACACGAGGCATCACAACAACGTTTCACCAGGCAACGCCGGTCAACTGCTGTTTGTGTATGAGAAATCGGTTCGAAACTTTCCTCATGTCAGCACGTTGTAGGCGTCGCCACTGACGCCAACTTTGTGTGAATGCTCTGAAAAGATAATCATTTGCATATCACAGCATCTTCTTCCTGTTCGTTAAATTTCGCGTCTGTAGCACGTCACCTTTTTGGTGTAGCAATTTTAATGGCCAGTGGTGCGTTAAAGGAAACACAAATACATTACAAATAGCAAAGTATATGATCAGAGGATTATGTCACAAATATCAAACATCGGCTATTGCCAGTAATTGTCAAACGACTGACAAAAGTGGTTCAGTTGTATGATGATAGAGGCGGTGGTAGGGGCAACGCCAGTAGCAATAATTCCTCCTTCTCTACTAACATAGGATCGTGATTGCCGCTACCGCAGCACTAGAAACCTTCATTAACAATTTCAGTCATGGTACTCTGGCATATTTATCAAGATCACATTTAACAAGAGATACAATCACCTATCCTGTAAAAAAGAGACAACTCGGTAACTATTTCGAAAAAGTAACATACTACAAATACAGAAATTCATCTTTAGTTTAGGTTTTTTTTTTTTTTTCGAGATCGTGATACTAGCCAACAGGTAACTATAGACATGCCTCAGAAATATGGTAACTAGATTCAACAATTTTCACTGAATAAACAATTTCTAAATCAGAAGAATTACATCTGCATTCTATACCTTTAGATTCTAAAATCATTTTGGGGTAGTGACAGTCACAAGCCCACACACATTGACAGAAATGGACTCACGTAGTACCAGGTAAAACCTTCATAAATAACACTTTGATCTGCATAACAATGGGCAACCAGGATACGGACTCAAAATAGCCACCAGCCGACACCAAGTGACGTGCTCACTAATCGGATGCTCACCGTGATTTCTCGTAAAATCCAGCGCCCAATGGCAAACACTTGCTTAGAGAGCGCCGAGAGACGTGGGGAACGAAGATTACTCATAGTCGGAAACCCACGATTATCATCCAGCAGGCGACACAGCGATGAGTACTTTGAAAGAAACCATCCCGGCCGACTTCCTTCCCATCCTTCCAGGAACCCCGCCAAAATCGCAGTCAGCAGAGGCCCCTCTCTAGCCAACGGACCACGGCTAGAATGGGGGTATGGAGTATTTTTAATGTTTTGAAGACGAATGGCGACTTACAAGTAGCCATAAGAAAGTTCCTGTTCAGGCTGTCAAAACATGAGTTGAAACGTCCCCTTAGAAAAATTATACACGACTGTGCTTAAACTGACACACAATATTTTTAGCGCAACGCAATCTGATTTTTAATAATCCCTACAAAAGAATGGCCCTGACTAACATTAACCTATACCTTTCACAAATCACTTACCTCACAAAAATCTTCGTTACTCGAACTACTGCAATACGGCGAGCGCTACTACTGCCAGCTAAATAAAAGATTCAAACTACTGAAGGCACTAACTACTGATAGGCATAGTTAGCAAATGAAAGATTTTAATAGAGAACAAACACTGTATTTACCTTAATAGTCATAATATATATAGCAGTTCATGACATCCATTCGTACAAATGTACTGTTTCTGATGGACACACTTTCAGATTATCCATTCTCAAAAATCCGCCATCTCACTCCCCCACATCCACCACTGCTGGCGGCCCGCCTCCAACTGCGCAACGCTACGCGCTGTTCACGTCCAGCTTCCCAACACTACAACGGCAGACAACAATGCAAACTAGCCACAGACTGCACACAGCACAGCCAGAGATTTTCATCTACGTGGCGGCGGCGTTACCAATATAAGAACCTAAACAGCCTACATATAAGAACCTAAACAGCCTACTTACATAGCCCCCATGCTCCCCACAAAAAAATTTACAAATTGTTTTGGGCACTGGGCAATACATATTTGTTAAAATTTTTCATAATCGTAATTACAATAACAAAGAAATCAAATGCACACACTTATAGATACAATGTTGGTCAAAAGCTAAAATTTTCTCACAGTCCATAAAGATAGTCCTGATCATTCATCATAATAGTAATTACAGTTTTTTTCACAAAGTCTCATTAGTAAAAGAAATTGCACACAGAAGTAGTGGATTTCCATGCAGTCTTGAAGAAGTAGTGTTGTCCTTCCAACGGAAAGACAGTGCTGACTCTTGACATGCAGACAGGTAATGGGTCACAACAGAGCAAACCCACAGCAGAGTCAGTCGAAGTTTTGAAGAATATTGGTAGGTAGGTCATCACAGAGTAGACCCACTGTAGTCCTGGTAGAGATTACGGTATTGGTGGGCCACCAGAGGTGCAGACCCACTGTGGTCCTTGTAGAAATAATGGTATTGGTGGGTCATCAAAGGTGTAGACCCACTGTAGTCCTTGTAGAGATGGCCAGCAGCCATCTGCTGCGACTGTGCAGGTGCACAATCACCATCGAAGAGTCTTGCAGAGAAGATAGCAAGTCCATAAACCACCACTTGTGCACGCACAAAGTTTTTGGAATTGTCCTTAGAAGTCTTGCAGACAATATAGCAAGTCCATAAACCACCACTTGTACACTCACGAAGTTTTTGGAATTGTCCTTAAAACCAGCAATGCTGTTATCCAGTCCCTTGCTGAATTAGTAACACACGTGCAAACACTAACAGTCCCAACTTCTCACATACTGTGCATTACTATGACCGACAGAAATGTGTGCAGTTAAATGAATGCTTACAAGTTACTTAATTTGATGAACTGGTGTCAATTACAATATTATAACATGAGAATATAATTACAAAGGTACAAAATACATCATTAAAAACATAACAATACAGATAACATTTGTAGTAATACAGGCTTTACAAAAGAATAGAAATAACACATACATCAGTGTTACAGGAATTATGAGATAAGTAAATACATAAAAGATCAGAATAACTTTCGAAACATCAACTTCACACATGAGCATTAAAACAAAACAGAATAAATAATGTCTAAACATCTTTACAAAGAAAATAACATATTATCAGAAAAATTCTACAACATAGCTCTCATCAGCTAAACACATAAAGACAGGAAAAAGACAAATAAACAAGGGTACATAAACACATAGTGGGATAACACAAGGAAAGGACAGGTTTTGTTTTATTGCAGTATTTTGCTAACAAAACTTTCTTTGCTTCTTGGAGATCTCACTTCATTCATCATTATTTCCAAAAAGTCCTATCTATACCTCCTTCCTGTATTCTATTCATATTTCTTTCAAAATAATTATTTCTCATTGTACAATACTCATTTTGGCCCAAATCTTTTTCATATAACTTCGCAATGCATTCTTTACCTACTCTCCATAGTCAGTTTCTTATATAGTCTACCCCTCTTAAGCTAACTTAAATCTACTGAGTTCAGATGCTAAACTAAGGTACGAGGCAATGCAACAGCACAAAACAATTAACGCAAACAGCAATGAAAAAAAATGCAGATTTGCGAAGCAAGCAGCATTATAGAAATTAGCAAAGCAATTGCAATATTACAACTAATATAATGCAATGTGCAACAAACAAGAAAAATAAATCAGTAGTAAACTGGCTTAGAAGAGTAACACAAAGTCAAATTCAGTAACACTATGCCTGGCAAACAGCAGCAGCAAATAAAATAACTTATATCTAAACATGACATAGCTCAAGCAAAAAAAAAAAAAATACAAGAAAAAATTACACTAAATACAATAATGTAGACAACGGAAATGTATATTCATATCTTAATGTCTATGTAATTAAAGTGGTGCACCACAAAAACTAATTCTACAAAAAATTACCAAGTACTTGAAAAGAAAATTATATATGCAGTTACTGTTATTAGTCCCTTCTTATTGTTCTTTCCACTCAAAGAGCTCCTTTTTCGAAGAATGTGGATCATAAAATAATAATTTACTTTGTCTGTTGACAGAAAGTGTTCACATTAGCAAATGCATCTAAGTTTATTTTATAAAACTAATGCTGCAACACAGCTGGAAACCAGATATTAAACAAAATGAGCAATCTCTCAACTACAAAGACAATAGATGTGAAATGTTTCTCATCATTTCATTAGGCATTTTAGTAAATATCATAAATTATGAGCTCCACAGTATGCTTTCAACAAGGAAATGTCAATAGCGAGGATAATGGCCTCCCTGTTTTGTTCTACCTGTGCCTCTGAAAAGGCACACACTAATGGCCTGTTCTCCAGGCATCTGACACAGCTGGGTGCCCACGACGCATTAAGTGCAGGTTGTCACTTAACTTTCTTACAGAAATATTTACGACAGCTGTTTCCGCTACAGTGAAAGTCTCATATAAAAATATTTCACAGGTCAAGAATTTGTGTTACAAATCTGTAGAAACAAAATCCTATTGATATAACAGTGTCCAAAAAATTTTCGTCGGCATTGTAATACATTCACGCATTTACATACATTTCATAACCCTTAAAGTACGATTCTTGGTTTCCATAACCTTTTTCACAAACCAGAGTCCCTAACCACTACTCCTTATTCCTTACCTTACTACATATATATATATTCGTCGACACTTCTTCAATATTTCATCTTAATAAATATGTAGCATAATCAAATTCCTCATATAACAGCGGCTTATTGATCATAAACATACCTCAGCAGCATAATACACATTGTCGTCATAAAAATAACAACATAACACCTCCGTCAAATCTCATAAACGTCGTAGCTTTCTGCAGTAATGTCAAAACCTAAAAAAAAAAATTCTCTGCTCATTTCAAGAGTGTCATCTACCTCAAACGTACTTTAAAAATCATGATCTCATACCAAATATATCATTCAAAGCTCTCATAATATCACAATGGGTCCCAAAAAATATGAACAGTTCACAAAGTACAGACAAAATACAGTTTCATAAGTGTGAAGTTATCCAACGGTGTAATTACGTAAACATCTGTCACTGCCGTAGTAAAAAAAAAGTTTATCTCTCAGTTAAATGATCAGATAGCTGTGTAATTCTGTGTTAGAGAAACATGGTACCGATGTGTAAAGTTGTATAAGCAAATACCATATTGGCTAGAGCTCCTTGTGCTTGCCAAACACGTGGTATACAAAGTAAGCGTGTACCCCCCTGAGGATTAATGTAATTATACCCTCAGGTGTTACAGATTACAGCAATGGAATGAAATGTATCACGGAAAACTTCCTTTGTAATTAAAAAATCATTGTACTTCAAATATCTTTAAAAATAAATGGTTTAAGTACAAAATTAAGCACTCAAATGCGTGTCCTGTAGCGCTAAATGTGCGTCTTGCTGTAAGATAATTCTGTGGAAGTGTCGTAGTTATTTTCCTCCGAAAGCTAAGTTCTGCAGAAGCCAATGTACTTACCTCATGATAAACAAAAGTGAAGTGCTTTGCGTATAGCTATCGTAGTTATTATGCTTATTGGTGTGATGAAGAAAGTACTGTACTGTAACGTATTGTTGTGCTACGGAAAAGGCTGTCTCATTGTAGCTATACCACAAAAGTTACTACTAAAACATGTTTTACTTTCCAGAATAAAACAGAAAACTATACAGATATAAAACAGAAACACCGCAAAAGCAACATTGTAAATTGTCGTGTCGTGATAAAATCGTGTAGCTGTCACATAAACTAACCACTGTGTCATCTGGTATCTCACAGAAAGTACTTTAAATCCAGAATGTATTTTCAAGTAAACCAAAATGTTGCATTAAAATCTCATTAGCAGTACTGGTCAATGTTCTAAGTATGTGAGCCTTATAGTCGTTACGTAATCGTGCAACTAACAAGCAAGAATGCACACACACAATAACACTGTGTCGTCTGTTCACAATAACAATGCATTCGTAATTGCTTGTCTAAGTTCCCTAGATTCTTGACTGGATAGTTAACTTCAAAACATAGTTGCATGATAACAGTTTCTAAGTGTGTCAATGCATACTAGAAATGTGAAGCGAAACGTTTTATGGCAAAGACAAAGTTAAAAAGCAGATTATTTTTCAATAAACGGTTTACATGTGAAATTTGGTGTAAACCTTTACTCTTCCTAGTACGCAGAGTTTCAACTTCAACGCAATTATCATGTGGTATACGTCGGATTATGTAAGGTCCATTGTAAACTAAAAAGAATTTGTGACTCAGGTGTTTCTTATGTGACAATGAATGAGCTTTAATGAGAACTTTCTGACCAATATATAATTTCTTTGCATTTGCTTTACCGTGTAGTTTTCTCCTTTTGTTTGCTGCAGATTTGATACTTTTAAGAGCGAAATCAATTATGTCTTTGTGTCGAAGTTTAAGTGTATTCGGGAAAGGTACAAGCTCTCTGATTCTGTTCGGTGGTTCTTCATTCTTTAGTACAAGAGTAGGTGGTAAAGCAGTGGAATCATGAGGCATTTCATTCAGCTCGTTTTGAAATAAGTGTAAATATCTGTCCCAATGCTGATGCTTTCTGTGACAATAAAGTCTGCAAAGCCTATTGATTTCTTTCATAATCCGTTCAGACGGGTTACAATGTGGTGAGTACAATGAAATGAAAACAGGTTTGATTTTATGATTCCGAAGCATGTGTGACCAAACAGCAGATCTGAATTGCGGTCCGTTATCTGAAATGACTTTAGCAACGTGGCCAACTTCACGTAAGAAATTTTTAACAAAAGCGTTGGATACAGACCGTCCAGTGGCTTTACGTAACGGAGTGAAAGAAACAAATTGAAGTAAGTTCAACAGCGACTAGAACGTACGAAAATCCATTCGATGTTCTGAAAAGGGGTCCCAAGAGATCAAAAGCAGCAAATTCTTTTAATTTAGAAGGAATAATAGGAAACAACAGAGCACGATGTGAGATAGTAGATGGTTTCGCCTTTTGACAAAGTTTACAAATAGACAAGACTCTTCGAATTCTCTTTTCCATATTGTTAAAATAACAAGTCGTTCGAAGAATATGATAACATTTTCGTGGACCAAAATGTGCATAGCTGAAATGAATGTACCAAATGAGCTTATTAACAAAATCGACAGGAATGCAAAGTTCCCATAGCTTGTCATCAACAGTGCAGCGTTTGAGCAGTATGTTCTTCCTAACCAGATAATAATGCCGAATCAGAGTGTGTGGCTTTTCATGCCATTTACTTTTGATGTCTTTCCAAAACGGATCTTTATCCTGTTCACGAGCAATGTCCTTTAAAGATGTGGTGGTGAAGTTTTCAAAGGCGACTTTCTGAATGTAAAGAATAATGAAATTTTTTTCGAGGTTGCCTTCTGTGTTACTTTTCTCAAGCCCAGCCGGTGCGCGTGACAGCGCGTCCGCAACAATGTTCTCCTTGCCGGGAATGTAGACTATTGTGAAGCGGAATTCTTGCAGAAACAATGGCCAACGTTTTAACCTGTCATGGTTTAATTTTGAAGACATAAGAAATTGTAATGCACGATGAACACTGTATATTTTTACGTGCTTACCAGAAAGAAAGAAACGGAATTTGTTAAATGCCCAAACGATAGCTAAAGCTTCTAATTCAGTAACGGAATAATTTTTTTCAGATTTTGTTAGCACTCGGCTAGCAAAAGCAATGGTTTTCTGAACAGTAATGTCATTTTCTATGGCTTCTTGAAATAAATGGGCACCAAGACCGACTTTAGAAGAATCCGTGCTAAGGCAGAAATCTTGTGACAGATCTGGATGAGCTAGTACTGGCGCGTGAAGTAACGCTTCTTTCAAAGAATTGAATTCCAACTGTGTTTGTTCGTCCCAGTTCCAAATAGTATTTTTTCCAGTGAGAGAACAAAGTTTTGGTTTAACTAGAATTTGCATATTCAGAAAACGACGGTAAAAATTTACGAGACCTAGAAAACTGCGGACTTGTCTTTTTGTGGATGGAACTGGAATGGCTCTGATTGCTTCTAATTTTTCAGGATCCGGCTGAATGCCTTCAGAAGAAATAATGTGTCCCAAAAACTTCACCTTTGTCCTACCGAATTCAGACATTTCCAAGTTAACTGTAATTCCAGAGTCTGCAAAAATACGTAACAAACTGTTGAGGATGCGATTATGTTGTTCCCATGAAGCTTCTGCTATTAGAATATCGTCCACATATAAGGTGATGTGACGTTTTAAGAACTCAGGTAATATGGAATTTAGCCCGCGAATGAATGCTGCCGAAGAAATGCTCAAGCCAAAAGGAAGTTTCCGAAATTGATAACAAACGCCGAAACAAAGAAAAGCTGTGTATTTTCTACATTCTGGATGAAGTTCGATATGATAAAAGCTGGATCTGAGATCAATAGAAGACAACACTTTTACACCATTAAAATTTTGAAGAAGTTGTTCTAATGTTTGCGGCCTGTCTGTTTCAGGAATGATGATAGTATTGATTTGTCTCGAATCTAAGACAAGCCTGATCGATCCATTTTTCTTCTCAACAACATGTAATGGATTGTTGTATGAGCTTACTGCAGGCTCAATAATGCCCTCGTCAAGCATAGATTGTATTTCTGTTCTAACACGGTCCCTATAATGTGCTGGAATTACGTATGGTCTAACACAAAATTTAGTATGCTCACGAACACGAAATTGGTATTGAAATCCCTTGATTGTTCCTGTTTTATGAGTAAAAACTGTGGAATGTGCTTGTAAAATCTCAAAAAGATCCTGCCCATCAGTCTCATTACAATTCTCAATTGTTTGAATTTTATTCTGAATTAACTCATTAGTTTCAAATATGCCGTCGATATCATCCCTGTCAGTACTTGCAGAGTGATTATTAGCGTCAAGTTCCGTCGAAAATTCCGAACTGTTGTCTAACAGGAGGTAAAGCCGATTAATTTCTTCGTCATGGTTTGAGAGCCAATCTTCAAATTTCAAAGCTACTGAGTTACCTTCTTTCTCTAAACTTATTTCAGCATCGTGAAAGCTTAAGATTGCTTTGTATTCATTCAAAAAGTCTACTCCCAGTATAATTTCCGTCGACAATAATGGAACAATAAGAAAGTTCATAGTGAAGCTGTGGCTTTGACAAAAGAATTCTAAGTTGGTTTGTTGGCGTACATCTACACTTTTTCCAAAGATTGCACCTTGTAATTTAATCTTACGTAACGGAAGTGTGGGGCAATCGTTCGATTTGTTGCATTTGCTAAAGGCTGTTTCACTAATTACTGAAATGGGACTGCCAGAATCAAGAACTGCCGTAAATTTTACGTCATTTACTGTAATGTGAATCACAGGATATGCAATGTTGTTATGTTTTACGTCGTGTTCCTGGAGTAAGATGTCCCTAATGTCTTCCATTTTTACGTAATTACTAGCTACGGCAGCTGCGTCGTTAGTGTCATATGTACGTTTTGTGGCTGCCAGCGGTATGAGTCATTGCCTATTGTCTCTCTGTTGGCGCGTGTCGTTATTGGGGTTTGGAGACCTAACTTCTACAAATTCACCTTGCCGAGAGGGCCCTGCCCTGGTTAAATCCCGCCAGTTCTGATGCAATTCAGGTCTGTCGTTATGATCACATCGTCTGTCGTCATGTCGGTAGTTCCTGTAGTTCCTTTCTTGTCAGTTAAGTGATGGAGAATTTCTCCCTGAATCGTAACTGCGCGGTGGACCGTTGCGTCTAAAGTTATTCTGTCTCCCGTAATAATAATTGTTTTAGTTCCCATACTGTCTGTTTCTCTGATTGTCTCTGTGATAGTCATTACCGCGGAGAGGTGATCTTTCCTTGTAATTATTACTACTCTGCCAACGGTTGTCATACGGGTGGTGTCTGTTTTGGTCACGATTTGTGTTGGGAGAATATCCTTGTCGCGTCCAGTTATTATTTCTGTCATCGCGGAATTGTGATGGATGTGACCTGTAATTGTTGTGCTCCTGTTTTCGCGTTCCGCAATTGTCAGTGTCAATTTCCAGTTCTTGTAAGAGCTCCTGAAAAGCTTTAATGTCGTCTTTGCAACGTCCTGCTAAAATAATATGTCGTAAATGTTCAGGCAATTTGATTAAGCAAATGCAGATGAGTTCTGATGGGCTGTATGGGTTTGACAGGTACTGATTCTTGTGCAACATGTCTTCAAAATATTTCACAAGACTGGAAAATTCAGATTGTTCGAAATGTTTCATCATTATGATGCTATGTTTTACTCGGTCTTGTGTAGCTTGAGACCAATATGCTGAGAGGAAGGCATGGTAAAATTCTCCTTCACTGTGGCAATCGTGAATGACCGATCGCATTCTTACAGCTGGTTCATTCTCTAAATAGCCACACATAAATTCTAATCTGTGCTCTAATGACCAGTTGGGAGGAAAAGAATGAGAGAATTGATGGAGCCACGCTTGTGGATGAATGTCATTGGCAGAATTCTTAAACGTTTTGAATTTACGTGTGGTAATGAACACCTTATAGTCAAAATCATCATGTCGGCGAGTCGCATGTCGGTCTTTGTTACGTCGTTTCGGCGGTTCCATCTCAAAATTCGGTGTACCTTGCCAATTTCTTTCATAATTTCCGAAGTGTCCTGTGTTATTATTTTGTGGCGTATTGGAGTGCGAGTGTCCTCTGAAATATGTAATTCTTGTATTACCTGTGTCAGCTGATCTTGTACTTCCCGGATTTCTCTTTGGTGTTGCATATTTGATTCAGATTTTGTTTCAGTTTCCTAATTTGTTCGCACTCTTCTGTGTCATTAAAGACTACTGGTTTTGTGTCATTCAGATTATCATCTACCTTCGTAGACAAATTATTTAGCTGATCCGAAAGTTCAACTACTTTCTCTTATAATGAACTAATTTCCTCCATGTGTCTTTCTGAACCAATTTTCAGAGTATCTACTGGGTCCTTTAAGTTTTCTTGAGTTTTTGCAAGTTGTGTAACCGAATCGGTAGATGCAACTGAGTCAATTTTAGCTTGCAGGGTCTCATGATTTTGATGAACAATAGTTTGCAGTTCTTTGATGGCTGCTTCGTGATTCTGTAATGCATTTTCATGCCGCGAAAAAATAGGTTGAAAATGCTCACAAATTTGTGTTTTTACGTCATTACAGACTTTTTGACATTTCGATTCAAGGTTATGTAACTCAGCAGTTAAATCTTCACGTGTTTGTTCGAGAGTTTGTTCCAATGAGTCTAACTTTTGAACCTTTTGCTGTGTTTGTCTCTGATTTTGTTCCATTGAGTGTAACTGTTGCTGTGTTTGTCTCTGGTGTTGATCCATTGTGTCTAACTGTTGCTGTGTTTGTCTCTGGTGTTGTTCCATTGTGTCTAACTTTTGAAGATTTTGTTCCATTGTGTCTAACTTTTGAAGCTTTTGTCCCATTTGTTGCATTAATTGTAATAACAATGCACTGGTGTCTGAAACATGTTCCTCAGTGCTATTCGGCAATGCATTTGAACCGGCAATATTCGCAGTTTGGAAAGCAGAAAATGTGTCTTGACTTGTTTGAGAAAAGGGTGAGGACGCAAAACCTGAATCTACAGTTTTTGCAAGATTGTGTCCTGTCATTTCGGATTCCTGAGGCAAGCTGTTGCCGACCGATCGATCGATAATGCTTCCCTGTTCACTAATTGTTTCACTGTCTACACCATTGTTTGCAGCCCGCTCCATTTCCCTATGTACAATTACCAAATTACTACTTTGAACATTAGTTAATTCATTACTCGGTGGCGCTAACACACTGCTTTCGTCTTCACTGTCATTTCTCAGTTTACTTTGGAACCTAGTATTACGTTTTTCACACGCCATTATTGTCACAATATTTCACACGATAACACAGAAAAACACAATTTGAAGAGCGACAATAAGAGAACACACTAACATAGCACTGAAAATAATATCTCGTTAATTGCAAGCGCAGATGCGAAATACTTGGTGCAAATCTACATGCATGCCACAACTGTTTTACTGTACAACAATGAAAGGCTGCAACTACAAAGGAGAGTTTCTCTACAATTACGTGCTAGCAATAAACAAAATCTACCCTAATTACACAAACTACAAGAAAAAATCAGAAGATTCCAGTGAGGTATCCTAGGCTAAGGGTCGACATATGAAACGTCCCCTTAGAAAAATTATACATGACTCTGCTTAAACTGACACACAATATTTTTAGTGCAACGCAATCTGACTTTTAATAATCCCTACAAAAGAATGGCCCTGACTAACATTAACCTATACCTTTCACAAATCACTTACCTCACAAAAATCTTCGTTACTCGAACTACTGCAATACGGCGAGCGCCACTACTGCCAGCTAAATAAAAGATTCAAACTACTGAAGGCACTAACTACTGATAGGCATAGTTAGCAAATGAAAGATTTTAATAGAGAACAAACACTGTATTTACCTTAATAGTCATAATATATATAGCAGTTCATGACATCCATTCGTACAAATGTACTGTTTCTGATGGACACACTTTCAGATTATCCATTCTCAAAAATCCGCCATCTCACTTCCCCACATCCACCACTGCTGGCGGCCCGGCTCCAACTGCGCAACGCTACGCGCTGTTCACGTCCAGCTGCCCAACACTACAATGGCAGACGACAATGCAAACTAGCCACAGACTGCACACAGCACAGCCAGTGATTTTCATACAGAGAGCGCTACGTGGCGGCGGCTTTACCAATATAAGAACCTAAACAGCCTACATATAAGAACCTAAACAGCCTACTTACAGAGTAATACCAACTTTTAAATAATTCCCTTAAAAGAAAAACACCTTACTACACAGTGGCCGGCCGTGGTGGCCGAGCGGCTCTAGGCGCTTCAGTCCGGAACCGCGCGACTGCTACGGTCGCAGGCTCGAATCCTGCCTCGGGCATGGATGTGTGAGATGTCCGTAGGTTATTTAGGTTTAAGTAGTTCTAAGTTCTAGGGGACTGATGACCTCAGATGTTAAGTCCCATAGTGCTCAGAGCCATTTGAACCATTTTTGAACTACACAGTATTTTTCCTTTCCCCGAGAGTGGGGAGGAGGACGGCGGCTCCTGGTGTCCCCGTGCTATGGACGCCTTTGCTTGCAGTATCTCTTTATGAATACCAATTCTGATTCGTCATCGTTAACTATTATGAATTAATTAAAGATGCTCAGAAGGCAGTAAGTATGGTATGGTATGGTCACTACTAATTAAATTAACAATGATGCTACCGCTGTTTACTGACGAATTTTGAAACACAGGCATAAAGAAATTTCTTCAGACAACTTACCTCTAAAATAGGATGTACTGTACTATAAAGAAAAAATTACAATACTGATTAGAAACCATTTTGAGTACATGGATTCGTACAGAAAGAAGTTTTTTCCCTTAATAAGTGTTAATGACGAGTAATATTCATGAACGAATCATGCTCATTAAGCGAAGTGACATTTTACAGTGTAAAATTTACAGTGCAATTAAATCATACAAAATACATAGAATAGTCAGTTGTTTTTATTATATGATCAGTTATGAAACACATTAACCGATATGTATAAAATAATTAATATTTTAGCTATAATTACATGAGATTTCCTGAAAATTTAAAGTACCTAACGGACATACATAGGGAATTCGCATAACGAAATTAAACACTGTAACTATGCTTAATGAGATTTTATTTAGCTGTAATTTCGAACCTACAATTGTTTGCAGTTGTCGATCAATTTTACAAGTAGAAATCCTCAGCAACAGTCTCAAATGATCCTCAGTTATTTTAGATCTGTAAATATTTTTTGCATATTTCATTTCGGAGAACGAGTGCTTCACAGAGTAAACTAGTGCCGAAGTGGAAAAAACCACGAGCAACTTATGCCCTTGCTCGAACTTTTTGAGCAGAGGACTCTTACTAAAACTCCAGAAACCATGAAGTTAAATATTTATCTTTATAAAAATCGCTACATTCAAAATCACTCATTTCAAGTTCTGGCAAAGACTTTCTATATTGGTGTTAAAGGATTTTGAAAAATCCTTGTATGGTTTGCAGTTCCAAGAAAATCTGAAAAAACGAGACTCAGATTTGATTTTTGAAGAACTCAACGCTTCAGTTGCGAAATGTACCGGAAATGGTGTCTCTAATTGTTGAATATATGTTAGACATTTATTACAATGCTTGAAATATTTTTTGTTCAGTTGTAAGCGAAACAAAACAATTTTTTGTCGAAAGGATTTTATATGAATGCAGGAATCAGGCAAGAGGTTGTTATCTCCTTGTAGTTTTAAATTAAAATATTTAACATTTTTAATTAAATTGGTATTAAATAATAACCACTCCTTGTTTTGTAACTCAGACATAGGACGAGTCTTTTCAGTTAAGAAAATTTTGATAGTTGTGCAGAGCACAAAAAATCGCGCAGATCTTTCCCACAGGGAAGCCAGCGTACTGCAGTATAATATGGTAAGTCATTTTCATCAATCTCTTCAATAAACGAGCTACATTGATGATGATTGAAAGCATGTGATCTTATACCATTAACAGCTGATGTAACTGGTTTTAAAACATGTGACATATCCAAGTATTTTCCGTACAAAGACTGTTGATTAATGATGAAATATACGTTTAATAATTTCGATCCACCGTCACTTTCTACCGCCTTTGATACGAGCGCAACGGCACCTTAATTTTTCCCAGAGATGTTTTTGGCATCGTTAGTTGTGATAAATTAATTTTTTCTGAACAGCATTTTCTACTCCTTAAAAAATTTCTTCTATCGTGGCCGTGCCGTGAACACCACAAACGTCAAGTAGGTCATCAGACACTTTACAATTTTTCAATTAAATTTTTCGTCGGACGTTTTGTACATTGAAATGTGGTCACAGACACAGAAGTATTGAATTGACTTTGCAATGGCGTCGGATGCCTACGCTTACATTCACAATTTTTGTTTGTTTCTCGAATAAAAATGAACAGTCGTGCAGTACCTGGAGCGTCTGTTGATTAATCCTGATCCGAAGAGAACCACTCTTAAGTACCGAGTTCTCAGACAATTGAGTCAATATATTCTCATCTCTCTTTGAGCGACAAAGTCATGCTTTTAAATATATCAGCTTTTCCTGGACATACTTCAACTGCCGTAATCCTGCAATCCTTAACTAATTCGCCGTCAGTCAATGGATTTCCATGTTTTGCTATTGAATAAGCCACGTGGAAACTAGCACGCATGGCTGCTTCTTGTTCAGCATTCCCTTTCTTAAACAACGTTTGCTGTGATTTCAAACCGCCTTTCAAAGACGCATATATTTCTGACCATTGGCTCCTTCCGAAAATAACTCTGAGACTGTTGTGTCTCATAATGACGTTTTATACTGTATTCTTTGAGAACTGATACTGTTTCATTGCAAATTACACAAATTGCCTTATTAATTACTCAGTCACGAAATATTGATGTCACCCTTGGTCTTCAAAACTTCTGCACTCACTATCTTCCGCTTACTTTCCACATTTACAGAAATCCACGCAAAAGGGGTATAGCTGCCAATAAAATTTATGTCAATCGTATTAAGAGCAAGAATTCTGAGTAAAGAACTGCACTGCATTTATCATCAAGGGAATTTCAGTTAAATTGAATACTCTCCGTTAAACACACTGTATCTTCACTAAGAAAATGTAGTCACAAAACACACTAGTCCCACCACATTTTGCTTTTCAGATCGCAGATGTTGCTGCTATTCACAATATGGGGTTGTAATACTGAACTTCTCTACTCTCTGGAAGACGTCACTACTATACATTTACCATTGATGGAAGTAGCCGTAACAATACGGTATCACCGCGGCAATGAAATGACCTGCACGTTTGCTTCCCGCCGGTCGGTTCTAGGCGCTACAGTCTGGAACCGCGCGACCGCTACGGTCGCAGGTTCGATTCCTGCCTCAGGCATGCATGTGTGTGATGTCCTTAGGTTAGTTAGGTTTAAGTAGTTCTAAGTTCTAGAGGACTGATGAACTTAGAAGTTAAGTCCCATAGTGCTCAGAGTCATTTGTACCATTTTTTGAACATTTGCTTCCCAGTGCCGAAAGAAACTCCGGAGTGGAGTCCAACGCCGCGCTTCCTGTCCCGCATGTATCTCAAACACCGTTACGAAAATCGGATCGTAATTCAAGAAGATAGTATGTTGGTACGATGAACTGTCCAATATTTCTTCAGCCATATCGCCATCAGTGCCCATAGGGAACGGATAGGTAACCACTATAACCGGCGCGTGGCGAGCAAAGTTGCGGTGGAAAAGACATCCCACAGAGCTGACACCATATGCACTTCGCGTTATGTCCTGACCCCTTGCTGTGATGTTAATTACGCATGGAAGTAACAAGGTATTGTGAAAGCGTGTTGCAACGAACTTCGCGAGAGGCTTTTGTTTGTAACAACGTAAATGAAATGACCTCGCGGCCACTGCTCAAGGCCTAACAGTGAGGAGTTCACTGCCTAATAACTACTGCAGTGCTACTATAAAGACTCCTAATACTAGACAATCTGTCCTGTCACGGTCGCCATTTATAAAGACTCCTATTATTACTAGGCTAATTACTATTTAGCTCTACAGGGCCTTTATACTGAAATGGTTCTCCACACCACCTAGTATTGACTTCTATGTGTGTGAGTAACTGTTTGTTCACTGTTGTGGGTAAATACATACAGCGTACACAGGGCGGTGTGTGAAACTGATAGCGATTACACTCTTCCGCTGTTGTAGAAATCTGCTCCAGATTTCTGCAGATACCGTGTTGAGCTGAAAGTGGTAACCAAAGTACGGAGAAATATTCTTCGGGGCTCTGTTGCATAGCAATCAGATTGCTTTCAGTTCTGAGAAATGTCCAGTTACTATTGTGGATTTGAATGATCCATGAAGTGACTTCTTTTCCGAAGAAAACATCGAACTATTTCACTAGAACTGAACGCTCCCGTCGGAACTGTTCTCAGCTGTGGGATATTAGTAGATCACAATAGCAGTATATCGCTGGGTGTATAATAAGACGTACCTTCTTGAAATGAACAATATTTTTATTGTTCTATTAACTGATTTCCTTCCATATGCACTTATATTTTACAATATGAATCACAAACTCGCAATGGCGTCGATTTTTACATCACAAGAATGGCTCTCCTCTCCTCAAATTACTCTTAACAAGAACAAAACAAAAAAAAACTATATCCTAAGAATAATTATGTGAGCGCTGACCGCCACAGAGTAATAAACAATATCTTTGTCTCTCTCTCGCACTGTCACAGCAAGTTACGCTGCATGATACATCATACTACTCAGCTTCAGCTCGTAAAAACTGGCAGCAGTAGTAAGCGTCACGAAAACTTCTGAATTTTACTGTGGAGTTCCCAGCACTGCTAGGGTATCAGACCACAAGAAAACTTAAATTATAGCTATGTCCAGGGCTTTGGGATTAGCAGAAGAGACAATGTGGCTTTTAGGCTAAAATGTCTGGAGACCCATGCTCTAAAAAGTGACAACAATGAGACAAGCGACGATCCAGAATTTCTCACAGCGATAAATGGCAAAAGTATTCCAGTTTTTAATTCAGGATGACGCTGTTAAGAGAATACGAGACCTATTCGCGTCTCAACAAAGATTCTGGGAACCAGTCTTGTCTTATTCCCCCCATTTCAATAGCATTAATCACGTATACACCTACTGATCAACAAGACAATGCACCTGTTTGCTCCAAACAGCCAGGGACATACATGTCCCAAGTTCTCAAAAAGCGAGCATACTAGCTTCAGCGTATCACATGTTACTCTACGAGAATAGCTTACTGATAAACTTTTAATTAAAAATACGAAATAGGTATAATACCTTTCATTACAAAAATCTATCCTTGAAACAACACAGTGCTATATTCCAGACTTTACCATTACTGAAACGATTTTATATTATCTCTGGCCCTAACTGAGGGTTGTCTCTGATCTCACCTATTACTGGTAGTGGTAGATATTCCACTGAATACTCGACTGTACAGTTTCGCTATTAACTGTGTAGGTGATCATTCAGAAACTCATCCAACGTCATGCCGTCATATCTGCTAAATCTCCACGTTCTGCATATTAGAGGGAAAATATTTGGAGATTATCTATACAGTACACCAATCATATATCATCAGTACCTGTCCTTGCCACCGCAGTAACTTTAAAATCGCAGTGGTTAGCACGTAGGACTCGCATTCTGAAAGACAACGGTTAAAATCTCCAACTATGCTTCCAAATTTAGGTTTCCTGTGATTTCCCTAGATCGGTCTATTCAAACGTCGGATGGTTCCTTTGAAATGGCATGACCCTTACCCTTCCATATCTTTCGTAATCTGAACTTGTGCTCCGTCTCTAATAAGCCAGCTGTCGACGGGATGTTAAACACTAATCTTCCTTTCTTAACCTACTTTTCAGGAAAATACATACAAGAATTAAAACGCCCTTAATCTTAGAGGCTGGTTAGATCTTAGAAAAATACTAAGACTACTTCATGAACTGTGCTTTGTTGGCAAGTTATTAGTGGTGGTTGGTGCTTGTTGTATTTCTCTGAAGAAAGGTTTGTTCGCTTCCCCCTTTGATCAATAACAATTATAAATTTAGGGTGTGGGACCTTTACTGTGTGGTATGGATATAAAATAGATGAAAAACTTTTTTTACTTTCCCTGCACTCCAGGTTTGTTAACAGTCACACGTACCACCCTATATCACTTCATAGGTCTTGGTCAGTAACGACATTGATTAGGCAATTCTTAACTTCATTCTTCGTTACATCTACAGGCATCTGAAATTTTATCCGCCATTTGCCGAGCTTACTGAAATAGTCTGTCTGTTCATTTCCACGTGCTCTTGTAAACAACTGTTTCCCAATCGTTCGTTTGCTTGCGTGGCCATCTTCCGCAGCAGCTGCTGACATCTGTTACTATAGGTTATCCGTCTTGAGAACTAAAAAGAATTACACCAGACGCGTTTCGCTTTTGTTTAAAGCGTCTTCCGTGGTTATTGCTGTTTCTTTACACATTCTACTCCTTCCGTCCATCAACATCAACCGCTGCTAGCAAGGAGGGTAGGAGCAGAAGATGCTTTATAAATAAAATCGAAAGGCGTCTGATGTAATTCTTTTTAATGAGATTGCAGTCAGCTCAAGACGGATAACTGTTGCCCACTTTATTACACTTAAGTTCATATCTTATTTAAGACAAAAGATAAGCGTTCCTTTAGCAATTGTTCATGAGCCTCCACTGTTAAAAGCACACTATGCACTTCTGTTAAAATATTAGTATGGATATCAGCTAATGTATAATTAAAATCTTGCTTTAATTTTTCATTTTTTGTCACATCTCGCCTTAGAAATTTATTTGTAGTTCAGGTAACTGTTCAGTAATCTCAGTTATATTAGTTTGTAACTATGCCTTCTATATTTTCAATTCATCATCACTATTCACGTTTGTTCATGTAACTTGTTACTTCATCAAACTGACATTTATTATCCTGTTTAATGCAGAAAATTGCACACAAAAACTCTTGTTCTCTCTCTGAAATTGATATGCGCCCTTTTTTACCTTTTTTTAATAATTTAGTTTTTGAGCACAAAAACTAGAATTTAATTTTTTCGAATTTTATAAAATTCTTGATTTAGTTCTTTCTTCTGTTCTGCAATTAGTAAAAAAAATTGTTTTAATTCAGTTTAAACATTTTTAAGCTCAGTAGGTCACTTCTAGCAATTTTTCAGATAATTATAGAATCACAGTTTGTAATCGCTTAGTACAAAATTGATAAATGTTTCATTTAATAGGTCCCTAAAAAGCACAATTAGCTCATCTCAAAAAATGGTTCAAATGGCTCTGAGCACTATGGGACTTAACTTCTGAGGTCACCAGTCCCCTAGAACTTAGAACTACTTAAACCTAACTAACCTAAGGACATCACACACGTCCATGTCCAAGGCAGGATTCGAACCTGCGACCGTAGCGGTAGCGCGGTTCCAGACTGTAGCGCCTAGCTCATCTCATATTAATGTTCAGTTCTCAAGGGCTTATGTGACAGTGGTGTCGTCAAGTAACGGTTTTGACAACAAGGCGTGGTCTGCTTCAGGTGCGAGCTGACACTGCGACCACGGGGTCATTTGCCTGGACATTATAGACCAATGTTTGCTAGCTTGAAAATCTTCAATAATACGATACCGTCTTGTACGTGTAACATTCACATACTGTGTGTTGCTCATGAACTGTAGGAAGCTGACTTGTACTTTCAGTCAAGGTGATATAAGTGAATATAACGTAAAATTCTTCATTCAGCTGTACGTCTTCTAAAAGCCACAGGGCTTACACAGCGTTGTCTGATAAAATTTCAAGGAGTTTCGAAAATCAGAGGTCGAGCTGCTTACAAAGACGCACTTCTTACAAAGAAGTACTGTAAAAACCTTCCTGGCAGTTTAAAACTGTGTGCCCAACCGAGACTCGAACTCGGGACCTTTGCCTTTCGCGGGCAAGTGCTCTACCATCTGAGCTACCGAAGCACGACTCACGTCCGGTCCTCACAGCTTTACTCCTGCCAATATCTCATCTCCTACCTTCCAAACTTTACAGAAGCTCTCCTGCGAAAGGCAAAGGTCCCGAGTTCGAGTCTCGGTCGGGCACACAGTTTTAAACTGCCAGGAAGTTTCATATCAGCGCACACTCCGCTGCAGAGTGAAAATTTCATTCTGGAAACATCCCCCAGGCTGTGGCTAAGCCATGTCTCCGCAATATCCTTTCTTTCAGGAGTGCTAGTTCTGCAAGTTTCGCAGGAGAGCTTCTGTAAAGTTTGGAAGGTAGGAGATGAGATACTGGCAGAAGTAAAGTTGTGAGTACCGGACGTGAGTCGTGCTTCGATAGCTCAGATGGTAGAGCACTTGCCCGCGAAAGGCAAAGGTCCCGAGTTCGAGTCTCGGTCGGGCACACAGTTTTAAACTGCCAGGAAGTTACGATCAGCGCACACTCCGCTGCAGAGTGAAAATTTAATTCTGGAAGTACTGTAAAATTTCACTATAATAAACTTTTGAAAAACTAGTTATTTTTTTGCCAGGTTTCTCTTGGCCTTTAATCAAAGGACAGATCGAGATTTTTTAGTAAGTTGGTACCTCCAAAGTATAAAATAAAATCAGTATACAAGTTAAACGGATATCTCTACTGAAAATGTTTGTATGTAAAACTTTTTTCAAACAGAGTAAAACGTACTTTTCAGTACTTAATATTCGTAAGACAAAGGTCACTTTATAACAGATCAGTACTACATTGTTTGTTCAATTACTGGATTCTCCTAAAAGACCTTTTACACAAACTAGAAGAGATGAGCTGTAAAAATATTACTTCGAAGTAAACTCAAGGGAAATTCAAAATCAACTGATTAATTTCTTTTTAATTAGAATGCTCTTTCTAATTTTTTACTGCCGCAGCAATTTTCGCTGATGGCGTAATCGGCGGTTGTTCATCTTCGTCGGAAACTCGCGGCACACAGCCGTCGTAACCAGGTCTGTGCTTTGGCTGCAGCTTGCTCTGGATGGTTGTCCCTTGGTACAGTCTCACTTAATGAGAGTGGAACAAGATACCAAAAATCTGTTCCTATGCTAAGCATATGAAGAAAACACAAATAAACCATTTCCTTTACAGACCGATTGTGGTTTAAGCGGGGTAACACATCTCAAACTTCACATTTTGTGACACTACACATAGGCCATGTGCAGAAATATACCAAACTGTCAATATATCCTCAAAAAGGTTTTAAACATATTTCTCCAGTATGTGATACGAAAACTGCGGATGCTTCGAATGCGTCACATCTGCAACAGGCCATTTTAGTGCTTCATACGCCCAGTTAGGTTAGTTGCGGCCGGTCAAGGCATGTTACTACCATGTGCTATGTCCACTTCACGAGCTCCTTAGCGTGCATTAACCCAAGTATCTCGCACCAGCAATAAGTACCTGTTACCTCTTCGTGATCGAAGCAGGCATCCTAGCTGTGCCGATACATAAAAGAAAAACATTCGCCAACTGCTTCTCTGCGCACAAATGAACGCAACAAGCGAGATGGCGCAGTGGTTTGCACACTTGACTCGAATTCTGGAGCTTGACGGTTCAAACCCGCGTCCGGCCATTCTGATTTAGGTTTCTCATGATTTCCCTAAACCGCTTCAGGCAAAAATTGGCATGGTTCCTTTGAAAGGACGCGGCCGACTTCCTCCTCCATCCTTTCGTCACCCTATGGTATCGATGACTTCGACGTATAGTCTCCTCCCGCAAATCAACCAACCAACAACACGACGCCCTGAATAACACCATAACAACTGATAAAAGAAATCATGGAGACTTCGAAACAGTGATTACCAGTTTGAGTCATGACAACACCAGTATGCCACCAATTACAGTATTGTTCAGTCAGAAGCCACTCAATATTTTTGAACAGTATGGGAGGTACCAACAAAAATTCGAAATCTCGCTTGATGAAATGTTGTAACTAGTATTAGACCACATGAATAAGAAAGCTAATGTTTGCAGTGAAGACTTTAATATACGGTATGATTATAGTATGCCGTTGACATCAAATATTTCTGGACCCATTTAGGATATTGTAACCCTGTTTTCACTCAGATGTATTGTGAGGAAATATTGACTCCTTTCATTGCTATATTAGTTACAGAGATATCGGTATCAACTTCGCTTTTTCAAATGACATTATAATAATATCAGTATCTAGTGAAGTAGCTCTAGAAAGGACGAATTCAACTGCGTTTCACTGTTTAGAACGCCTATCAGCCTGACACGACAATTCTGAATAACGGCACGAACTTGCACGTAAGATAATAAGCGATTTCGTGTTCAAACGCGATAAATCCTAAGTTCTTAATACATCAATTGCATTAACAATAATAATCGACTATTAAAGAATTAAAAGCCACTGAAATCGTCTCTTTTAGAGCTAGTATAATAGCAGCGGAAATTTGAGAAGTGTGTGAGTTAAAATCCCCTGTCGAGAACTACAATTCTTCTTCCGGAGAGGATCTTAAAACATGTAGGATTGGATATTACCTGAAATTTGGACCGTCAGTTTTTTTCTTGAGACCAAGCACAAACCGCTGCGAAACAGTTCCTTTCTCGATTATTTCAAGATCCAGCAGCCCTGCTAGCTATGTTCCATTTAAATTTAAGTATCTGGAACTGGATTTCACCAATGAAACTTGGCGACAGTGAAACTGGGCGACAGAAAAACTTGTTGAGATTGGTCTATTTATTTAACAACAACGGTTAATCAACTGCACTAATTATCTCAGTCACTTCAGCAGTTAGGTAGTTTACCAAATACACTGAAAGCCCCGCCTACAGTTGGCGAGAAACTGTTGGAACTGTAACAAAACTCGACCACACTTCCCAACGCAACTATAGTGCTCGAATATAATGCCCATGGGTTAAGCATTTAAAACCGAGAAAAACGGAGTGAATGGTCAAAGTTCTAACAGTGAACCACACTGAAATCTTTGTGATTGCCGTATACTCTCGATAAAATCAACGTTCGGAAACAACACGGTTCAGGAGAAACAGCTCTTTAGAACGGATAGGTGCTGACTCTTGGTCCCGACCGATGTCCTCAGTTCACTCGAACGGAACAGACATAAAAAACCGTGTGGACTCGAAATCCACTAATAGTCTCTCTGGAGACGCAGCCTCAAGTCCTATAAATTCTCTCGAAATCAGTCCCCAGCAAAGCTTTCAGTCTCCCCTCTATAACCTTCAATTTGTCTGCTGTTGGCTGACCACCTCCGTGCATCTCCCACCATTCCACTGCGTCTTCATGCCTTGCCTTAAGATACAAAGTTATACAACTGTGCCGGCATTGGCCAACCTTAGCAACAGTAATTAAAGAAACATTATACTCTAAATCATGCTTAAATACTGCTTTAATGACATCAAACCCTTTATTTCTACTGTATCAGAAAAGGTAAGTTAATTTGAATTATTCAGTTATCATGTATTAATTATGTTATAGACATAAATATTCTCCACATTCATCGATAAACTCTGACACACATATTTTGATTCGATAAGCGTGTTAATTGAAAACAAAAGGGGAACAGCCAGTCTAATGCTACTCTGCCGACTCGGTTTCGACCAGAGCCATCAAAACACACACTGGACCTTCCAAAAGCGACGCATTACAGGCCGAATCTGTGCCGACTCTCCTTTCTGCGGCGTTGTCACTGTTTACCAGCTGTAAAAACAAACATGGCGCACAGTGGTAAACAGTTACAGCGACAGTGACATTGACAGCTCAATATATAGTGTTTGACAGTGATGAAGATGAGGGAAAAGAAAACGTAAGTGAACCATAATGTAGATAGACACACACACACACACACACACACACACACACTGTAACATTATGTGATTGTCTTATCATTTTAAATCATTCACTAATCGAGCAGTCGCTCGGCAACAGCTACAGTTAGCAAATAATGTTGCGAGAATGTAAAAGGTGAACGACCTGTGACGTAACTTGTTTAGTGTCGAAGCGCCGTCAGAGATGCAGTGAGTTATTGACTTTGAAAACCGCGGCGCGAAAAACGGACAGAAGAAGAACACTTTTACACATTTTTTTTTTGGAGGTACGAGATATTCTCGATGAACAGTTACTCATTCTTCTCTTGTCTCTTGTAACTTGTGTCGGTCGCGCATGTCTTGTCGCCGTATTATTATCGTTAAAAATAATATTGTTTTTGTGAAAAGTAAATGTGTAATACTAAAAGTGCCTAGCAGTAGATTTATTGTGCGACGTGTATGTGAAAACGTCAAAGGAATTGTTTTCATTAAGAGAAGTGCCAGTCAAAACGGCATCCATGTTAAATCCTTCATTGCAGTGTAAGTTCTTCTATTAATTGCCATAAATTCAGAGTTAAATGGAATTGGTGTATGGACTATTCATTTACTATAGAATCTATGTCTCACTCCTTCATGAAGTTATTTAATTTTCTTTATGTTTCTGCCAAATAGAGAGTTCACAGTCACGAATTCTTTCGTCGAGATCGGACGGAAGTTGCATGCGGCGAAATATTTTCTCCGCGCCATATTCTACTGGTAAATGCATGATAAACTACGGTCCCTTAGGAAATTCATGTTGAGCTATCCAAAATAATTATATTTTGAATAGGCATTTACTCTCCTCTGCAATGCAACTTCCGACTGATCAGACGATCCAACAAGAAACAGCCGCAAACGGTCGGCGTTCGCAAATATGTTTCCACCGCTGATTATAGCTATATGTTACAGCACAAAAGTAAACATATTGTTATAATTAGCGACTACGAACGGGTACGTTTATAACTGTATGTTTATGTATACTCATTACGTAAACATATCGTTATAACACACACACACACACACACACACACACACACACACACACAGAGAGAGAGAGAGAGAGAGAGAGAGAGAGAATTAATTAATTTCAGGCACAGAAATAACAATTTTCAAATCGAAATTTTGGCTTAAACAATTTATCTACTTTAAGGTGTAAGTGGTTGCAGATGATTAACTGTGTAACAAAACAGTCACTGTGGAAACACAATATATCAGAAAAACCACACCATGTGAAAAAAGATAGGAATTCATAATTTTATGTGTTTTTCCACATGTCTGTAATGACGATTTAAAAACCAATAGTTACATGTATACAAACAGTAAAGAACATTATTTATCTTTAAGAGCCATAAAATAAAAGCCCACTGAAGATGCTGCAACTGCATTGAAACATGTGCGGGTTAAAAAACAAAAAGTGTGTTTTTCTAAAGGCGGACACTATCCAAAGACATACGTATTGTTAAAGCAAATTCGGAAAAAAGGTCCGCAGCTCGTGGTGTCGCGGTCGCGTTCTCGCTTCCCGTGCACGGGGCCCCGGGTTCGATTCCCGGCGGGGTCGGGGATTTTCACCTGCCTCGAGATGACTGAGTGTTTGTGTTTTCCTCATCATTTCATCATCATCCATCAAAAGTGGCGAGATTGGACTGAGCAAAGGTTGGGAATTTGTACGGGCGCTGCTAACCGCGCAGTTGAGCGCCCCGCAAACCAAACATCATCATCATCATCATCTCATCGGAGAAAAGAACTTCAACCTACAGATGATTAGTTAGCTTAATAGCTAAGGATATAGTTGGAATTCTTCCGTCGATCAGTAGTAGTACCGTCTAACTAAGTTCAAGAAACCCGAAAAATGTGACCAAATTGTAGAATTACATGGGAAGAAAGTTCAAACATTCTGACGGCAATGTCGGTAATGTTAAAGATACTGACGCTGGACTTGGAATCAGAAGTATTAGAGTTTCCGAACTATCATTTCAAATAACCTCAGAACAGATTAATGCAGTGTTGAAGCCTTATGGCACCATTCTAAGTACCATTGCTGAGAAGTGGTTCCGCGCACATAAATTTCCTGTCTTAAATGGTGTGCGGCAGGTTAAAATTGACTTGGTAAAGCATATTCCCTCCTTCGTTAACATCTGTGGATATAGGGGTAATTGTTATTTATGAGGGGCAGCCTAGAACATGCGCTGGATGTGGATCCACTGGACACGTACGCCCTCAGTGTTTGCAGAGCCGAGTGACACAACTATCGACGGGAGAGGTACCGGCTCCACCCACTATGTCGCAGCTACCGATAATGTACGTCGCAGCAGCTCGTGGAACCCCAGCTACGACATCAGAGTAAGTTATTGATAACACTACGGGTCACGTCAAAGAGGACGCTCGATGAGAACGACCAATGCAGAGGAAACTCTAGGAGATATAGTTACAGCTCATCTCTTTGACACTGAACGAGGCATCGAGGCAGACATTGCCACGACCGTAGCTCCGAGCAACGAAGCAGTCTTCACATGAAAGTGAAGCACAGATGACAAAGGACGAAACACCAGCAAGCTTCACCAATGAAAACAAAAACAAAAATCGCAGGATTGCCCATCAAGGAGCTGAAAAAATTGCCTCCATCTAGAGAGAAAAAGTGCAGCAGGTATGACAGAAACTACATGACATGCCACCAGACAGCCAGGTGGAACATCAACAAATGTCGAAGAAATCACGAAGGGCAGTACTGTCAGATCAATAAGAAAATCAGAGGAATCCACAAACCCCACAATGATTCAAAAAGGCACAGCAAACACGAACAACCAACCCACAGACGCACCGAAGGTGAAAAAAGAATCACGGAGAACCAACCAAATAGAGGCATGGAAGTAGGATAAGGAAGCCGGTATTCAAAACCAAGCAATGGTAGCAACACCTGAAGGCAAGAACGGAGGAAAGGGACTCCGTCCAACGTGAGACCCCCCCTCCCCCCCATAGCAAGCAGCAGACGCTGAATCTACCGTCTCTCGAGCAACATTTCGTAACAAATCGCAAAGCAGCGAATCTGCGATATTTGGCACAGAACATACTCGTAGTTATCACCGTACTGACAGTCTCGCCCTTAACAGTATGGACGTGTCTGCAACAGCAAAGGACAACTTACCTTGGCATGAGGATATGGAGGAGTGTAATCCGCCGGCAACACACGGTGGCGGTCGCGAGCCGTTAAAGCTCGGTGGAATTGATGGAGACGTGGAAGATAACTTCTATTCACACGCAACTGTGAATCGAAGCCTGACAGAAATTAAAACGTCCCCTTTGAAAATTAAGTATGACTGTGCTGGTAAACTTCTACGTTATTTGATTTTCACAACAGCTGAGAAAAACTGAACGTACTCAGAGAGCTTTCTCTTTACTTATTTTAGCGCAACGCAATCTGATTTTCAGTAATCCCTACTAAAGAATGGCCCTGACTAACAATAACCTATATCATACATGAATCACTTACCTCACAAAAATCTTCGTTACTCGAACTACTGCAATACAGCGAGCGCCAATACTGCCCACTAAATAAAAGATTCTAACTACTGAAGGCACTAACTACTGATAGACATAGTTAGCAAATGAAAGATTTTGATAAAGAACAAATAATGTATTTACCCTAATAGCGTTCAAAAGTCATGATATATATATAATTTTGTGACATCCAATAAAAGAAATTTCCTTTTTCTGACAGACGCGACTCCAGATCGTCCGCTCAAAACTCTGCCATCCCTCTCTCCACATCCACCACTGCTGGCGGCTCACCTCCAACTGCCCAACGCTACACACTGTTCACATCCACCTGCCCAACACTATATAAGCGAATATTCCAACAATGCCAACCAGCCACAGACTTCATACAGTGCAGTCAGTGATTTTCATACAGAGCACTACGTGGCGTTACCAACATAAAAACCTAAACAGCCTACTTACATAGCCTCCATGCTCATCACAAAAAAATTACAAATTGTTTTGGGTAGTGCCCAATACTAATTTGAATTTTTTTTTCATAATTACAATAACAAAGATATCAAATGCATACACTTATTGATATCATGTTGGTCAAAAGCAAGAATTGTCCTCACAGTCCATAAAGACAGTCCTGAGCATTCATCACAGTAGTAACTGCACTTTCTTTTGCACATGGTCCGAGCAGTAAAAGAAAATGTACACGGAGCTACTGGATTTCCATACAGTCTTGAAGAAGTGATGTTGCCCTTCCAATGGAAAGACAGTGCTAACTCTTGACATGTGGAGAGGTAATAGGCCACAACAGAGCAAACCCACAGCAGAGTCAGTCAAAGTTTTGAAGAATATTGGTAGGTAGGTCATCACAGAGCAAAGCCATTGCAGACCTGGTAGAGATTATGGTATTGGTGGGCCACCAAAGGTGCAGACCAACTGTAGTCCTTGGAGAGATGGCAAGCAGCCATCTGTTGCAACTGTGCGGATGCAACATCACCATTGAAGAGTCTTGCGAATAATATAGCAAAGTCTGTTAACTACTACTTGTGGATTCTCAAACTTTTAGGAATGTCCTTAGAACCAGCAGTGCTGTTAACCAGTCCCTTGCTGAATTATCAACACACGTGTGAGCACTAACAGTCCCTTCTTTTTCAAGCTTCTCACATATTGTGCATATACCATAACCAACAGAAATGTGTGCAGTAACTCTACTATTTACTTAATTTGATGAACTGGTGTCAGTTACAGTTTTATGTTATGAGAATACAGTTAAAACGGCACAGAAAACATCATTAAAGAACATAATAATACAGATAACATTTGTAGTGGTACAGGCTTTACAAAAGAATATTTATTTATTTAACCTTATCAGATTAGGGCCATCAGGCCCTCTCTTACATCGGACCAGTGTTCCACACATGCAGCATTTCACACATCAGAATTACTTCATGATAATAGTTTAAATAAGAAAATTAGAGTACTATAGTGACAATAAGAATAAAGAGCAGTGACTAAGACCTAATAAAGTAAATGCTGGCAGTATTTTTACAACAGGTGCTATACATACAAATTATGATAAAAGCAATAATAATAACAGTAAAAAAATCAGATAATAATGGTAAACATGAGAAAAATTGGCAATAGTAATGAAGATTTGTGTAGATGTACATTAATATCTTGGTGTGTAAAGTAGATGTTTACTAGTATAGCGAGTTTTGGGGAAGGGAGATTTAAGGAGGGGGAAAGAGGGAAGTAATGAGGTGAAGTGCATTCATTTACAGAGGAAGGCATTACTGTTGCTTAAGCAGATACGTCATTAAGTGTTTTTTGAAGCCAGACATGTTTTTAAGTTCTCTAGCATAACGAGGGAAGTTATTCCAGTTATTCCAGAGTCGAGTTCCCGCCACTGTAAAGGACTTGGAGAAGGTGTCTAAGCGATGCAGTGACAGAGAGGATTTTATTATGATGGGAACGTGTGTTTCTGTCATGTTGTTCCGACATGAGCGTTAGGAACGAGGAGAGATATGAGGGACAGTGTACATTTATAAGACAGTAGATGGGACAGAGTGTATGGAAAACTCTGAGTTTGTCTGCACGCAGCCAGGACAATTTTGCATATGCTGATGAAATGTGATCAAAAAGTCGAACTTCACAGATATATCGGACGCAGGCATTCATGAGCAGTTCTAGACGTTGCGAATTTTCCTGAGAGAGGCCTTGTAGGATAATATCGCTGTAGTCAATGATTGGGAGTATAAGCGTTTGTACTAATTTCTTTTTGAGATCCAAAGGGAAGAGTTTTTTATATTTTTGTAGGACATGAAGCTGATGCTTTTTTGCACACTGCGGTTACGTGCTCTGTCCAATTTAGATTTTCATCTATTATTACTCTCAAACTCTTTGCTGAGGGAGGGAAGTTAATATTTGTTCCATTTAGGATAAGAGATGTTACGGATTCCCGATGTTTTGGGCTAATGAGCTTAGAGTGACCAACAACTACCGCTTGGGTTTTAGATGGGTTTAGTTTATGTCCTATGTCCTGTGCCCATTTTGACAGTGCATTGAGGTCAGTATTGAAATTTTCAATAGCTTTCTTGAGATTGCTTGGTTTCGCACTTAGATACAAATGAAGGTCATCAGCATACGTATGATATTTGCAATAGGTCAGAACCAATGACACATCATTGACACACAGAGAGAAGAGTATAGGACCTAATACTGAGCCTTGGGGAACGCCTGACACTACCTGCCGCCATTTTGATTTTATATTATACAATATATATATATTATATAATATATATATATATAATATTATGTAATAGAAATAAACATATACAGCAGTGTTACAGGAATTATGATGTACGTAAATAAATGAAAGAATGAGAATAGCTTTCGAAACTTCACTCATGAGCATTAAAACAGAACAGAATAAACAATGTCTAAACATCTTTACAAAGTAAATAACATATTATTAATGCAAATTACGAGTATATTTGAGGATAACAGTATTCCTCATCAAAGTGAATTTAGCTTAGTATTATAAAAATTGTGCAATATAATTCTGATCAGATAAGCACATAAAGACAGGAAGAACACAAATATACAAGGGTACACAAACACATAGCGGAATAACACAAAAGGAAAGGACAGGGTTTGTTTCCAGTATAACATTTGATACTACAGTCCACAGATCTTTCCTCTTGTTTCAACATTTGTTCCCACAAAATTCACTAGTCATATGGTATCTCCTAAGGCAATAAAAAATCTCTCAACTAGACAGACAGTAGTCCTAATCCGGTGTATATACGTAAAATATTTCTCATCATTCCATTAGTCATTTCAGTAAATATAAAAAAATACAAGCTCCTAACTATAATCATATGTTTTCAAGTATGAGTGTGTCGTATATGCGATGCTTTCTACAAAGAAGTGTCAATAGCGAGGTTAATGGCCTCTTTTTTTCTCCACCTGTGCCTCTGAAAGGCCCACACTAATGGCTTTTTTCCAGGTGACCATCACACAGCTGGGTGCCTACAGCACACTATGTCAAGGTCACCTACCTTCCTTACCGAAATATTTACAACAGCAGTGACAGTCTTGTATAAAAAATTTCACAGGTTGAAAATTTACGTTACAAGTGTGTAGAAAAAAAACCTCGTATATAATAGTGTCTAAAATTTCTGTTAGCATAGTGGTAGTCACATTCACGCATGCACACACATTTCATAATGATCACAACCACACCTCGATGTCAGAATACACATCGTCGTTGCAATAATAACGTCATAACACTTCAGTCAAATCTCAAAAACGTTGAAGCTTTCTTCAGTAATCTCAAAACCTTTAAAAATGTTCTCTCCTCGTTTCAATAGTGTCATCTACCTCAAACATACTTCAAAAATTGTGATCCCATACCAAATACATTGTTCGAAGCTCTCATAGTATCACAATGGTTCCAAAAAAATATGAACAATTCACAAAGTACAGACAAAATACAATTTCATAAGTGTGAAGTTATGCAACTGTGTAATTGTGTAAGCATGTGTCACTGACGTAGTAAAAAAATGTTTGTTTCTCTGTTAAATAACTAGATAGCTGTGTAATTCTGTGTCAGAGAAATATGGTACCGATGTGTAAAGTTGTATAAGCAAATACCGTATTAGCTAGTGTTCCTAGCACTTGCCACACACTTAGTACACAAAGTGAACGTGTACCCCCTGAGCATTAATGTAATTATACACTGAGGTGTTACAAATTACAGCAACAGAATGAAATGTCTCACCAAAAACCTTCTTTGTACCTTTGTCTTTCTAAAAATGTTCCAAGTACAAAAACTAATCGCTCAAATGCGTTTCCTGTAGCACTAAACTGTGTGTCTTACTGTAAGATAGTTTCTGTCATCACTTAACGGTAAAAATGTGCCAAGTGTCGTAGTTATCGTCGTCCACATGCAAAGTTCTGTAGAAGTCAATGTACTTACCTCATCATAAACAAAAGTGCAATGCGTATAGATATCGTAGTTATTATACTCAATGCCATGATCAAGAAAGTACTTTACTGTAAGGTAGTGTGTTACGAAAATTACCTATCTCATTGTCGCAATACCACAAAAGTTACTACTAAAACATGTTTTACTTTCCAGAATAATACAGAAAAACTGTGCAGATATAAAGCAGATACAGCGCAAAAGCAACAATGTAAATTGTGTCACTCATTAGTAGCGTCATGATATAACCCTGTAGCTGTCAAACAAACCAAATACTAAGTCATCTGTAATCTCTCAGAAAGTACTTTAAATAAAGAATGTCTTTTCAAGTAAACCAAAATGTTACATTTAAGTCACATTAACAGTATATGTTCCCAGTATGTAAACCTTATAGTCGTTGCATAATCGTGCAACTAACAAACAAATTGTACACCCAATAACACTGTGTCGTCTATTCACTATAACAATGCAGTCAGTTTCTAAGTTGGTTCAAATGGCTCTGATCACTATGGAACTTAACTTCTGAGGTCATCAGTCCCCTAGAACTTAGAATTACTTAAACCAAACTAACCTAAGGCCGTCACACACATCCATTCCCGAGGCAGGATTCGAACAGTTTCTAAGTGTGACAAAGTGTACTAGTAATGTGAAGTAAAAAATTTTATGTCAGAGACCAAGTTAAAAAGCAGATTATCTTTCAATAAACGGTTTTACATGTGAAATGTGGTGTAAACCTTTACTCTTCCTAGTATGCAGAGTTTCAACATCAATGCAATTATCATGTAGTATATGTCGGTAAAGAATACTGCAATTTTTCTCAAGGTTAGCTTCTATGTGATTTTTCTCTGGGCCGGCCGTCGCACGTGGCTGCTTGCGGAGCGAGTCATTGTCTATTGTCTCTTTGTTGTCGTGAGCGAGTCATTGTCTATTGTCTCTTTGTTGTCGTGTGTCGTTACTGGGGTTTGGATATCTAACTTATACAAATTCACCTTTCTGAGAGGCCCCTGCCCTGTTTGAATCCCGCCAGTTCTGAATAAATTCAGGTCTGTTGTTAGGATTATATCCTCTGTCGTCATGTCGGTTGTTTCTGTAGTTTCTTTCTTGTCGGTTAATTGGTGGAGAATTTCTCCCTGAATTGTAACTGCAGGGTGGAACATTGCGACTGAAGTTATTCTGCCTCCCTTGATAATAATTATCTTGGTTCCCATATTGTCTGTTTCTATGATTACCACTGTCATAGTCATTGCCATGGAGAGGTGATCTTTCCCTGTAATTATTATTACTCTGCCAATGGTTGTCATATGGATGGTGACGGTTTTGGTCACAATTTGCATTATAAGAATAGCCTTGTCATGTCCAGTTATTATTTCTGTCATCGCAGAACTGTGACAGATGTGTTGTTGTTTTCCTGGTTTCACATACCATGATTGTCAGTGTCAATTTCCAATTTTTGTAAGAGTCCCTGAAAAGCCTGAAAGTCGTCTTTGCAACGTCCTGCCAAAATAATACGTCTTAAATGTTTAGGCAATTTGATTAAGCAAATACAGGTAAGTTCTGAGGGGCTGTATGGATTTGACAGGTACTGATTCTTGTGCAACATGTCTTCAAAATATTAGACAAGACTGGAAAATCCAGATTGTTCAAAGTGTTTCATCATTATGATGCTATGTTTTACTCGGTCTTGAGTAGCTTGAGACCAATATGCTGAGAGGAAGGCATGATAAATTCTCCTTCAGTGTGACAATTGTGAATGACTGAACACCTTCTTACAGCAGTTTCATTCTCTAAGTAGCCAGACATAAATTCTAATATGTACACTAATGAGCAGTTGGGAGGACAACAATGGGAGAATTGATGAAGCTATGCTTGTGGATGAATGTCGTAGTCGGAGTTCTTAAATGTTTTGAATTTACGTGTAGTAATGAACAGCTTATAGTCAAAATCATCATGACGGCGAGTAGCATATCGGTCATTGTTACATTCTGTCGGTGGTCCATCTCACAATTCGGTGCACCTTGCCAATTTCTTACAAAATTTCCAAAATGCCCTTGTTATTATTTTGGTGCGTTTGCTTGTTTCTAAATCCTTCTTCCTATGTCAACTGATCTTGAACTTTCCGGATTTCTCTTTTCTACTTTGTATTGATTTGATTCTGATTTTGTTTAAATTTCTTAATTTGTTCATACTCTTCTGTGTCAGTGAAGGCTACCGGTCTTGTGTCATTCAGATCTACCTTTGTAGATAAGTTAGTGAACTGATCCGAAAGTTCGGCTACTTTCTCCGGTATTGAATTGATTTCCCCCGTGTGTTTTTCTGAACCAAGTTTTAGAGCATCTACTGTGTCCTTTAAGTTTTTTCTGAGTTTTTGCAAATTGCGTAACCGAATGGGTAGATGCATCTGAGTCAGTTTCAGCTTGTACGGTGTTGTGATTTTCATGAACAATAGTCTGCAGTTCTTTTATAGCTGCTTCCTGATTCCGTAACGCATTTTCATGACACGATAAAATAGATTGAAAATGCTCACAAATTTGTGTTTTTACGTCATTACAAACTTTTTGACATTTTGATTCTATTTTAAGTAACTCTGCAGTTACACCTTCACGTGGTTGTTCAAGCACGGTGACTAATTTTTGAAGCTGTTGCTGTGTTTGTCTCTGATTTTGTTCCATTAGTTGTTTCATTAGTTGCATTAATTGGAACAATAATGTATTCGTCTCTTGAACCAGTTGCTCATTACTTTTCGGCACTGCATTTGCTCCAGCAACATTCGCATTTTGAAAAGCAGAAAAAGTATCTTGACTTAAGTGGAGAAAAAGGTGAGGACGCAAAAACCGGAATCTACAGTGTTTGCAAGATTGTGTCTTGTCGTTTGGGATTCCTGGGGCGAGCTGTTGCCGACCGATCGATCGACAATACCACCCTGTTCACTAGCTGTTTCACTGTCTACACCATTATTTATTGCCTGGTCCATTTCCCTATACACAATTACCAAATTACTATCCTGAATATCTATTAATTGATTACATGATGGCGCTAACGCACTACTCTCGTCCTCACTGTCATTTCTAAGTTTACTTTGGAGCCTAGTATTACGTTTTTCACACGCCATAATTTTCACAATATTTCACACGATAACACAATAAAGTACAATTTGAAGAGCAAAAATAAGAAAACACATTAACATAGCACTGAAAATAAGATCTAATTAATTGCAAGCACGGCTGCGAAACACTTGGGGCACATTTACATGCATGCCATAACTGTTTTACAGTACAACAATGAAAAACTACTACTAAAAAGGAAATTCTCTCTACAATTACACGCTAGCAAAAAACAGTAACTACACTAATTACTCGATCTACCAGAAAAAAAATCAGAAGATTTCAGTGAGGTATCCTGTGCTAAGGGTCGACTTATGAAACGGCCCCTTTGAAAATCAAGGATGACTGTGCTGGTAAACTTCTACGTTATTTGATTTTCAAACAGCTGAGCAAAACTGAACGTACTCAGACAGCTTTCTCTTTACTTATTCTGATCATCACTAAACTGACACACAACATTTTAGCGCAACGCAGTCTGACTTTCAATAATCCCTACAAAAGAATGGCCCTGGCTAACAATAACCTATATCATCCATGACTCACTCACCTCACAAAAATCTTCGTTACTCGAACTACCGCAATACAGCGAGCGCCAATACTGCCAACTAAATAAAAGATTCTAACTACTGAAGGCACTAATTACTGATATAGTTAGCAAATGAAAGATTTTGATAGAGAACAAAAAATGTATTTACCTTAATAGCGTTCAAAAGTCATAATATATATGTATAATTTTGTGACATCCAATTCAACAAATTTCCTTTTTCTACACACGTCCAGATCGTCCGCTCAAAACTCTGGCATCTCTCTCCCCACATCCATCACTGCTGGCGGCTCACCTCCAACTGCCCAACGCTAAGCGCTGTTCACATCCAACTGCCCAACACTATATAAGCGAATATTCCAACAATGAGTCCAACCAGCCACAGACTGCACACAGCACAGTCGGTGATTTTCATACAGAGCGCTACGTGGCGATACCAACATAAAAACCTACAACATAAAAGCCTACTTACAAAGGGGGTGTACTAATGATCTGAAAACCGTGCTTCCTATATCGCTCCTAAACGCTGACTACAAGATAGTTGCTAGGATACTGCTTCGCCGATTGAACACCATTGCTGGTCGCCTCACCGGCCAGTATCAGTCGTGGGTCCGCCACAAGTACCCACTACGTGTCATGTCGAAAATGGGAATTAAACCTTCTTTCGTCGATATCATCAGGAGATTATACACTCATGTAACTTCAAGAATTCTTGTCAATGGGCAATGCACAGCGAGAATTCCCATCCTAGCATCGATACGACAAGGCTGCCCCCTCTCTATGCTGCTGATCTCGCCATCAATCGAGCCTCTTTTACGATCATTACTTGTCAAACTCGCTGTAAATGAAATTGGAGGCAACAGATTTGTCTGCAGATGTCACGCTGATGACATGGTCGTACATGTGACTGATCCGTCCGATGTTATGAAGGTACAGGACGTGATTCAGACAAAGTTCTTGTTCTGGAGCTAAAATTAATGTAAGTAAATCTAGCATTTTACAGTTAGGCAGAGGAGTAGGGTTCCATGAAACAGGACCAGTTGAACAAGCGGATACCATAAAACTTCTGGGGATACGGTTTAGCAAATGACAGCGGCCTAGAATTGGAAAATGAAACTCAACAGTCTCCGGGCGGTATTACGAGAGAATTCTTCCCGTTCTCTAGATATGATAAAAAATTCACGCTGAGAAATCTCGCTATACTTCCTAACGTGTACTGCCTCGCAAGTATTTTCCCTTTGCCTTCAACAATAGGAAAACGAATTGAATCTGCTCTAGCGTGGTTCATATGTAGAGGGCGAATCCTTAGGGTAGATTATCAAACCGTGACTACCCGAACCGAGAGGTGGCTTAGGTCTCACCAACGTTAGAGATAAATGCAGAGCCCTGTTGATATCTCTGATGGAAAAGGCCAGTGTATAAGTGAATTAGCGAAGAAATTCCCCACAACCACTTGGAGTCGAGTTTGGCAAAACATTCATGTTACAACCTTAGCGTCACATGTAAGAGCTACGTGGTATTGCGCTTTATACAACACCATAAGCAGAAATGAGCGTCTTTTTAAGATCGGCTTGTCAAATACCGACCAATTCATGGACTGTCAGACGACTGATACTCTACTTCACCGTTTTACTCGTGGCGCCGCTAACGAGGTATGGCTACGGACACGACATAAACTGGCTATCATGAACTGCACGACTGATGACAATATAGATCTGGAATAACTGCTCAATCCCACAAGATGGCCTTATCCAAATCAGAAGCGACTTTCAACCTATTGGATAAGTTCGTAGAGTTCTGCTTGGCAAGGCAGAGCAAATTTCTAGTCGAATTTCAATACGCCCTCATGCGAGAGTACGCGAAAATTTCCCAGCAAATAAAATGGAAGGCTCAGAGGGGTGGCTATTTGCCGACAATTTTCAACACAGCGTGACAAAGCAAAGAGCGCTGTCTACGTATCTAGTCGTATCTTATGCCTTCTCGCACTACAGAAGGAATCTGATTTAATGCAAGCATTCTTATCCTAAATGGAAGAGATTTATCCTCAATGCTCTTTATATTCACATAACGTCTATGTTTCAATTTTCAGGAAGTTAGTTTGTTTTTTATGAGTGCATGGCACACGGTTACTGCCTTTAGAATAACGTTTTGTTTTTTGGAGAAATACAAGGCACATTTAACTCTGAGGCGATAGGCATGCCCGAATCCATTTCTGTATGAGTTAAATTCTTACAAGAAAAAAAAAACGGGAGAGTACCTTCGTTATTATCTGAAGCAACGACGATGCCACTTCAAGTCATGATTGTGAATTCAATGGAATGCAATTCTTCGCGAAGACAAACAGTTTTGACCGTGCTAAAGAGTGGATGGAGCTCAAAAATAAAAAAAGGGGGGTATGATTCCTGCCTTGGGTGCAGGAGGTCCCGGGTTCAAATCCCATACGAGCCCTACCGTTTTGACCGTGCTGAAGAGTAGGTGGAGCTCAGCCACGTTTGCAGCTCTGCAATGAAGAACAGATGTCTACCGCAGCACTCTGTGTGTAGCACTAGGGTCATGAAGGGACCATTTGATATGACAAGAATCCGACACCAGTAAATTATATAGGTCGATTTCTGTAGAAGAGCCGACAACAATCTTGCCTGCAACGGAAAACAAAGGTTGTCTTTGCAGAACATGTGCACCGTGAGTGGAGACGTAGGCTGCCTTCATAAAAAAAGGCTACCATAGCTGCATAGTAAGCAAGAAGACCCAGGTTCAAGTTGTGGCCACAGCATAAATTTTAATTCATTTCTTCAGTTTCCATCAGTCTCATATTTATACATCGTTCTCATAAACAAACATACGCATACAGAATATTCTTGGCAAGATAATGCCTGTTCACATATGGCTAGATTTTCTATCGCTTTTCTTCGTGCTTGCCAAACCCTGCCTTGACCAGCTAGATCGCCGGAACTCTCTACAACAGAGAACTTTGGAACATAATTGTCAGGGCCCTTCAACGGACTCGGGATTTAGGGGAATAAAAAGCGCTGTTGGGTGGAATTTGGCACGATATCCCTCAGGAGCACTTACAATAACTGTATCAATGAATGCCATGCCGAAAAATTGCTTGCATAAGGGCCAGAAGTCTACGAAACTGTTACTGTCTTGCTCAATTTGCGAAGCCCTTCCTCTTGATTAAATATCCATTTTTACTGGAATTGCAATGATTTGTTCGTCTGTATATATGCCTTAGATCTACTGACTTCCATCCCATTCTGATAATTCCTTCGTGGTGCGTCTTCTTTTTGTGTTTTATTTATCTATTGTCTTAGAGTGTATTCTTGGAATAACTTTGCTTTTATTGTGCCATCCAGTCCGCCCCCGGTAGTTGATATGCGGGCACGGTACCTCAGCGTGCTCGGTCAGAGAGACAGTGACCCTCTGTAATAAAAAGACTGAGTAAAGGAATCAACGACCAACTTGGACGGATGTCATGTGACGTCCGCGCAGACTAAACCCAACGAAGAACACCGAACAAAATTAAGAAGAAGAAAAAAAAGTGGTCAGCGCGACAGAATGGCAATCCTAAGGGCCAGAGTTCGATCCCAGGCTGAGTCTGAGATTTTCTCCTCTCAGAGACTGGGTGTTGTGTTGTCCTAATCATCATCATTACATCCCCATTGACGCGCAAGTCACCGAAGTGGCGTGAAATCGAACGACTTGCACCCGGCGAACGGTCTACCCGACGGGAGGCCCTAGTCACACAACATTTATATTTTTATTGTGCCATCCTACTTAGCAAAGGGTAGAGTACATTACCAAAATCATTTATCAGGGTATTAAATGTTCATTTATCTCAGATCCAACTCATGTTTTATGCTTTTAGATAATAAACCTGGCTGTTCTAGTGATGAGCTTTTTCCGATATACAGGGTGGGCCACTGAACGTGACGGGGCGAAATATCTCAAGAAATAAGCGTCAAATGAAAAAACTAAAAAAGGACGAAACTTGTCTAGCTTGAAGGGGGAAACCAGATGGCGCTATGGTTGGCCCGCTAGATGGCGCTGCCATAGGTCAAACGGATATCAACTGCGTTTTTTTAAATAGGAACCCCATTTTTATTACATATTCGTGTAGTACGTAAAGAAATATGAATGTTTTAGTTGAAGCACGTTTTTCGCTTTGTGATAGGTGGCGCTGTAATAGTCACAAACATATGGCTCAAAATTTTAGACGAACAGTTGGTAACAGGTAGGTTTTTGAAATTAAAATACAGAACGTAGGTACATTTGAACATTTTATTTCGGTTGTTCCAATGTGATACATGTACCTTTGTGAACTTATCATTTCTGAGAACGCATGCTGTTACAGCGTGATTACCTGTAAATACCACATTAATGCAATAAATGCTCAAAATTATGTCCGTCAACCTCATTGCATTTGGCAACAGGTGTAACGACATTCCTCTCGACGGCGAATGGTTCGCCTTTCGTAATGTTAGCACATGCACTGACAATGCGCTGACGCATGTTGTCAGGCGTTGTCGGTGGATCACGATAGCAAATATCCATCAACTTTCCCCACAGAAAGAAATCCAGGGTTGTCAGAACCGGTGAACGTGGGGGCCATGGTATGGTGCTTCGACGACCAATCCACCTGTCATGAAATATGCTATTCAATACCGCTTCAACCGCACGCGAGCTATGTGCCGGACATTCATCATGTTGGAAGCACATCGCCATTCTGTCATGCAGTGAAAGATCTTGTAGTTAACATCGGTAGAACATTACGTAGAAAATCAGCATACCATGCACCATTTAGATTACCATCGATAAAATGGGGGCCAATTATCCTTCCCCTCATAATGCCGCACCATACATTGACCCGCCAAGGTCGCTGATGTTCCACTTGTCGCAGCCATCGTAGATTTTCCGTTGCCCAATAGTGCATATTATGCCGGTATACTTTACCGAAGTTGGTGAATGACGCATCGTCGCTAAATAGAACGCGTGCAAAAAATCTGTCATCGTCCCGTAATTTCTCTTGTGCCCAGTGGCAGAACTGTACATTACGTTCAAAGTCGTCGTCATGCAATTCCTGGTGCATAGAAATATGGTACGGGTGCAAACGATGTTGATGCAGCATTCTCACCACCGACGTTTTTGAGATTCCCGATTCTCGCGCAATTTGTCTGCTACTGATGTGCGGAATAGCCGCGACAGCAGCTAAAACACCTACTTGGGCATCATCATTTGTTGCAAGTCGTGGTTGACGTTTCACATGTGGCTGAACACTTCCTGTTTCCTTTAATGACATAACTATCCGGCGAACGGTCCGAACACTTGGATGATGTCGTCCAGGATACCGAGCAGCAGACATGCACACGCCCGTTGGGCATTTTGATCACAATAGCCATACATCAACACGATATCGACCTTTTCCGCAATTGGTAAACGGTCCATTTTAACACGGGTAATGTATCACGAAGCAAATACCGCCCGCACCGGCGAAATGTTACGTGATACCACATATTTATACGTTTGCGACTATTACAGCGCCATCTATCACAAAGCGAAAAAAAGTGTTCCAACTAAAACGTTCATATTTCTTTACGTACTACACGAATATGTAATAAAAATGGGGGTTCCTATTTAAAAAACGCAGTTGATGTCCGTTTGACCTATGGCAGTATCATCTAGCGGGCCAACCATAGCGCCATCTGGTTTACCCCTTCAAGCTAGACGAGTTTCGTTCTTTGTAGTTTTTTCGTTAACGCTTATTTCGTGATATATTTGGCCCGGTCACTATCAATGGACCACCCTGTAGATCAGATGATCCCTCCTCTCATCAACATGTCTATTCGCGTGGTGTGGTAGCCAGATTGTCATACTTGCCTCGCCTGTCAATTATCATTCAGTAAGACGTTTCCGTTGGAGACATTATTATTTCCTTTAATTGATTTGCATGATCATATGGGGTGCTTCTCTTCTCTGTAGGTCACCAGAGATCGGATTATAACATCACGGGGGTATGCAAAACAGTACAACCGACACCCCACTTAGGGAAACTCATCGACAACTGTATCACAGCTATACAAAGGAAACATGAATGAGAGAAGCTCGGGTGCGTCAAGCGATAAGCAAAGTTAATGGACTCACACGTCATCCGCCACTGCGAAGCAGCGTATACATCCCCAGTGAACTGATTAGACTGTCGACGTCAAAGTTGACAAATGCCACGCTGCGGAGGCACACTGCCCCTGTTTCTGTAATGATCGTGTTGCGCCATGGCACAGCAGTGGAGGCGGAAGCGCCTCGCAGCTTACGGTCCGGTCCGCTAAGCTGGCTGGCGAGCCGGCTGCCTCTCCCCGGCCCCTGCAGATGGCGCGGGCGCGCCCTCGTTACGCGGAACAATGCGCCGCGCGGCCATTAGCTGATTGTCCACCCCTGCCTCCTGCAAACACTGTTGCAGGGCCGCCATTACACACTCTTCACGATTGTTGTCTGCGACAGCTGCCGGCTGCCAGTTGCCGGGGCTGGAACATGTCGCGAGAGCAGCTGTGTGACTGCACACAGCCGTCAGGTATGCGTAGTGCGGTGAATACTAAAAGCAGTTAGCCCGCATCTTGTGGTCGTGCGGTAGCGTTCTCGCTTCCCACGACCGGGTTCCCGGGTTCGATTCCCGGCGGGGTCAGGGATTTTCTCTGCCTCGTGATGGCTGGGTGTTGTGTGCTGTCTTTAGGTTAATTAGGTTTAAGTAGTTCTAAGTTCTAGGGGACTGATGACCATGGATGTTAAGTCCCATAGTGCTCAGAGCCATTTTGAACTAAAAGCAGTTAAAAAATCACGACGACAAACTATCAGTCTTCTTAAGAACCTTTCACACTGTGACTGATGAACGAGGAGTATTTATAAGGTTTTAATTTCCATTTCTAACAAATAATTTTAGGTAATTATTTATTTGTTTCTAAGGGCATTATACAGGGTGTTCCATTTATCTGATGACCTGTGCGGCGCAGTAGATGCCCGGCGACCAGAGGCCGTGTCGCCCGTCTGCTGTTGCGGTATGACATGCCTACATTTAAAATACAAGCAAATAATTTCGTACTCACCCATGTCACGTAAGGAGATGCTGGAACTGCCTGCCACCATTTTCCACGCATTTCTGGCATCTACTCGAGAAATTATTAATAACACGATATAATTCTCTGAGATATTGAATTAATTGATTCTCGGATATTATCCTTGAGTTCCTCTATCGCGGGAGGATTTGTTGTGTACGCTTTGTCTGTGAGTGCATCCCACAAATAAAACTCGCACGGAATTAAATCAGGACTTCTAGCGCGTCAGATCACACTTTCATCGATCACAACATTGGCCGTATGAGCCCTTGCCGAATCCTGTCGAAACAAAGGCGATGCTTCGTTCTCTTTCGTTCAGTTCATTCAAAAACGGTCGCAAAATGTTCTGCACATATCTTTCAGTTGTAAACGTGTCACTGGCAAAAAACTGCCTTATTATTCTGCCACCACTAACGGCGCACTTCACCCCTATTTTATGATCCTGAAGGGGTTCCTCATTAACCACAACAGGACTATCTGCCTTCCAATGTCGACAGTTTTGGGAGTTTGCATACCTGTATAAATGGAACCAAGCCTCGTCTGAAAACAGAATGAGGTAGCGATCCATTTCACTCGTTTTAAAACTCGTTTGCAAAACTTAACGCTGTGTGCAGGATCACCAGGTAGAAGTTCTTGTACTGCTGATACTTTATAGGGTCTCAGCCCAAGCAGCTTAGCACCTCTTTGTTCAGAGGTGCACGATATCTGTTTTTGCTGCGAAAGACGTCTAAGAGACTAAAATGGAGACGGGCTTCTTTGAACACTGTACATCGTCGTTTACGCTTCATGTTTGAATAATTAAATAATTCGCTCTTGCTGTTGTTGCGTTCGCAAACTTCACTGTCACACTAGTGATGCATGTTTCACTGCTCGAATGACACTGGCCGACAAGGTGCGCATGTCTGTACGCCCTTCAGGCTCAAACCCAGAAAAGAAAAGGAGGCATAGTGCACGGGACCCATTCGAACGGCAGGAGCAAATCCGCATAACCCGGGTATGCGGTCGTCAGGTAAATGGAACACCCTGTATATTACGGTACGAGGCCAAGAGTGCCGGCCGTTGTAACCGAGCGGTTCTAGGCGCTTCAGTCTGGAACCGCGCGGCCGCTACAGTCGCAGGTTCGAATCCTGAATCGGGCATGGATGTGTGTGATGTCCTTAGGTTAGTTAGGTTTAAGTAGTTCTGAGTTCTAGGGGACTGATGACCTAAGATGTTAAGTCCCACAGTGCTCAGAGCCATTTGAACGAGGCCAAGAGGCTGCTGTGTTCGATTATACACTCCTGGAAATTGAAATAAGAACACCGTGAATTCATTGTCCCAGGAAGGGGAAACTTTATTGACACATTCCTGGGGTCAGATACATCACATGATCACACTGACAGAACCACAGGCACATAGACACAGGCAACAGAGCATGCACAATGTCGGCACTAGTACAGTGTATATCCACCTTTCGCAGCAATGCAGGCTGCTATTCTCCCATGGAGACGATCGTAGATATGCTGGATGTAGTCCTGTGGAACGGCTTGTCATGCCATTTACACCTGGCGCCTCAGTTGGACCAGCGTTCGTGCTGGACGTGCAGACCGCGTGAGACGACGCTTCATCCAGTCCCAAACATGCTCAATGGGGGACAGATCCGGAGATCTTGCTGGCCAGGGTAGTTGACTTACACCTTCTAGAGCACGTTGGGTGGCACGGGATACATGCAGACGTGCATTGTCCTGTTGGAACAGCAAGTTCCCTTGCCGGTCTAGGAATGGTAGAACGATGGGTTCGATGACGGTTTGGATGTACCGTGCACTATTCAGTGTCCCCTCGACGATCACCAGTGGTGTACGGCCAGTGTAGGAGATCGCTCCCCACACCATGATGCCGGGTGTTGGCTCTGTGTGCCTCGGTCGTATGCAGTCCTGATTGTGGCGCTCACCTGCACGGCGCCAAACACGCATACGACCATTATTGGCACCAAGGCAGAAGCGACTCTCATCGCTGAAGACGACACGTCTCCATTCGTCCCTTCATTCACGCCTGTCGCGACACCTCTGGAGGCGGGCTGCACAATGTTGGGGCGTGAGCGGAAGACGGCCTAACGGTGTGCGGGACCGTAGCCCAGCTTCATGGAGACGGTTGCGAATGGTCCTCGCCGATACCCCAGGAGCAACAGTGTCCCTAATTTGCTGGGAAGTGGCGGTGCGGTCCCCTACGGCACTGCGTAGGATCCTACGGTCTTGGCGTGCATCCGTGCGTCGCTGCGGTCCGGTCCCAGGTCGACGGGCACGTGCACCTTCCGCCGACCACTGGCGACAACATCGATGTACTGTGGAGACCTCACGCCCCACGTGTTGAGCAAGTCGGCGGTACGTCCACCCGTCCTCCCGCATGCACACTATACGCCCTCGCTCAAAGTCCGTCAACTGCACATACGGTTCACGTCCACGCTGTCGCGGCATGCTACCAGTGTTAAAGACTGCGATGGAGCTCCGTATGCCACGGCAAACTGGCTGACACTGACGGCGGCGGTGCACAAATGCTAGGCAGCTAGCGCCATTCGACGGCCAACACCGCGGTTCCTGGTGTGTCCGCTGTGCCGTGCGTGTGATCATTGCTTGTACAGCCCTCTCGCAGTGTCCGGAGCAAGTATGGTGGGTCTGACACACAGGTGTCAATGTGTTCTTTTTTCCATTTCCAGGAGTGTATTTTTATTGCAATAGCCTATTTGGGCGTGAGTGCCATCTTCAGGTTATATCAGGTGGTCTTGATATCCAGATGACACTGCTGTCTTAGCTGCTGTCACTGATGTATAAGTTTTGTCGTTTGATGTTAGCAGAGCTATAGGAGGCGTTAAACTTTAGCTGGAGCAGTAATTTCTGGAGTTTTCAAATAACATCATTATGAAATAAACTTTTATAATTCGACAACTTCAGAAATAGTTGCTCCAGCTAAAGTTTAGCACTTGCTATAGCTCCACTAACATCAAAGGAGCAATAGTGACAGAAAGTAAAACAGCGATATCATTTGGATATCAAGACCTCATGATATACCTGAAGGTGGTAATCAAGCCAGTTAAGGCCTAGTGTCTTGGTTCCATAGCATAATATGTAGTGTCCTTATTTGACATACGACGCAGTGGGCAGAGATGAGTACAAATTTATTTGTTTGTCTGTAGGTTCCGGGTGGTTATAACTAGAGTTCAGCTTTACTAAAACTACGATTCGGTAGTTTTGATACACTACATAAATGAGGTAGTCAGTGGTTGGACTACAGGTAGTACTGGTAGGGAAAGAAACATAAATGAATGTATAAGAGAGAAACTGGGAGCCAACGACTTCACTCTCTCTCTCATTCTCTCTCTCTGTTTTTTTTTTTTTTTTCTTTTTGTTCAGTTTGCACATAATTAGAACCGCGCATCGTTCAGTGTTAGCTCATTGAATATTATGTATCCTTACAGAAAATAAATTGCATGTTATAAGTCATAAAAATTAGTTCACCCCATAACACCTGCACTTTTATGTAAACAAAGCGATGATTGAGGCCAGTACAGTTTACATGAGCAAACATAAAAAAATGTAATTATTGTCGTTTTTTGTAATGAGTAGAACTTTCGTCATCATGATCGAAGGCAAGGGTTTCCTGTCATTATTGATAAATTCGGAAGTTTTTTTACTGTTAACAGAAAAATGCTTTACAGGAGGTCGACGAGGTATTGAAACGCTGTGTGATATATTTTTGTTTAGTGTTTTTTTATTTAACCTTGTTATTAAGGAAATTAATTTCCTAGTGCTGTATCATAAATCTGCATTTTTACTTTATTCTTAATACAACATACCTCTGCTTCATATCACAAAGCAACAATTTTTGAATAACATCTGAATTAAACATTGACAGTTTCAGTTTTGCTATAGATGTTGTGTTTTCTTAAGAAACAGACAGGAGAATTGCTATTTAGAATGTTTTGTAGGTTACCCAGCTCTTTGTATTCATCACTGTTTCTAGACAGGTCGTCACTTCCAGTTTTTTGGGGAATCTACTAAGACACTGGACGCATACGTAAAGGAAACAATCGTTATGAGGCAACACCTGATAGGTATGCAGCACACCTGACATGAAAGTAACGTAGTTACGACTTTAAGTACCCAACGCTACTAGGAAAATTACTGTTGTCTACGCTTACTTATGGCAGTCCCACGGAAACCTACAGTAGTTTTACAACTCTAGTTATAACTGAAGTGCAGCTGGTCACAGAGTACGGCGTGGGCTGTAATCATCGCATGGCAGCGAAACTTGGTAGATATTCTAATGCGTCAATGCAGAGCCGATTTACGCTGAAAAAAAAATAATTCCAATTTTGGTCACAAGGTGTAAATCCTCCCCTGCGAATGTAACAAAGGTGTATACAAATGTTTCAGTATGTAATGGCAAAGGTCAAACAAGTTTTTTTTTTAATTTTTTATTTTATTTCATTTTTTTTACACAATGTGTCCAATATGGGCACCGTAGAAGTCGACGAGATGCTCTACAGTCCCAGATTTGCACCTGATGGTCAAAACTGGAACTATTTTTTTCCACTGTAAATCGGTCCCGCGTTAACGCATTTGCCTAGCTACCATGTTTTGCTGCCATACGATAATTGCGACCTACACTGGACCTTAGCAACTAGCTTTACTTGATTTATAACCACCTGGGACGTGGTTACAGATCTGGTATAGATGGAAATCCACACTCCACAGTAATGTAGCAAGCCGCTAGAGAACGCAAAACCAAAGAAAGTACCCCACTGATAAAACTGAAGAAACATGTGCCATTTTGTTCTGGCTCCGCTGTTGGCACGCTGCATTGTTGCTGCGTAGCAAGCCTCTTGAAAAGCCAAAACAAAACTGCGTTGCCCAGTGATGTAGCGGTGGTGGACTGTGCCATTTTCCTCAGCATGCTTTACATCTACACCATACGAGGCGTCGCTATAAAATAACGGGGCTGTTACTGTACGATATATAATTTAACCCTACCCTGCATGGTGTTGCCGTTTGGCAACGCTAATTTTCGTTACGTTTTGCGGTCGTACTTCTTGTTGCCAGATGGCAACACCGTGCATATTGTATACATTGGATTCTATTCTAAGCATTTAGTTAATCGTTTCCTCCACAGATGGCACCACAGTCTTGAATTGAGGAGTAGAACAAAGAGCGCTCCAGTGAATTTTACTCACTGTTGAGCATTAAATTGCGTAATATAATTATAAACTGACACAGCTTCTGTCAAGTAAAAACATTTTTTCATGTTACAGAGATTTAATAGGAGTATAAAGCATACTAAACACTAATTTTTTCCTTAAAAGTAACTATGCATTCAGTCATAGCATTGCGCGTACTAGCTTAGAAAGCTTGCACGCAGCGCTGACGAAATTTCTGTAATTACAGTGAATTGAGGCTCTTTCTTTTATAAAATTAGGTATCATCAATCCTAAAAAAAGTTTATTTTGTCGATGACGATGGACGCTTAAAGGAGTTGACAGAAGAAATTTGGTTTTCAATACCACTTCCGAATGAAGGTGAAGATGACAGTGGTGATGAAGATGAAATATGTGACACCAGCAATAAATACGTGAAATTTCACAGTGAAACTGTTAATCTTATTGAATCCAATGGTACTTTAAATGATTCTGATTGTGCCGGGCAGGCAGTCAATGCAGACAACTCGGTAGTTGCAGCAGGAGCTACAACTGCAAGTACGAGAGGCGGTTATGCTGCAATATCCGCGCAAGGTGAGAACAATACATCACAGATAAAGAAAATATGAGATGTGTTGTGGAAGAAAGGAGAGATGAACTATGTAGAGCAACCTTTGCTTGGAAAAGAAGCTTTACCAGATGAGCTATTAGCAAAGGAGACACCATATGACTTCTTTTCGTATTTTTTAAAAAATATTTTAGAGTTGGTTTCACGCGAATCTACGCTTTATTGTACCCAGATGAATTTGTCTAAGCTCAGAACTGTTACTGTAGAAGATATTCAAAAGTTTTTAGGTGTTTGTATCCTCTCTTCTGTTGTGAAACTAAAGAATGTGAGAATGTACTGGAATAACGTTGTGGGCCCATCAGTTGTACAGGACAATATTACTGTCAATAAATTTGAGCAAGTGAGGCGCTTCTTACACTTTCAAGACAATTTAGCAAATACTAATGCAGAAGACAAGCTCAGAAAGATAAGACCTATTTTTACGCACCTGAATGAAAAATTTGGTTCATTTCCAATGGAGGAGTCAATAACTGTAGATGAACAGATGTGTGCTACCAAAGCCAGGCACCATCTCAAAATGTACATGCCAGATAAACCCCATAAAGGTGGCTATAAACTGTTTTTACTTCGTGGTGTATCTGGGTATGCTTACAGAATGGAGATGTATACAGGGCATGAATATAAACGGGTCAAGAATGATGCAGAGATGGGTCTTGGTGCCAGCAGCAATGTGGTTGTTAGATTATGTTGGAATGTACCAGAGAATGTAATTCACAAAATGTACTTTGATAATTATTACACATCAATACCGCGACGACAAGTCCCTGAGTAAAGAGGAAAGGGGTAAAATACTTTAGTTTATTGGAAATTATGAAGGAACAGAGATCTCAAATGTACTCTGGAATCACAACAAGACAGTTATGTTGGTGTCCACGTTTGTAGGAAGTGACCCTGTAAGCAGTTTAAGAGATATGATAGAAGTAGGAAGGAACATATTTTTGTATCTTGTCCAAAAATTGTGCAAATGGGGGGAGTCGATCTTCTAGACAGTCTCATTGGCAGATACAGAATCATAGTGCTGAGTAAGAAGTGGTACTTTCGAATATTTTACTATATTTTTGATGTAGCCACAATCAACAGCTGAATTTTGTACTGCAGAGCTAACAGCGTCCGCATCTACATCTACATCTACATTTATACTCCGCAAGCCACCCAACGGTGTGTGGCGGAGGGCACTTTACGTGCCACTGTCATTACCTCCCTTTCCTGTTCCAGTCGCGTATGGTTCGCGGGAAGAACGACTGTCTGAAAGCCTCCGTGCGCGCTCTAATCTCTCTAATTTTACATTCGTGATCTCCTCGGGAGGTATAAGTAGGGGGAAGCAACATATTCGATACCTCATCCAGAAACGCACCCTCTCGAAACCTGACGAGCAAGCTACACCGCGATGCAGAGCGCCTCTCTTGCAAAGTCTGCCACTTGAGTTTGTTAAACATCTCCGTAACGCTATAACGGTTACCAAATAACCCTGTGACGAAACGCGCCGCTCTTCTTTGGATCTTCTCTATCTCCTCCGTCAACCCGATCTGGTACGGATCCCACACTGATGAGCAATACTCAAGTATAGGTCGAACGAGTGTTTTGTAAGCCACCTCCTTTGTTGATGGACTACATTTTCTAAGGACTCTCCCAATGAATCTCAACCTGGTACCCGCCTTACCAACAATTGATTTTATATGATCATTCCACTTCAAATCGTTCCGCACGCACACTCCCAGATATTTTACAGAAGTAACTGCTACCAGTGTTTGTTCCGCTATCATATAATCATACAATAAAGGATCCTTCTTTCTATGTATTCGCAATACATTACATTTGTCTATGTTAAGGGTCAGTTGCCACTTCCTGCACCAAGTGCCTATTCGCTGCAGATCTTCCTGCATTTCGCTACAATTTTCTAATGCTGCAACTTCTCTGTATACTACAGCATCATCCGCGAAAAGCCGCATGGAACTTCCGACTCTATCTACTAGGTCATTTATATATATTGTGAAAAGCAATGGTCCCATAACACTCCCCTGTGGCACGCCAGAGGTTACTTTAACGTCTGTAGACGTCTCTCCATTGATAACAACATGCTGTGTTCTGCTTGCTAAAAACTCTTCAATCCAGCCACACAGCTGGTCTGATATTCCGTAGGCTCTTATTTTGTTTATCAGGTGACAGTGCGGAATTGTATCGAACGCCTTCCGGAAGTCAAGAAAAATAGCATCTACCTGGGAGCCTGTATCTAATATTTTCTGGGTCTCATGAACAAATATACCGAGTTTGGTCTCACACGATCGCTGTTTCCGGAATCCATGTTGATTCTTACATAGTAGATTCTGGGTTTCCAAAAACGACATGATACTCGAGCAAAAACATGTTCTAAAATTCTACAACAGATCGACGCAACCCAGTGTCTCAAGCTAAGGAGCTGCAATTAGAAAATTGTCGGATTGAACTGGCGCCGGCCGCGGTGGTCTAGCGGTTCTGGCGCTGCAGTCCGGAACCGCGGGACTGCTACAGTCGCAGGTTCGAATCCTGCCTCGGGCATGGGTGTGTGTGATGTCCTTAGGTTAGTTAGGTTTAAGTAGTTCTAAGTTCTAGGGGACTTATGACCTAAGATATTGAGTCCCATAGTGCTCAGAACCATTTGAACCATTTTGAACTGGCTGAAACTTTGCTCAAAATTGGTTTCAGTTCTACACCAAAGAGAGGAATGCAAAGTTTTACAGAGAAACCACCAGCGAAGAAGAAGAAGGCAGCTTCACACCATCCAACTAAAAATTTAAGATTCGATTAAGTCGGATACTGGCCTGTTTATTTAGATGAAAAATAGAGGTGCAAAAATGAAAATTGCAAAGGTTATACCATTTTTAAATGCGAAAAATGTAACATGGAGCTGTGTCTTAACAAGAACAGTAAATGTTTCACTAAATATCATGTACTGTGATTTTAATGTTTTCAGATTTATTCACAGATATATCCGGCTTTAAATGCCACTGAGATCAATAATATGAAATTTAAATTCGAAATCAAATATTTCATAAAATGTTTGTTCTATAAAATGTATTTGTTAATTAATTTTCCTGTTTGGTTTTCTGTTGTAAAAGTTTTGGTAACTGGAGAGGGCGTTATGCCTAAACACATGATGCCAGATGGCAACAAGTAATAAATAATGACTTTCACATTGTTAAATGAGTTATATTATTTTTTCAATATTTTTCCCCTTCATTGGTGAACATTTTCTACCATACATATTTTTTTGCGCTAAAATAAAAATTCATGCAGTGTAGGGTTAAGAACATATATATTGAGGCCCTATCACCCTCAGTATAGCCGGCCGTTGTCGCCGAGCGGTTCTAGGCGCTTCAGTCCGGAACCGCGCTGCTGCTATGGTCGCAGGTTCGAATCCTGCCTCGGGCATGGATGTGAGTGATGTCCTTAGGTTAGTTAGGTTTAAGTAATTCTAAGTCTAGGGGACTGATGACCTCAGATGTTAAGTCCCATAGTGCTTAGAGCCATTTGAACATAAACAAGTATTATAAGTAGAGCACTTGCCCGCGGAAGGCAAAGGTCCCGAGTTCGAGTCTCGGTCCGGCACACAGTTTTAATCTGCCAGGAACTTTCATATCAGCGCACACTCTGCTGCAGATTGAAAATCTCATTCTGGAAACATCCCCTAGGCTGTGGCTAAGCCATGTCTCCGCAATATCCTTTCTTTCAGGAGTGCTAGTCCTGCATGGTTCGCAGGAGAGCTTCTGTAAAGTTTGGAAGGTAGCAGACGAGGTACTGGCGGAAGTAAAGTCGTACTTGGGTAGCTCAGTTGGTAGAGCACTTGCCCGCGAAAGGCAAAGGTCCCGAGTTCGGGTCTCGGTCCGGCACACAGTTTTAATCTGCCAGGAAGTTTCAGTTATAATATACATCAGTAATTTTTTTTTAGCTCTTACACTTTAACTCGTATTGTAAATAGTTAAAATACATTTTCAATAAAAAAAAATTACCTCTTATACTTTATCCTTTTATTCCAACAAACATACAATCTCATGTCAACTCCCTGACCGAAGCCGGGTTCCCCAGATAGTATGTAATATGAACAAGAAACAATAAGGAATAACAAGTGTAGTGGGTCATGGGCGCAATGACCGCCACTGGGAGCTATGAGCCTTCTTTAAGTTTGTCAGGAGACGTGCGACTCCAATCTGGGGAGTGCTGGGTTCATATGCTAGCGAGGCAGACAGGAGTACATAGTGTGTGGTTGCAGTAAAACGATCAGTGCACATAACAATTCTTTCTTAATCCATTCATGGCCGAGCGGTGCTAGGCGCTTCAGTCTGGAGCCGCGCGACCGCTACGGTCGCAGGTTCGAATCCTGCCTCGGGCATGGATGTGTGTGATGTCCTTAGGTTAGTTAGGTTTAAGTAGTTCCAAGTTCTATGGGACTGATGACCTCAGAAGTTAAGTCCCACAGTGCTCAGAGCCATTTGAACCATTTTTTACTCCATTCAACTCGAACAACTACGAAGGTGGTTTGTTTATTAAGGCTGGTAAATTTCCATGAAAGAATGGAACATTTTTGTTGTTTCTTCGTGTTTGGTAAGGTTCATTATTCCAAGGATCTTACTAAGAATTTCAACAAGCATACAGTTAATTGTTGACAGTCGTCTGAATTGCTCATTGTGTCGGCTTAGATTGAAAATGGAGCGAACCGAGATTCGTGTATTAAACATTTTCATTTGAAGAGTTGGACTGTCGCGCAGATAGAACAGAATTGGATGAATTTCACTCGGACTATTTACTTTTGGATTAATGAATCTAAACGTGGTCGGACAAGCTCCGAAGACAAAGCGCACTCCGGCCATCCACTTGACGTTACCACAAAGGAAACCATAAACCAAATCCATGATATGGTAATGCAAAACCGCCGAATAAAAATTCATGAGATTGCGGAGAATGTAGACGTGTCAGCTAGCGAGTGTGTAATATCCTCCATGGAGACTTGGGCTGAAGAAGCTGTGTGGGTGGTGGATGGCACGACTGCTCACAGTCGACCAAAAGCGGATCCAGCATAGTTTTTCAACACAATGGCTGGTGATGTTTAATCGTAATCCACAAGACTTTTTGACAGATTTGTGACTTTTGATGAAATCTGGATCCATCATTACGCACCAGTTTCAAAAAAATGGTTCAAATGGCTCTGAGCACTATGGGACTCAACATCTTAGGTCATAAGTCCCCTAGAATTTAGAACTACTTAAACCTAACTAACCTAAGGACATCACACACACCCATGCCCGAGGCAGGATTCGAACCTGCGACCGTAGCAGTCCCGCGGTTCCGGACTGCAGCGCCAGAACCGCTAGACCACCGCGGCCGGCTGCACCAGATACAAAGCGGCAGTCAAAACGCTGGAAAAAGTTGATGACGGTGCAGAGAAGAAGCCGAAGACCATTTTTTCAGCTGGTAAGGTAATGGCCACTGGTTTTTGTGATTTGGCCGTGACCTTGAACGTGATTTTCAAGGTGATTTGGATATTAAAGCGTTTTTTTTTTATTTTTTTAAATATGGGAACCTTAATATTTGATTTAATATTTGAAAAGTGGGACAAATTTTATCTAAAAAAAAGATACAGGGTTCAAGGTCATGGCAATGTCCAAGCTAGGTCAAATAAGAAAATATGGTTTTAGTTCTAGTAGGGATTAACTTGGAGCAGGCGGGATACTGCAAAGTTCAATGTTAGATGCAGACTGGAAGGGGCATAAGGGTCACGTATCATGGCCAATAACCATGATTTTACAAGTAATTGTCGAAGGTTATTCGAAGGTTGTGTTCGGTTTCAAGGAAGCCCTTTATTTGTGACGTCAGATTTGGAAAGAGCAAACAGAGATTCGAACTTCAAGTTTTAATTAACGTGTTTATAGGCAAAAATAAATATATCACAGCATATAAATTTTATTGTGACATTTGTAAGATAGAACAAACATCAATAAAACGTAGATTATTGATTTACTAGTCGCTTAATGAGTCCTCTCGTCCTCTCATTCCTGAAGACCCCCCTACCACTGTATTTTACTGCATCCATTCTTTGTTCCGAGTTAATCCCTACTAGAAGTAAAAACATATTTGCTTCTTTGACCTTGATTGAACGTTGTCATCACCCTGAATAATGATCACTCTTTTACGAAAAATTTTCCACTCTTTCCAAATCTTGAATCAAATATAAGGGTTCCCCTTGAAAAAAAATCACTTTAACCTGCAAATCAGCTTGAAAAAAACGTTCAAGGTCACGGTAGTTAGTATCAATGCGTGACCCTCTTTGCCCCCCAACAACTTTCAGATGAAACTCCTCAAATGGCTCTAAGCACTACGGAACTTACCATCTGAGGTCATCAATCCCCTAGACTTAGACCTACTTAAACCTAACTAACCTAAGGACATCACACACATCCATGCCCGAGGCAGGATTCGAACCTGCGACTGCAGCAGCGGCGCGGTTCCGGACTGAAGCGCCTAGAACCACTCGGCCAGAGCGGCCTGCGATGAAAGTCCATCTCGAGTTATTCTCCATTATGGAGCAAAACGGTCCACCCTAGATATATATCACAAGGTGACAACGACCAATGATCCTTTCTTTCAATGTGGATGCTTACCATACCCCATCTTTTATGCCGATGTGGATCTGCCAGTAAGGGGATCATGGGTGGGTGACGCTGCGTCAGCAGTGTGCAACAGGAGGGAAATTTGACTCGGAAGGGAAACGTGGTCTGATGACCAAGGCAGTTACGGCGAACGTTCGAGTAAGCAGGAAAACCCGGGCTAGTGTCCCAGACAGGCACTAATTTTCACCTCTTACCATTGAATCATTTCAATGGCCAAACTCGGCTGAAGTCAATGAAACGTTTGAACAACTAGTTAGATGGCCACCGTATCAAATAAGATGCTTGTTCTTTCGGATATGTACGAAAGAATAGACACCACATATACAGGGTGTCCCTCCTCAGAAGTCATCAAGTGCATTTTCTCTGATGTTATTGCAGGTATATGCAATTTCGTTTCTGCAACGTTGTGCTGGAGGCAACCCAAACAAACTACAGGTGATCACATCTTTCATGCGATGCCCAGCGTCGATGCAAATTGTCGGTTTTTTAACGGTTGCCGGCCGAGCGGTTCTAGGAGCTACGGTCGCAGGTTCGAATCCTGCCTCGGGCATGGATGTGTGTGATGTCCTTAGGTTAGTTAGGTCTAAGTAGTTCTAAGTTCTAGGGGACTGATGACCTCAGAAGTTAAGTCCGATAGTGCTCAGAGCCATTTTAACCTTTACAAATAGAATGATTTTTAAAGTGGAATTTTACATGTCCATTGGACAGTGCGGTTCCAAGTTAGTGTAGTGCGATATTCGTTTTACTGGTGTATACTAACAGGGACAGTAGAACACTAAGAACAGCCAATACTCCAACAGCGACAGACCTGGCTTGGCCCGAACTGACCGTTACTGCCATGCAGAAGCGCTGCTCGGTCGCAGGTAGAGTACTGACTGTTCTTCCTGTTTTATGGCTCCTTTTATTATGTATCGATAGGAGGAATAATTCGCTAGACTGATTTGGGACCGCTCTATCGAATGAGCACCAAAACTTCCGTTTAAAAAATAATTTTGTTTGTAATGGGAAACAAACCGATGGGTTCCGTCGATGCTGGGTGTCTTATAAAAGACGTGATTATGTGCCGTTCGCTATGTTATTCAGTGGTTTGGTATTTAACTAATTTGTAAATGAAAATGATAATCTTATTTCATTACATTGTGTAATTACTAAATAATTTTTTCTCCCGGATAAAGATTTGGTCAAGTTGTTAAAGAAATCTGAGTTCACATTGTGTTAAAGTGTTGTCTGTAAGCTGTGTAAGTGTCACTAAATCACAGTTCATACAACAGATTCTATACAACTATTGATTATGATGAAAACAGTTACCTTCAGCAAAATGATCATTAAAACCACCGAATTTCAGCCGCGCACTGCACTGACGTATGTTAGCTGCAACAATATTCTTCGCAACTCGTGCATAATTAATTTCAGCTCCATACATCAACATATGGATCGTGCTATGAGCACTGTTTTTAAAGAACCAACCTGATTCGAACTATTTTCATTAAAATGAGTTCAGGACCACCGGTGCACATTTATTTTTACACATTTTTATTACCTTCGGCGTTTATGTCTGCAGAGTTGCGTAATTTGAATTTGCCGCTGGGATAATTGTTAAGATGGCGGCAGACAATTGATAGAGACTTTCTATTGTTAGAGGAAATTTTATTTTTAACAGGATAAGTATTTGGAATGCTTATTAAACTTTACTGTCATATTGTGCACTATTTAGACTAATTTTCATCAAGGAAACCTTTGATTTTTTTTCTAAGCAACACAGATAAAAACGCGATACAAATGGCTATCATCAATGGCTGCGTTCCTTGCAGCGGAAAGAAATAATTAACACAGATAATGCTTATTAAGAGAGGAATTAAAGTTACAAATAATTATTCACTCATATTTATAAGAATAATGAACTCTATTCTCAAGACATATTTAACAAATAAATACAATTTCTTAACAGACCTCAGTTTGATATGCGTTTTGCGTCCGCAACCTACAAAAGCCAACCAACAAAAGGTAAAAACAAGGGAAGACAAACGCAGATCATAAAAGAAATTTACAATTATCATTGTCTTTGTATGATACACATCGATATGTCCAATTACATCATAAAATATTATATAAAAAATTAATGCCGGCCGCGGTGGTCTCGCGGTTCTAGGCGCTCAGTCCGGAACCGCGCGACTGCTACGGTCGCAGGTTCGAATCCTGCCTCGGGCATGGATGTGTGTGATGTCCTTAGGTTAGTTAGGTTTAAGTAGTTCTAAGTTCTGGGGGACTGATGACCGCAGCTGTTAAGTCCCATAGTGCTGAGAGCCATTTTTGAGCCAAAAAATTAATGTTTATCATCGTTTTGTTTTACCGTTTGTTCATATGTCGGATAGATAATGTTTATAACTGTTAGAGGCATAATTTCCTCTCGTCGCACAGTAGCTAAAATTTATCTCGTGGATGTTACAATGAGCAAATTGTTTTGAGCAAACTCCAGCTATGCTTTCGAAAGACGAAACTGCAAATATGTGCCGAAACACCAGACTGAATGTGCCTAACAACTCATAGGAGAGACACCCAGTATACACACCAATAACACGATACTGGTAGAGCCAATGGTATCACGAACTACTAATACAATGTTCCTTCGGACATACGTGCATGTCAGAAGGAACTGGCACTGCGGCTGCTACAGCCGTTATGAAATACATGAAATGTATTCGCAGTTGCGAATACGCGGAATAATCAGCTGTAAAATAGAATGACGACAATGAAAATTTATGCCAGACCGGGACTCGAACCCGGATTTTCTGCTTATCGCGAACGGTATCCTTACCACTTCTTTAATTATCAGAATAACTTAGTACTATCATGACACTTCAGTAGGCCACAGTCAAATCATCATGTAAAATAAGCTGCAAATTGGAGAAGAAAGTAATTATGATAGCAGAATAATAAAAAACGAAAAAAAGGAAAAAAGAAAATAAAAAAGCAAAAAACATTGAACATAGCAGACAAACCACCACCAAGCTCACCTGATGCGTATCAACAACCATTTTTATGTGTTTTTTTTAATTCTTTATTTTTTTGTTATTTTGTGTTTTTAATTTATTTTTATAGTTTGTAATAGAATCTACAAGTAGAAGGAAATCGAAACCAGATTACATTACAAATAGTAGACTAAGAAAAATCCCAATTTGGTTGAAAGGATTGTCGACGCTCGTGTGTATGTATACTTCATCTCTACACATTTTACAGTAGAACTGGAGCGATGCTGAGTCAATACACAAAACAAAACGAACAGGGAAACCAGGAGAGGACAAGCCGAAGCAAATCAGATGCAACATACATAACAACGAAAAATACTTATCATAAATATTAAATTTAACAACAACTTGCCGACGGAAGACGAGATTCAACATGCTGGCGAAGAGGTCTCGATATCGACGCATCCGCAAGTATGTCCAATAGGCAGTGATCATGTAATGCATGAAGTTCATTTGACCTTCTCCCTTGCCTTTTACAACATAATGAACGAAGTGTCCCAGCAACCACATAACGGTACGGGTTTTCGACTGTGGAAAGAAAGACGAATCTGGGCGCTATATGATATCCGTAGTGTATGCTGTCTCAGAAGATCGCCTAAGGAAGGCCATTTGTGTCCTGATCCAAGACCTACAACGACTACATAAATCCGTGTCACTAAGCCCAATACGGAGAAGTCGTAAAGACAGCTGGAATGCCTTCAACATTAAGAATACTATTGCTCAGGCAGTCTGATAAGTAAAACCTATCTAACTTGCTGCTAGAAGTCTCAGTAAAGTGGGTAAATTTAACTAACGTCGGCTTTTTACGTATCCAGACGTCTTTTAGACGCAAAGAGCGGACCAATTCATGTAATTCACGAGATAAATTAAAATTAGGAGATTGATCTGCAGGATGCAATACACAGTTAAAATCACCACCCAACAGAATACCCGGAGGACTCTTACGCAACAGATAAACAATAGCCTCTTTGTAAAAACGCGAACGACCCGCTGCGCGACCAGTGCCAGAAGGGGCATATAAAAGAACCAAGGTAAGATTAAAAAGTTGACAACATGTGCCCCTGCAAGAATCCAACATTTCCACCTCAACAATACGAATGCCTTCGCAAAAGAATAAGGCGGTCCCCGCAGAATATTCGCGTGCTACATTAAAGATTGTAACCTTCCAGTATAAATTAATAAAAATGATAATTTTTGTTAATATCTTATCTTAATGAAAACTGATAAATTTTGACGTAAGCAGCGCTACGCCATGGCCCTGTGAAATGAATCTGACAAATTCTTACCTCATAACGGTGTCGCCGGATAACGCTGTCTATACGGGTGGTCCATTGCTCGTGACCGGGCCAAATATCTCACGAAATAGCGTCAAACGAAAAAACTGCAAAGTACGAAACTCGTCTAGCTTGAAGGGGGAAACCAGATTGCGTTATGGTTGGGCCGCTAGATGGCGCTGCCTAAGGTCAAATGGATGTCAACTGCGTTTTTTTTTATTTTTTAAAAATAGGAACCCTCATTTTTATTACATATTCGTGTAGTACGTAAAGAAATACGAATGTTTCAGTTGGACCACTTTTTTCCCTTTGTGAACTGCCAATGGAACTGGTGATACTTGGTCGCTAATTTTATTCTCCTCGTGAGTTGCCGTAGTCGGCAAATGCAGAAAACCGTCGGCGGCTGAAGACGAAGGAGCAGGAGGACACTGCATCGTGCATCGTTTCAGACTGTAACGGAGAAGACAAAACCGTGGGGAAGGGGGGGGGGGGGGAGGGGAGGGACTCCGCACCCTCTCCACACGCAGGCAGCTCAGAAGGAGCCACTTCGCGGGTAGGAGGGATGCTGGAGATAACTTCTTCGCCACTCACCGTATCACGGACGGGAGATACCGTAGCATCGAGGAGAGCAGGGGACACAATCGATGCGGCGGAGGTTGGCGCAGAAGGCACAGCCAGATCCTCGCCATCACCATTCTGAGTGTGACGTCGCTTGTTGGTAGCCGTTATAGGTTCTATCCTAGGGCCAACAGGATTCTGAACCTGTCACGGAGGTAAAGACGGAAATTTATCGACACGATTATCAGAACTGGCTGTTTGTTCATTATAATCCGAAGCAGAAGTAGGCCCGACGGCGGGAATGAAAGGAACAAGACCAGCAACCGCCAACTTGCGAAGCTTCACTAATGACGGCTTTAATACAAAAACCCTCCACGGTCAATTAGACCGAAAGTGTCCACTTTCATTACATAGGAAGCAGGTTCCATCTTGACCAGTATACATGACACGGACGCGGCAACCACATACTTGTAAATTTGATGGAATATTGCATTTGACATGAATTTCCACGGAACGAATTCCAAAATAACTCCGTAATCTGTGATGAGTAGATCAGCGTTCACGACGGACGTTTTTCACGTTACCATAAGGAGTCAATATGTCCTTCAGAAACTTGTCATCAATACCTGACGGCAGGTTGAACACTCGAACATTGGTATATTCGATTTCAGCATCTGCGAGTGACACCGTACTAACGGAATTATTGCGATGCTTGAACAGGACTTGAGAGGATCCATAAATTTCACGTAAAACACGTACCCCTCTGCGTCAAAATAAGCGGTGTGGACCTGATCAGAGTTCACAAATCGTGTATTTCTAGAGACCCGGGCTGCACGTGTCGCGTTGTTTTTATCGAAAGTGAAGCTCACAGTACCTTTTCGTGGAACACACGTGGAAGCCATGGTAGCCATAGCGGAGCGGCCGACGCCGCTGTAAGTAGACGAACACAAACAGACAGCAAAGGCGGAGTAGAGGCGCTACGACTCACTCAGCAGACAGAACAACACTAACGAGGAAAACTGTACACAGGCGACGCTGCGGCAAGTGATATAAACGAGAACCTACCCGCTCTGCGCTCGAAGCAGAACTACTATTAAGTTATCCCAACACGATTCAAGGCCAGACCCAAATTCCCAAATGTCGTCAACCACGTGTCTACAACCTGTACTCGTACATCCATTACGTATATTCCGGTACAGTGGAGAGATTTTACTTGCCTGTCACGTGCCCGATGTCGGCAGATAAATTATTGTTATACCGAATAGCGGTGCAGTGTTCCTTCGGACGTGCATATACGTCGGAAAGAACAGACACTGCGGCGACTACAGCCGGTATGAAATACACGAAATGTATTAGCAGCTGGGAATAGGGACGGACATCAGCCGTGTAATGGAATGACGACTGTGAAAAGTTGTGGTGGATCGGGACTCGAACCCGGATTATACAGCTGATGGTTCTCTGTATTCGCAACTGCGAATACATTTCTTGTACTATCAAAAAGGCGATGACGATCAACGATGCTTCCTTTCGGTGCAGATGCACACCATTCCCGATGATCTCTTAATGGAATCATGGGGATTTGTAAGGGGTTCACGAGTAGGAGACGCCACGTCAGTAGTGTGTAACGGGAAGAGAATTTGGAGCGGAAGGGAAGAATGCTCTGCTGCTAAAGAGAGGAACAAACTACCATCTGTTACTAGTGATTCAGTTCAGTGCCCACACGCGGGAAACGCCAATGGAAGCTTTGAATAAGAAGTTAAATGTGTCAGTAGGACATCGTCAACTTCGCGGCGAAGACTGATAAACGGTGGGTCCGTCGTTGGCGTTGCCGTGCCGATGATCCTCTCGGCTTGTTCGACGGTTTTTATACGGCCGAGTGGGCTCGTCAATGGGGAAGACAAGCACTGCTGCGTATTTTCAGTGTCGTCCAACTCCCGTCTTAATACGGAAGAAAAGTATTGCCCGGTGCTTCCTGGACGTTGAAATTTCCTCGAGGACGGCTAGTGCCCGGAATATGAATCGATATTGAGGAAGCTGCCACTGTGTCGAAAGGATGGGTTTGCTGGGTGCAGCCAGTGCGTTGGATTCGGCGCGGTGCCCTGGATTTCGCCTGTGCCGTTACGTAGTAATTGAACACCAAGAACGAAGAGCTTGGATTAAAAAGAGATTAAGACACGGATGCAGTCTTTCGCCCCTACTGTTCAATCTGTACATCGAAGAAGCAAAGATGAAAAAGAAAGGTGTGTTTAAGAGTGGGATTAAAATTCCGAGTGGAAGGATATAATTGATAATATTCGATGACAACTGTACTCTCCTCAAAGTGCGGAACAATCACAGGAGATGTTGAACGGAGCCGGCAGCTGTGGCCGAGCGGTTTTAGGCGCTTCAGTCCTGAACCGTGCTGTTGCTACGGCCGCAGGTTCGAATTATTTCGTGGGCATGGATGTGTGTGATGTCCTTAGGTTAGTTAGGTTTAAGTAGTTCTAAGGGACTGATGACCTCAAATGTTAAGTCCCATAGTGCTTAGAACCATTTGAACCATTTTTTGTTGAACGGAACGAACAGTGTAATGAGCAAGCACTATGGATTGAGAGTAAATCGGAGAAAGACGAACCTCGTAAGAAGCAGCAGAGGTGAGACCAGCCATGAAGATCAAAATTAATAAATTCTCCTACCAATACCTTGGAAGCAGAACAACACAAGACGGACGATGGCAAAGAGGGCATCCCTAGCCAAAAGAATTCAACGGGTATCAAATATAGGCCGTAATTTGAGTAACAGATTTCTGAGAATGTACGTTTTACGCATAAAATTTTATGGTAGTGAATCGTGACCTGTGGGGAAAACCGTAAAAGAAGAGAAATGAAACGTTTCAGCTGTTGTGTTATAAAAAGAATGTTGAAAATTAGGGTGACTGATAAGACAAGGACTGAGATGGTTCTTCGCTGAATTGACGAAGAAAGTAACATATGGAAAAACTGGAAATAAGAAGGGATAGAAAGATACGACGTGCATTAAGACATCAGGAAATTGCTCCTATGGTACTGAAGGAAGCTTTAGAGAGAAGGCAGATTATGACTTATCGCCCCGTTGACAACGGAGAATAAGCTCTTACTGCGGCAAGGATGGGGATGGAGACCAGTCGCGCCCTGTTGCCTACAGCGATTTAGGAAAATCACGGAAAACCCAAATCGGGATGATCGGACGCGGACTGGAACCGTCGTCCTGTCGAATGTGAGTCGAGTGTGGTAAACACTGCACCACCTCTCTCGGTGGAAGCTATAAAGGGTAAAAACCGTAGCGGAAGACAGAGACTGGAATATATTCAAGAAATAATTGATGACGTAGGGTAGAAGAGCTCCTTTGAGATGAAGAGATTGGCGCAGGAGATAAGTTTGTGGCTGGCCGCATAAAGACCAGTCAGAAGACTGATGACCAAAAAAATACAATGTGGCAAGGATTTTAAATAAGCTTCAGAGACCGACTTCACGTTGTTACAGGAAATGCCCACTAAAAAAATAAACACTGTCCAAGGAGATAAAACAGTATTCAACATTACAGACGAAGGAGAGACCACAATTATTTTAAATAAAGTTATAAAGCTTCATTATATGCAAACTATTAAGAATGGATAATATACTAGGAATGAAAGAGATGGTGCTTCAGCAATAAACGTAAATACGCTGGTAATCTCAAACGCTATTGACTTAAGATAAGGCTTTTTGGGTACGATCTCATTCAAAGGTTTTTCATTTCCTTGTGATGTACTTGTCCTTCCACACACTATTCTCCGTCGCTCAAAGGGTCAGTTAAGTGTGCGACCGATTTAAAGTTCATTGGCTCCGTTTGCGTCTAGGATAAGGCCACAGGCGTTCTCATTACGCTGTAATTATTCCATTAGCTCCTAATAATTTTACTAGACTGCAGGCAGAATAATGGTTCTTGAAGCGAATAATGTTATAAACGCAAGATGAGACCGTTTAATAATGAAATGTTTATTAAATCTTCCTTAATATCAAGAGAGAAGCAAACGACAGATTAAATTACCGACTAGATTAAATTACTGTTAAAAGATCACGAAAGAGGACTTTTACAAGTTAAACTCGGAGTTAAACTCCATGTATTTATAAGGAAAAATTCACGCCATTGTACGCTCTGCTGTTCAGAGCTAAAGTCCACGTAGCGAAATGTCGAAAAATTTACCAGCAGAAATTTTACGAGCCCCTAATCTTGTCCCCAAAATACTTCACTCACTTTAGTCGCTACCAAGATGTCGCTCATCAGCATATACCACCGAGTGAAAAGGCACTTTGATTGGCACACTCACATTCGGGAGGTTGACAGTTAAAACCCGCGTCCGGCCATCCTGATTTAGGCTTTCCGTAATTTCCCTGAATCGCTTCAGGCTAATTCTGGGGTGGTTCCTTTGAAAGGGTACTGCCGACTTCCTTCCCCATTCTTCCCTAATCCGAAGGGACTGATGCACGCGCTGTTTGATTACCTCTCCCAAATCAAACAACACAAACCAACGTATATGTTTGTGCTCGGCGACCTCTCGGAGCGAATGCTCCTGCACATGGACACTGCTCTTATATATGCAAACTGTCGCCGCAAAAATAACAAATTTATCTATTTCGTGGGTGTTATTGTAAAATCTACACCTGTAAGTACTTTACATTATTCGCTCTTGGGCGCTGATTCCTTTGAGTTGTTAAAAGCTGTTAGATTCATTCATTAAAATTCCCAGCCTAATATCTCTTGCTTGTTACTCATTATCTTTATACCGAATAGAATATGCACTGAACTCAATGCAACCGCAAATACGAGGGTTGTTCAATAAATAATTTTTTTCGCGATCAGGCTCTGGCTCTGAGCACTATGGGACTTAACTTCTAAGGTCATCAGTTCCCTAGAACTTAGAACTACTTAAACCTAACTAACCTAAGGACATCACACACATCCATGCCCGAGGCAGGATTCGAACCTGCGACCGTAGCGGCCGCGCGGTTCCAGACTGTAGCGCCTTTAACCGCTTGGCCACCACGGCCGGCTTTTTCGCGATCAGGCCCAATGGACCACGTGCTACGTTGAGAGATTGCCTCCACTTCAGCTCATTTCTGCCATCCTTGCAGCAGTCCCACTCTCTGAAGGGTTTTGGATTCGCAGTCACTCCATCAAGTTCAAGGTCTTCCTACGGGTCTTCTGCTCGTTGGCTTGGTGTTGAGTACAGTTTTCGGCAATCGGTTGTCCTGCATTCGAGCTACATGCCCTGCCTACTGGAGTCGTCGTGTCTTCATTATAGCCACGATGTTCGGCTCTTTGTAAATATCATAAAACTCTATATTGTGACGAAACCTCCATTTTTCACTCTCATTATCGTAAGCAGGTCCAAAAATCTTACGAAGGACTTTCCTTTCAATTATCATCAGTCCGTACAGATCTTTCTTGGTTGTACTCCAGACGGCACATCCATATAGTACTACTGGCTGTAGGAGTATTTTGTAGATGTTTATTTTGAAATGTCTTAGAAAACTTCTGGTTTTGAGAAGAGCATTAAGGTAGTGGTAACAGCGATCACCTGGCTGTAATACTGCCTGTATTTCCAATTTACTGGATGGTTCACCTCTGAATACTGCGTCCAGATATTTGAATATATAATGATAAACATTTTTTCCGAAATGAGGTTGGTTATATTCAGGATAAGAAATACACTACATTATTCACAACTCTTTTGGCTTCAAAGCCGTATTTTTCAACATAATCTCCGTTCAATGCGACACCCTTACGCCACCTTATTGAGCGACTCTGTATGCTGGCATGGTACCACTCTACTGGTCAACGTCGGAACCATCGTTGTCCTGTATCAGTAACCTCCCCATCATCCACGTACAGCACCCTTCATTGGGCCAAACAGATGTAAGTCGGAACGTGCGAGATCCAGGCCGTAGGGTGGATGAAGAACGACAGTCCAACGAAGTTTTGTGAGATCCTCTAGGGTGTGCAGACTTGTGTGAGGCCTTGCGCTCTCAAGAAGGAGAAATTCGTCCGCCTTTTTGTGGCGACCAACACGCTGAAGTCGTTTCTTCAATTTCCTGAGAGTAGCAAAATAAACTTTCAAGTTGATCCTTGCACCATGTGGGAAGACATCAAAAAGAATAACCCCTTCACAGTCGCATGACTTTACCGGCTGAAGATGCGGCCTTCAACTTTCTCTTCGGAGGAGAAGTGCTGTTACGCTACTGCACGGACTGCAGTTTTGCTTCTATTCGATGAACACACGACGACGTTTGACAAAAAATTGACACGATTAGCCTCGTAACACGCTAGCAATTCCGCACAGATGGTCCTTCGTTGCTCTGATCGATTCACGTTAGCCGGCAAGAAACCCAGCGGGCGACATGACTCACCGTGCTTTCGTTCACTGACAGGTCTTCCTAGACATTCTGCAAGCGCCTCTGAATATCTGCGATGCTTTGGTTTTCCGCTAAGAGAAACCCAGTGGTAATTCTGTGCTTGGAGCGCAGGTCTGTTACAGACGCCAATTTGAAGCAACATATAGAGCCGTAACCTACACAGAAGAGGGAATAATCCATGATGTCCCACAACAAATTCAGCATTATTTCAACCGATATTGGTCAAGGAAAAAATGTATTGCATTACCTATTGAGCACCTTTCGTATTACACGTGAATTAGAGTATAGTTTGATCAGATTTTCTGTCGTGAAATTTGTTCTTGATATCCCTCGTAAGTGAGATAGCTAACTTGACCATTGTTTGCTACTACCTGTTATTATGCAAAACTAGAATTACACGTATACAGGCAGTTGTGGTAGTTTACTGTCTAATAAAGGACTTACATTTGTTTTGAAATCTGTTCTGCATTAAAATACTTTATTCAATTCTTGGAATCAACATTCCGGCGCCGACCGCTGTGGACAAGCGGTTCTAGGCGCTTCAGTCCGGAACCGCGCTACTGCTATGGTCGCAGGTTCGAATCCTGCCTCGGGCATGGATGTGTGTGATTCCTTAGGTTAGTTCGGTTTAAGTAGTTCTAAGCCTAGGGGACGGATGACCTCAGATGTTAAGTCCCATAGTGGTTAGAGCCATTTTAACCGAAAGTCGCTGGCTGGTAGCGGCGTATAAAACGATATTGCAGTGCTCCGTAATATCACCTTCTTATTTCGGCCCTTGTAATCCACGACTGGACGATGTCCTTCGGTTCCAAGAATAATGGTGCAGCGTATGTTGAGTTGGGTGATATATCACACCGTATAGAAACTGGTTCTGTACATGTTCCTTTAACTCCTTCATTCTAGGAGGAGATTACCTGTATGGCCCCTTTTTAAGGGGAATCTGATCCGTTAATTCCACACGATATTCAATAGATCTTCCGTGAACACGTTCGGAAATTCCTTACAAAAAACATGAATCAAATGGCTCTGAGCACTATGGGACTTAACAGCTGTGGTCATCAGTCCCCTAGAACTTAGAACTACTTAAACCTAACTAACCTAAGGACATCACACACATCCATGCCCGAGGCAGGATTCGAACCTGCGACCGTAGAAGTCGCACGGTTCCGGACTGCGCGCCTAGAACAGCGAGACCACCGCGGCCGGCAATTCCTTACATGCAGCTTTAATGTGCTCCTTTAGGAAACCGACGAGGTGACCTAACTGCTGATCAGCCGATTGTGAGTTGCCTTAACTACCCACTTCAGCAACTTGTTATCGTCTGCCAAGTAGATCAGTTCCTTCTGACCATATCGACAAAACTGAAACTGAACTTCAAGCCTAAAACTGAAATAAAATCCGCTGGCGATCTCAGTCTGGAATCAGTCTTGTCTTACTAGCAAAGTCCGATCCCAAAATATATTCAATAGCTAAATCTTCCACAACTAATGTAGATCTTTTGGGAATATTTGCCAGTCGAAATCTTAACTTGTAAGATTCCTTTCATGGCCAGATCGACCTATCTGCTGTGAGGTATTGTCAGTATCGGTTATCGCCGAACTACATACAGTCTTATGCTCGACAAACCACTTGTAATTGACTGCCGCACTCAATTAAGGCACAGACTGGTTTGTTATTGATAGCTGCATAATCGAATGGAAAATGTGGAGTCCCATCTTCTATGCCCTGTTTGCAACAATTCCAACAAGTAACCTTTGCTATCCCTTTCCTCATCCGTCCTTTTAAATTTCTGCCTCCTACAGTTCTTGGACTCTTGCCTCCTCCCCTACCCCACCCCCAGATCTTTTATCTGACTGCTGATTCTCACTGGAAACTCCTTCATTATATCTATTCCTATGAGAATCTATTAATTTAGTGGCTTGTATAAGTCTCACTAGTTCCTCTAATTGAGCAAATCATGGGCGAATTCGACCAAATATAACACTACCTGGTTTCCAAACCGAACCCCCCTAAAATATGATTCATCACTTGTTCCTCTGTGAACTCCAATTATAAGGCTACCAAATTCTTTTAATGAACTCAACATATTTCACTGTTACAGCACTACCTTTGCTCACACCAGTATTGACGATAAGTCAGTTCTTGCAAGGTCTTGGGCGGAATTAACCCACAAATTCTCTCTTAGTTATATCGATGTGTTATTCAGTTGCATGTATCACACTAGTTACTCTCGTAATTTACGCTTTGCACTAGTGGCTATTAATCTTAAAGCGTCCACATTATTGACTTTCATAGCTATCGTCCACTGTTGAAATTCCGTTGCGCAGTTAAAAAACTTCAGTATCTTATCAACTGCATCCAGCGCCAACTGGGAACACTAATTTCCACTTTCCTGCACAGGATTCTGTATCTTTGAAAACAAAGTGTCAAGCACTGCTCGACCTAACATCGGGGGGAATTCTGAAAAAAAAAAAAACTGACACGGAATAAGTGAACTAGATAGCGCAATTTTGCAGTATATGTATGGACAATGTAAATCAATCAGCCACACTCTGCTACCACTTGCGTAGAATACCCTCAGTGTAGCCGGCTTTTGTAGCCGAGCTGTTCTAGGCGCTTCAGTCTGGAACCGCGCGAACGCTACGGTCGCAGGTTCGAATCCTACCTCGGGCATGGATGTGCGTGATGTCCTTAGGTTGGTTAGGTTTAAGTAGTTCTAAGTTCTAGTGGACTGATGACCTCAGCTGTTAAGTGCAAAAACGGCTCTGAGCACTATGGGACTTAACTGCTGAGGTCATCAGTCCCCTGGAACAGTAAGTTGTATAGAGCTTCGCTTTACTCACAGAGAAACATTCGAAATAGCTTGGCATAGCTTCCACTTGTAAACATAGAAAAGAAATAGACGGTTATTTTCAATTTTGCGTAGCTTGCTTATGTTCGAGGCGCTACGCCGTTGTATGCAGTATTTTTATCAGAATGAGATTTTCACTCTGCAGCGGTGTGTGCGCTGATATGAAACTTCCTGGCAGATTAAAACTGTGTGCCCGAACGAGACTCGAACTCGGGACCTTTGCCTTTCGCGGGCAAGTGCTCTCCGTCTGAGCTACCGAAGCACGACTCACGCCCATTACTCACAGCTTTACTTCTGCCAGTACCTCGTCTCCTACCTTCCAAACTTTACAGAAGCTCTCCTACGAACCTTGCAGAACTAGCACTCCTGAAAGAAAGGATATTGCGGAGACATGGCTTAGCCACAGCCTGGGGGATGTTTCCAGAATGAGATTTTCACTCTGCAGCGGAGTGTGCGCTGGTATGAAACTTCGTGGCAGATTAAAACTGTGTGCCCGAGGTTCGTAGGAGAGCTTCTGTAAAGTTTGGAAGGTAGGAGACGAGGTACTGGCAGAAGTACAGCTGTGAGTACCGGGCGTGAGTCGTGTTTCGGTAGCTCAGACGGTAGAGCACTTGCCCGCGAAAGGCAAAGGTCCCGAGTTCGAGTCTCGGTCGGGCACACAGTTTTAATCTGCCAGGAAGTTTCAGTATTTTTATCATCTGCCTTCGAGTTCCTTCATATATCTCAGTGTACCTGAAACAGTTACTGCTAGACACAAGCACCACAAAGTTTCACAGATGCATACACCCTGCACAAGTGTGTTATGAACTAAGAAATAAGCAAGCGTACACTGTACACGTTTTAATAAAATATCTACAATACCACACACAGAAGGAGGATGCCACTGACTAGTTTAAATCAGGCAAATGCCTTTGCAATAAACTGTGTACACGGAAGTGTTGAGTCTCTATACGTTATGTAGCACATGAATTACATATGTATTGTTTCGTGAGGAATTAACAGTACCATAAGAAAAGAAAGTTGTGAAATGGCGGCACATCCATCAGTACACTGTGCCTGAAAGAACTGAATGTACTACACAGTGACGACACGAAATTTTTATACGTCCTGCTTATTCACATTTACAATAAAATAATAAGCAACCAGTTGTATATAAAAAGTTTGATTTTTCGACAGGTTTCTTCAGAAGAATATACTTATCCCATTTTTTGCGCGTGTCAATAAAAAAAGTGCAAAAAGCACAGAGCCATGGTCTTAAAAATGTATACAGGAGCAATAAGCTATACAATCACGATTACTCACATTTCATAGGTGCACAATGCGTTCATGTCAAACATACAGAATAACAGTCCGTGCGACAGACCGTGGTCTCTCCCGCTTAGGTTGTGATTCCCAACATGTGGGTAATTACCCACTGAGGGGTAAAATGAAATTTTCTGGGGAGTAAAAACTTAAGAACCGATTCTCATTCAGTCCGAAACTAAATCATTTTCAATAGATCATTACTAATATCACAATTTTGTAAGACTGAAATACTGATTATACGAGAGCTATTCAATAAAGAATGATCACTTTTTTTGGCAACATACCTTAACTCATCCTCATTTTGATGGTCCTTCTCAAAGTCGTCTCCCACGAATGCGATGAACTTGTCTCAGCGTTTATGCCAGTCTTCAAATACATGCTGGAAACCATTTTTTGAGAGGGTCTTCAAAATCGCCTCAGCAGCCTTCACCACTGCTTCTGATTGATAATGCCTCCCACGAAGGCGTTTCCTCACATTAGGGTACAGACAAAAGTCACATGGGGCTACATCCGGTCTATAGGGAGGGTGAGGGATGTACTTCACGTTGATTTCTGCAAGATATTCAGCAACAACATTGGTAATACGCTGCCGCTCATTATCGTGGTGCAGCATCCAACATGTGGTCTTTTGCACCTGGTATGCACTTGCAATGTTTTCAGGACATCTCTGTAGTATTGTCCAGTTACTGATGTGTGCAAGTACAACATGCTGATAAATAAATCATTTCATGAATATCAAAGCATGAGATGACCATAACTTTCCCAGCAGAAGAAACCACTTTTGCTTTTTTGAGGGTTGGTGATGAAGGAGATTTCCACACTGAGCTTCGCTATTTGCTCTCAGGGTCAAAATGATGTAGCAAGTGACAACATTTGAATGAACCACCGGATCTTCGTCTAACATCAATTTTAACTGCATGCAGACCTGCACGCGAATGTCCTTTCGTTCGGGAATCAACAGTCTTGGAAACCATTGCGCACAAACACGTGCCATGTGTAATTTTTCTGTGGTGGCACCCAATGAAATGGTCAGTATTTCAGAAAGGTAATTCTTCGATCCTCTCTCACAATGACAGCAGTAATGTTGAGGTTTTCTTCCGTAAGAGCAGTAACTGGGGCACAGGGTCCACCTTCCTTTGAAATTGATTGCCTCCCCTTTTTAAACATTTTAAACCACCTACGAGCTGTGCTGTAGGGAAGAATAGACTCGCCATAGGCCTCCTGTAACATTATATAGCCCTCAGCTGAAGATATGTTGAGACGAAACCAGAATTTCAAAGTCGCATATTGTTCCTCGCGTGTTACCTCCATTGCAGCAGTAGGCGATACTGATCATGTCTGACCTTGATTGTCTCTCCCAGGCGGGAACCAGGAGTCCCAACAATGAAACTACAACGGCGTGTTTATTGCACATTAAGCTAACAGAATATCGTAAGATTAAATTTTCGCGCGAGAAACCGTGACCATAAAAATTATGATAATTCTTTATTGAATAGCCCTCGTACAAGTGATCAAAAATTACTTTTTCTCAATTAGAATCATTAATGCGGTGGAGGTTAAAGGTTGGTCACATAGTCCGCTCATCACACACGTAAATTGCTTTGTCCCGTACATCGCTGATGGTAAGTGAGATATATACATAACAAACACTAAATATCTCAATAAAACGTTGTAGTGAGTGCCTGCAGTAGCCCAGAAATTGCTTCAAAGCAGATAAACGAATTAAATGACTGCAGGACGCAGCAGTAACTACATAAGGGCTATTAAAGTGCTGTACACAGTATTGTTATTGTTAGTATATAATTATTACTATTACTGTTAGTGGCTGCGGTCAGGCACAAAGCATCAACAGCCTGAAGTCTACCACTTTCTGCCACTTCAGAAGTAAGGAGCGCAGCAGTTAAGTGATTTACGAACAGTACGTGTGCCGCACATGTTTTAACTTGGTTGATTTCAACTGGGATTGCAGTGTGTAGATCAAACAGGTGCCGCAATGAAGAGGAGTAATACAGGGGAAGTATGATTTGTAGCAGGTGTCTAGCCTCATTGTGAATAGTCGGCTTTCTTATCTGAGAAGTAATTGTGTGTAGCACTTGCGATGCAGCGTGGATTCCTTCGTTATTCATTTTAAGATACACACACACACACATACAATCATTTTAAAAATAAAAGTGTTACAAGAAAAGTCTCTTTCAATTGAGTTAGGTGCTAAAGTAGGTAATAATGTGGTGGAGGGAGGGGGACGGCGGGGTCCTAGGTAATGTCTTATTGCACTCAGCGATAACGGTCTGAGAATGCTTGCGAACCACTGGCTTAGGTACAGCCAAGTAAACACTCGTCTATCCATTTAGGACGTCCCTCGAGTCAGCGACAACTTCCTGCTTACTCTCACAAGGGAACCTCCCCATCGCACCCCCCTCATATTTAGTTGTAAGTTGGCACAGTGGATAGGCCTTAAAAAACTGAACACAGATCAATCGAGAAAACAAGAAGAAGTTATGTGGAACTATGAAAAAATAATCAAAATACACAAACTGAGTAGTCCATGAGCAACATAGGCAACATCAAGGATAGTGTGACCTCAGGAGCGCCGTGGTCCGGTGGTTAGCGTGAGCAGCTGCGGAACGAGAGGTCCTCGGTTCAAGTCTTCCCTCGAGTGAAAAGTTTACTTTCTTTAGTTTCGCAAAGCTATGATCTGTCCGTTCGTTCATTGACGTCTGTGTTCATTGTAATAAGTTTAGTGTCTGTGTTTTGCGACCGCACCGCAAAACCGTGCGATTAGTAGACGAAAGGACGTGCCTCTCTAATGGGAACCGAAAACATTTGATCGCAAGGTCATAGGTCAACCGATTCCTCCACAGGAAAACACGTCTGATATATTCTATACGACACTGGTGACGGCATGTGCGTCACACGACAGGAATATGTTGTCGACCTACCTAACTTTTACACTTGGCGAATGGGTAAAAAGATTCTTCTACCTTGCCCGATTTAGGTTTTCTTGTGGATGTGATAATCACTCCCAAAAAAGTTATGAAAACATAAGAGCAGTTACCTCGCATCGGACGGACATATAATAATTGTCTGATAATAAAAAACTAAACTTTTTACTCAAGGGAAGGCTTGAATCAAGGATCTCTCGTTCCGTAGTTGCTCACGCTAACCACGGGACCACGGCGCTCCTGAGCTCACATTATCCTTGTTGTTGCCTATCTTGCGCATGGACTACTCAGTTTGTATATTTTGCTTATTTTTTCATAGTTCTACACAACTTCTTCCTGTTTTCTCGATTGATCTGTGTTCAGTTTTTCGAGGCCTATCCACTGTGCCAACTTATAACTAAATCTGAGGGGGGTGTGATGGGGAGGTTCCCTTGTCAGTACTGATTCCAGCTCGCCGTCGCTGTCACCATATTTCCACACTGCCCTCGCACGGATAAACATTTCTCTCAGATGTCACGAGCCGCGTCGGTAGGGAGTGTGGCGGTCGTAGAATAACAGTTCGGGTGTTGCCAACCTAGGACATAGTGCCGAACGCGGCACACACTTTGGGTAACTAGGTCCCATCTGACAGTGGCTACGAGGGATTTCCAACCATGCTATTCCCGATCATTTCGTAGATGCCGCGAGTAACGTGGGACTATCGACCGTGCAGTTTTTGCACCGCCCCATTGCCGATTATCCCACTCGCTCACCAGCAACAGATGTCTCCGTCGTTGCCGGCCGCGGTTGTCTAGCGGTTCTACGCGCTCAGTCCGGAACCGCGCGACTGCTACGGTCGCAGTTTCGAATCCTGCCTCGGGCATGGGTGTGTGTGATGCCCTTAGGTTAGTTAGGTTTAAGTAGTTCTAAGTTCTAGGGGACTGATGACCACAGATGTTAAGTCCCATAGTGCTCAGAGCCATTTAGATGTCACCGCCAGTCAGGCAGTACCCTCGCCGACAGACTTTGCTTGAAGTGTCGCAGGCCTTAACTACTTGAGTTCTACAGACGGTGAGTAATACAGATACTGCAATTACAACCAAGAAAACGAAACCGCCGGCCGGGTGGCCGAGTGGTTCTAGGCGCTTCAGCCTGGAACCGCGCGCCGGCTGCGGTCGCAGGTTCGAATCCTACCTCGGGCATGGATGTGTATGATGTCCTTAGGTTAGTTAGGTTTAAGTAGTTCTAAGTTCTAGGGGACTGATGACCTCAGCTGTTAAGTCCCATAGTGCTCAGAGCCATTTGAACCATTTTGAAAACAAAACCGTGTATCCCCAGTGATGGTTATCGCTACGAGATGCACAGAAAATTAGTAAACGAACTGGTCGTGCGTAATTGCCGAGAGGAGTTAAGCGCCGAGGCCATTTAAAAATTGATAATAGCGGAATCATGAGTGAACAGCCACATTCTCGCCCACCTGACGAAGCAAATGTGCCTGATTACGAAACGAATGCATAACTGCAGGAAAAGAGTCAACCAAGAAAAAAAAAGAAGTGCTTGTTTTCCAGAGTTTTAAAGATGAAATTGAAGGGTTGAAAGATAAACATTTAGATGCCCACGTATGGTAACTCCAAGACTGCTATGTGTAAGGCAAGAAGGGAAGCTATTCGGACGATGCAGGACCCTCCTATTAGTTCGGAGATTCTACTGACCGAAGGCATTCTGAAATTAACTGAAAGTAACAGTTGTCTGAAAACTGACGATGCGTCTGTTCCTGACAGGAGGATCCTGGTGTCCTGTTACGAAGAAGCGGAGAAAAACCTGTGTGAAAATGGAACTATTCTTACCGATGTGAAATTGTTCGAAAGAGTTCAAACATCTGTACACCAGATCCGATGATTTCTTAAGCGCTGAAGAAGATACGAAGGTATTTACTGCTTTATTAGACGCTCAGAAAAAAGTCCGAACACATATGAATAAATTTTTTTTGAATGAAAAGTGGCTGTCAGATCTCCGAAAACTGCAGTGCTACACTTTGAAATAGCTTCAATTAAAATTATGAAAACAGTGTTCCTCGAAACATTACTTTTCGGTTGCAGTTTTCACTTTAACCACTGTCTGTAAAAGAAAATAGAAGAACTGGGCTTAACGGAGGAATGCAAGGATGGAAAAGACGTCAGATAGTTTTACCACATTTTTTTACACCTAACAGAGCTGGTGAAGTATGAATGGTAACAATGGAGTATATGACCAGTGGAGAAAAGTCTTGAAATTTGCAGACTGTACGGTCAAGTCACGGAAAGAAAATTCTATTACATCAGTTGTAAAGTTGAACGTTACTAACCAGCGGCACACGACCACGAATGCTGTCGAAGTTTGATATAGCAAACTGAACTCCTCAATAAATAAAAAAAAAGAAAATTAGAACGTATACTTGCTGATAAATAAGCTGAAAGAGGAAGGAGAAAACCTTGTATTTCAAGTTGAAAGAGATTCCATTGCCCTGCCTGCATTTTATTACATTTTGTTGTTACGTTTTAACATACATCGCAGAATTATTTTCGTCACTTGAAGCCAGAGAGAAGGAAAGATCATTCGGCATCCGACCCACTACGCGCCAGATGGACTCAGAGCGTGAGAACGGTGGGGTGGGTGGAAGCTGTATCGTGCAGGAGCTTAGAGAGACAGGGGTGATTCACCTATGAGGCTGGGCGCCAAGAAGCGTATCGTTTATTGCAGAATGAGACTTTCACTCTGCAGCGGAGTGTGCGCTGATATGAAACTTCCTGGCAGATTAAAACTGTGAGCCGAACCGAGACTCGAACGCGGGACTTTTGCCTTTCGCGGGCAAGTGCTCTACCATCTGAGCTACCCAAGCACGACTCGACCCGTCCACAAAGCTTCAGTTCTGCCAGTACCTCGTCTCCCACTTCCCAAACTTCACAGAAGCTCTCCTGCGAACCTTGCAGAACTAGCACTCCTGAAAGAAAGGAGCACTTGCCCGCGAAAGGCAGAGGTCCCGAGTTCGAGTCTCGGTCCGGCACACAGTTTTATTCTGCCAGGAAGTTTCGTATCGTTTATTGTTTATATTTAATGTTTACATTTTAATGTACGTCTCCAACCGTGGTGCTGACTTTACTTGTGCTGAGAATTTATTACGAGTATTTTCTATAACTTTCAGTTCACATTCATACATCAATCACAAATTTCATTTTGGAAGATACCAAGAACCCATCACAAGCGTGACCTGAGAGGTTAGGTGCCAAACTGTTAAAGACAGCTCCTTAAGAGTCTAGAGGGGTTCTGTTGTGTGAAGTGCTATTCGCGTAAAGACGGATCGGATTGTTAAAATTTACCTGTATAACATACATGTGCGATCTTTTTTGAATCTTGTAAGATATTGCGACGCATTTTGTTTCCACTGTTTACGGAGTCCTGGAAATAGTATCCGGAAACTTCTACGAGTAATATTAGCTGGCTAGCTCTCGGAATCGTTTCCTTGATTTTGTGAGTCTATCAATAAAAGGAAAGTCAGGTAGCATCCCAGTATTTCATAACATCTTTTTCTAGCAGCACTGAGAATTTTCCTATTCGCCTCTTTGTTATGTACTGTTTACTGTACGCAACTAGTGTCTGCGGCCGTCGGGGAAGAAACCAATCGGGGCGACAGCCACAAGTCATCTCTACAAGAGGTAAGCAAGTTGCCTCCCATTGTTCTAGGAAAAGCGAGCGCGGATATTGCATTCAGAAATCCACCGTGTTTATTGCATCTGGCATTTGTTTTCGGTGGGAAGTGTTACATCCAGGAGCCCACAATGTAGCATATGGGAGCGCAATTTGCGTTTGCTATGAAACTGATAACAGTTTGAAGACTAAATGTCTTTAACTGTTGCACATGCACCTATGTGTGTGGATGTGTGATTAATGTAACGGGCGGACAATATTTTGAAAAAGTGCAAGCCTCACATTATTCGTTACACTTGGCACCTCTAACTGGAAAACTGTCAGTAAATGGTGCGTGACTGAAGTGGCAGGAAATGTTCTGGGACAATATGCACTGCTTAGTGGAAATCACGGATGAACTTTGAAAAACAAACAATGACTAGTTGAATGGGAAGAATCTCGAACACTGCATAAATGGCGAGAGCTTGGGGTTTGAGATTTTCTGTCGACTGTGGTACACGGGGGGCAGTTAAAAGGTTCATGACTTTCGTTGTAACTGTTTTGCTGTTCCTCGTATTAGTCTGAATTAATTACTCTGATTTCAGTAATCATTCTTGATTACTCTGCAATAATTTGCATAATGTTTTCTGTTTCCTATCCTTATTTACAGGTAAGAGTGTGTGGTGGCACGATGTCGCAATTCAAGCAAAGAGCGAAAATCAAATTTATGGACAGATTGGGAAAAATCTCCTGCAAGTAATGGTTGTAAAGTTTTCTAAAAGCTATACTCGCAGAATTAATCAGCTATTGTATTAATAAGAAACTATGAAATACATGTGTATTCGCAATAAGCGTCACTATATTCTTGATGAAGAAACGTGAGATTAAATCTTTATAATTTCCCTACAAATTTCTGTCAAAGTGTACAAAAGAGGCTGAGAAACACGAACGACGCAATCAGACCTAAACTTCACTCTCGGAAATCGGTGGTAGTAGTGGAACTGGTTATTACCACATTTCTTGCTGTAGACTTTATTTTTTTTTAGTACAAAAAATTTTGCAAGAGTCTTAGTAAGAAAGCTACTGAGTTATCAGATGCATAATACACGTGCCTATTGTATAATAAAAGTAGCAGCGCCCTCAATCTTGATTTCACTTTCTCTAGCTCGTCATTACTCTTGATCTAGATTGTAAGGTTTAAACTTACCTTGGTAAGATAAATGAAGAGTGTACCGTTGCTGCATTCTCTATAAGGGCGAGCTCTCTTGAGCTTTATTATCGCTTCAGATGAGCAAAGTTTTAATGAAACCCAACTACTTGCGGAGATTTTTTCGGAGATGCTGCTTGCGAAGTACCGCTGCTTTAACGATTAGCATGGGTGAGGCTATTCACTTTCAAACAGCACCAGCTGCGGCCTACGCCTCATTGTCAACATAGTCATTACGACAGAAATATGGGGAAAATACACTCCTGGAAATGGAAAAAAGAACACATTGACACCGGTGTGTCAGACCCACCATACTTGCTCCGGACACTGCGAGAGGGCTGTACAAGCAATGATCACACGCACGGCACAGCGGACACACCAGGAACCGCGGTGTTGGCCGTCGAATAGCGCTAGCTGCGCAGCATTTGTGCACCGCCGCCGTCAGTGTCAGCCAGTTTGCCGTGGCATACGGAGCTCCATCGCAGTCTTTAACACTGGTAGCATGCCGCGACAGCGTGGACGTGAACCGTATGTGCAGTTGACGGACTTTGAGCGAGGCCGTATAGTGGGCATGCGGGAGGCCGGGTGGACGTACCGCCGAATTGCTCAACACGTGGGGCGTGAGGTCTCCACAGTACATCGATGTTGTCGCCAGTGGTCGGCGGAAGGTGCACGTGCCCGTCGACCTGGGACCGGACCGCAGCGACGCACGGATGCACGCCAAGACCGTAGGATCCTACGCAGTGCCGTAGGGGACCGCACCGCCACTTCCCAGCAAATTAGGGACACTGTTGCTCCTGGGGTATCGGCGAGGACCATTCGCAACCGTCTCCATGAAGCTGGGCTACGGTCCCGCACACCGTTAGGCCGTCTTCCGCTCACGCCCCAACATCGTGCAGCCCGCCTCCATTGGTGTCGCGACAGGCGTGAATGGAGGGACGAATGGAGACGTGTCGTCTTCAGCGATGAGAGTCGCTTCTGCCTTGGTGCCAATGATGGTCGTATGCGTGTTTGGCGCCGTGCAGGTGAGCGCCACAATCAGGACTGCATACGACCGAGGCACACAGGGCCAACACCCGGCATCATGGTGTGGGGAGCGATCTCCTACACTGGCCGTACACCACTGGTGATCGTCGAGGGGACACTGAATAGTGCACGGTACATCCAAACCGTCATCGAACCCATCGTTCTACCATTCCTAGACCGGCAAGGGAACTTGCTGTTCCAACAGGACAATGCACGTCCGCATGTATCCCGTGCCACCCAACGTGCTCTAGAAGGTGTAAGTCAACTACCCTGGCCAGCAAGATCTCCGGATCTGTCCCCCATTGAGCATGTTTGGGACTGGATGAAGCGTCGTCTCACACGGTCTGCACGTCCAGCACGAACGCTGGTCCAACTGAGGCGCCAGGTGGAAATGGCATGGCAAGCCGTTCCACAGGACTACATCCAGCATCTCTACGATCGTCTCCATGGGAGAATAGCAGCCTGCATTGCTGCGAAAGGTGGATATACACTGTACTAGTGCCGACATTGTGCATGCTCTGTTGCCTGTGTCTATGTGCCTGTGGTTCTGTCAGTGTGATCATGTGATGTATCTGACCCCAGGAATGTGTCAATAAAGTTTCCCCTTTCTGGGACAATGAATTCACGGTGTTCTTATTTCAATTTCCAGGAGTGTATTGTCGCTTCTGATCTGTCGTTATTTGGATCAACTGTTTGCAGCACAGTAGTGTGGTAGGAATAATTTGACACTGTTTCTTGTAATGACTTCATTCGCTTTGGTTGATGGAAGTATAGGACACGCGCATTCCACGCTGACACTCGGCGCGGTGACAGATGGGAGAGACCGTAACGGCTTTTTCTGTTTGGAAAATGAGCCCTGACGAGAGATGTGGAATGCATCTCAACAAACTAAAGGTGGATATTATGCGGAATTACAGTCTCAAATTCATACCTGCTTGTGGTTTATGAGGGCGCATTTGGATCCATCTATGGTTTCAATCATTATTCAACTCTGCTTTAACCATGGCTGTTTATCTCTACATCTATACTGGAGTCCAAAATTAAAGCAACGAACCTCTGTTTCCACGTATTGTGTCTAATTTACCGTATAATCGTACAAGCTGTCAACAGATGTCATTACAATCGTGTTCTGCATGGAAAATGGCTTTCCGGTCAACAGATAACAACATAAACGATGACGTCGGGCACCTCTCAAACGGGATAGTGTTTGACAGGTAGCCCCACAGCCACAGTCGCTGTGTATACAGGTGCAGACGGTGCAATGTGGCACAAACAAGACGCCTATTTGACTCTCTGCGGTGGAGGGCTATAAGAAGAATGGAAGGACAGTTGCAAACTGATATGGCTCGATGGCTTAATGCGAATCGCGCTGTTGTTTCTCGGACGTGGCAACAATTTATAGAGACCGAAACAGTACCCCAAAGACCAGCGTAGGTCCGACCACGGGCGGTATCAGAAAGGGAGAACCGTTTCTTGAATGTAAGGGCACGACGGTATCGCCTTAGTACGGCGCGGCACCTGGCATCTGACTGGACGTGTAGTATCGAGCCAAACCATGTACAGGAGACTTCTGCAGAGTGGCCTTTATTGTTGGAAATCTGTTGTACGTGTACCTCTTATGCGTCTTAACAGAAGGGAACGCCTAAAGTGGAGTAGTCAACATGCCGCCTGGGTGGTCGCCAGTGGGTCTGTGTTCGTTTCAGAGATGAGTCCCGATTTAGTCTTCTGAATGATTCTCGTAGCATTCGCATCTGGAGGGAAAGTGGAACACGATATCGGATCTCTAAACGAACTGACCGATATCTAGGAGGGTCCCTAATGTTGAGGGCAAGGTTCAAATGGCTCTGAGCACTATGGGACTTAACATCTGTGGTCATCAGTCCCCTAGAACTTAGAACTACTTAAACCTAACTAACCTAAGGACATCACACACATCCATGCCCGAGGCAAGATTCGAACCTGCAACCGTAGCGTGAGGGCAAGGATTATGTTGACTACATGAACACCTTCTCGTGAAATTGGGTGGTGAATCGGCAAGGTTTAACTGCTGTCAGGTATCGTGACGAGATCTTGAGGCCTCAGATGTGGTTCTTGCGAGGTGATGCGGGCCCAGATTTCGTATTAATGGACGATAATGATCGACCTCATAGAGCAAGAGCGGTTGATGTTTTCTTGGAAACGGAAGATATTGCACGCATGGCGTGGTCTGCTCACTCTCCCGATTTGAATCCCATAGAGCGTGTCTATGGTGCACTAGGGAGAGAGCTTGCACCACGTCAGCAGGCACGAACCACACTGCAAGACTTGCGAGCAGCTCTCCAGGAAAAATGGACGACATTGCCTCAACATGAGGTTGATTATGTCATTCACAGCATACTCAGTCACTGACACGCCTGTATTGCTGCCAGAGGTGGTCATACCCCATATTGAAAACATTAGCCAGTTGTAGGAAAGTGTAAGCAAATCCGTTAAGTTGGAAAAAACGAAGAATATTCTTGTCTACAGTTATGAATATCGCAGTTGTTTACTTCCGTATTCTTTGCAATGTTTCTGCTTTACTATCACCTGTTTGTACTGTTTTGTGGCAAAATAAACACAACCTTGTAAAATTTGCATTTGTTGCTCTAATTTTGGACACCAGTGTATATAGATTCAACATTTACGAACCCCTGAATGTGTGATTCTGAAACAGAAGCATATGTAAATCACGTCTTTTTTCGTCTCCCAAATTGGACTGTGAACGATCGGAATTTTTGGAAACTTTCATGAGTATGGGTTAAATCCTTCCTCAGTAAGCTTCTTCTCTTTTGTTTACTGATGGCATTCGCCGTTATAAAGTGACTGATAATTTCTTTAAGAGTATAGGAAAAAATCGGTGGATTTCAATACTATATATCGAACTAATCAATAAGATACTTGCAGCATATTGCTGCAGTCATGCGGTTCATAGCTCCCGTACAAAAATAACATAAAGAAGCCCAACAACAAGAGTAGACATCATGCCAGAACTAGAACTAATCAGCTGTGTGTGTGTGTATGTATACCTCACTTGAAATCAAGTTAGCAACTATCACAAGATCTTTTTAATGAAAATTGGGAGGTGTCACAAATAGAATGATATTTCAAAGCTGAATTTAGAATTTAACTCCAATAATAATAATTTCATGAGTCGTAAGCACAATAAGTATCGAAGTTTCTACCAATCCCTGTGAAAAGAGGAACTTCAAGCAAAATACAATTCTAAAAGTTTATGTAATCAAAAGTTGTTCACTTGACACGCTGCTCTCTTACTCTTGCTCACGCTGTCTGTTTATTTGAGTGGCTACTGCCTTTGTTTGCTGTCCCTGAGTTTAAGCATTGGTCTCGCTGGGAATATTTCGATTACTCAATTCGCATGTGGTTTGTCTTACAAAAATGTGTATGAAATCTTATGGGACATAACCGCTAAGGTCATGATTCCCTAAGCTTACACACTACTTAACCTAAATTATCCTAAGGACAAACACACGCACCCATGCCCGAGGGAGGACTCGAACCTCCGCCGGGACCAGCCGCACAGTCCATGACAGCTGCGCCTGAGACCGCTCGGCTAATCCCGCGCGGCGTTTGTCTTCCAAAGTGTCTTTAAACCTTTAATTAAATCTAAGAAACACCCAGCCTTTAATTCAGTAAATGCCTTTCGTTTAAAATACTGTTAATGTTCCGTGTCAGCAAAATTTTAAAATTTGGTTCTGGCTATCTTACGTTTAGTATTTGCATTCTTAATCTGTGATTGTTCTTTATATTCTAACTGTAACAATTTACCTCATTGAATTATTCGATAATCACAATTGTAAGTAATTTTGTAAATCTTGTTTTGATATTAAGTAAAGAAACGCCGCTTGGAGGCGACGTGTTATATAAGTTCTGCTTAATTTTTAGAGTGACCAGTGTGCTGCAAATCTCATTATAGTTACTAATGTGTTCCTTGTATTTTAGGCGAATAGCAGGCTACTATTAAGGTGCCTTCACAGATTGTAAATTTGTTTGCATAGCCACCGTCCATTAATTCATTTAACATGGACATGGTTTTATTTGATTGAATACAGACTGAAGTTTAGATTTGTAAAATTAGTAGCACCTTTAAAATTTTGGGTTGCCTTTGTTGTAACTTCCTTTGTACGCTTTGTGGTTCTTTAATGCATACGAGAGTGAGGAACAGATGAGGTACGAGGACAGAGAATTCAGATATTAATTTATTCTACATCTAATATCAAATAGTAAAAGTAATACCTAACTTTGTTTCCTGTAGTTGCTGCGTCAGTTGCTAACAGTAGATATGAATACTGAACTGTATACAGTTACAAAGGTTTACTATTCAATCAGTCTTTAGTGCAATGATTCTTCCGCAGATGACGAGCCCTGACCGCTGTGAAAGTTTGCAAATGTAATGAAACGACAAACACACAGAATGGGCTCTGTGCTCAATGTGTGGATCGGATATTCAAAAAAGCTACGTTCCCGCTTGAAAATGTCCTCCGCAGATGAGGACGACATGTTGGTTCAAATGGCTCTGAGCACTATGGGACTTAACATCTGAGGTCATCAGTCCCCTAGAACTTAGAACTACTTAAATCTAACTAATCTAAGGACATCACACACATCCATGCCCGAGGCAGGATTCGAACCTGCGACCGTAGCAGTCGGACTGAAGCGTCTAGAACCACTCGGTCACGGCGGCCGGCAGGCATGTTTGGTTTCAAGGTGTAATCCTTCCAGCCACGGCATAATTAATATCCCGGAATATTTTATTAATTGTAGTTCGCTCGGAATATTATTCTGGGGCGCAGCGTTCCCTTTCCTTTAGCAAATTCGTGTCGCGTCTTTGCTAAGGATATTCCTAGAACAATCGCGTGATACATGTGCTACATCAACAGTTATACAGTATTCAGGATAAATTACCTAAGGCTTGCGTCGCAAATACTGCGCAAATGGAAAGTGCTATTGATGTGCGGTTTTCGCAGAATGGGTTGATAGTCAGTGCCTCGTATTGTTAGCCAATAAAAAGAGTGCAATAATACTTCGAAAGCATATTTTTTGTGCAAAGATACACTTTTTAAATGGAGCAATGCCTGTTGAGATTAACAAACTAAAAATGGGATAAATTAGAATGTCAGTGGTAGTTTTTGCAGGATTCTAGCACCACTCGTTTAAAAGGTATCGTATTTTCAACAGTTTTAGCATTGACACTTGTTTCTATCATTCAACCTGCGTAGTGGCTCGGTACAATGTTGTTATGTTCGCTTACAGAGGCTTGTGTGTTTTTTGACTCGCTAGTCAGTTACTGTGTGACAGTCCAAGCGGTAGGTAGTGAGTGGACGATGGGATTTACCAGTGCAGAAAAAGCCGACATGCTCCTGGTCTGCGGAGAGTGCAGGAAGAACGCAGTTCGTTCTCGTACTGCTGTTGCAGTTGATCCGCAGATTAGCACCCGCACAGTCGCACGAGGAAGTGATCAGGCAACCGTTCTACGCATTCTGCATCGAACATAGGTTCCATCCCTGTCACGTCTCTCTCCATCAAGAGCTGCAAGGCAATGATTTTGACATTTTTTGTTAACTTCTGCACATCGACATTACGGAGGACACTACAGATGTAACATAGATCTTGTTTAGTGATGAAATCACATAAACCACCGAGACATGCACTGTTGGTCTCTTAACAATCACTTTTGGCTTCCTCTGGTGGAACGTCAGCGTCCAAGGAGTGTAAACATGTGGTGTGGGAAAGTGAACCATCAGTCATAGGCCTGTTTTTCGTACCCTGAGCACTCAACGCGGACAAGTGCCACAGCCTCCTAACATCTTCCTCTACAGACCAGGAGGCAGGTGTGGTACCAACATGTTGTACGAATTGTTTCCTAATCGCTGGGTTGGACGCAGAGTACTTGTATCTTGGCCGGCCCGTCCCCGGATTTGATGCCTGTAGACTTTTATCTGTGGGGGAAATCTGAAAGACGCTGTCTGCGATGACAGACCAACAACATCCGATGATACACAACGACGTATTATTGCAGCCTGCTCGGACATCTCAGTTGAAAGGCTAGCACGTGTGCTGTAGTCGTTCCATACCAGACTGGAAACGTGTATTGCCGCTGCTGGTGGTCAGTTTGAAAGCAACATGTGATGGGCAATTGCCTCGTTACTTGTCAGAGTCCACCTATCTAGTGTATGTCCTTCCGTTGTTCTTTAGTGTGCACTACCACTGCTACTGTACAAGCGTCACTGCGGAAACTTTCCAAAAACGATGTCTCGTAAACGCCTCGCACTAGAATCCTGCAACAAACACAACTGACATTCTGATTTACCCTCCTTTTAGTTTGTTAGTGTCAATCCCTATTGTTACATTGAAAAAAGTGTTTGAACAAAAAATACACTCTCGAAGTATTATTACAGTCAGTTTATTGGATGACAGTACGCGTCCCTGATTACCAAACCGTTCTACAAAAATCGCACATGAATAGTACTTTCCATTTCCGCAATATTTGCGATGCAAATTTTAGATTATTCGCCCCGTATATTTTCATTTTCTTTCTATTCCCATGAAGCTGAATCATATGGCTCGTGTTTCAACCCTTAATCCCACGCTATGTTTCGCATTTAGTCCATAAAAATTACCCTCTTAGACCCATATATTGTCCCAAATTCATCCCTTATAGGCTAGTACAATCTTCAACTCTTAGTTCTAGTGCTAAATATGATATAGTGTATGTGATATACAGGTAACTTATGAAAGGAGTATACTGAGGCACACTTGCATGTGGCACAGGATAAGATAAGAGTATTAATAAATTAAAATGACACTAGGGTACTATAAACGATGACTGTCTCTGATAGGCTCGATAATGTGGATCGCTGACTGAGCGCGACCGCAGAGCCAAAGATACTGTATTCCTTTGTATGAGTATGAGAGTGCTGGGTGCTCAGTTGTAGGTCTGTGAGGGAAAGACGATGGAGTAGGCACTTTCTTTTGTGTGCTGTGTGAAGCCACCAAGAGTTAGATTAATGTAGGTATCTCAATATTGTTGAATATGGAAGCAGAAGTCTTCAGCCAAATAATTATTTCTGTTTTTGCCAGCGCGTAGTATAGATGAGTTGACTGATAATTTGTAATTGTTGAGTAACCCCAGAATGTACGTAAACTGTTTTGAGAAAAAGACTAGTTAGATATTTCTTTTTTATAATGATTTTAAGATTTGTTAACAGAGCTGTATGTAATTTGATCATTTACATTCATGTTGGGTTAACGAAGTTAGATAATACTTGCTGTTTAAATCTCATTGTCTGTGAATAAATTGTAAGTAATGTAACTTCAACTGTCAGATTTTTTTTGGAAAGACAAACTTAACTTGCAATATAATTTTGCTAAGAAAACTCAGTATTAGTGATTCACCATAATCAGCACCACCTCACAGTCCAAGTCATACATATTTTTAAAGAAGTTGAAATTTCCTAAGTGTTCTCCTTTACCAGCCAAAAGAATTTAAAGTGCATTTCAAGCAGTATGGCCAGAATTGCACAATGCTGAGCCTGCAGTTAGCATATTCATATTTTTTATGAGAGACCATGTAAGAGGTATGCGATGTATGCGCTGCCTGCAACAGGCAAGACTTAGGAGAGTCTCTGACCAGAGAGCAGTATGTAGTTAGTTGTTGCTAGTCGGCATTAGTCGGCAGTAATCGACAGTAGTCAACTGTAGTCTACGTGAGTCAGTAATAGTCTGCGCGTGTCGGCAGTCTGCTCTGGTCGGGACTCTGGAGGATGGGTATTATTGTAGAAGGTAAAGAAGCAGCGTTGCGCATATCTAGTAATGTATGTTAACTGTCATCCAATTTCTTTCAAAAAATGCCCCAATAATAATTTTTATAATATAAAGTAATTTTTTTTTAAAAAAAGCTTTCATTTCAATTTAAAGATTTTATCCAATGAATAATTAATTCCTTTCACGAGTCACAAAGCATAGGCCAGCATTGCACGGAGATGTGCCGAAATTTTTTTAGGTAAGAGCAGATATATTCGCAGTTTTTATTGAGGGAAGAATTTTTGCTTTTTTATTCAGAGTACAGGGCCGTGGCGCAGCGTTGCTGTCGTCATAAAATTTACCAGGTTACTGAATTTTTTTTATTATTTCCCGGGTTTAGGAATTGAATTTTGTGGTTACATTAAATGTGAATGCATTTCTGCACGGAGACTATAAATGGGAACCAATTTTGTTCCGAGGTTACAATATTTACAATTCATTTCATTATTATTTCCGTGGGAGTTTACGCTTGGTAAATATTTTAAATAAAATATTTGCGTGGGGAGTTTACATCTGGTTCATATTTTTATTTTAATATTTTTTGGGGTTAGGTTACAACCAGAATATATCGCTTTACTCCGTTGCTGCTTTAGAGGTAAGACAATTTAAGCCATTTGTTATGTGAACATGGCCTTAGGATTCAGTGATTAAGGGGCTGAATGTATTTTGCAATGACTGTGTTTCTTTATTGGTATTGGGAGTTGCATTACCCACTCGATTCGTAAAGTTTTGCTAACAACAATGCAGAGAAAGCACACCACTTGCAGTTAGAACGCGCAACAGGATAACTCGAGTTCTGTATCCATCCCACAGTTCAAAGATTCATCCAATGTAATCGGAAAGTATATATTTTTTTAAAACAACGTTACACTCAAATTGGTGGTGGTGGTAAGTTCCTATAGGACCAAACTCCTAAGGTCATCGGTCCCAAGGCTTACAAACTACTGAATCTAACTTAAACTAACGACAAAACACACACACACGCACACACACACACACACACACACACACACACACACACACACATGCCCGAGGGAGGACTCGAACCTCCGACGAGGGGGGGGGGGGGGGGGGGAAGCCGCGTGAACTGCGGCAAGGGGCCTTAGACCACTTGGCTACACTGCGCGGCAACTCAGAGTGGTGTACAGTTCTTCGTTTTAGATAAAAGTAGATTAGCACTGCCAGACAACATCAGGAACGGAGAAAGCCACCTTTATTTAATTTGACAATTTTTAAAAAAAAAATGGCTCTAAGCACTATGGGACTTAACATCTGAGGCCATCAGTCCCCTAGACTTAGAACTACTTAATCCTAACTAATCTAAGGTCACCACATCCATCCATGCCGGAGGCAGGATTCCAATCTGTGGGTTCTAGGCGCTTCAGCCTGGAACCGCGTGACCGCTACGGTCGCAGGTTCGAATCCGCCTCGGGCATGGTTGTGCGTGATGTCCTTAGGTTAGTTGGGTTTAAGTAGTTCTAAGTTCTAGGGGACTGATGACCACAGATGTTAAGTCCCAAAGTGCTCAGAACCATTTGAACCATCGAATCTGTGACAGTAACAGCAGCGCGGTTCCGGACTGAAGCGCCTAGAACCGCTTGGCCAATACGGGCCAGCTATTTTTTTAAAATATTTACAAAAATCTTGTAATGCGTTGATCGCATTTGCACCAGACTGTTAAAATATCTTCAGATCGTACACATAGTATATGCGAGTTGAACGCAAACTGAGTGTACCAGTAATAATCATATGAAGTGGAATGAATTTGCGGAGAAAGGAACACGAATAAGAAATTTTGCGCTAACACCAACAACAAAACTCAGCCAGGCTGTACACCATATTCGTGCCAGACGAAAGTTGAACAAACGCTTACCAGTAAAATCACATTAGTCATTAACTTGCAGTTGCATGAAAAGCAAGTGCAGCGAAAAAAATCTACGCAGCAGTGCTGGTTGGATTCCTCCTCTGGCAGTTTGGAATTCGAGCCATAGCGCCGCCTTGTGTAGTTGCACTGTATTCCACGGAGTGTTTGACATCCCATTTGAGGGACTGATGACACTGTAGTTTGGCCCTTTCTCTCCAAACCAACCAACCCACTAACAATCTGTGTGTGCGCGTGGCAGTGCTGTGGCGCTAGTGGCGTCCGTAGTAGCCACGAGGTGTGGTACACACTTCGACCATAGATACTAGTAGACTGGCCTTGCTGTGCAGAAGCTATACGGCTGGTGTGGCTCCAACATAAACCACGTGACTGTTGGCAAAACGTGGCGGGATTTCAAATCAGCGGTCTGCCATCCTATGTTTGTATCGGATTTTCCCCACATTTCTCAGTTGACTGCCAAACGCTTCCAACAAAAACTACTTTCTTATTTGTGAAAAATTATGCCAGAACTACATTTGACCTGGATTTGATCAAAGTACCATTTATAAAATCTAACAAATACATCGAACGCCACTCTGGTGGTCAGTGGGACGAAATTACTATAAACTATCAATTATAGTAAAATGTCGTTAAAATTCTTTTAAACAGTAAGAGTGGGCTCGTGTCAAAACTTTAAACATTGTATTCGCCACGTTTCGAGCTTTAGTCACTTATAAAAGAAAATGGGCTATGGGAATTATGTCAATTATAGGTGTCAAAATTGTTTACTTTAGGAGCAGGTCCATTTTAGAGTATCAATTTTAGGTGCACTTCAAAGGTTCAGTTCCCACTATTTTTACAAAAGTTTAAACTATTAGTTTAAAAAAAATGATATTTTAGATGAAAGGTGAGACTTTGCAGTTTCAGAAAATAATTTTGGAGCCTAGGTTTAAAAATGACAGACACTGTAAATACAAATTATAGATATACATTGTAAATAATAACTAACCTATCAAAACACTTCTCCTCGAAGTGCTTCGAGCAAAGGCGCGTATGTGCAAACGGCTTAAAGTTTTTCCGTTTCAAGGCCTGTATCCAAAGCTGCCTTCGGTTTTCATCCTTACAGAACCTATGAGTAGGAACGAGAAACAGTTATACTTACTTCTGTAACCGAATCATCACAGATACTTTCCAAAATGTAATATGAGTCTGAGTTTACAGGCATCACATTCAACACTTTAATTTACGTGATACTCTATTTTAAGTGTAAAAAACATACCAAAGTCACTTCAGCAGATTTCAATAAACGCATCTGCACTATCTTAGACACACTTACACCATGAAATGTAATGCCATTTCCCCGACAAAACGCTGAGTACAGCCATAAGCGCAACACGAAACAACCATGTTTTGCCAACATTCACGTGACTTCAGCCCAGAGATGTTGGAACCACGAAAATGACGTCAGGGCCAGTCTATTATATTTATGGTCGAAGGGTACACACGTGGGCAGCTCGCCGTTCCTAACCCTCCGAGTTTACGAGCGCGGTGTTGGATAGGGGCACTGTGGCAACGAGGCAGAATTGGCGCAGGCCAGGGTTGTGGGTTTCGACGGTTCGGATGTTGTTTCGTGATAAGCTTTGCGGTCCTGTGCTGCTAAGAACGTCGTTGTATGTGGAGTCCTACTGTTATTGCTCGCTGTTTATGGTTATTGCATTGGCCACAGTCAAGGTACGGGGTTATTTGTAACCAAGAGCTATGGTTATTCAGTGCTCGATCGCTCTCTGTTGTACGTCAGAAAGGTGGTTAACGCTGCCTTAATACGGTGAAAAACGACTCGAAAACATTTCTTCAAGCTATGAGAAGAAAACACTGATATAGTACGTCGCAGTCAAGAAGTTGGGTGGTGCTGCCGTTCTGGATTACTGTAATGAATGGCTACGACAGCAAAATGGGTTGTTTAATCCTATTATTTGCGAATGAGTGCTATAACGTGAACCTGCTGTCGTAAAGTGACGGAAACGACCGTTACTGAGATGGTGGTCACCTCTTAAAAGTGTGATAAGTGTCGATTTTCTCCGTCTTGTTGTTGTTGCCGGATTAATCAAAAAGGGAAGAAATGGTGGACTGTCGCCTTGGTATTGTTTCGAAAACGGTGAAACTTTGAATGTGGAACATTGACGCTTTCCTGTGGTGTGCAGTAGCATGGCCAGACAGTTCCCGTCAGTGCAGGTCGTTATGGGATCAGTTGCCATGTTTGTCATTGGTACTGATTTTGTTGAGTTGGTTTTAAAGGTTTTTGTAATGTTGTGGTGTTTGATATTGCACAGCGCGTCTGTGTGAAGTGGGGCGCTTAGCTTGTGTAGATGGTTCAAATGGCTCTGGGCGCTATGGGTCTTAACTGCTGAGGTCATCAATCCACTAGAACGTGGAACTACTTAAACCTAACTAACCTAAGGACATCACACACATCCATGCCCGAGGCAGGATTCGAACCTGCGACCGTAGCAGTCACGCGGGTCCAGACTGTAGCGCCTAGAACCGCTCGGCCACTTCGGCTGGCGCTTGTGTAGAACAGTGAAGTGGCGCTTCAGAGTGCTTAGTTATTTTAATTAAGGGTGCTTGGCCGTAAATACTGATCTGGGTACAGTCGCACTGTCTTACTTTACTCGATCTGCAAAGCACGCTAGGGTCAGTTGTGGTAAAGCCTGTCCGGTGTTTGCCACTGCATGCGTGTCCACGTCCAGTTATGGTTAAGGTTATCGGCATATGTAGCTTATTTTGTGATTCTGTGGCCGTACGAGGCAGTCTTTGTGGTGGTAACTTTTTGCATCTTAGCAGATTAGCTATGAGCGTGGCCAGAGTTAAGATTTTTTAAAAAAGTATAGCAAGTTTTACAAGCTTTGTTACTAAAGCATTAGTTCTGCTTCTTTTGCAATTTAAGTTGTTTAATTGATAAAATTAAGCCCTGGTACTTGTCTGCCGTCCTTGAGGCCTGTGATACATCAACATATAGTTCCTGGCGCTGGAATCGCACACTCAGGATGCCTTAAGGAGCATAGTCGTACTATTTAAAGGAGGGCAGGGTGAACAACACGCACACACACACACACACACACACACACACACATATATATATATATATATATATATATATATATATATATATATATATATTGAAGGGCTTGGGGAGATATAGTCATAAGCCACAACTTTCACGAAATTGAGTTTTTCATGTTGCGGCATTCTTAACAATGTCTTCTTCACAATGAGTTGAAAAAGTTCCTTGTTACTGCAACAGATGGCAGGCTATGATGGAGTGCAGTTCTATGCTGTGCCGTTTGGTGGTAGTTTCAGAAGATACATAGTCACAAGCCACGGCAAAATGGCGGGTGGGTGAGGAACGTCTGAAGCGTCTTCGGGTCTTCAACGCATATTTGACACAGACAGTAGTGGAAGTGAAGAGCTTTACCCTTTGCATCCTGACAGTGATGACTCTTGGCATCCATTGACCAGCAGTTCCAGTTCAGATGACGTTTCGATAAGGAAATTAAACGGTTTATTTCTGGTGATTAATTTCCTGTGGCTTGTGACTTTGTTTCTCTTAACATTGGCAACACATTTCATAGCCATCCTGTGTGTTAATGATGAAACTTGATGGGCACATTTATATTACTGCTTAATGGTGCAATAATGTAGTTTCAAAGGCAAAAGATGTGTAGAAAATATATTCTTATTAATTTGATTTTAGCGAAATTTAATGTTTTGTGTGGCTTATGACTATATCTCACACAAATTCTTAGACTATTTTTCTCTTCATATTATACTTTGAAATAAGTAGAATAAATGAAGAATCACCCAAAAAACCAAAGCATTCATGGAAAAGAAAGCGAAATATTGATCAGTGGAAGAAAAATAAAGCAAAATGTCGATGAAATGCTGGTCAGCAGTATAAGTCTTTAAAAGCACACAAGACTGTTCATGCTGCTACTATAGGAAGTCCCTGTACTTGTTCAATTAAATGCTTCACAAAACGGCTTGCAGAGGAAGAAAACATTTTTCATTCATTTTGGGACATAAGAAACCTTAATGCCCTGAACACTTACCTGATGAGCTGTATGAAGATGGAACCGAAAAAGTGGAGGTTTGTTCACTATTTAAATACAAATGGTTTAATATTTTGTACATTTATTTCATTTTATTATATTTGTCATAATTTCTTTCAAAGCTATCCAAAAAAAGACTTCCAAGAAAATATCATCCAGGGATGTTACATTTTCTTATAATGTGAGGGTATGCGGAATAGAAGTCATGATCTGCAAGGAAGCTTTCCTAAGGGTTCATGGCTTACAGATACATTCACGAAGAGTGAGGAATTTGCAACATCAAATGAAGCAGAGATTTGCAGTGCCAAAAGAAGATGGAAGAGGTTTGTATGTCACTCTGTGCTATAAGTTAGGGATGTACTCAAACTGAGTACTATACAAATATTTCTATTAGGAAGAGGATATAAGCTCATCTTTTTTTTTCTTTCAGGAAAACATGAAAACTACCCATATAAATTTCAAGACAAAGCTGTACAAAGTGTTAGAGAATTTCTCAACGCCATACCGAAATATATCAGTCATTACAGTAGGCAACAGAACCCTAATAAAGTGTATTTGGATTGTGATCTCACAATTGCTTCCTTATTTCGAGACAAATACTCAGAATACTGCAAGGAAAAGCAGGTTCCTGCAGTATCTGAGAGTAAATTCAGAGAAATTTTCGTATCTGAATTTAATGTAGGCTTCAAACTACCAAAAAGTGACACCTGTTCAAAATGTGATGGATTTCTAATTGCTATAAATAACCCAGAATTATGTGCAGAAGAAGCCATAGAAAGGAAACAAAAATATGAACTGCATCTCAAAAAGGCTGACGGAGGACAAAATATGATTGCGTCTTTAACTGTTCTGGCTAAAGAAAATTCGAAAGAGCATCATGCGATAGCAATGGACATGCAGCAAACATTCCCCACACCTAAACTAACAGTGGGTCCAGCATTTTACAAGAGGAAAATATGGACATACAGCTATGGTATCCACGACTGTGGATCAAATAATGATTATATGTTTCTGTGGAGCGAGAAAGATGGAGGACGGGGTTCAGATGAGGTTGGGAGCTGCTTATTGAAGTACTTGCAGATAACTAATCCTCAGACAAAACATTTCCACATAATCATGGACAACTGCAAGGGTCAAACAAAGAATTGGACTAATATTGCTTTGGAAAAGTCCCTTGTTGCTCCCAAAAGATTTGATTCTGTCCAGCATTACTTCCCTGTGGTAGGTCACACCATGCTACCTTGCGATCATGATTTTGGTTTCATTGAATGGTATGCAAGAAACAGACGCCCAATAGTGTACATTCCAGATGAATGGGCAGAAGTAATAAAATCTGTGAGTCCAAAACATTTCATTGTAACTAAAATGGAAAGAGAAGACTTCAGAAGTCTGGAAAGTCTGAAGACATGGACCTCAAAACGTACAGAATCCACGTCTGGAGATCCCCACCATTTCAGTGAAGCTACTCAATTTAAGTTTGAGTCTGAAGATCCCTTCAAGCTAAGTGTAAAGCACTCTTATTCAGACATAGGAGCTTTCATGTCAGTGGATATTCATGTCAAAAAGAAAAGCTAATTGAACCAAATCCATATCAGCTGCCAATAAAGTACAGAAGGCCACTACCAATTACCCAGAAAAAAATTGATGATCTACTGTCTCTTATGCCATACGTACCTGCAGCAAATCAAGCTTTCTTTCGGTCATGTACTGGAAATAACGTGTACAATAATGAGGTAGAGGAACTTCCTTGATGTAACTGTGTAAATGAAAAAGTAATTTATACATCACAGATACCTGATATGTATGTATTCATGTGTAAAAATTATATATTCTGCTTGCTGTGTAAGAGTAGTTAAAATAAATCCTTACAAATTCATACTTTATGTTTTAATTAATTTTTTGGGAGATATAGTCATAAGCCACCGTTGACTACATCTTAATTAGAATCATTCTAAAATTAATATTTTATAGCATACAGAGAGTTGACTATTTAACAACATGCTTTGCAAGTATTAAGCAAGTGTTTGCAGTAGAAATAAGGTTTCTATTTTGTATTAAATATTTTCAGACCTCTATGGAACTTTAAACTCGCTGTATCTCAAAACTAGTTCGATGTGGCTTATGACTATATCTCTCCGACCCCTTCATCAGGGTGTTTCAAAAATGACCGGTATATTTGAAACGGCAATAAAAACTAAACGAGCAGCGATAGAAATACACCGTTTGTTGCAATATGCTTGGGACAACAGTACATTTTCAGGCGGACAAACTTTCGAAATTACAGTAGTTACAATTTTCAACAACAGATGGCGCTGCAAGTGATGTGAAAGATATAGAAGACAACGCAGTCTGTGGGTGCGCCATTCTGTATGTCGTCTTTCTGCTGTAAGCGTGTGCTGTTCACAACGTGCAAGTGTGCTGTAGACAACATGGTTTATTCCTTAGAACAGAGGATTTTTCTGGTGTTGGAATTCCACCGCCTAGAACACAGTGTTGTTGCAACAAGACGAAGTTTTCAACGGAGGTTTAATGTAACCAAAGGACCGAAAAGCGATACAATAAAGGATCTGTTTGAAAAATTTCAACGGACTGGGAACGTGACGGATGAACATTCTGGAAAGGTAGGGCGACCGCGTACGGCACCCACAGAGGGCAACGCGCAGCTAGTGCAGCAGGTGATCCAACAGCGGCCTCGGGTTTCCGTTCGCCGTGTTGCAGCTGCGGTCCAAATGACGCCAACGTCCACGTATCGTCTCATGCGCCAGAGTTTACACCTCTATCCATACAAAATTCAAATGCGGCAACCCCTCAGCGCCGCTACCATTGCTGCACGAGAGACATTCGCTAACGATATAGTGCACAGGATTGATGAAGGCGATATGCATTTGGGCAGCATTTGGTTTACTGACGAAGCTTATTTTTACCTGGACGGCTTCGTCAATAAACAGAACTGGCGCATATGGGGAACCGAAAAGCCCCATGTTGCAGTCCCATCGTCCCTGCATCCTCAAAAAGTACTGGTCTGGGCCGCCATTTCTTCCAAAGGAATCATTGGCCCATTTTTCAGATCCGAAACGATTACTGCATCACGCTATCTGGACATTCTTCGTGAATTTGTGGCGGTACAAACTGCCTTAGACGACACTGCGAACACCTCGTGGTTTATGCAAGATGGTGCCCGGCCACATCGCACGGCCGACGTCTTTAATTTCCTGAATGAATATTTCGATGATCGTGTGATTGCTTTGGGCTATCCGAAACATACAGGAGGCGGCGTGGATTGGCCTCCCTATTCGCCAGACATGAACCCCTGTGACTTCTTTCTGTGGGGACACTTGAAAGACCAGGTGTACCGCCAGAATCCAGAAACAATTGAACAGCTGAAGCAGTACATCTCATCTGCATGTGAAGCCATTCCGCCAGACACGTTGTCAAAGGTTTCGGGTAATTTCATTCAGAGACTACGCCATATTATTGCTACGCATGATGGATATGTGGAAAATATCGTACTATAGAGTTTCCCAGACCGCAGCGCCATCTGTTGTTGAAAATTGTAACTACTGTAATTTCGAAAGTTTGTCTGCCTGAAAATGTACTGTTGTCCCAACCATATTGCAACAAACGGTGTATTTCTATCGCTGCTCGTTTAGTTTTTATTGCCGTTTCAAATATACCGGTCATTTTTGAAACACCCTGTATATATATATATATATATATATATATATATATATATATATATATATATATATATATATATATATATAGGGAAACCATTGTTAGGCGAGTAGATTAAGTATTGATTTTTGTCATTGATTTCCTTTGTGATTGTCAGGGAATTGTTTCACTATGTATTTAATTGAGAAGTATTGCAGTCTGTCTCAAGAGTTTGATTAATTTGTAATATTGCTTTAATGCCACTGGAGGCAGATTTACATAGATTGTTCAAAGAGCTTTTAGCGTTTTGTTAACTGAATGAGAAAGAATCGCTTTCAGAAAATAGTTTTTGAAAAAAGGTATTACTTGTTTGGGTTATCATTTATCGAGTTTAGATTTGACCAAATCCTTTCTCCTGAATTATATGTAGTTGTAGTAAGCAGCAGCAGCCGCAGTAACAGCAGTAGCCGCCATACAGAACATGCATTGCACTCAGCATGAATAATAGGTTTTTTATGTTTTTGTTAAATAGTGGAATGCAGCAGATCAAGCAGTGGCAGCTGAAAGTCCAAGTAAGTTATCTTTTTTGCGCACAGGACGAATTAAAAAAAAGTTTAAGCGATCTCTGTAATAGTAAAGTTAACAAGAGTATAAGCACGAGATTTTCAGTAGAAAACACCAGATAAGAAGATAGAGCTCGCGACTTTCAAGATGTTTATTGAATTTTAAGCCCTGGGAGATGAAGAAGCTTGCACAGGATAGAGTAGCATGGAGAGCTGCATCAAACCAGTCTCAGTACTGAAGACCAAAACAACAACAACATATTTACGTTAAAGGAATAAGTTTTGGCAGCAGATATTTGGTCTATGCAAAGACCCTTCCAGGCCGAAGGTTGTAACTGAGGTGGTAGTTTCAGGGGTCTATCGCAGCGCGTTGCAATTTCGGCCATGGTCAAGTCTCACTAGCCTGTGTGTGAGATGCTTTCCTGAGATTCGACCGAGACTCAGAATTCCGCCAGCGGGACCGAGAGGCCGTCTTCCAACTTCCTATCATTCACCGGGTGCCGAACATCGGGGAGAGCTTGGTCTTTTCATTATTTGAAACTGTTTAAAGAAGTAAAGAGATTTTATTCAATTCAGCCTCGACAATTAGTACCCAGTCCTCCACTTCCTTCAAAACTAAGTTCACAACGACACTAAAACTGAGAATGATTTTATCCACTGGACGAAAAAAATTACAGTCATAAGATACAAGGTGTTCGGAAATTTACGTTACAAACTTCTAATGAACTTGTATAAGCCACTGAGTACATAATATTCTGAATAGGAACTCCTGTCTAGAAACGTACTGTCCCCGTTATACGACGGTTTCAGTACAGATGTGCAACGCGTCCACGTCTACTGAGGGAAAGAGGAAAGTCTCAGACTTGCTTGTTCTGGTAGACAAGAGGGTGGAGAGGATGACAAGGACTACCACTTGTGGGGTCGTATGCAGAGTTTAATTTACGAGACTCCTTAAGTGACAGAGGAAGATCTGCTGGCATGAGTTCTGCCCGGTTCACTAGAAATTGGAAAGATACGAGATGGGATGGAGAGTTTGTACCAGAACATGCTTCGCAGGTGCAATGTCTGTAGCAAGTTTGGTGGTCGCTACATCGAGCCGCTGTTGTAATGCTTAACAGTGCCGTCCTATGCTTACAGCATGCTGGGTTCGTTTCGTTTAGGAATAATGTAAACACATAATATTTAAGTGTTAATGCAAACAAATGTGCTTAAGTGATAAATGGATGTTTTGTTACGTTTCCTTTAGAATTGTTTCTTAATAACTGTACAACGACACGTCTAATTCAATTCCTCTAGCAGAAGTGTGTAAGTGAAATACCTGAATTGAAATCAGACATAGGTTCCCATTCAAAATATTGTTTACTGATTCCTCCTAAAAGCCATAGAAGTTTATAACGAAAAATTCCGTACACCCTGTATAAAGTGACCATCATTACATCACGCAGTACATCAACAACGAAATTAAATATTTGTATATCCAGCCGGAGTGACCTGACTATATCCAGCGTCAAAACATAAATCAAAGCACTTAAATACTGACTAAACCGTCCTAAATATTTCCGTTCCATAGATGTCCTATAAGGCAGTAAGCTGCAAATCCGGAGTCTTTTCGATTTTTCGTGTCCACTCTATTAGTACCATCTCCCTCTTTGCAAAAAACGAGGCTGCGACTTCAACGGTCACCAGGAAGCTGGATTTTGAATCACTCTTGCCGCCGTCGTCCTGGTGTAGGTATGTTTCGTCCTCTGGAACATGGCGTAGTCTAAGCCAGGTTGCTTTTGCAGGCCAGAATGTCGGTAGATGCGAGATGCGAGTAAATCAACGCTTTCTCGCTGAGCTAGTTATTATCATTTTTAATCTAATTAAATTCTCATTTTATGTCCGATCTCGCTGACATACACTGTCCTTAACCCGTTACCGACCACGTGGGTTAGTATGTTAGTTTTTGCTAAGTTACTACTTAATGTTTCGATGTGGTCCTTCAGTGGAAGTGTCTTGCAGAGTGTTAATCTGTCATGACGTTCAATCAGAATGCATTTTTCTGGAAAAGGTCTTTTTTTGTGCACCATGTGTGATAGTTTACGGCACTGTCCTCTCCTGGTCGAAATTTCCACTTATTCTTTCATCTAACCGCCTACAGCGATATGCCGTCATTACAAGAGCGGTCCGTTTGGTTCATTGTTTCCATATAATATGCCCGGTAGTTTGAACATATCTTTCGAGTGGAACTCTCTTTTCTCATTCCAAAGATGTCCTTTAACATGGCATACTGCAAATCCTTTCTACTGTTGAGTGGTATTTAAGTAAATAAATTAGTGAAATCAAAGTGAAGTAGAAATTAGAATATAAATGAAAAACTTGGTTTAGTTTAGAGAGTTACATACTGGCATTCAGCGGGCAGAACAGCAGAACAGAAGAGACAATGACCGTGAAGTTCCACATAAGCGGGCGCTGTCGATTCAGCCGTTAGGGCATCGCCCGACCGGCTCACGTGTTTCTCAGTTGTCGCATGTGAGCAAAGGCCCTCGCCTACATCCCAAGAGCCAATGACCGACGTTAAGAAGATTCTTCGAGAAGCTTTTCAACGTGACAGAAGAGGCAATGACCGGCTCACGTGTTTCTCATTTGTCACATGTGAGCAAAGGCCCTCACCTACATCCCAAGAGCCGATGACCGACGTTAAGAAGATTCTTCGAGAAGCTTTTCAACGTGACAGAAGAGGCAATGGCCGTGAAGTCGTTCACCTCCAGTGAACTGAAGTGAATAAATACGCGAGACGCGGTGGGCCCGACAGACGAAGACAGAGACGGAGACGAAGACGGAGACGGAGACGAAGACGAAGACGGAGACGAGCGACGAAGAAGACGAAGAAGTGAAGAAGCGTAGCAGTTATTTTAAGTCAGTTTCGGTGCTGAAGACCGTCATGCAAGAAGAGACTACATCATGCACAGACGCACCAAGTCCGCCGCTGTAATGGAATAGCAAGCAGCAGCCTCGGCGCCAGAAGACAGAAGTTAAAAGGAATTTGAAGTTTGATCTTTACGTACCCGGGTGACTCGTGAGGACGGGAAGGAGACGGCCTCACATCAGCAGTCACCTGTGAGCTGGGATGAAGATCTGACAGCCGAAGACTGGCAAGCGGGAGTCCGTTGTTCGAGTCCGGGACACTGGCCTTCCCCCGCCGCGCCGCTCCGCTGGCCGACGCACAACACACGCGGCCGCTTAGAGAAGAGAAACACTGGGACGTCACATTCAAGGTATCACCATCCGATGCACGACTTCGCTCGCAATAATTAAACGGGCCACCTCGCGCTGCGCGTCTCCGGTCAGCTGGGCGAGACGGCGGCACGAGATACACACCGCTACGCGTAATCAGACGCCGCCGCCGCCGCTGCCGCAGCAGAAGGCTACGCAAACGACACAGCTGCCGCTCTCCGAACCAGAACATCCAGTAAGATACAGTTGTACGAAACTTTCAATAAAAGTTATCTTATGTAAAAATGCTGTTTCATTCTACCTCATACCCGAGCCAAGGAAGAACCCACCCTGCCCGAATGTTGTTAAGAGAGAAAAATTGATTAATTTAATATTTTCACCCTGACAGAATGCTTTAGAATGCTCATCCTGACAATTGACAGCATCAAAAGAGAAAACCCAGTTACATTTAGTAGCAGAAGTGCTACATTTAATGTCACAATTGTTACACTACCAAAGAGCGCACACCAACAGAGTATAAGGATCCCTAAAGGCATGTTTTCGATTCTCAGTAAACCGTCCTTACTGGTGTGGCACTGTCCTTCACTTGTCTACTCGTAGGCTCCCTCTTTAATTGAATGACGTAATTACAGTGAATATACCGAATCGCTATGTGTATAATAATCGTTCCCTGACTCAGATTTTATAGAAATAATTAGGTTTTGATACACGTAATAAGGTTAGTGGTTCTCCTCCCTTTGCGCAAGTGATTCTTCTGGAGGAATCGACTATTTCTTTTATTAACTTCGAAAGCATGAAATCCCACCAATTCCTGCTGAATAAGTTATTTAATTGATTAGATAAATACTTCTTTGTGTAAGAGATATTAGTGGACTTACGTTTGTTCATGATGTGATGAATGTCTCCTATATGAATAGAGAATTCCACGTAATAGATGTTAAATTGCTGTAAGTGATTCCTATTTTATTCAACTTTTTCACGCCCTCTAGTCCTGTTAATTTTGCCATATGTGTTGAGTGATTATGAAATTTCATTATCCGATTGATCTGTCTGATAGTGAGAGTATTCGAGTAACATATTGCCTCTTATTATGAGAAATGAATCTATACAGAAGTAGCTCTTAGCTTATAGTCGTACAGAGCCGCAAGCGTTCTGCCCGTTGCGTAATTTAATGTTTTCAACACCAAATTAACTACGGCTTAATCTTTCCTTTAATATTGGTTCGGCACGACCCTTGCACATACAGTTGCGACGGTAGTGCTTTATATAAGAGTGACAGAAGTAAAACAGTTTGTCACTAATGCATGGGTGACCTAGATGATTAAACAAAATCCACTCCATATGGTGAACGAGTTGGCTCCCTGAGCAGGGTAATTGCATGTTAGGAAGAATAAAAGCCGATCTTTGCGACTCGCAGGTTCTGTTTTGCAACTTTTTCTCCTTCACAGTCATTAATTTCATCGGACTTCTTTTAAACTTTAACCAAAAGAAAAAGTTCATAAAGCAAATATTACTAATGAGTCAATATCGAAAGGGACGGATGGTTTCTGCCACTTTTCTTAGTGACCGAAACGGTCTGTTACGTTACACCAGAAGCAACCTTTACTACGTACAATATAGTTTATGACGAACAAAGCAATCTTCATCTGAAACATTCGATGTGGATTAGATCAATTGGTCACAGTCGACGTGGGGTTTATGAAAAGTGCGGCGAGTTGAACAGAATTACACCACCGCATGGACTGCACAAAACAGAGTTACGTTAAAGTTGTCTATAAACAAGAATTCTCGACCACGACAGTAGGGCCTTCGTTAAGATACATTCAGACAACTTTCGGTGGCTGGCACCGAAAACCCAGAGCAGACTGTGTCTGCCGGCGCCACTCTCGGGGTCCGCTTGCTTCTCGGAAGGGCTATTGAGAGAAGTGAGGCGCAGTCGAAGAGAAGGGCAAGGGAGATATTGTGGCCGAACACTTCGACTTTCCTCGCCGAATGCGAGCGTTTCCTGCGGACACGCACCTGATACGTATATGGACTTGCAACGTAGGGCTGCTACGGTATTGCCTCTCATCTTTTCGTGTACCTGTCGTCAGTTGCTACAGTTACAGTAGTGTTGTGTTAATTCCAGAAGCGAAAATTTCAGATCTCTTTATAACATTCGAAATACCAAGCCTCAAATTTTCAGTTAATCTCTACGTAGCTCCTTCAATGTTCTAGAGTGACGAGTATTGATTACTATAAATATGGTCAACTGTATGTTTCATTTTATAACAACCTGAATACATATGATTTTCTGTGAATAAAACCGCCCAAATAATTTTCATTAAGGGGCTCCGGAACGCCCTATACTTGCAATGTTAAAATAACGCTTATAAATTACACCTTTCCTCACAAAGTATTTGAGGTAGGAAGTTGAACTTTTTACAGATTATTTATTGGAATATGGGCTACAACTTAACACAGGGATTTTACAAAATTTTAGTTCAGTTATTAAAGATGATTTTTTTTCAATTGTAATGAAAATTCACAACATTTTTTTGCAATTTTTTTATTTATATATTCAAAAATATACAGTTTTTTTTTTGGAAAACGGCTGTGTTAAATTATGCAGAAGATACTGTGTAACATTTACTGAAAGTTTGAAACAAATATGTTTGGAAGATCCTTAGAAAACATGTAATTAGTATGAGAAAATAAGTTTTGGGAATCGAGCGACAAAGATTGGATTAACATTTTAGTGCATTCCAGGTCCATAGGATGGATTATCTTCATCCTCTGCAAACTCCTCCTCCAGCTTCCTCTTGTTCCTCCTCCTGTTTACTCTTGCCTGTATTTCTAGACTCTTTACAGCCCTGTCTGCAGCCCGAAGGCGTTCCTTGTCTAAAGCAAGCATCCCTCGTACCATGTTAGAACCTATCTTCATTCCCATATTTCTAAATACCTTGCACCTTACAATGTTGCCATCATTGAAAGTCGCAACAGCAACTTTACTTTTACTCATTATTATACTTCAACAAAACAAAGACTCAAGAAACAGAATTAATTGCGAATATTTTTGAGATAACGACAGAGTAAATAAACATGAAACAATCGACAATCACACTAGCGATATATATTGAACCATCACAGGTTAGCCACAACACATACTTTATCTCACAGCACTAAAATGTACCTGATGAACACGGACGTTAATAATAACACCATTTGACAGCAGTTTAACAGCGCCACAGTGGGTCACGCCCATGTAGGACACATTTCAAAAAAATTTAAAAATAGTTGTAGTCTTCGGAATTGAATAAATTATATATCTATTAAAAGGTAATAGTCTGCAGATTCAGAAAACTCAAAAAAGTAAAAATTGAACTTTTCATGACTTTGAGCCTTTCCGGAGCCCCTTAATGGAATTAATATTTTCAGTTTCTTTTTAAAATATTTATTTATGTAGGGTGTTAATTAATATTGGGGAAACCTCTGCCAAATGGGCAGAGAACTTAAAAATAAGCAAGAAAGTTCATATACGGCTGTCTCTCCTAAGAGTCGTCAGACGCATTTTTTCTGGTGTTTCGGCAGATATTTGCGATTCCGTTTCTGCAACGTAGATGCAGTCAGTCCGTACAAATGCTGCTCATCACCTGTTCCATGCGATGCCCAACGTCGACAGAAAGTGTCGGTCGTTTCCAGTTGCAAATGATTTTTAATGTGGAATTTTACGTGCCCATTAGACAGAGCGGTCCCAAATTAGTGCAGTGCGATATTCGTTATACCGCTATGTTTTTCCAGGAACAGTAGAACACGAGGAGTAAGCAGTACTCCAGTTGCGCCTGAGCAGCGCGCCTCTGCATGTGGTAGCAGTCAGCGCTGGTCAGGGCGGTGCTGTTACTGCTGAAGTACTTGCTGTTCTTCGTGTTTCACTGTCCCTGATAATACATGTCAGTAAAACGAGTATCGAACCAGATTAGTTTTGGACCATTCTCTCGAATGGATACGTAAAATTCCACGTTAAAAATAATTTTGTTTCTAACGGGAAACAAACCGACATTTTCCATAGAGCTGGCCGTTGCCTGAAATATGTGGTGAGCAGCATTTGTATGGGCTGACTGTAGCTACACGCGGGCCGGTAGGTTAGTTAGGTTTAAGTAGTTCTAAGTTCTAAGGGACTGATGACCTCAGATGTTGAGTCCCATAGTGCTCAGAGCCATTTGAACCATCAACGACTTTTTGAGTTCATGCCACATCAAGTTTCTGCACCACGCCGTGCAAAAGGTGGTACGCCACGATGTTAGGAGGTCTCTCATGACTTTTGTCACCTTAGCGTATATAGACGCCGAGACTGTCTGGAGGTTTCAGGTTGGTTTTGTACATATATGAAAAACCACAACAAGATGTGCTTCCTCTGTTCTCTGATTACGAATTACGAGTTGCAATGTAACACACTGCATAGCGCAGCTTGGCATGTTATATTGGGGCCTAGTAGTTCTGTCAGTACTGAGACATTACGAGTGATACTGTCAGACATTTTTGGACTGTGGGGATTCCAGTCTCCATTCATGTGAGCCACAATTCGTTTTCTCTGTATTACGCATTTGGATCGTAGGCGAATGGTATAAATCGTTTCGTCATTCATCTAACGATCTTCAGTTTTTCCAGAGATTTCTGAACATTTCGTGAGTAAAGCCTTTGTTAGGCACTAATACGCTATAGAATTTCATGTGATCCACGCGAGTTTGTGTTGTTCCATGTACTATGAGCTGTATTTTGAATCGAAGTTATCAGTATTTCAACCTCTGTGAATGTGAATGTGTTTACGCTCCTTACCATTATTAGACTGATAACATTCATTTAACGATTCTATTTAATATGTCAGGTGTTAATCGACTTTGTAAACGAAACAGAAGTAGCAATTCTACAATGGTAATTTGCTTTAAGCAAATATATTTAGTTACTGAGAGCTGTTTGCGCAGTCCATACTCATTTATTCAGCACAAGGATAATACTAGCGTATTCGTGTAATTCTTTTAGGCTGCTGAAGTTAAGTTTGCCTCGTGATCTTCGAAGCAGCTAACGATTTGCACGGGCATTTCAGTGTATATTCTGTTATTGAAGATTTTCATTCTTTGTGCGGAAAAGTATTTAAGCACAATTGTAAGCCAAGCATGCTCATGGCACATGCTTCATCTATAAGACGAACCATTTGTGCATTTCGAAGGTCAAGTGATATTCACTGATAGGGAACTGGACCATTAAGGTAGGTTTAAATATTCATTTAAGCCTATTTGTTAACCGGTGCGCGTAGCAAGTGATCCCTGTGATAATTGGGCCTTAAATTAAGTCAGGTAGCGTTAAAATAGAATTTTCATGTGTCGGTATTCACAGTTCATAGGTGGTGACCTCTAATCACGATTGTTTTCTATAGACATTCTTACATATACTCACAACTTAGGAACAACCAAGGTACTTGCAAGTTCAAGCAGCATGTAATGGTGTACCCGTAGTTGTCATACAAGCACAGTTATGACTGAATGCCTAGCCGGATTGGATGCATCGTTGCTGCTACAGTTGACAGCTCTGTGTACCAAATTTCGTAATCTATATGTTCTGAAATCACCTACTAAACTGTGTATACACAAAGTTTGGTATGGTTCTAAAACGGACTGGGTTCAACAAAGTATGCTATGTGAAGTTAATTATACTGTTCATGCTATTTAATTTTTTAGATAAAGATTGTACAACGAGTACGGCTTGCACTCAACAAGGAAAAGTTACAATCTTGTATCTGATAATGATGGCACATTATTTGTGCAAGTTCAAGGAACAAGTATCAGTCCATATGCTGAAATTTGAATGGGCGGCAGTGTCATTTCGTCTGCTACTAGTATTTGGATTATTAGTTGAGGAACTTTCGTAGGACTTTTGTATCCGGTGATGGTGTTGCTGTAAATAGGTTATTTTTTTCAAATAAGAAATGACACACTCAAATTGTGAAAGTAAGGAAAGGTTAAATAACTGTATATCTGTTTCTTATGAATTCCATTCCCCTTTTACCTTTCTGTTTTTATTTCCTGGCTAGGCGGCATCACCTCAGGAACTTTCTCGCCCAGCTACAAAGCATGCGTAAAACCGTCTGCAGGAGTAGCTACTCGGAGACGCAAATGAAATGCGCTCTCTTGTAGATGAACACAAGAAAAAGACGAGCGAAAGGAACGCGCCCGTGGCGCTACTACAAGCGCCGAGTCGCCCTTTCCACGACTGCCAAAACCCTGGAGAAATGCAGCATCAACACAATATTCCTCCCAACTCGCAAAATTAAAGACATTCCGCTCTCTGTCAGAAATTCGCTGGGGTTACGAACGTCTGGCACGTACAATAATATAGTTCGCAACTTCGTGCAGACTACAGAGAGCAAACCTAGCGTTGCGTTGGTTAACACAACGGACTCGCACACATATTCTCAGGCTCGCATCTCCGTCTCGCTGTCCAGATTTCGGCTTTCCGTGATATCCCTCAATCGCTTCTGGGAAATACCGGGACGGCTGTCTAGAATGGGCACGGAGAGTATACTTCTCATTTGCGCTCTGTCTCGTAACTTCGTCGTGTACAGGTCATATATCCTTACCACGACTCCTTTCTTAGATATGAATCATTTAAGGAGCGTTTGCGTAGGTACTGTCAACATAGCACTTTACTTGAGTAAAATTGTTGAAATAATTCAAAAGCGAAGATCGCTTAAATAATGTTTACTGGATAACCGGTTTCAACACACTAAAGGCGCCATCATCGGATCTGTGAATATATAACATGACAGGTTTGAGGGAGGGCTTACATGAGTTATACTATATACACCACTATTAGTACAGTACCACATATCTGAATGTAGATTAACAGTTATAAACCATTTGGATATAACGATACATGAGGCAGACCAGCTGATATAAAATCATTGTCACGAAAAATCATACAACAACTGCTCTCGTGCTCATTCTTTTCCATAAAATGTGTAAAACCGAAGCCACAACATGAAACTACTTGGTACACGACCGCTGCTCGACTAACAACGGTCGGCATCACGCTGCCTTATTCTGATCATGTTGAAACGTCCCCTTAGAAAAATTATACATGACTGTGCTTAAACTGACACACAATATTTTTAGCGCAACGCAATCCGACTTTCAATAATCCCTACAAAAGAATGGCCCTGACTAACATTAACCTATACCTTTCACAAATCACTTACCTCACAAAAATCTTCATTACTCGAACTACTGCAATACAGCGAGCGCCACTACTGCCAGCTAAATAAAAGATTCAAACTACGGAAGGCACAACTACTGATAGGCATAGTTAGCAAATGAAAGATTTTGATAGAGAACAAACAATGTATTTACCTTAATAATCATAATATACACTCCTGGAAATTGAAATAAGAACACCGTGAATTCATTGTCCCAGGAAGGGGAAACTTTATTGACACATTCCTGGGGTCAGATACATCACATGATCACACTAACAGAACCACAGGCACATAGACACAGGAAACAGAGCATGCACAATGTCGGCACTAGTACAGTGTATATCCACCTTTCGCAGCAATGCAGGCTGCTATTCTCCCATGGAGACGATCGTAGAGATGCTGGATGTAGTCCTGTGGTACGGCTTGCCATGCCATTTCCACCTGGCGCCTCAGTTGGACCAGCGTTCGTGCTGGACGTGCAGACCGCGTGAGACGACGCTTCATCCAGTCCCAAACATGCTCAATGGGGGACAGATCCGGAGATCTTGCTGGCCAGGGTAGTTGACTTACACCTTCTAGAGCACGTTGGGTGACACGGGATACATGCGGACGTGCATTGTCCTGTTGGAACAGCAAGTTCCCTTGCCGGTCTAGGAATGGTAGAACGATGGGTTCGATGACGGTTTGGATGTACCGTGCACTATTCAGTGTCCCCTCGACGATCACCAGTGGTGTACGGCCAGTGTAGGAGATCGCTCCCCACACCATGATGCCGGGTGTTGGCCCTGTGTGCCTCGGTCGTATGCAGTCCTGATTGTGGCGCTCACCTGCACGGCGCCAAACACGCATACGACCATCATTGGCACCAAGGCAGAAGCGACTCTCATCGCTGAAGACGACACGTCTCCATTCGTCCCTCCATTCACGCCTGTCGCGACACCACTGGAGGCGGGCTGCACGATGTTGGGGCGTGAGCGGAAGACGGCCTAACGGTGTGCGGGACCGTAGCCCAGCTTCATGGAGACGGTTGCGAATGGTCCTCGCCGATACCCCAGGAGCAACAGTGTCCCTAATTTGCTGGGAAGTGGCGGTGCGGTCCCCTACGGCACTGCGTAGGATCCTACGGTCTTGGCGTGCATCCGTGCGTCGCTGCGGTCCGGTCCCAGGTCGACGGGCACGTGCACCTTCCGCCGACCACTGGCGACAACATCGATGTACTGTGGAGATCTCACGCCCCACGTGTTGAGCAATTCGGCGGTACGTCCACCCGGCCTCCCGCATGCCCACTATACGCCCTCGCTCAAAGTCCGTCAACTGCACATACGGTTCACGTCCACGCTGTCGCGGCATGCTGCCAGTGTTAAAGACTGCGATGGAGCTCCGTATGCCACGGCAAACTGGCTGACACTGACGGCGGCGGTGCACAAATGCTGCGCAGCTAGCGCCATTCGACGGCCAACACCGCGGTTCCTGGTGTGTCCGCTGTGCCGTGCGTGTGATCATTGCTTGTACAGCCCTCTCGCAGTGTCCGGAGCAAGTATGGTGGGTCTGACACACCGGTGTCAATGTGTTCTTTTTTCCATTTCCAGGAGTGTATATGCCATCCAGTCTTACAAATTTCAAATCTCCGCCATTTCTCTCCCCACATCCACCGCTGCTGGCGGCTCACCTCCTACTGCGCAACGCTACGCGCTGTTCACGTCCAGCTGCTCAACACTACAATGGCAGACAACAATGGAAACTAGCCACAGACTGTACACAGCACAGCCAGTAATTTTCATACAGAGCGCTACGTGGCGTTACCAATATAAAAACCTGAACAGCCTACTTACATAGCCCCCATGCTCCCCACAAAAAATTTTACAAATTGTTTTGGGCACTGGACAATACATATTTGTTAAAATTTTTCATAATCGTAATTAACATAAAACTACTTGGTACATGACCGCTGCTCGACTAACAACGGTCGGCATCACGCTGCCCTATTCTGATCATGTATACCTGCTGAGATTCTAGTGGTTCACAACCGGCCACTAGATAGCGCTGTCCAAACAGTGCACACACAGTCCCACGGTACAAGCACTCATTAGTACTACAACACAACTTTACTATTACTGCTAATCAAATACCCATCTAAAGAACACTTTCTTATACACTTACTTTACATACTATGTATACTATGTAACTATATATACTATACGCATTATGCATGTTAATCTACATTCTGGTATGTGGTACTGTACTAATAGTAGTGTATATAGTGTCCTGTAAGCCCTCCCTCAAACCTGTCATGTTATATATTCACAGATCCGATGATGGCACCTTTAGTGTGTTGAAACCGGTTATCCAGTAAACAGTATTTATGCGATCTTCGCTTTTGAATTATATCTACAACAGAGTGATCGCCCCACTACGCACTATGTGTTCACTGCAAAAAAAGTTGTTGGTATCCCGTAGATCGTTGTCAATACCGCAAATGATATACTGATCGTGGCCCAGTTAGAGTTGGAATATCCTTGTCTTCCTTCTACCTTTGATTTGACTTCCCCATACATTTGTAGGGGGAAATGAAATTTAACGTTGATTTCGAACCATGTTGCAGTTTGGCATTTTTTACATTAATAGATCTTCGCCACTAGCTGCCTATAGCATCAGGAGCCCCTGTTTTGTACAAAAACATTCTCCTGAAATATGTCTGCAGCTTATCGGAAAGATTGCATGCCAAGCTCTAAATAAACGAAACTTAGTTTCCTGTTTCAAAACGAAGCCTGAGATATGGTTTCTGCAACATTAAAAGCAATACAGGGGGTCTCACCCCTGTGTGAGGTCAGGATGGCTGCTGGGTACCTATGAAGCATCTTTGACACTAATAAAACACTATTAAAGTTCATTATTATTACAGTTCGTTGCTCCCGTGCACCAGTCTCTGCTGATGCTTGCTTCAGCTGCGTGTTGTATCCTAGCTGACGTCAGTTTAGTCAGCTTATCGTCTACATGCCCAAACATGTTGCCCGCAGGCAGGTGGCAGCTGAGGTCAGTGCAAGTGTTTTGTCTCGCACAGGCTGTTGTAGTGTCCTCGGTCCCACTCCAAACCCTGTGATGACTTTCGATGACCCATCAATGGTGTACCTGCTGTCAGTAGTTGTGCAGTCGGTTGATCTCCTCCCTTATGGCCCGGTGGGTTTCGGCACCTGGAGATGCCTGGGCGCTGAGCAGAAATGTGGGTCCAAAGAGGCGCTATTGCTGGCTTCTGTGTTGAAATTCAAAGCTGGTAGCGCTCTGCGATGGGGGGTTGTCGCAACAGCAGATGGCAGGCAGCGACCTGTGTGAGGCTCATCAGGTGAAGACCATGTCAGCTAGTTCATAGATCGTGCTGAAACACCTAGTACATAGTTTCACTACAGTATCATAATCATAGAAGTGAGTGCTATTACTTTGAATGACGTCGATCCCAATGACCAACTGAAGAGAGCTCGGAAAGTCGCATATTTAAAGAGAGCTAGGGAGAGGCTATGACATGATGCTCGGTTCGTAAAGACCACATGTGCCTTCCATATACTGCTATATTCACTTAATAGACTGTTCTCTGCTGTATCAGCTCCTCGTTACATGTTCTGGTTTAAGACATAGCGTTTCTTGCACCATATCTAACGAGCTGACGAATGTGCTTCAATCTCTTCCTTTGCAGTCTTCTTTCTGCTGAATGCGCATTTCTCATTCAGTAGATGGTGTCATAATGTGTCGAAGGCATAACCCATTTTCAACATAATGGTGCACCTCCTTCTTCAGCCTCTGTCTCTGATATTTCACGGGGCAGTGTGAATGCCTTTCAATGAAAATTTCTAATTTCCTACCTAGAAATATTCTGTGCCAAAAGAGCAGTTTCAATCTTTTCGTAAACCAAAATTCTTCAAGAAAATTAAATTATGGTTGTAAATAAAATTCTTCTTCAAACACAAAATCTTATAATGACGAAACCTTTGCTGAAAAATAAAATTTTCCAGAATAGTAAATGTTTTCTCAAAAGATGAAAGCTTTTCACAAGGAGAACATTATTGACAGCTAAATCTTCATGAAACTAAATCCTCTTTTAAACAAAAACCCTTTTGGAGACGAAGTAGCAACCTTCATCGGAAATATCCTTTTTGCAACTTAAAATTCTATATGGAAATAGAAGATACTAGTTTTCACCACCAGGCGGGAATATGAAAGGATAATTAAAATAAATATGAGATCCGAGATGTGAAAGAAAATAAAGGATGCAAGCAACAGATGGCCAGCGGAAGGTTTTCGTCTTTGTTGTCATTTGGACGAAACCTACTGTTCAGTTTGAATCGGCAGTGATGGTGTACCCCTTGTAGATGTTGGACCGGGCGCCTTACAAGTACGAACAAACTTTTCAAGAGGGAATAACGTACACATAGTCCAGGAAGTACGTCTCGCCTAAGTTTTGTTAAATGCCAGTTTGCACCAAGACGTATTCAAGGATATCTACATTATCCGGTTGTGGGTTTTTAGCGAATAGGCGAAATGGTTGATTGCCCATCTGTAACTGCGTAGCTTAGCAGACGGGAACGATGTCCATTCAGGTTGTTAGACGTTGGACGAGGTAACGGATTGAGGCGCTACCCAGGTGTTAAGGGCGAGTTTCTTTACGGTTCACTTCTAAATCACTACCCAATCCCGACAGAAAAAAGTGTCAACCGTTTTTAAGTCTGGTGGTGGTAATTAAAGAGCAGAATACTGAACAAACTGAATCCGTATACATGCCCTCGTCTGGTCACCAAGTTGGTAACCCACTGACATACCAAGCGTCACATGTTACATTTCGTATCTATAAAAATATTACGTCATGCCAGTGGATTCTGGGCGACTGTTATGAAATAGAGAGGCACAACATTTCATTATGATCTAATTAAGAAGGAAAACGGCTTCTTTGTAACATCCATTTAGGATGCTGCTAGAATGCGGAAGCAAGACGAACGTTTGTGGTTGAGACCTGTGAGTGCGTCTATGTGCTATGTGAATTAGGGCGAGGAGTTGGAACTCATATCCAGCATCGAAAAGATGAATACCTTCCTCTGAATGGATCTTCGGCAACGATGTCTGATGTTAGGAAGAACTCCGCTAACAACTAGTAAAACTGTTGTTTATTAAAACACAGCAGTTTCGCGTTCTAATGCTGCATCATCAGGTGCAACCTACACGGTAAAAAGCAAAGTATAGTGTCACCACATTTTGTGGATATTACAATAAACAAACTAACCTCTAAAATATACTCACAACTTTAAAAGATCACAGGCATACCCATCGCTCCTAGTCAAAATTTACTGCAATGAATATCGGCAATACTATGGCGAGCGAAAAGTTTCTCAAAAGAGGCAGGATTAGCGACAAAACATTGTGACACTATGCGATTGGTATGATTACGTTATTTTAAAAGTTATGAGTATATTTAGAATTCCTTTATTAATTTTAGTATCCGCAAAATGTGGTGACTCTGTGCTTTGCTTCATACCATGTAGAATGCACTTGATTATGCGGCTTTAGGCTGGGAAACCAGTTACGTTTTAATAAACAACAATTTTACCAGTTTTGGCGGAGTTCTTCCTAACATCATGCCTTTAAACAGCTACGATTGCCAGAAATATGAAAAGCGATTTTGGAATACGCAGTATTCTTCCTCGGGGTATAAGTGTTAACAGTCTATAAATGTCGGTTTCCTTCACGATCCCGTAAATGTCACAGCGAACCACTGTCGCTGATGCCACCCAACATGCTCCCTACACCAACGAACTCTTTCTCGACGATGGCGTGCTTGAAGTGGGGTGCACTTACCGCGCTTCCGAGCACACAGACAGGTCTGACTGAATCGCCGCGAAATGGTTCTGGCAGAGACACGTCTATCGACAGCTGTTGCACAGTCTGCAGCGAGCTCCCTGGAGTGAGGCTAAGTATCGATGTTGTTGCGATGTTGTGGTTCGTCTACGACCACTGATGTACTTTCACATAGCATTTCCAGCTTGAAACTTCCTGGCAGATTAAAACTGTGTTCTGGACCGAGACTCGAACTCTGGACCTTTGCCTTTCGCGGGCTACACAAGCACGACTCATGCCCCGTCCTCACAGCTTTATTTCCGCCAGTACCTCGTGTTCTACTTTCCAAACTACACAGGAGCTCCTCTCGTAGGAGCTCCTCTCATAGGAGACCTCCTGTGTAGTTTGGAAAGTAGAACACGAGGTACTGGCGGAAATAAAGCTGTGAGGACGGGGAGTGAGTCGTGCTTGGGTAGCCCGTGAAAGGCAACGGTCCTGATTTCGAGTCTCGGTCCGGCCCACAGTGTTAATCTGCCAGGCAATTTCATCGGCACACACTCCGCTGCAGAGTGAAAATCTCGTTCTGGAATCACTTCCAGCTTCAACGGCTGTTTTTGATCGCGAGATGACACCTTTGAACACACTCATTACTGTGGGCACACTGGTGCCTGTTTGACCGTCTTCGAGCCGTGCAGTTGGTCGACCTCGATCCTAATCACTCCAATGATACCTTTCAGAAATGTTGCCATTGTTGTTGTTGTTGTTGTGGTCTTCAGTCCTGAGACTGGTTTGATGCAGCTCTCCATGCTACTCTAGCCTGTGCAAGCTTCTTCATCTCCCAGTACCTACTGCAACCTACATCCTTCTGAATCTGCTTAGTGTATTCATCTCTTGGTCTTCCCCTACGATTTTTACCCTCCACGCTGCCCTCCAATACTAAATTGGTGATCCCTTGATGCCTCAGAACATGTCCTACTAACCGATCCCTTCTTCTGGTCAAGTTGTGCCACAAACTTCTCTTCTCCCCAATCCTATTCAATACTTCCTCATTAGTTATTTGATCTACCCATCTAATCTTCAGCATTCTTCTGTAGCACCACATTTCGAAAGCTTCTATTCTCTTCTTGTCCAAACTATTTACCGTCCATGTTTCACTTCCATACATGGCTACACTCCATACAAATACTTTCAGAAATGACTTCCTGACACTTAAATCTATACTCGATGTTAACAAATTTCTCTTCTTCAGAAACGCTTTCCTTGCCATTGCCAGTCTACATTTTATATCCTCTCTACTTCGACCATCATCAGTTATTTTGCTCCCCAAATAGCAAAACTCCTTTACTACTTTAAGTGTCTCATTCCCTAATCTAATTCCCTCAGCATCACCCGACTTAATTCGACTACATTCCATTATCCTCGATTTGCTTTTGTTGATGTTCATCTTATATCCTCCTTTCAAGACACTGTCCATTCCGTTCAACTGCACTTCCAGGTCCTTTGAAGTCTCTGACAGAATTACAATGTCATTGGCAAACCTCAAGGTTTTTATTTCTTCTCCATCGATTTTAATACCTACTCCGAATTTTTCTTTTGTTTCCTTTACTGCTTGCTCGATATACAGATTGAATAACATCGGGGAGAGGCTACAACCCTGTCTTACTCCCTTCCCAACCACTGCTTCCCTTTCATGTCCCTCGACTCTTATAACTGCCATCTGGTTTCTGTACAAATTGTAAATAGCCTTTCGCTCCCTGTATTTTACCCCTGCCACCTTTAGAATTTGAAAGAGAGTATTCCAGTCAACATTGTCAAAAGCTTTCTCTAAGTCTACAAATGCTAAAAATGTAGGTTTGCCTTTCCTTAATCTTTCTTCTAAGATAAGTCGTAAGGTCAGTATTGCCTCACGTGTTCCAGTATTTCTACGGAATCCAAACTCATCTTCCCCGAGGTCGGCTTCTACTAGTTTTTCCATTCGTCTGTAAAGAATTCGTGTTAGTATTTTGCAGCTGTGACTTATTAAACTGATTGTTCGGTAATTTTCACATCTGTCAACACCTGCTTTCTTTGCGATTGGAATTATTATATTCTCCTTGAAGTCTGAGGGTATTTCGCCTGTTTCATACATCTTGCTCACCAGATGGTAGAGTTTTGTCAGGACTGGCTCTCCCAAGGCCGTCAGTAGTTCCAATGGAATGTTGTCTACTCCGGGGGCCTTGTTTCGAAATAAGCCTCTACATCCTTACATTTGTCAAAAAATGGTTCAAATGGCTCTGAGCACTATGGGACTCAACTGCTGTGGTCATAAGTCCCCTAGAACTTAGAACTACTTAAACCTAACTAACCTAAGGACAGCACACAACACCCAGCCATCACGAGGCAGAGAAAATCCCTGACCCCGCCGGGAATCGAACCCGGAAACCCGGGCGTGGGAAGCGAGAACGCTACCGCACTTACATTTGTCCTCTAACCATCCCTGCTTACCCATTTTGCACTTCCTGTCGATCTCATTTTTGAGACGTTTGTATTCCTTTTTGCCTGCTTCATTAACTCCATTTTTATACACTCCTGGAAATGGAAAAAAGAACACATTGACACCGGTGTGTCAGACCCACCATACTTGCTCCGGACACTGCGAGAGGGCTGTACAAGCAATGATCACACGCACGGCACAGCGGACACACCAGGAACCGCGGTGTTGGCCGTCGAATGGCGCTAGCTGCGCAGCATTTGTGCACCGCCGCCGTCAGTGTCAGCCAGTTTGCCGTGGCATACGGAGCTCCAGCGCAGTCTTTAACACTGGTAGCATGCCGCGACAGCGTGGACGTGAACCGTATGTGCAGTTGACGGACTTTGAGCGAGGGCGTATAGTGGGCATGCGGGAGGCCGGGTGGACGTACCGCCGAATTGCTCAACACGTGGGGCGTGAGGTCTCCACAGTACATCGATGTTGTCGCCAGTGGTCGGCGGAAGGTGCACGTGCCCGTCGATCTGGGACCGGACCGCAGCGACGCACGGATGCACGCCAAGACCGTAGGATCCTACGCAGTGCCGTAGGGGACCGCACCGCCATTTCCCAGCAAATTAGGGACACTGTTGCTCCTGGGGTATCGGCGAGGACCATTCGCAACCGTCTCCATGAAGCTGGGCTACGGTCCCACACACCGTTAGGCCGTCTTCCGCTCACGCCCCAACATCGTGCAGCCCGCCTCCAGTGGTGTCGCGACAGGCGTGAATGGAGGGACGAATGGAGACGTGTCGTCTTCAGCGATGAGGGTCGCTTCTGCCTTGGTGCCAATGATGGTCGTATGCGTGTTTGGCGCCGTGCAGGTGAGCGCCACAATCAGGACTGCATACGACCGAGGCACACAGGGCCAACACCCGGCATCATGGTGTGGGGAGCGATCTCCTACACTGGCCGTACACCACTGGTGATCGTCGAGGGGACACTGAATAGTGCACGGTACATCCAAACCGTCATCGAACCCATCGTTCTACCATTCCTAGACCGGCAAGGGAACTTGCTGTTCCAACAGGACAATGCACGTCCGCATGTATCCTGTGCCACCCAACGTGCTCTAGAAGGTGTAAGTCAACTACCCTGGCCAGCAAGATCTCCGGATCTGTCCCCCATTGAGCATGTTTGGGACTGGACAAAGCGTCGTCTCACGCGGTCTGCACGTCCAGCACGAACGCTGGTCCTACTGAGGCGCCAGGTGGAAATGGCATGGCAAGCCGTTCCACAGGACTACATCCAGCATCTCTACGATCGTCTCCATGGGAGAATAGCAGCCTGCATTGCTGCGAAAGGTGGATATACACTGTACTAGTGCCGTCATTGTGCATGCTCTGTTGCCTGTGTCTATGTGCCTGTGGTTCCGTCAGTGTGATCATGTGATGTATCTGACCCCAGGAATGTGTCAATAAAGTTTCCCCTTCCTGGGACAATGAATTCACGGTGTTCTTATATCAATTTCCAGGAGTGTATTTTCTCCTTTCATCAATTAAATTCAATATTTCTTCTGTTACCCAAGGATTTCTAAGAGCCCTGGTCTTTTTACCTACTTGATCCTCTGCTGCCTTCACTACTTCATCCCTCAAAGCTACCCATTCTTCTTCTACTGTATTTCGTTCCCCCATTCCTGTCAATTGTTCCCTTATGCTCTCCCTAAAACTCTGTACAACCTCTGGTTCTTTCAGTTTATCCAGGTCCCATCTCCTTAAATTCCCACCTTTTTGCAGTTTCTTCAGTTTTAATCTACAGGTCATAACCAATAGATTGTGGTCAGAGTCCACATCTGCCCCTGGAAATGTCTTACAATTTAAAACCTGGTTCCTAAATCTCTGTCTTACCATTATATAATCTATCTGATACCTTTTAGTATCTCCAGGGTTCTTCCATGTATACAACCTTCTATCATGATTCTTAAACCAAGTGTTAGCTATAATTAAGTTGTGCTCTGTGCAAAATTCTACCAGGCGGCTTCCTCTTTCATTTCTTAGCCCCAATCCATATTCACCCACTACGTTTTCTTCTCTCCCTTTTCCTACACTCGAATTCCAGTCACCCATGACTATCAAATTTTCGTCTCCCTTCACTATCTGAATAATTTCTTTTATATCATCATACATTTCTTCAATTTCTTCGTCATCTGCAGAGCTAGTTGGCATATAAACTTGTACTACTGGAGTAGGCGTGGGCTTCGTGTCTATGTTGGCCACAATAATGCGTTCACTATGCTGTTTGTAGTAGCTTACCCGCTTTCCTATTTTCCTATTCATTGTTAAACCTACTCCTGCATTGCCCCTATTTGACTTTGTGTTTAGAACCGTGTAGTCACCTGACCAGAAGTCTTGTTCCTCCTGCCACCGAACTTCACTAATTCCCACTATATCTAACTTTAACCTATCCATTTCCTTTTTTAAATTCTCTAACCTAACTGCCCGATTAAGGGATCTGACATTCCACGCTCCGATCCGTAGGACGCCAGTTTTCTTTCTCCTGATAACGACATCCTCTTGAGTAGTCCCCGCCCGGAGATCCGAATGGGGGACTATTTTACCTCCGGAATGTTTTACCCAAGAGGACGCCATCATCATTTAATCATACAGCAAAGCTGCATGCCCTCGGGAAAAATTACGGCCGAAGTTTCCCCTTGCTTTCAGCCGTTCGCAGTACCAGCACAGCAATGCCGTTTTGGTTATTGTTACAAGGCCAGATCAGTCAATCATCCAGACTGTTGCCCTTGCAACTACTGAAAAGGCTGCTGCCCCTCTTCAGGAACCACACGTTTGTCTGGCCTCTCAACAGATACCTCTCCGTTGTGGTTGTACCTACGGTACAGCCATCTGTATCGCTGAGGCACGCAAGCCTCCCCACCAACGGCAAGGTCCATGGTTCATGTTGCCATAACACATGAAATGTCGCACTAATCGGTAGCTCCGTCCAACGTCATACTGCGTGGTCTGTCGAAGAGCCCCTAAAGAGGTGTAATGCTGACTGCTGTAACATTATGTGATTGCCTTATCACTTTACATCATTCACTAATCGAGCAGTCGCTCGGCAAAGGTGAACGACCTGTGACGTAACTTGTTTATTGTCGAAGCGCCGTCAGAGATGCAGTGAGTTATTGACTTTGAAAACCGCGGCGCGAAAAACGGACAGAAGAAGAACACTTTTACACATTTTTTAGATGTACGAGATATTCTCGATGAACAGTTACTCATTCTTCTCTTGTCTCTTGTAACTTGTGTCGGACGCGCATGTCTTGCCGCCGTATTATTATCGTTAAAAATAATATTATTTTTGTGTAAAGTAAAAGTGCAATACTAAAAGTGCAATACTCCATAGCAGTAGATTTATTGTGCGACGTGTATGTGAAAACGTCAAAGGAATTATTTTTATTACGAGAAGTGCCACTCAAAACGGCATCCATGTTAAATCTTTCATTGCAGTGTAAGTTCATCTATTAATTGCCATAAATTCAGATTTAAATGGAATTGGTGTATGGACTATTTATTTAATATGGAATGTATGTCTCACTCCTTCATGAAGTTATTTAATTTTCTTTATATTTCTGCCACATAGAGAGTTCAAGGTCACGAATTCTTTCGTCGAAATCGGACAGAAGTTGTATGCGGCGAAATATTTTCTCCGCGCCATATTCTACTGGTAAATGGATGATAAACTACGGTCCCTTAGGAAATTCATGTTGAGCTATCCAAAAATAATCATATTTTTTACTCTCCTATGCAATGCAACTTCCGACTGATCAGACGATCCAACAAGAAACAGCCGCACACGGTCGGCGTTCGCAAATATATTTCCACCGCTGATTATAGATAAATGTTACAGCACAAAAGTAAACATACCCAGATAGCACAGTAAGCCGGTTTCAAACTTGTTTCCAGCTGTAAAGTTCAAGTATATAAGCTTGATCAAAGCTGGAACATTCAAGCCTGTTAGCTGGATTCTAGCTTGAAATAAACATCAAAGTTGGCAGAGTTCAAGCTATATTTCAAGCTTGACTTATCAAGCTTGGCTCCAGCTGTATCTACACACGTGGAATACAGCCTGGTATTTACAGCTTGTTTTAAGCTATATAAATATTAATCTGAATTTATTGAACCTAATTAATTACGTTACGTAATATTTAACATTTGTAACATTAACGTATCGAACTGTTTTCTAGTATAAAACAAACCTGTCAACGAACCACAACCATTAACGCGCGTCACAAAGGTAAAATGGCCGTAAACGTAACTTTACGTTACGTAATATTTAATATTTGTAACATTAACGTACCGAACTGTTTTCTAGTATAAAACAAACTTGTCAACAAACCACAACCACTAACGCGCGTCACGAAGGTAAAATGGCCGTAAACATAGCAAGGCTCAGAAAAGTAAATAAAATAAGATAAAACAGAACTGGAGACAGCCACACTCAAACCAAACTCCGCGCCGTCATGACGTCACACACGACAACACCCTTACGTCACGGCTTATAAACGCTTGTGGCGCTTCCCGTGGACGTCTATGGAAGCTATGCTGCGCGCGCATCTGCTGTAGAGCCTTCCAGGGAAATTATAGTTTATTTCAAGCTTGGGAAAATTATTTTAATTCAAGCTAAATTTTTACAGCTTGATGTAAACTGTGTAACAGGTTGATTTTTCAATCTTGAATTTTCAACTGAACCTAAACTCAATACCCACCTTAAAACAAGCTGTGTAACAGGTTGATTTTTCAATCTTGAATTTTCAACTGAACGTCAACTCAATATCTACCTTGAAATAAGCTTGAGTGCTAGCTGGGTATTGTTATAATTAGCGACTACGAACTGGGGCATTTATAACTGTATGTTTATGTATACACATTATGTAAACATATCGTTATAATTGGCGCCCGAACAGGGACGCGAATTAAAAAGAACTGAAAGTAATAAAAATTTATATAAGATACGCATTGTGGAAATATTCATAAAGAATTGTAGCTAATCTTGTGCTTTTTATTTGTTACATGGCATCAAACACCATCCAATAAAATTTCCATTGAGCGAAAGAAACGAGATATTCAGAGAAAATTACGGAAGAGAGATTTTTTTTTTTTGGAACAGAATTTGTGCGAAAATCTAGTTGCAACGTCCAAGGCAGTCATCAGTAACGTAAGTTAAAATTTCGTTAGCCGTAGCCAAGCTTCCTTAATTTCAGCCGACATTAATCAATTTGATCTTTAGTAGTTGCAGTAAAAATTTGCTTTGAATTCAGTAGATTGCATTTAGTAGATTGGTAATTTCTTTAAGTATTGTTTAAATTCCATTGTTGTGTATTGCATATCACTTGTTTTTAAATGTCCGCTGACTGTTCACGCAGCTGACCAGCCTTAATTTTCATTTATTTTGTGCAGCCATACTTTCTTTTCGGTCCAGAGTAGTCTCTTGTTCTCGTGACGTGCAACTCCCGACATTCCGATCTTGTGACGTAGCAGTGACAACCGACTCGCAACCGATAAATTACATCTCTGTCGACAGCTGACGGCCGTAGCTCAAACGAACTTCATTGACTTACTGTTTGTAAATAAGCGAGCTATGGCAGACGATAAAATGTCATAATTAGATTCAAATGAACAGAACGAAACGAGTGAAATATCGCGTCGCTTACGGTCCCGCAGGATAATCAGTAGGGCTGAGACACCAATCGAAACAATTGTAGAAAGTGAAGTGGGAAATCTTATGGACTTTGATGCCTCACACCATAATGTTACCTGTACTGAACTAGACAATGCCAGCATAGTTTCTGCCACTAGTACTCGTAGCCATATACCGGTTACAAGGGAGGCAGGTGAAAGCAATTCAGGGGTAGTGACAGACGATGTATTCAAAGAGCTACTGAGTCAAATAAGTCAAATGATGCAGGACGGAAATCGCCAAATAAAAGACGAAAATAGACAAATGTTAGACTCGCTTGAAGATAAACTTTCTACAGTAATTGAAGATAAACTTTCTACAATAAGCGAAGAAATAAAAACTGTTAGAGAAAACGTAGCCAAAGAAGTAGCAAAGCAAGTTAAGGATGCTGTTTCTCAAATGCGAAGTGGAATAATTTTCGAACTGAATGACACTTTAGCTACCATGCAAAGCGACATCCGAAACGCAACCAAGAATCTTGACTCCACCGTAACCACGGTTAATCACAGATTAGACAGAGTAACTGCGCAGGTAGAAAAACTAACCGAGGGAATGTCAAACTTGACTCTGGAAACTGAAACGAAAGTAAAGGAGAGGCTAGATAGTCATGAGAGAGAATTTAGAGAAAAGTATGAGAACTGGATTGCTGGAAAGGTCAAATATGTCGAAGATAAAATTAACAAAGACCTAGTAGAGACTGTGAAAGCAACCACTCTTGGTATCTTGTCAGCTCCTGGAAGGTCCGGAGATACCGTAATGTCTGAACTCGGTAGCATTAGGACCCGTCGACAACGAGGTCATAAGAGACGGAGCGCAAGCTCGGGTTAGGGAAGGATGGGGAAGGAAATCGGCCGTGCCCTTTCAAAGGAACCATCCCGGCATTTGCCTGAAACGATTTAGGGAAATCACGGAAAACCTAAATCAGGATGGCCGGAGACGGGATTGAACCGTCGTCCTCCCGAATGCGAGTCCAGTGTGCTAACCACTGCGCCACCTCGCTCGGTGGTAGCATTAGGCGTACCCTTCAGAAAGAATTACCAAATTGGAAGCAAGAGGTAACGGAACAGCTAAATAACCTGAAGGCACAAGTGAGTAGTAGTTCCCGAATACAGAGACCGAATTATCCTAACTCCTTAGCCTCAGAGGAAGAAGATGAATTATTTCGGCAATTCCGAATACCTGTTGTATCTAATGAACACACTTCACCACCACATATTCCAGTTAGTCACCGAAACAAAGAATCTGACTCAGTAGTAAAAATGATGAAGGAAGAAAGCATGATAAAGCATCGAGTTTTTCAAACCTTTAACCCGGAAAAACGAAATATCCACCCAATTGTTTTTCTTCGTGGATTCTCTGGCATTTTTCCAAATTCGTGGACTGATAGACAGCGTATCCAATTTGTTACCGGATGTATAGGTGGCGAATCGGCAATATGGGGAACCGAAATGGTTGATAAGTGTCGAACGTATGAGGAATTTGAGCACTGTTCCCTCAGCAAATTTTGGAGTGAAGGTGTTCAGAAGCGCCTTCGTAAAGAAGTCTGTAATGCAGAAGAATTTGACCCCTGGAATAGTAGCCTGAGAAAGTACTTCAAAAAATATCTTGGCAAAATCAGGTATTGGGATAACCCTATCAATAGTAAAGATTTAATTATGATTCTCAAGTCTAAATTACCCATTTCAATTCGTGAAAAGCTGATAGCCATACCAGATGATGATCCAGATACCTTTCTGTCGATATTAGATTCCCTAGACCTGATCTATGAGGACATGAGAGCTAACAAACCGCGAATACTCGGCACAATTCTTGGCCACAACAATACGAGAGTAACGGCTATGAAAAGCCAGGGAACGGTTACAAAAATAGTAACGATTGGCAAAACGGAAATAAAGGCAATGGGTATCCGCACAAAAGGAATAGGCAGAATCAACACAACCGATTCAATCCCGTGTATAACACGACTGGTAACCAGTACGGTAATCAAGCGTACAAGCAGAAGTTTGGAAATGATTTCAGTCAAAAAGGTTGGCAACAGCAGAGCGGATCGCAATGGAATGCACCGTACTCGCGCCAGCCAACACTCAAATTACGGGCAGCAACAAACAGCTGATAACGCCCACTCATACCAACACAACTCCGCGCCTAGTAAAAATCAAGCGCAGGGAATGCACAGAAACACACAGTTTAACGGCAAACCACAGTGTGAAGGTGGATTTCACAGTAACAATTCCGGAAATCATAATAGTAATAAAAATCATCAGATCCAGCGAAGGCATTACAATCTCCCTGTATTTTTCGCAAACGCAGAAGACAGTAACACGTATTGGACACCAGAACAAACGCAGAAACATTTTGACACGAGGTTTGTGCATAACAGTAATTTTGTTCCTCAGTGTTCTCACAATGTCAGATTGGTCGAACTTTCTAATGATGAAGGCCAATCAAAACCACATAAGCAGGAAAACCATCTGAAAGCTCCCTAAGTGATGCTGTAAGACAGAATGAGGGCGACCACTTCGACGGAGAGGCTAACCATGACGTATTTGTACTGAGATACAATGACTGGATTGACATCAGACAAGAATTATTACAAGAGGAAGAGACGACTGACGGTGATGAACCGATAGGTGACCAAGTGCAAGCTATGACAAAACTTCCTATAGCCGGAATTTTGACGACTGTAATCCTAGATACAGGTGCAAATATTAATGCTATGTCCTTATGTTTCTATAAGCAAATTAGTACATTAATTAAAATTCCAACATTACCCGACCAAGGATGTTCAGTAACAGGAGCCATCGGCTCCCAGACACAAAAGGTCAGTATACAAGCTTGGGTACCACTGGAGATTCAGTCAATAGCCATAAAATGTATTTTCCTCGTTGCCAAGAATTTGACAGTGCCATGTCTCTTGGGAATAGATTTTCTACGACGATATAGAGCCCGAATAGATCTTTATATAGGCATTTGCACACTGTTAGTACAGCAAACAGAAGTTGCACTAGAGTTAGTGAAAGAAAGAGTAAAAAACTTTGGCACTTGTAATAGCATTAGATTACAAAGGATAGGCAGAAAACCTCCTTGTCGTAATCATTTCAATTTGTTTTATGGTAACTGTGACACATTTAATGATACAATAACAGTCAGTGAGTTACCCTCTCAGCAGGAAATAACCAACAAGACTGCAGAATCAACAGAGTTATCCGAACCTCAGCGACAGGAATTATTCAATTTGTTGTCACACTATATCAACGTGTTTTCAAAACGACCTGGTATTAAAAGACTATCAATATACTATGGAAGTGATGGCGCACCAAACTTTCTGTCGCACGACATGTCCCATACCGTATGCAAGAAGGGAAGCAGTTCGTAATGAAATTAAGAAAATGCTGAACTGGAAAGTCATAGAGTATTCTAATTCGCCATATAGTAGCCCCTTGTTGACGATTTTGAAACAGGATAACACCGTACGACTCGTACTTGACGCACGAAACATAAATAAAATTGTTGTGCCAGTACGAACGAGACCTGAAGCGATTGAAGAACACCTGCAGAGATTTTATGGAATTAAATATTTGAGTAGCATAGATTAGATATTGTCATTTTGGCAAGTGAGACTAAATCCTAACTCACGAAAGTATACGGCATTTATCTTCGCCGGCAGATCCTATCAATTTCAGGTCATGCCTTTTGGATTGAATGTTAGTTCTGGAGTATTCATCTCTGCCTTAGATCATGTTCTTGGTCCAGATCTTATTGATGAAGTCACTCTCTACGTTGATGACCTTTTAATTGCCACTAAAACCTGGGAAGGCCATGTTGAACTAATACAGAAAGTGTTTCAGCGATTCCTGGAATACGGAGTCACTGCCAACTTGCAAAAGTCACACTTTGGCCGAGCCGAAATCAAATTCTTAGGACACGTCATCGTAATGTGTATACATAAACATACAGTTATACTGCATAGTTAATTTGCTAATGGAGGACCGTCTGACGGCTGAAAATTGTAGATGTAGACCAAGGCTTGAATTCGTAAGCAGTTCCAAAGAGACTAAGTTGCAATAGTTATGTAGATATGAAGAGAGATGGACTGTGTCAAACCCATCTCTTCTTCTATAGCGTCAGCAACCCTGCTTCCCCTTCCGAAGAATCCCTTAGCGCACGGTTTCCACCTACCCGCACTCTCCTCTGCGTTAAACAGCGGACTTCGTTGCAGCCTCTTAATGTAGATGCTCTTGCTTTTTAATTCTTCTAAGGTTATATTGGATTTACATTATGCTGATAATCGGACGACAGTTCCTTTCCCATTTTTTCACATTTTTCCCTTAGGCATTTCGCTTTAGATTCTTCGCACTTTCTAATGACTTCGCTACTCAGAAAACTATATTGCAATATTCCTTTTCGTTTGCAGAACAATTTTGTATTTTCTTCTTTCGTCAAACAATTAAAATATTTCTTCTGTTACCCATAACTTACTCGCAGTCCCTTATATTTAACTATCCGACTCCTATGGTAATAGTTTTAAGAGAGACCCAATCGTTCTCAGTTGTGTTCGTCGTCGCAGTATCTACGTCTCAGACAACGTCGAACGAACATCATCGTTCCTCAGTACTTTAATATTCCACTACCTTGTACGTTGGTTCTGTTGAGATTTAGCCTATTGTTCACCATTTCTAAATTATGGTCTGAATGTGTATCTTTTCCTAGATACGCCTTACAGTCCTATATTTGATTTCGTAATCTACTTCTTAGCATGTTATAATCCAGCGCTTACTTTTCTTTCTGTCCCGATCGGTAGCTTAACAGATAAGTGGGAATTAACGACCCAGTGCCCTGAGATTCGAATTCCGTTCACTACTAGGATTTTTATGTCTCTCTTATCGCATCTTCACCTCTAGCAACGTTTGTTTACGTGAAAAATGTTGTTACACCGTGAAACTGTGGCTCCCTCTGTAACTGGCTGGGCGAGTCAGATAAAAGGCTGCAGGAAGGCAACGACATACCACCTGCAACAGGACCATGTCTAGTAAAGCACTGCGGTGTTCAAAACTACCCACCTGTTGATGATGGCTTTAATTGAACCTTTTTGTCCTTGGTTTATGACTCTGAGCACTATGGGACTTAACTTCTGAGGTCATCAGTCCCCTAGAACTTAGAACTACTTAAACCTACCTAACCTAAGGACATCACACACATCCATGCCCGAGGCAGGATTCGAACCTGCGACCGCAGCGGTCGCGCGGTTCCAGACTGTAGCGGTTAGAACCGCTCGGCCACTCCGGCCGGCTCCTTGGTTTAATTTGATTTGTTGCTTCTGTGGGTAGATATTTCGTGGAGCATGTAGAATACTGAAATCATTATTTTGTCTGATGTCTTTACGGCGTTGTCCTTTTCTGGACGAACAGTCGTAGTACTTATGGTATTCGACATTTAATGCACGTTTGGTACTTGAATTTTCTCTGCCTCGTGATGGCTGGGTGTTGTGTGCTGTCCTTAGGTTAGTTAGGTTTAAGTAGTTCTAAGTTCTAGGGGACTGATGACCATAGAGGTTAAGTCCCATAGTGCTCAGAGCCATTTGAACCTTGGTACTTGATGATGATAGTACATAGTTTTGAAAGCTTTTTTACATGAAGTGAGTATCAAAATACATTGCGAAATACAAGTATGTGCAGAAACGGTCTTTGTTACTGGCATGAATTAGAGAATTTGTGTTTGAGCCAGAAATAATTTTTAACTGCTCAAAATTAATTTGACAGTTTAACTTAGCACAACTTACATGGAAACAGATCCTACGTATTCCGGGCAGCAACACAGCACGTACAGTAATGTGTGATGTTCTTGACGATATTCATCACCTGACTTTCCTCTATCAGGGTTGCATGCTCCATAAGATTCGCCTCGGCGGTTAAGCAGTTAAGCATGAACATCACTTGTTGACAAACACAGTAGACTGTGGAGTGTGGTGGGATCGTATGACGTATGATTGCAACACCTAGGCTGTCAGCATCAGCCCGGTGGTCACCAGAAGGCGTTAAAAGACTGCCGCACACAGGGCACCATCAGTTCTGTACCTCGAAGATGCTTTGGACGCACTTGTTCCACCGACGATATGGTCCTCTCTTGGAAGTGTTCACGGTTAGGCTAGCAAATATCTTCGGTATCATCACCTTCTACCTTGCTTCAGCTTAGCCCTCACCGTATCGATTTCCGGGTTCTAAGAATAATTGCTTGTGCGCAATATTATTCTGCATATGCTCAAGGCCAGCACTTGTACGACAGAGATTTATGGTTTGTGTGATCAATGACACAAAAGCCTGCTGTTGATAATATTTATCATCACTTATGGCAACGGCGTAAGGTTGTATAATCAGGCGAAAACTTGGCTATGTCATGACATAAAATCATTGACAATATCGGTCGCATAAGTTCTTAGAAACCCTGAGATAAATGCGTAGGTACAAAGATGTAGGGCTATTTAACGATATACAGAAAACCCGGCTTGAGTGACGAAAGCAGGAAACCTAAAACAAAATTGCTATCACGAAAGGGGTACTGAAGGACTGCAATTCATCACTATTGTGCCATTGGTATTTACACTGGTGTAACAAACGTCATGGGATAGCAATATGCACTTATACAGATGACGGTAGTGTCACATACACAAGGTATAAAAAGGCAGTCCATTGACGTAGCAGTCATTTGTGTTCAGGTCATTTACGCGAAAAAGTTGGCGACGTGTTTATGGCCACACGATGGGAATTAACCGACTTTTAATGGGGAATGGTGGTTGGGGCTAGACTCATGGGGCGTTCCATTTCGGAAATCGTTAGGAAATTCAGTATTCAGAAATCCACAGTGTCAAAATTATGCCAAGAATACCAAATTTCGGGCATTACCTCACCACGGGCAACGCGGTGGCGCTTGCGTAGAGGTGTAATTGCTAACAGACAAAAGACACTCTGTGAAATAACCACATAAATCACAACGAACGCCATCAGAACAGCGGGGCGAAATTTGGTGTTAGCGGGCTATGGCAGCAGTCGATCGAAGCGGGTGCCTTTGCTAACAGCACAGCATCGCCTGCAGTGCCTCTCCTGGGCTCGTCACTGCATCACTTGAAGCCTAGACGCTGGAAAACCGTGGCCTGGTCGGATGAGTTCTGATTTCAGTTGGCAAGAGCTGATGGTAGAACTGAACTGTGGCGCAGACCCCACGAATCCATGGACCACGACTGTCAACTAGGCATTATGCAAGTTGGTGGTGGTTCCATAATGGTGTGGGCTTTGTTTGCATGGAATGGATTCTGTTCTCTGGTCCAACTCAACCGATCATTGACTGGAAATCGTTATGTTTGGCTACTGGGAGACCATTTGCAGCCACTCATGGACTTCATATTTTATCGATGACAATGCACCATGTCATCAGGCCACAGTTTTTCGCGATTGGTTAGAAGAACAGTTGTGCGAATGATGTGGTCATCCAGATCGCTCGACATGAATCACATCGAACATTTATGGAACATAATGGAGAGGTCAGTTCCTGCGCAAAATGCTGCAGAAGCAACATTTCGGGAACTATGGACGGATATAGAGGCAGCATGGCTCAGTATTTCTGCAGGGGACTCCCAAGAACTCGTTGAGTCCATGCCACTGCACTACGCCAGGTAACAGGGGGTCCGACACGATATTAAGAAGCATCCCATGACTTTTGTCACCTCAGTTTAGAAGAATCGACGAAGGAATGGGGTGAAAAGAAGAAATAGCAAGAGATTTAGGATGACGAATTCTATTGTTAAGGTCAGGTGTAGTACTTATCGTTGACAGAATGTACACAGAATATAACGAAAAGTAAACTAAGGAAAGTGCAGATGACGAAAGTTAGTTAAAAGATGAGTAGCGGTGTACTTAATTTCAAAATTGGAGAGATACAACAGTAAAATAACTGAAGTATTGTTCCATCCAGGAGATAAGTGTAGACTGGATCGCTGAACCGCAGAAGATAATACTAGTAACTTATGCACACAAGTGCCCTCCATTGCTGGTGGTGAACTGAAGCAGAGCCTTCGGACGTAGATTACATATCCCTGTCGCGCCAATCTCTGAGATCTTTCCATGATCATTACGGCTGTCGTTCTCTCCTTTCTACCTACAATGGTCGTCCGGTGGTAATTTTCGTATCGAAAACCGACACACACGGACAGATAGTGACAGAAACTGCGAAATCATCAATGACCTGGAAAAGAGGTATTATTAATACGTTCGTAACGCACGCAAGACGAATGAGTGGGCCACAGCACGTCGGAGACGAGATACAACACCTGAAATGCGTTTTGAGGAGCAGTGAGTGTCCGTTGCACAAGATATTGATTGGTTGGTTGATTTGGGAGAGGGGACCAAACAGCGAGGTCATCGGTCCATTGGATTAGGGAAGGATGGGAAACCATTCCAGCATATGCCTGAAGCGATTTAGGGAAATCACGGAAAAATTAAATCAGGATGGCCGGAAGCGGCTTTGAGTCGTTGTCCTTCAGAATGCGAGTCCAGTGTGCTAAACACGGTCCCTCACTCGCTACATAAGAAGTGTCACGAAACGTAACACTCGCTAAAGTGACTCGTCGGAAGAAGAAATGGTAAGTACGGTCTTTCTGCCATTCATCGCGAGGTGACGGACAGAATCGGCCATATGCTGCTCTAACAATATGAAAGGTGGCTACACTGAGTCACAGCGCCAGAGATTGCGCCAAAGAGTATTATTCAGCCGCCTCCACAGGCAGTTCTTGTCGAGAAGCGGTGGTAGAGAGTGCTTGTGGAGATGTTGCAGTATCGAGTCGTTGTTGAGAAGTTCCCATGGAGAGTGCTTGTTTAGAACTTGTAGTATTGTTTTGATGGGCTAGACACCAGATGTTGTTGGATTAGGGATGCTGTAATGTGCTTTTCGTCAATATATATGAAGGTAAAAAATTCATTTTTTTTATTTCAATGTCTTAAACAATAATGCCTCTTGGTCACAGGTTCAGTCAACAAAGCATCTGGCTCGTGTTCTTGTATTACACTGTATTTGTGGTTTCTATGTGCAATTATAGTATTTCAGGTTTTTTTTAATTACTTCAGTATAAATAGTGTTTAAAATATCTGGTCTTATTGAGGAAGAACCGTGCCAGATGCGTACGTTGAATCACACTTCCATACACAGAACAGTTATACTTGTGCTTTGTTGTTTCATAGCTTTTATAGTTGCTGGGGACTTATTTAATTAATTGTGTTAACGGAAGTTTTGTTTCATTTCTTGTTGTTATTCTATGCAGTCAGATTGCGTACTAATACCAGTTAGGGCTTACCGGTTATGAGACTATTAAAAATTAAAAAATATTTGCAAAATTTAATTAAGCCCCCATGCACGTGGCGACCACTGCTTCGTCTCTTGGAATCTTCTGATAGTAAAAATAGCAGACAGTAGTATTGTTGAAGTAATTTGTAGTTTAGTAATTGTAGTCTATATTGCACGTGTACATTGGGTAATTGAACATTTGTAGTTGTCTTGTCTTTCTTTTAATGGTATTTTTGCAGAATTTAATTTTTGATGACTTGTATGCGGGTTTGACAATTTTGTGCAATTGTGAAGATTAATTGTTCATTAGGCGTGTTTGTCGGGAAGCATTTCGTGTGAATGGTATTGTTGGAGATAAAGTCTCATTGTATGTAATTTTCATATAGTGACGAGTTTTGTATGTTTTGTAAATGATTACGCGATCGATGAAAAAGGCAAAAATGATGGATAGTGAGAATGACGAAATTGTTGACATGGCAAACTCGCCAACACAGGAGAACAGGATGATGAATAATGAAGTAGAAAACAATTTAATAAGTCGGGAAAATAGTCCGGAACCAGTTCAAAATTTTTCACAATTAAAGAATTTTCAGAATATGAGATTAATGACAGAAGATTCTAGAATAGTATCGAACACAGATAGCTTTACAGCTATGACGAGGGAAGCTGGTTTTGCGGGAAATGTTAGGGGCGAAAGGAATTTCGAACCAGTCATTGTGGAGCAGTTGATGGGTGCAATATTAAATCTGGGATCACAGTTGGGATCACAAATAGGAACAATTAAAACAGAGATAGGAACAACTAAAACTGATATGGGAACAAGTAAAACGGAGATGGGAACAATGGAAACACGGTTAGACTCACTGGGATCACAGTTAGGATCTGAATGAAAAACAGATATAGGAACAATTAAAACGGAGATGGAAACAATGGAAACACGGTTAGACTCACGGATAGGGACATGTCTCAAAAACATTAGAGATGAATTAAAGAAAGAAATTAGAGAAGAAGTACAACCGATTTTGAATGCTCACAATAATAGATTAATTTCAATAGAAATCAGACAAAAGAAACAGGATAGAGAACAGGAAGAAAGAGATCGCGTGATAGTACAAAAATTTTCAGAGTTAAATTTACAACGTGCACACGATAAGGAAGAACTATTTGAGAGAATCGTGGAATGCGTACCAAATGACAGAAGAAATAACCTAACACAACAATATGAACAGTTGACTACTAAATGTGTCAATACTGAAACCCGAATCGCGACACTTACGGAAGACGTAAATAAACAAAAAGAACAATTAGGTGACTTATCGGAAAGAGTTGAGGAGATTTCAGATAAATTGACAAGTCTTAGTTTAAATGGGGACAGAGATTCGGATGATACAGCTCCATTACCATTTGTAGAAACTGAAGAGTACCAGAACATAAATAAGCATGTTGAAAAACAGGGAAAATTTAATGAACGCGTTAAAAGGGAATTTGAGGCATTACGAAAGGAAATCAAACAAATTGAAGGTAAAATCGTAGGAAAAGACAGTAGAAGAAATTTAGAATCACAGATAGCAGAAGGGTTTGAAGAAAATAATTTGTTTCATTTACATGATGCAACAAGAGAGTGCCAGGCGCGCGAACTTGACAATAATCGACATTGGGACTGGGACAGACGCGGTAGGTCTTTGTCGCCACGAGGAGAAAACTTTGACTATAAACACTTCTTAACTGTTCGGAAATTTAAGATCTTTCGCAATTCTAAGAACGACATACATCCATGTTCATGGTTAGATCAATTTATGTACGCAATTCCACCAAATTGGCCACAAAGTCACAAACAGGAATTTATGTGTGGATATTTAGAAAACGAACCGGCGACGCACATGCGTGCACTTATTAGAGATTGTAATAATCTAAATGATTTTTATCATGCATTTCTATCGGCATATTGGTCCGAAAACACGCAAGACAGAGTCACACATAGTCTTATTTTGCAGCGTAATTTTAAACAGTCTGAGTTCCGCACGCAAGCAGAATACTTTGAAGACATGATTCGAAAGAATCAATTCCTGTCCAACCCTTATGGCCCGACTGAATTAATTGCAAATGGTGCAAATGGCTCTGAGCACTATGGGACTCAACTGCTGAGGTCATTAGTCCCCTAGAACTTAGAACTAGTTAAACCTAACTAACCTAAGGGCATCACAAACATCCATGCCCGAGGCAGGATTCGAACCTGCGACCGTAGCGGTCTTGTGGTTCCAGACTGCAGCGCCTTTAACCGCACGGCCACTTCGGCCGGCACTGAATTAATTCGCATTTGCTTAACTAAGCTGCCACAATCGATAAGACAAATTGCTTTAGCTGGAAGTTGTAAAGACGACATTGAGACTTTTAAGACTTTGCTACAAGAACTTGAGTATGACAACGACGACGGGACTTCTTGTAATTTTTTCAGTAACGGTAATCACAGTAGATTTTCAGAGAGAAGGGATAATGATCGGAACGGACGTTATATGGGTAATTTTGAGAATGACAGACGAAGTAGACAGAACAATAGATACCAGCCTTACGACAATAACAGACGATCTAACAGAAATTACACAGACAATTATAATAACGGTAATTCCTACCGGAATGATCAATCATACGGAAACAGTAATCGGTTTCATCAAGATAGAAATTATTCATACAATAATAGAAATTCTTACTACAGAAATAACCAGGGTAGTAGATCTAATAGTAATTTCAGAAGTGACAGTCGAAATTACACAAGAAGTAGTCGTTCAGATAGCCAGGAAAACAGAAATTTTAATAACAGACACAACCAAGAATTTACATGTAACAGACAGGAGGGACCTAATTGGCATCCTCCGCGTGACAGAAATTCAGAGAGACAAGTGCAAATAGTAGAAATTGATCCGCGAAATGACGGGAATAATCAAAGACGTGACGCAAACAATCGACAATGACTTGTAGCTTCGGCTTCTGGCAGCAATATAGACGGTTCAGAAAGTAATGACACTACGACTTCGCACTACGTACGCCTGGAAGACATGAGAGACATTTTGCTAGACGAAAAGGAAAATAATGTAGACGCATTTTTACATCTTGTTATTGAAGTATGTGTGGGTAAGAATAAGTTCACTGCGGTTTTAGATTCTGGGAGCCCATTGAATGTCATTAGTGAATAAGTTTTTCGTATATGTGTAAGAACTATTGCCTGTTCTGTGTTACCTGTTTCTAAAACCACAATTCGAGGCTCTATTTCTGGAAAAAGTGTGGAAGTCAAACAACAGACCAACTTAAATTTCATTTGTCAAGGATACGAATTTTCTGCTAATTTTATTATTGTTCCATTACTCAGTACACAAATTATATTAGGTATGGAGTTTCTTAACGCACATAAGGCAATTTTAAACTTTAAAGAAGGAAGTGTGAATTTGACTGTTGCCGGAATGCCGAAAAGTTTGAAATTTTTCGAGTGTGTAACAAAATCTGTGTCAGACACAAAATGTTTAAGGTTTCTTACTTCTTATGTTTTCGCTGAGCATTATGACGACAATGTGTTCATTCATGACAATGACAATAGATACAGAGACGGGATGGATGAAATAATGAATAGCGAAGAATTAATGAATGAAAAGGTTAAGAAAGCTGAAGTGCCAGATGACATTGCAAGAGAAGAACTGCACCAAATTTTGACTTCACATGCTACAGTATTTAGTTATCACACAGGAACTATACAAGGCTTACAATATTTATTTAAAGTAAAAGAACACACACAATTTCGGGGGAAAACGTACGCTATTCCTTTGGCTTACAGAGACAAGGTTAAGAGTGAACTTCTATACATGTTAGATCAAGGCATTATTGAGCCAGCAGTCAGTCCTTATACCAGCCCATTACACGTCGTTCTTAAAAAGGATGGGTCAATTCGTTTGGTTATGGATTCCAGGCAGATAAATAATATCATCATTCCTGAAACTGACCGTCCACAAAATTTAGATGAACTTCTTCAACATTTCCATGGAATTAAAGTTTTATCCACGATTGATATGCCCGCAAGTTTTTGGCAAATAGAACTCCACCCTGATTGTAGAAAATACACTGCCTTTTTAGCCTTTGGTAACTGTTATCAGTTTCGGAAATTACCGTTTGGACTTACTGTATCTTCTGCAGCATTCATTCGTAGTTTAAACGAAATTTTACCTGTTTATCTTCGTGACAATATTACTTCATATGTTGACGATATTCTTATTGCTAAACGTTCTTGGAGTGAGCATAACAAAATTTTGGATTCATTATTACGTATTTTTGCAAGAATTGGCAATACAGTGAACCTGGAAAAATCTGAATTTGGTCGTTCTCAGGTGAAATTTCTTGGTCATATTATTTCTACAGAAGGTATTCTTCCTGATCCAGAGAAACTAGAAGCTATTCGTAATTATGCTGTTCCTACTACAAAACGTGATGTTCGTAGTTTCCTTGGTGTCTGTAATTTTCTTAGACGGTTTGTTAGATTGGACGATTTGGCCACACCTCGTTTATGTGAACTATCTGGAAAGAATTCTAATTGGTGTTGGGATGAGGAAGCTCAGTCAGAATTTGAGCAACTTCGTGATACTTTAGTTGCTGCTCCACTTCTTTCACATCCGGATTTATCTAAAGATTTTTGTTTGGCGACGGACTCATCATACAAAGGCCTAGGTGCACATTTATTTCAAGAGATAGAAGAAAACGGCGTTGTAGTACAGAAAACTATTGCATTTGGAAGTCGTGTTCTCTCTAAATCAGAAAAGAATTATTCGATTACGGAACTTGAAGCTTTGGCTGTTGTATGGGCTTTCACAAAATTTCGCATATTTTTGTATGGCAGACATACTAAGGTTTACACCGATCATCGAGCTCTGGAATTTCTTATGTCAACAAAATTAAATCATGGAAGATTGTCACGATGGGCGCTGTATCTACAGGAATTTGATTTTAGTATTGTTTACATACAGGGATCTTCAAATATTATTGCTGATGCTTTATCACATGCACCTATGGGTTTGAAACAAAGTGCTGAAGAGGACTGCAAAGAAAACAATTATTGTTTGATGTATATTCAAGGTGTTGCGTTCGAAAATTTTATTTCGTCTTCGCTCCAGGACATCGCTAAGGAGCAAAATAAGGATCCAATGTGGAAGGACATTAAGGAGAAGTGGAGGAGAAAGGAAAGCGTAGCGATCAGACAGTATTATTTAGTTCGCAATGGTATTCTTTTTAAACGAAAATCGGTCGACAACTCTGTTTGGTTAGTTTGCATTCCTGATGAGTGGGTTAATAAATGGATTTGGTACACACATTTCAGTTATGCACACTTTGGTCCCAGAAAATGCTTTCATAAATTACGAGAAAATTGCTACTTCAGTAATATGGAAAAACGTATTCGATCTGTTCTTGCCAAATGCAAGTATGTCAAAAGGCTAAGCCGCCAACTATTTCTCACAGAGCACCGTTGTTTCCTATCATTACAGCAAAATTAAAGGACATGGCTGCAGTCGATTTGTTCGGTCCAGTGGTTCGTTCTACTAATGGTTTTGCGTATATTTTGGTAGCAGTGGAACTGACATCAAAATATGTGTGTTTTACACCTTTACGTAAAGCAACAACTCGTTCAGTATCTAATGCTTTCATCAAACATTTTCTTAAAGAAGTGGGTCATGTTGATAAAGTTATATCAGATAATGGATCACAGTTTCGTTCTAAAATTTGGCTTCGTACTCTACAGCATCGTAAGATTAAACCAATTTTGCATTTCACTTTTTCACCCTCAATCTAATGCTTCAGAGAGATGGATGAAGGAAATCAATAAATTGTGTCAACTTTACTGTCATCAGAATCACAGAACGTGGGAAACATTCTGAATGAACTCACTAATGTTCAACTTCTTTACCGCCTATATTGATATTAAAAAATAAAGCACTGACAAATCGCATTTCTGAAATCGTTCCTTTTCCGCCTACACGGAAACTGCGGCATTCTGAAGTTGTCAACCTGGCTCTGCAAAATATTGCATCTGCGGCTGCTAGAAGAGAGAAATCAGCTAAACGTCCTGGTCGTTTAAAAATCTTGTCAGTTGGTCAAAAGGTGTTAATTCTCACCGTTTGTCTCACAAAGGAAAGGGCTTGTGTCGCAAATTTTTTCTGCTTTATAACGGTCCATAAAGAGTTCGCAAAATTATTCATGATAACACTGTCGAAGTAGAAACTCTTAAATCTCGGCGCTCTAAGGGAATACATCACATATCGAACGTTAAAATTTTTGTGGAATGACATACTTTCGAGAAACCGACAGTTACATGTAAATATGCAGAGAATAGGATACCGCGCCGTGTTCCGGCGGCGGCACATACTCAAAGCAACAGTGAAGTCTGCGCGCCGCACAAGGCAGTCGTTGACCGCAAACAATTACTTCCTACGTCACGCGTACCTACAGCTGATCGAGCGCTCAGTGCGAATGCACTGACAGCCGTAAACATATACACAATGTAATTCCTCCGCATAAATTCAGTATAAAGCTATAGTGACTTGATAAATTATGTTATTAACGTTCAGTATTTTTCAGGATACGGTTGTATAAAATATTTAAGAACTTCAGGTAAATTCTGTGTGTGTCCGACGTTAAGAGGACTTGCTATCGAGAAATTTTCAGGAAGAATGTAATTTCGAAGAAGAAACTAATAAACTAAAAAGGTAACTATTAATTGAGTTTATTTTTCAGGTAACATATTTCCACTTTGGTACATACTTTAGACGTAATTTGCTGCTCGCGATTACGTAATTTATACTTTGTGTTAACTGATTTTGATAATGATTGATTAATGAACAGGGTTGTTACTCATGTATGTTGTGCATCCCTTGGCTGCACTGCTTTTTCAATGATGTCACTTTTTTTAATTATGTGCCAGCTGTGCTTATTTATTTAAATTATAATTGTCACCTGATTAATTGTGCTGACTGTGGTTATGTATGTAAATGATACTTTGTGATTTATCTACTTGCGCCTTCATGTTTACTTATTAAGATTACATATGAACATTTATTTGCTTATGCTGATATGATGCTAATGACCTGTTTATTATGTAAGATATATATTCGCTGCTTTGCGTATGGGTTTCATATTTACACATTTATGTTTTGTTGTCATAACTATTCTTTAATTTGGTATATAGAAATGCTGATATACGGTGTACAAACATTGAGTTTAGGTCACACTATGGTATTAATTATAGATTGTTCGCTGTGCAGAGCCTCGTTGTAGGGATTGTGCTTGACATTCTGTTCTCTACTGGTATATTTACTCGCTATTGCATGTTTTGCTTACGCTCAGTGCCTTATATTTTAAGATTAGAAAATAAACTGCTATAATTCTACGATCGACATTGGTAAAAGAAACGTCATTGAAGTCACATGATCTGGAGGTTTTATGGAAGCTGTATAAATTTATGTTACTAGGAAGGAAGCTAACGACATGACATACCAACACTAGGTTTAGACCATTGACAGTTATTACACTGCATTCTTCGTGAGCAATTGAAATAGTAAGTGACACTTGACACAAGAAATACTCCACATGTTTGCTTCTGTTTTGCCATGATTCTTGAAGTGGTGTACACACTGTGAAATATTATGATCATACATACTCCATACTCGTACTTACTTAATGAAAGTTATTCAAACTGAAGGCTGTTAGAGGTCATGTATGCATTTCTTTTATTTAATGATGGTTAAGGTAACCAAAATGTATTTTATAATTCATAATGAATAGAAGATTTGGCTCAGGTGGACTACACAGAGGTTGTGTGTGGACATTGTGTCTTCCGATTGCATGGGATGATAAATTGAAATTTGCACTAGGATTTTATCTGTACTTGTTCGAGGAGACTGACTAGAGGAAAGAGTTGTTATGGAAGTGAAATGATATTGGTAATAAGGTTTATATGTATCGACATATTGAAGAGGTATTATTGAGGTATTGAGATTGTGTGAAGTTGATGATTATTGAAGCTTTGGTGGACAAGAGGTAAGGTAAATGATATTGATGATAAGGTTTATATGTATCGTTTTTTGTTGGTTTATATGGAACAGGGAGGATGAAGATGGCAGACTAGAACACTCAAGTGGAAAGAAGATTGTCTACACACAGACTTTGTTAAATCAATAAGCAGTATATATTTTTTTAATTTTTTTTTTTTTTGGAGAGAGGAAGTAATTGCATATCATGGCACACTGACAGTTGTTCAGCAACTGTACATTTTGATTTGGCTTGGCAAACATTGGTCTTGACATGATGACTACGACATTGACTAACTATTATTGACTGTTATACATTGCTGCCACTACTACTAAGTTGAACATAAAATTTTGGACATAATTACATTTACACAGTTAACACTATTTAATTACACAGTAGTACTTAATGTGAATGGAAGATGAGTGTGTTTTGTGTGTTTTCCTTTCCTAATCCCAAATAATTGGTACCGACCTATCTCCTAAATGTTATTTTACTTGTTTGTTGTGGCTTGCACTGACACCCATAAATATTATAGGTTTACTGATATTTGTGTATTTTTAATATTTAATATGACAATTATCTGATATCATTTGTGTGTTTGTTGTAATTTGTATGTTTAGTGTAAGAGCATTGATAATGATTTTGTAAAAGCAATTGTGTGTGCATTCAAACTGTTGTTCGTGCTTGCACCTGTTCAACATTGCTGGGTGCCACTAGGAGATGTTTAATTTGTGATAATGAACTCTGATGAACTGTCTAATTAGTGATAGTGAATATTATGGACGTTTACTTGCACCTGCTCAACATTACTGGGTGCCAATGATGGACTGCTTCTACTGAAATGATGTCACTTGTTGGTGTTGGCATCTGTTCAACATTACTGGGTGCCACTAATGGACTGCTTCTACTAAAATGATGTCACTTGTTGGTGTCTGCACCTGTTCAACATTGCTGGGTGCCACTGATGGACTGCTTCTACTGAAATGGTGTCACTTGTTGGTGTCTGCACCTGATCAACATTACTGGGTGCCACTGATGGACTGCTTCTACTGAAATGATGTCACTTGTTAGTGTCTGCACCTGTTCGACATTGCTGGGTGCCATTGATGGACTGCTTCTAATGAAATGGTGTCACTTGTTGGTGTCTGCGTCTGTTCAACATTCCTGGGTGCCAGTGTTGAAACTGTTTAAATACTGTTGATGAAATGTTATGAGACTCCTATTTGCACCCATTGATCATTGCTGGGTGCTACTGTTGGAACTGTCAACTACTCTGAGGAGTTCTACTTGTTTATTGAACTATTGAAAGGGTTTTATGTGAATATTTGTAAAAACTGATTTTTTGTATGTTTACTGTTTATGAAATGTTGTGAGATTCTTACCTGCACCTGTTCGTCATTTCTGGTGCCATTGATTGAATAATACTTATGTAAACTATTATGTAAAATCACATGTATGCAAGCATTTGTATTCCTTACTATATTTTATATATTAGGTTATTGAAAGGTCAGTGCAAAGCCAAAATTTATTTAGTTATGTGATATTTACTTATTAATATTACTTTTTAATTTTTGTCTGTATTTTTTGGACGAATTTGGTGGTATTTTCACCACCAGTGCTGGCAAAAATACCATCAAATTCTAGCCCGTGGAGGAGGGGCATATGAAAGGTGGCTACACTGAGTCACAGCGCCAGAGATTGCGCCAAAGAGTATTATTGAGCCGCCTCCACAGGCAGTTCTTGTTTTCAGGAAATACTTAATGATGAAACAATCCCAGATCAGAACAATGGTATGGTAGAAAGAATTTTTGACTTGGTGTTCACGATCCACATTTATATTAAACTTATTGTAAATTCACATATACTTCTTCTTAATTGTCACATCATCAAGAAAAATTTTTGTATCAATCCTCATATATTTAATTTCCACTTTAACCAAACACAAGATTAGACTATTCCTTTACAAAGCGAGATAACAACATAACTTCTGCAAAGTGAAACAAAGAGTGCTCTGTGCGCATCTGCGCCAAAACGGTTACAAGTAAGTCAAAGATTATGACAGTCTGGGGTTGGAGTGCCGTAATGGTCACGTAAATAAAGAACCATTACACTGCGCAAATACGAGGTAAAGACTATTTACAAACCTACCAAGAAGGTCAAAGAATATCTCAGATCGGCCAAAGACAAAAGGGAATCACTCGAAAAATTGGGAATATACCAAGCACCCTGTACATCTGACAAAGTCTATGTTGGAATGAATATAGAAGAAGAGACGAGCTAAAACGTCAGGTTGGTCACGAAACCGTAAAAAATTACAAACATGAGGGTAGTTTCAACACGGAAGAGAAAAGTTTCAAGGTGAACGGATCCTGGATTCTCATGCTGCTCCCTGGCTGTGCACGCGCTATGTGAAACCGATCACGTTATAAAATTCGCCGACAGGAGCTTCTCCCTGTGCAGAAGAGCTACCACGTCCGGTTGTTTAAGGGACCCATGAAAATTCACGAACACGACAATAGTTTCAACACGAAAGAGGAAAGTTTCAAGGTGAACGGATCCTGGATTCTCATGCTGCTCCGAACTCCTGTTGTTGAGAACAAGGGAGCAACCGGAGCGGTAACGACCATGGAAAAGCCCTCACACTTCGGCGCGACAGGTACGTGTAATTTCCGGCCGCGAACTCGACTACAGGTCGCCTCCAGAGATTTTCACAATGTCAGCCGCTCGGGCAGACGAAGCGTCAGGTAAACCATTAAAAACAACGTCGTGGAAGATCCCGAGTCAGAAGCCGACAGCCAGTACGTCAAGATATCTTTCCTTTCAGTAGCAACTCGTGCAGATCTGTTGAGATCCTACGTGGCGTTGAGCAGGCCCTCCAGAAACCATCGATTCCATATTCGCATGACAGTCCCGATTAACGCGGCCGGTAGTCTTCGCTACAGTGAAACACATCTTTTCTATCGATCAAGAGCTCATAGGTCTTGAGGTATACAGTTTAGAGCCCATGTTTACTGAACTTCTATTCTTGTTTTTGTCCATGGTACCTCCTCCCAAAATGTGGAAAACAAAGGGCTTGCAGTACAAGAAATACACTTCACAATATCGAGAATGAACAGCTGCTCACTGCTCTTTACGAATGCATCTTAGAGCTCTTATTTACTGAACTTTTTTTTTCTTTTGGTGTAGGGAATCAGCCCTCAAATTTTTTAAAGCGTCGTTATGAGAAAGTCTGTATAGGGATCTTGGATGACGTTACCCCTGTCTAATTTTGTGGTTGCGCTGAAACACTAATCGTTTACTTATCCAAGTACGTAGCACACTTCATGCCAGTTTGACATTTCTCCCAAGGTGCCTACACAGTGTTGTAACTTTAATGACGAACATAGTAATTTAAAACCAAATGAAGTGTTACAATATGGTTCTAGATGGGTCTGTGGGCTCACAGTTTTGATTTATCAGTGTAAATGGTGGTTACGTTTTGAGCAATACACATGCTGGTCATACGGCTAGTAAGAGCATTTTACATGCAAGAAGATGTCATTGTATTTTGTCGGCTCATCTACGTTAATATCATTCTAATTAAAACTGACTTGCAGTGTTAAGTAATCGTTAATTTTAAATGGGAGATTATATTCGCAGAATGGATAGTGCCTTGAAAAGATGTTAGTTATAAGGCAAACAAACAATATTGTAACGATGGTAAGCATACTTAAATGCTGGAAATATTTTAAATTTGTGGTAAGGACTATAGGACCAAACTGCGGAGGTCATCGGTCCCTAGGCTTACACACTACTTAACCTAACCTAAACTAACTTACTGTTAGGACAACACACACACCCATGCCCGGGGGAGGACTTCAACCTCCGACGGGGGAAGCAGCCTGAAACGTGGTAAGGCGCTTCAGATCGAATGGCTACCCCGCGCGGCCTTTAAATGGTGGCAGTTCTAGGAAATGAGTCATAGAAAGCAGCAAAGTGTTCTGCTATTTGGGTAGGAAAGTATGTCACGATACTTGATATAATGTTCACATAAGATGCAAACAGACACTGCCAAGAGAAGCGCTTCAGAAAAAAAAGAAACAAAAAAATAAAAAGAAATAGGCCAGGTGCAAACAGAACTCGTATGAAGTTTTTATTGTAATTCGCTGGCTTTCTGGACGTGCCCATGTTGCCATCTCAACAGTGGCATACCAGTTTTGATGATAAGAACGTAAGGAGAGCGCAACTACCAGTAGGTATGTTTAACGTCTACATGGATAAGCTTTATGCTTATTTCAGCGCAATGGCTGGTAATTAGCTTTCGCCGATCATTATGTAAATGGGCTGTTTAGGTTTTTATGTTGGTAACGCCACGTAGCGCTCTGTATGAAAATCACTGACTGTGCTGTGTACAGTGTGTGGCTGGTTTGCATTGTTGGAATATTTGGTATTGTAGTGTTGGTCAGATGGATGTGAACAGCGCATAGCGTTGCGCAGTTGGAGGTTAGCCGCCAGCAATGGTGGATGTTAGGGGAAAGATGGCAGACTTTTGAGAGCGGATGATCCGGACGTGTGTCCGTCATAAAAAGGAAATTTGTAAGACTCGATGTCATGAACATGTATATATATAAACACTATTAAGATAAATACATTGTTTGTTCTCCATCAAAATCTTTCCTTTGCTAACTATGTCTATCAGTAGTTAGAATCTTTTATTTTGCTGGCAGTATTGGCGTTCGTTGTATTGCAGCAGTTCGGAAAAAAAAAATTGTCTGTCAGTTTAGTGTTGATCGGAATAAGTGAAGAGAGAAATGTCTGAGTACGTCCAGTTTTGCTCAGCTGTTTGAAAATCAAATAACATAGAGGTTTTCTAGCACTGTCATTTATAAATTTTTCTAAGGGGATGTTTCAATTACTTTTCATGAATATTTCTGACGTGTTTTTCCAGTAATTGTAATATTAAGTGTTAAAATATTACATTTATAAGATATGTATCTTTTAAGAAATATTACAGCATTACTGGGAACATCAAAATTTAAAAAAAATCAAGAACCAGGCTCAACCCAGTGTGTCCTAACACTAATGTTTACATTCTGGAGTGTCTGTGCAACACCGTCACACGTTGTCGAGTGAAGATGCATGTCGCACGTATGCTTACTGTCTTGCAAGACTGCCTTTCTCCCTCGTCCATTTTCTACCGAAATTATACACGGCACAATATGTTGTTAGATATTTTTGTACTTTTAGTATGCAAGGAATCGTTCAGTGTCCTCAAAGTGCGCCAGTTTTATTTCATCCTGTATAAATCGGACATCGTCCGTTCACACAGGAATGTCAGCCTATGGTATTGCACAGTGGCTAGAAAAGGTGTAGTTTCTGGTCGTTTCTATTCGATAAATGTGTGGTACTATTCCTTGATCAACGGTGAGCTGTACTGGAGGAAAGGTACATCCATCCAAACTTCCACGACAGAGGCAAAATATGCTTCATAGCACTTAGAATAGGCCTCATGGGAAACGATTGTCATTATTTTTTAGGCATGCTTCGGTCTCTGTCCGAGTGGGCAGATCGCGTTGTTTAAGATATTGACCAATTGTAAACCTCATGTATATTCAGCCAGATGACGACTAGATGCGATTTAGGTTAGGATCTTCCCAACTGGAAAAATTACGCAAGAGAATTTTAGCTGTAAAATAGGCGTTACAATCAAGAATAACCTTGATTGGGGATGCGGGATTGAAGGTATATTTAATTTGCCATCTCATTAGAAATTTGTAGACATTTACACATGTAACTGTACGTGTGTGACAAAGTGAAATACAAACATCCTGCCATAGCCTGCAGTAGGAACGCCCTCGTTAAAATACTCAAGTGTTCAAACATACCCTTAGGTTTTGAATAAATTTAATCATCTTACTATACGACGGGTTGTTTGAGACAACGGCCCAGAGTAGAAGTCCGGTATTTACAGCCAGCGAGCTAGAATTGGGAATGGAACATCTAGTTTGTTCCGGAGGTTATTTACCTTCTCAAAAATCTTGGTCTAGGACTGCAGATACTGTTGTTTCTGGGTCACTGTTCTTCAGACAAAAATTAGATCTCTTTATTTGTGTAGGCATCTGTTAATATGAGTAAAAGGCTAATTCAACGACTCCCCTGGCTTGCATTATTCTATACCTGTTTCAAAATTCTAGGATTTCTTTCATTCTTAAACCCTGGAGGTAGAGCGAGATTTTCGTTTTCTGATCCACTGTAGAGGAGGATTGGTTCATCCAAATTCCAGAAGGGCCGGTACTGGGCACAAGGGGCTTAGTGGGAAATATTTGAAAGAGGGTTTCCTCCTGAGGAATTGGCCTTACATCCAAGGGTAAGCTGGACACAGTCACTGCAACATTCTGTGGCATACCACACCATAGGCAGGAAACTAGGAGCAGCCGCACTAGGGATTACCAGTCACAGGCGTACGTTCCCGTTAACACCAAACACAACGGCTGCGTGAAGAATGATGCCGTGATGGGGAAGCACGGACAGCTGGTGAATGGGGTATCACTGTGTTCAGCGATGAATCGCGGTTGTTTCCTACCCGTAATGACCGTGTCGGCAATAATGAAGGGAGATCTCTTTATTCCAAGTTTTGGAGAGGCCAGCCTTGTTGCTCCTGGCGTTATGGTGCGGGGGGCAATCAGATTGACTTCAGGTCACAGTTGGTAGTTAGGAGGTCTGACAGCACAACGGTTTGTCACGGACCTCTGGCGCCCTAATGTGCTACCGCTCATACGAAAATGCTGTGCCACCACTTTTCACGGCAGTGCTCTTCCACACATGGGACGTCTCCTTATGACCCAACTGCGCGGTGTTGAGGCCCTCCCATGGCCAGACAGGACCCCACAGCTGCCTCCGATAGCAAGTGTGTGGGACCAGCTCGGACTCCGCCCCAGTGCAGTATCCGGGATATCAGTGACCAGTTACAGCAGTTTTGGGTCAGGCTTGCCTTAGAAGAAGATACAATGGCTTTATGACATCCCTCCCAACCGAATTAGTGAAGTATCCATGACAGCTGGAGTGTAACGTCATACTAATAAGTGGGCTCATTCTACCAAGTTTTTTGTAGTTTTCTCAATTTTTCAATAACTGAAGCAATAAAATGTAACCTCTCAATCCGTGAAGTTTCATTTCGTTTCCTCCTCCTTTCTGGGTGCTCGATTATTTTTTCGTCAGGCAGTTCATACCTGTAGGTATATTTGTTTTTGAGTATACGAGTAACTGAGTAAAGATGATGGAGAGGGCATAGCACGAATATCGCCGTCGGTTGCAGGTGATACAACCGACGGCGACTGATGTGACAAACGTTGTCCTTTTTTTTCATTTTATTTCGTTTGCTACCGATCACAGCACGGCGGTCTGTCGTGGAACATTGTTCGCTTCAGCCATATATCGCAGCAGATTGGGAGTGAAGGAGATGAGTTTCCCGATCATATAGGATGTGACCACCATTTCCAGGATTCGCTTGATAGCCGAAAGAAACTTCCCAAAAACCTAAGTCGGGACCGAGGGATAAAAATTATTTTAATTTATTTCTGCGACGATGTTGTACATTGTGTGTGTGTGTGTGTGTGTGTGTGTATGCTTGTCGAGAAGGTTGAGAATTTTTTTGAACTTTCCATTCTCTAGTTCACTGGGTTTTACGAGCTATTTCAGATCTGCCCGATTTTGCAGCCTCATTTCTTTCCAATAGCATTCAGGCAAGATGGTAATAAGCTGAAAAGGTTCAAAATGGCTCTGAGCACTATGGGACTTAACTGCTGAGGTCATCAGTCCCCTAGAACTTAGAACTACTTAAACCTAACTACCCGAAGGATATCACACACATCCATGCCCGAGGCAGGATTCGAACCTGCGACTCCAGGCTGTAGCGCCTAGAAACGCTCGGCCACCCCGGCCGGCAGCTGAAAAGGGTCTCAAATGTGAATATGTGGAGGGACATTACTGGTTCCCGTATTTGTCCTTCACGTGCCCAGTCGTAGATTCTTTGACTAGTAATTAAAACGTTATCGGCTCCGGGTTCGAATGCAACCAGTGCGTAGATTTTGAATTCAAATCATCAGCAATGGCAGACAAGACTTTCTGAATAAGTAACCCCTGTCCTGCCAACCGCCTTGTCAAAGAACGCGGAGGAACGGACCGAGGTTCAGAGCACTTTCATGTCCTTGGGATGCGGAACTACCCGAAAAGGCAGTCGAATCAGCAATTATCAACGCCACGAGGGTTCAGAACGCAATGGAAACCACTGCGTAAAGATACATAATATGTATCCACAGAACATGAGGCCAGTAATTGAAAAAAAGTGTCATGATCTCTCCATCGGCAAAAGATTTCGGAGTAGTACTCTACTAGGATCTCCGGGAGGGGATTGCCAAGCGGGAAGTGATCATGAGAAAAAGACTGAATAGCCAATGAAAGGATAACAGCCTACCAATCGGAATGGAAACGCAAGGACTCAATCCAGATATAGCGGAAAATGGAAATGAAAAGATCAGAGATTCTGGTCAGGCGGATATAAAGTGAAATCAACATCAGCAGAAAATGGTTAAAGTGAGTACTATTCGTTATGAATAGGAAAGTAGGGCAGAGTGTGAGCTGCTATACACAGACCGGTGATAGGGTTGTTGTCATTAGATTCTACAGCAATCCAACGCGGACAACGATAGTTCAGGTTTACATGCCAATTTTCCAAGCGGAAGGTAAAGAGATACAGAAAGGATGTGAGGATATTGAACGTGTATTCTGGTATGTAAAGGGAGATGAAAATCTACTAATCACGAGGGATTTTAACGCGGTTGTAGGGAGAGGAATACAAGAAAAGGAGCATTTGGTCTCGGCAGTAGGAATGAGACAGAAGAAAGACTAACTGACTTTAGCAGTAAAATGCAGGCGGTAATAACGAATACTCTGTTTAACGATCACAAAAGGAGAGGGTGTACTTGGAAAATACCCGGAGACATGAAAAGGGACTCCAGATGGATTAAATCATGCTCAGACAGAGATTTCGAAACCAGATATTGGATTGTAAATGTGTACCCAGCAGCAGATATAGACTCAGATAACATTTCTCATGCCCTTTGAGAATTGCTTTCCGTTAGAACGTTCCAAACGGGGTACTAGCAGTAAAAGGCAGCCTGGGTGGCTGACTAGTGGGATAAGGATATCATATAGAACAAAGCGGGAATTATATCAAAATGTTAGAAGTAGTCACAATCAAGCTGCAGTAGCCCATTACAAACAGTATTGTAAGGTTCTTAAAAATGTTATTAGGAAGGGAAAGAATATGTGGTATGCAAAGAGAATAGCTAATTCACAGAATAAAATTAAAACCATATGGTCAGTTGTGAAGGAAGTGTTTGGTCAGCAGCACAAGGTCGACTATATAAAGTCAGTTTGCAGTAAAAATGTTTCTGTTACTGATAAATCAGATGTATGTACAATTTTTAACAATCATTTTCTGAGCATTGCTGGTGAATGTAATAAAAATTTAGCTTCTACAGGGAATCATATAACTCTCTTGGCAAATGCCTTTCCAAGATTGATGTCTGAAATACTCCTCTGTGATACAGACAAGAGGGAGATTAAGTCAATAACTAAATCACTGAAGACTAAGGACTCTCATGGTTATGATGGAGTGCCTAGCAGAATATTAAAGTACTGTGCTGCACATGTTAGCCCTGTATTTAGCCATACTTGTAATTTTTCCTTTAGGAGTGGTCAGTTTTCTAAACGACTAAAGCACTCAGTAGTAAAGACGTTTTATAAAAAGGGAGAAAGGGAGAATGTAGACAATTTTAGACCTATTTCTATGCCATCAATGTTTGCCAAAGTTATTGAAAAGGCTGTGTATGTAAGGATAATTGATCATATTATATCATACGATTTGCTATCAAATGCTATATTCTCTTTTCTCTGTGAGGTACTGGATGGGTTAAACAAACGGTTTCAAAAGTTAGGCATATTTTTTGATTTAACTAAGGCGTTTGATCGTGTTGATCACAAAATATTGCTCCAGAAGTTGAACCATTACGGAATACAGTGACTATCTCACAATTACTTCACTTCTTACTTTAGCAGCAGTCAGCAAAAGTCATCATTCACAATGTTGAGAATGTCTGTGATGTGGGGTCTGAGTAAGATACAGTCTAGTGGGAGGGAGGGAGGTGCCCCTGGGATCAGTGTTGGGCCATTTCTGTTCATTATTTATATAAATGATATGCCTGGTAGTATTACGAGTAACTCTAAAATATTTCTGTTTGCTGATGACAATAGCTTGATAGTAAATAATGTTCTGGGCAACACTGGCTCAGTTTCAAAAAGTGCAGTTCATGACTTCAGTTCATAGCTTGTAGAAAATAAACCAACGCCAAACCACAGTTTTTAACTCAGTTTTTACAGTTTATAACACACAATTCAACAAAACCTGACGTTTTAATTTCACAGAATGGGCATATGATTAGTGTAACTGAACAGTTCAAATTTCTAGGTTCAGATAGATAGTAAACTGTCGTGGTAAGCCCACGTTCAGCATCATGTTCCAAGACTTAATCCTGTCATTCTTACTATTCAAAGGGTATCAGAAGTGAGTGATCAGTCTACTTTGCTTATTTTCATTTACTTATGTCGTATCGTATTATATTCTGGGGTATCTCTTCCCATTATTAAAGGATATTTTGGGCCAGAAACGGTCGGTTCGGGCAATAAGTGATGTAAGTCCACGAGCCTCTTGTCGGCCCCTGTTCATGAGTCTGGGTATTTTGATATTGGCCTCTGAGTCTGGGTATTTTGATATTGGCCTCTATATATATATATATATATATATATATATATATATATATATATATATATATATATATATATATATATATATATACAGGGTGAGTCACCTAACGTTACCGTTTGATATATTTCGTAAACCACATCAAATACTGACGAACCGATTCCACAGACCGAACGTGAGGAGAGGGGCTAGTGTAATTGCTTAATACAAACCATACAAAAATGCACGGAAGTATGTTTTTTAACACAAACCTTGTTTTTTTAAATGGAACCACGTTAGTTTTGTAAGCACATCTGAACATATAAACAAATACGTAATCAGTGCCGTTTGTTGCATTGTAAAATGTTAATTACATCCGGAGATATTGTAACCTAAAGTTGACGCTTGAAACCTCCGACGTTCAGGTGCGTGTTGTAACAAACACGGGCCACGGTCGGCGAGCAGCATCTGCAGGGACATGTTTACGATGACGACCGTGTTTTCGAGTGTTGCTGTAGTGCACTGTTGTGGTTTGGTCTAGCTGTCGCAGTGTCCGCATGTAGCGCTTGCTGCTATTATTATTCTGCATTCGTCTCCGCCTGCAGACCAATTGTAGTACACCGTGTTACCAGACGTCTGTGATAGTGTAGTGTTGTAGGAACTGTGACCATGGTGTATTCGAACTCTGAAAAGGCGGAGATGATACTCATCTATGGCGAGTGTCGACGAAATGCAGCTGAAGCCTGCAGGGTGTATGCAGAACGGTACTCGGACAGAGAGCATCCAACGTGCCGCACATTGCAAAACATCTACCGCCAACTGTATGCAACAGGTATGGTCGTAGCACGCAAACGGGTCTGTAACAGGCCCGTCACAGGAGAAGCGGGTGCAGTTGGTGTGTTAGCTGCTGTTGCCATGAACCCACACATGAGTACACGGGACATTGCGAGAGCCGGTGGACTGAGTCAAAGTAGTGTCATGCGCATACTGCATCGTCACCGCTTTCACCCGTTTCATGTGTCGCTACATCAGCAATTAATTACATGGTGATGAATTTAATCATCGAGTGCAATTCTGTCAATGGGCATTAACAGAGAATGCGTTGCAGTTCTACCTGCTTACCGATGAAGCGGGTTTCACAAACCACGGGGCAGTGAATCTACGGAACATGCATTACTGGTCCGTGGACAATCCTCGCTGGCTCAGACAGGTAGAGCGACAGCGACGGTGGACTGTAAATGTATGGTGCGGAATCATTGGCGACCACCTCATTGGTCCGCACTTCATTGCAGGGGCCCAAACAGCTGCAACATACATCGCGTTTCTACAGAATAATCTGACAACGTTGCTCGAAAATATCCCACTGGAAACGCGTCGACGTATGTGGTATCAGCATGATGGTGCACCTGCACATTCCGAAATTAACACTAGGCTGACCCTTGACAGGATGTTCGACGGGCGTTTCATAGGACGTGGAGGACGCATAAATTGGCCAGCCCGTTCTCCTGATCTTACACCTCTGGACTTCTTTCTGTGGGGTACGTTAAAGGTGAATGTGTACCGAGATGTGCCTACAACCCCAGAGGATATGAAACAACGTATTGTGGCAGCCTGCGGCGACATTACGCCTGATGTACTGCGGCGTGTACGACATTCATTACGCCAGAGATTGCAATTGTGTGCAGCAAATGATGGCCACCACATTGAACATCTATTGGCCTGACATGTCGGGACACACTCTATTCCACTCCGTAATTGAAAACGGAAACCACGTGTGTACGTGTACCTCACCCCTCGTGGTAATGTACATGTGCGTCAGTGAAAAAGACCAATAAAAAGGTGTTAGCATTTGGACGTAATGTGCTGTTCCAGTCTCTTCTGTACCTAAGGTCCATCACCGTTCCCTTTGGATCCCTACGTAATTCGGTGCTCTCCGATACACATGATCGAACAGCGAAGGAGTGGTACTCAAGCGTCAACTTTAGGTTACAATATCTCCGGATGTAATTAACATTTTACAATGCAACAAACGGCACTGATTACGTATTTGTTTATATGTTCAGATGTGCTAACAAAACTAACGGGGTTCCATTTAAAAAAACGTAGGTTTGTGTTAAAAAACATACTTCCGTGCATTTTTGTGTATTTTGTATTAACCAATTACACTAGCCCCTCTCCTCACGTTCGGTCTGTGGAATCGATTCGTCAGTATTTGAAGTGGTTTACGAAATATATCCAGCGGTAATGTTAGGTGACTCACCTTGTATAAATTCCTTACTGTCATTTCTTCTTAACAGTATTAGCCTATTTCCATGAATAAGCAGTGTTCACTCAGTTAATACTTGGCAGAAGTCAAACCTGCATTTGGCTCGGACTACTTAACTCTTGTGCGGAAAGGTGTGCAGTATACTGCTGCATCAATTTTCAATAAGCTACCACTCGATTTCAAAAATCTTTGCAGTAATCCAAGCGCTTTCAAATCGATACTGAAGGGTTTCGTAATGGGTCACTCCTTCAATTCTGTCTAGGAGATCCTTGAAAAAGTAAGCTGATTCTTGTTGTGTTGTTGATTGCGTTTACTTAAACTTATAGAGTGACTTTTTTCGAGTTCATAAACATTTTATTTTTATGTGTTATTAATTTTATGTTGTAATTTCATGTACTCACAGGTTCCATGAACTTGCAGATCTGCTCCTCAATTTGGTCCTACGGGACTTGACTTAGTGATGATGAAGTTTAAGAGCAACAGGCAGGAAATACTTCAAGAAAACAAAAATGAAATAACTGTAGGAAGGGCTGATACAGCGTACAGAAAAGCCATAAAAACCTTCGGTGAAATTAAAAGCAAGGGTGGTAACATCAAGAATGCAATGGGAATTCCCCTGGTAAACGCAGGGGAAGGAGTGAACAGGTGAAAAGAGTACATTGAAGACATCTAAGAGATAGAGGAGTTGTCTGATGACATTATAGAAGAAGAAATGGAGTCGATAGGACAGTTATACGGGATCGATTGTTAAGAGTCGGAATTCAAAAGAGCTCTGCAAGTCTTGAAATCAGATAAGGCAGAGAGGGTAGATAACATTCCATCAAAATTTCTAAATTCATTGGAGGAAATAGTAACCAGACGATTATTCAAGTAGGCATGTGGAATCTAGAGACTGGCGATGTACCATCTGAGTTTCGGAAAAACAGCATCCATGCAATTCCGAAAGTAGTGAGGACGGATAGGTATGAAAACTTTCTCACAACTAGCTCAACATCTCGTGCTTCCAAGCTGCTGACAGGAATAAAACACAGAAGAATGGTAAAAAACTGAGTACGTGTTAGATGACGATCAATTTGGGTGTAGGCAAGATAAAGGCGCCAGAGAGGCAGTTCCGACTTTGCGCTTGATAACGGAAGCAGGACTTAAGAAAAATCAAGATAGGCTTATAGGATTTGTCGCTCTAGAAAAAGCGCTCAGCAGTGTGAATTGGTGTTAGATGTTCGAAATTCTGAGAAAATTAAGTGTTAGCTACAGGGAAAGACGGGTGGTACGCAATATGTAGAAGAATTAATAGAGAACAGTAAGATTGGAAGACTAAGAACGAAGTGCTTGTATTAAAAAGGGTGTAGGACAGAATGCAACCTTTCACCACTATACATGGTGGTCCATTGATAGTGACTGGGCCAAATACCTCACGAAATAAACATCAAACGAAAAAACTACGAAGAACGAAACTCGTCTAGCTGGAAGGGGGAAACCAGATGGCGCTATGGTTGGCCCGCTAGATGGCGCTGCCATAGGTCAAACGGATATCAGTTGCGTTTTTTAAAATAGGAACCCCCATTTTTATTACTTACTCGTGTAGTACGTAAGGAAATATGAATGTTTTAGTTGGGCCACTTTTTTCGCTTTGTGATAGATTGCGTTGTAAATAGTCACAAACATATGGCTCACAATTTTAGATGAACAGTTGATAACATTCCCCAGGGACTCACACCTAGTGAGTACGTGGCTGGCGACCACGGGGTCCCGAGCTGAGTCCTGGCATTGCTTCCACTTACTTATGCCAGGCTCCTCACTTTTATCTTTCCTATTTGGCCACCCTCGGCCAACTCTTGTTCTTTTCCGACCCTGACGCTATTAGGTTTCGAGGGCTAGGGGTCTTCCATTTCCAACCTATACTTCTACTGAGCCGAATATCTCCCGGGATAAGGAGATTACCTTCTATCAAGTGCCAACGGCCTTCTAGGAGGGCGGATGAGCGGCTAGAAGGAAGGGCACTCTCTTGCCCTTGGGGTGGGAAACTGCTCCTAAAGGCGGAGGAGCCACAAGGTGGCCAACGGCATAGAATGGAGAAGGCAACGGGAAACCACTCCATTAAAGACCCGGGCGGGTATCCCAAGTATCAACAGCTTATGATGGAAAGCTCTTTGGTTAAATTCTCCGGAGGTAAAATAGTCCCCCATTCGGATCTCCGGGCGGGGACAACTAAAGAGATACCAAAACCCAAAAGCAATAATTTAAGAAGGATAGCAACATGGAACGTCAACTCACTTCTTAAATGTGGTAGACTGGAAAACTTGAAAATGGAAATGAAACGAATGGATATTGATGTACTGGGAGTCTCAGAAATGAGATGGCCAAACGCTGGCGACTTCTGGTCAGGGGATTACAGAATCATACACACTGGAACAGCACAAGACAGTCCCGGGATTGCAGGAGTGGGAATTATCCTCAATAAAGAGATGGGGTTAAGAGTAAAAGGATTTGTTCAACATAGTGAGAGGATAATTTATGTCCGATTGGAAACTAAACCAAGAGACACAATCATAATCCAAGTATACATGCCAACTACGAGGCACGAAGATGATGAAATCGACATGATGTATGACCACCTTGAAGAAGTAATTGGCAGAATTAAAGGAGCTGAAAACCTTGTCATCATGGGAGATATGAATGCCGTTGTTGGGGAAGGTAAAGTAGAGGATGTGGCAGGGAATTTTGGATTAGGATTAAGAAATGAAAGAGGGGATAAACTTGTAGAATTCTGCCAAAGAAATAAACTTTGCATTACAAATACCTTCTTTAATCATCATCCAAGAAGAAGATATACTTGGAAAATGCCTGGTGACATTAACAGATACCAAATTGACTTCATATTAGTGAAGCAAAGATTTAAAAACCAAGTTAAGGACAGCAGATCATATCCAGGCTGTGATGTGGAAAGTGACCACATACTCGTTATGATGACGACTGAACTAAAGTTCAAGAACATTAAAAGAAGAAGTACATGTAAATGGGATTTGACAAACCTGAAAAACGAAAATACACTGAAGCACTATCAACTAGAAACAGACAAGAAAACAAATACACAGGGCTGCAATGACATCCAAAGCAGCTGGGAAAAAATAAAAACTGGTATTTTAGAAGCAGCAGAAAAAGTAATAGGAAAAGAAAGGACAGAGAAAAGGAAAGAATGGATCACTAATGACCTACTAAACATGATGGAAGAAAGAAGGAAATTAAAAAATTCTGTGAAGAAGGAAGACCAAGAGAAATACAAGAGTCTGAAAAACAGAATCAACAGAGAGGCAAAACAAGCAAGAGAAAAATACCTTGTTGATCTCTGTATTTCAGTTGAGGACAACATGAGCAAGGGAAATATCGACAAGGCCTATAAATGTGTGAGACATTGCTTTGGAGACAGAAGAAACAAGTGTAGGGCTGTGATGGATGAAAATGGCAATATGTTGGATGACGATGATGAAGTTGCAAGAAGATGGAAACAATATATAGGAAAACTGTACAGCGGACCAGACCTGTCTGAAAACATAATGGAAGAAGAAACAGAAGTAGATGCACACAACATAGGTGAACCTATATTAAAGGTAGAGTTTGAACTAGCTCTGAAAAAATTGAAAAACAACAAATCGCCTGGTATAGACAATATCTCAGCCGAACTTCTGAAATCTGGAGGAGCAAAACTGAATCAGGAGTTGTATAATCTTGTTTTCAACATGTACGAGCAGGGTAAAATTCCTACAGACTTTGAGAAAAACGTTATGATCCCCATTCCAAAGAAGGCAAATGCTACAAGATGTGAAAATTATAGGACACTCAGCCTAGTTACTCACGCCTCTAAAATATTAACCTCAATTATCCTAAAACGCATAGAACAAAAAGTCGAAGCTACACTCTCCGAAGACTAGTTTGGATTCCGGAAAGATAGAGGAACCAGAGAAGCAATATTTGCTCTAAAACTAATAATAGAGAAACGACTAGATAAGAACCTGAAAACATACATAGCTTTCATAGATGTAGAGAAAGCCTTTGATAATGTTAAGTGGGATAAGATGTTTGAGGTACTCAAAAAAGTAGGACTAGACCATAAAGATAGAAAAATGATATGGAACCTGTACAAAAACGAGACAGCAGTTATCCGTGGACGGACAAAACAAGAAGAGGTGCAGATAAGGAAAGGTGTCCGACAAGGTTGCGCACTATCCCCTGTTATCTTTAACGTATACATTGAAGAGGCGCTGAAAAAAGTAAGGGAAAATTCACAGACAGGTGTAGTAATTCATGGCCAACAAATAGATATGATAAGATATGCCGATGATATAGCTGTCCTGGCTGAAAGTGAAGAAGATCTTGTAGTCCTACTGAATAGAATGGATAAAGTTATGAGTGAAGAATATAATATGAGAATTAATAAAGCAAAAACAAAAGTAATGGCATGCGACAAAGAAGATCAAGTGAAAGTCCAAGTTCATGTAGGCAATGAACTGCTTGAACAAGCTGATAAATTTACTTATCTGGGCAGTAATATTACCAGGGATGGAAGGAGCAAGGCAGAAGTGAGAAGTAGAATAGCTCAAGCAAAGGCTGCTTTTAACAAGAAGAAAAACATATTAACGTCTAAGAGCATCAGCCTTGAAACCAGGAATGTGTGGAGTGTGGCATGCTATGGGTGTGAAACATGGACTCTCGGGACAGAGGAACAGCAGAAGCTAAATTCTTTTGAAATGTGGTGCTATAGACGCATGCTCAAAATAAAATGGATTGACAAGGTCACCAACGAAGTGGTTCTGGAAAGAGCAGGTGAGAAGAGAAGCTTCTGGAGTTTCATTGTTAAAAGAAGAGTGCAATTTACAGGCCATCTATTACGACATAAAGGACTCCTGAACACAATCATAGAGGGATATGTCGAGGGAAAAAGACCAAGAGGAAGACCACGACTGAGGTACATGGATCAAATCGTGAAAGATGTGGGATGTGACACCTATAAAGAAATGAAGAGAAAAGCTGAAAGACGCACAGAATGGAGACAAGCTGCCATTGTAGCTGTTGCAAACCAATCCTTGGATTGACCACTACAGAAGAAGAAGAAGAAGTTGATAACAGGTAGGTTTTTTATATTAAATTACAGAACGTAGGTACGTTTGAACATTTTGTTTCAGTTGTTCCAGTATGATACATGTGCCTTTGTGAACTAATCGTTTCTGAGAACGCATGCTGTTACAGCGTGATTACCTGTAAATACCACATTAATGCGATAAATGCTCAAAATGATGTCCGTCAACCTCAATGCATTTGGCAATAGCCATACATCAACACGATATCGACCTTTTCCGCAATTGGTAAACAGTCCATTTTAACACGGGTAATGTATCACGAAGCAAATACCGTCCGCACTAGCGGAATGTAACGTGATACCACGTACTTATACGTTTGTGACTATTACAGCGTCATCTGTCACAAAGCGGAAAAAGTGGTCCAACTAAAACACTCATATTTATTTACGTACTACACGAATATGTAATAAAAATATGGGTTCCTATTTTAAAAAACGCAGTTCATATCCGTTTGACCTATGGCAGCGCCATCTAGCGGGCCAACCATAGCGCCATCTGGTTTTCCCCTTCAAGCTAGACAAGGTTCGTTCTTTCTAGTTTTTTCGTTTGGCGCTTATTTCGTGAGATATTTGACTCGGTCACGATCAATGGACCACCCTGTAGTTTAATCTATACATCGAAGACGGAATGACGGAAACAAAAGAAGTTTAAAATGTAGGATTACATTTCAGGGTGAAAACATTCCAATGATTAGATTCACTAACGATAGTGGTATCCGTAGTGAAAGTAAAGGCGATATATGGGATCTGAAGAGTTTCGTAAGCGCAGAAGAAAAAGACAAAAGTAATGAGAAGTAGCAGAAATGAGAATAGCGAGAAACTTAACATCAGAACTTATGATCATGAAGCAGAAGAAGTTAAGGAATTCTGCTACTCTGGAAGCAAGGATATAAAAAACACGCTAGCAAAGGTAGAGAGGCCATTTTTGGCAAAGAGAAGCCTACTGCTAGCAAACATAAACCTTCATTTGAGGAATAAATTTCTGAGACGTTTGGAGCACAGTATTCTGTGGTAGTGAATGATGTACGAGTAAAGTGGGAAAACCGGAGCAGAAGGGAGTCGAATCGTTTGAGATGTGCTTCAGAAGAATGTTGAAAACTGAATGGACTAATGACGGGAGGAATGTGGAGTTTTTCCGGAGAATCGGCGAAGGAAGGAATATATGAAAAACAATGACAGAAAGAAGCGTCAGGGAATAGCCTCCATGATACTAGACAGAACTGTAGAGGGAGAGAGCTGTAGGGAAGACAGGGATTGGAAAACATTCAGCGAATAACTTGGAATGTAGGGTGCGAAAAAAATGTTGTACATCCGAGGGAATACATCTGAGAATCTTTGTGGGAACTGGGAAATTACAACTATTTTTTACTCGTTTCTTGAACAATGTTGTCTACGTTCTAGCCAAAGGTCAGTAAAGTGTGAATATGTGTAGTTGTAATTATTTGTTTTCCCTGCTCCAAGGAGTAAAGCGGGCTTATGAGATCTGGCCCATTATACAGTCTTGCTGCTAGTGTGCCTTTCTAATGAGGAAAGAAAGTGGTTTTAGTAGGATCTGTGATACACCTGGGTAAAGGAAACGACTGCAGTAAACGGGATCTCTTTTTCTGTGCTGAGGAGTTCCACGGCAATCTTCACAGTTTCACGCAGGGTCAGTTCCGACCGCTAGTGTGTAAGAGGCAGCTTCCGTTGAAACAGGCTGCTCAAAGGATTAGCCTAGCAGCTAAAACGGAGACTCAGCTTTTCTTTTCTTCTTTTATTTTCCAGGAGGGGTAAGCCGCTTTTCAGGCGACGGCTAGTGCGGCGGCGGGCTTTGATTCCGAAAGTAATTTACGTTAGAGGGGCACGGCGCGTGTACAGCGGCGGCCCGCCGACACAAAAGCGGCGCCGCTTTGATGGCTGCGGGGTTAGCCATGCGGGCGAGGCCGAGGCGTCAGCGCCCGCCTGCTGCCACACGCCGCGCCGCCACCGGCTGGCCCGCTGCAGGTGCGCTCTGTCGTCACCAAGGTGCGACTCTAACGAACTGCCCTGCTGGCCATCGAAAATGCTACATCATGAACATGGCATGCAACAAACGTCAAACTGGCATGAAGTGTACAACTGTGCGCACAAAATGACGTGGACGCTAGATGCAGAGTCAGCTGCAGAAGCGTGCGGAAAGCGGCAATGGGGAAGGGGGGGGGGGAGGGGTGTGGGGGGTAGGGGAAGAGGAGCGGGGAGGGGGGGGCGTCGCTCAGAGTACTGTAGGGGAAATGCCGAGCGCTGGAGGGGAAGTGCGGTTCTAAACTGAAGTCTAGACATTAAATATTAAGCAGGGCCCCTCCACACACACACACACACACACACACACACACACACACACACTTGCATGGTGAGCATTAAAAAATATCTGTCACCTCTTCTTTGTTTAGCATCAAAAAGAATTCCACCGAAAATGCAGCAGTTTATTTTCAAAAAAGAAAATGGTTCAAATGGCTCTGAGCACTATGGGACTTAACATCTTAGATCATCAGTCCCCTAGAACTTAGAACTACTTAAGCCTAACTAACCTAGGGACATCACACACACCCATGCCCGAGGCAAGATTCAAACCTGCGACCGTAGCGGTCACGCGGTTCCAGACTGAAGCGCCTAGAACTGCTCGGCCACACTGGCCGGCGGTTTCTTTTCGCTTGGTTTGTTAACCATTTGTAGCTTTTAGAGAAGAGTGGGGAATTTAGATTACAGTTTACTGTTTTGCCAAAGCTCATCGGAGTTTACATAGTCGTGCCTCACTATCATGTTGTGCAGACACAATTGCGAGAGAATGCTGAAAGATTGTTTTATATTAAGTTTATTAAGTGAGGAACTCAAGATAAGTAAGGTCAGAAGCGTACCATACCAAAAAAAAAAAAAAAAAAAAAAAAACAGAGCCTCGGTACAAAATAAATGTGTCATGACTTCAGCTACGTTGTTCTAAAACCCTTAGAATTTCTCATTTCACCAGCTATCGGTGGTCTTTAAACATTACGTTCTTTCATCGGAAATGTCTATAGTTAGTGGAATAACGTGGTAGAAAATGAAGGTTTGCACAATAGCTATACGGCAAAATACTCTTCTCTTTGTCTTCTACCATTTGCAAAATCTCATTGAAGTATCTCAAACAATTTATGAAATATGAGGAATGTTGTGGATATTTCACTCTGGGTTTATCGCTGGTGTGGTGCTACATCAGATCAGTTTTCTCGAGCTTGGTGACATATAGAGGCCTTTCATACGCAGCAAAATATTACATAATATGCACGAGATGCAAAATCATAGTGTCCCCTATTTTCCATTGCAAACTTCTTCGAATTTCGCGCAGTGTCTTACTTCCGCATAAATATCACAATAACTATGGTCATTAATGTAATGAAGCTACAAGTGGACAAGTGGAGGAATTTTTTTTTTTTTTTTTTTTTTTTTTTTTTTTTTTTTTTTTACCAATTAGGTTCTGTAAAATCGTTTGAGAAAGGCTGTAGGGCCTGCGCATCGATTCATCTCCGACCAGCTGGAGGGGTGGCAAACGCTTGTGAGCCTCTCGTTCTGAACAAACAAATGAAATCGCCCAGCTCTTTGGACGTAAACTGGTCTCTGCACATCAGCCATCTTATCCTGTACGACCTTATACTACACGCAGGGCCGGTTTAAGGCATAAGGGACACAAGTTGAAACGTCCCCTTTCAACAATTATACACGACTGTGCTTAAACTGACACACAATATTTTTTAGCGCAACGCAATCTGACTTTCAGAAATCCCTACAAAGGAATGGCCCTGACTAACATTAACCTGTACCTTTCACAAATCACTAACCTCACCAAAAATCTTCGTTACTCGAACTACTGCAATACAGCGAGCGCCACTACTGCCAGCTAAATAAAAGATTCAAACTACGGAAGGCACTAACTACTAGTAGGCATAGTTAGCAAATGAAAGATTTTAGTAGAGAACAAACCATGTATTTACCTTAATAATCATAATATATATGCCATCCAGTCTTACAAATTTCAAGTCTCCGCCATTTCTCTCCCCACATCCACCACTGCTGGCGGCTCACCTCCAACTGCGCAACGCTACGCGCTGTTCACATCCAGCTGCCGCTGCCCAACACTACAATGGCAGACAACAATGCAAACTAGCTACAGACTGCACACAGCACAGCCAGTGATTTTCATACAGAGCGCTACGTAACGTTGCCGATAAGAAAACATGAACAGCCTACTTACATAGCCCCCATGCTACCCACAAAAAATTTTACAAATTGTTTTGGGCAGTGGCCAATAATGATTTGATAAAATTTTTCATAATTACAATAACAAATAAGTCAAATGCACACACTTATTGATACAATGTTGGTCAAAAGCTAAAATTTTCTCACAGTCCATAAAGAAAGTCCTGATCATTCATCATAATAGTAATTACAGTTTTTTTCACAAAGTCTCATTAGTAAAAGAAATTGCACGCAGAAGTAGTGGATTTCCATGCAGTCTTGAAGAAGTAGTGTTGTCCTTCCAACGGAAAGACAGTTCTGACTCTTGACATGCCGACAGGTAAAGGGCCACAACAGAGCAAACTCACAGCAGAGTCATTCGAAGTTTTGAAGAATATTGGTAGGTAGGTCATCACAGAGCAGACCCACTGTAGTCTTGGTAGAGAGTATGGTATAAGTGGGCCACCAGAGGTGCAGACCCACTGCAGTCCTTGTAGAAATAATGGTACTGGTGAGTCAGCAAAGGTGTAGACCCACTGTAGTCCTTGTAGAGATTGTGGTATTGGTGAGTCAGCAAAGGTGCAGACCCACTGTAGTCCTTGTAGAGATGGCCAGCAGCCATCTGTTGTGACTGTGCAGGTGCACAATCACCATTGAAGAGTCTTGCGGATAATAGAGCAAGTTCATAACCACCACTTGTGCACTCACAAAGTTTTTGGAATTGTCCTTAGAACCAGCAATGCTGGTATCCAGTCCCTTGCTGAATTAGTAACACACGTGCAAACACTAACAGTCCCAACTTCTCGCCGGCCGAAGTGGCCGTGCGGTTAAAGGCGCTGCAGTCTGGAACCGCAAGTCCGCTACGGTCGCAGGTTCGAATCCTGCCTCCGGCATGGAAGTTTGTGATGTCCTTAGGTTGGTGAGGTTTAACTAGTTCTAAGTTCTAGGGGACTAATGACCTCAGCAGTTGAGTCCCATAGTGCTCAGAGCCATTTGAACCATTTGAACCCAACTTCTCACATATTGTGCATTACTATGACCAACAGAAATGTGTGCAGTGAAATGAATGCTTACAAGTTACTTAATTTGATGAACTGGTGTCAATTACAATATTATAACATGAGAATACAATTACAAAGGTACAAAATACATCATTAAAAACATAACAATACAGATAACATATGTAGTAATACAGGCTTTACAAAAGAATAGAAATAACATGTACATCAGTGTTACAGGAATTATGACATGAGTACATACATAAAAGATCAGAATAACTTGTGAAACATCAACTTTACACATGAGCATTAAAACAAAACAGAATAAATAATGTCTAAGCATATTTACAAGGTAAATAACATATTAACAATGCCAATTATATTTGAGGATAACAGTATTCCTCATCATAGTGAATGTAGCTTAGTATATATGAAACGTCCCCTTTGAACAATTATACACGACTGTGCTTAAACTGACACACAATATTTTTTAGCGCAACGCAATCTGACTTTCAGAAATCCCTACAAAGGAATGGCCCTGACTAACATTAACCTGTACCTTTCACAAATCACTTACCTCACCAAAAATCTTCGTTACTCGAACTACTGCAATACAGCGAGCGCCACTACTGCCAGCTGAATAAAAGATTCAAACTACGGAAGGCACTAACTACTAGTAGGCATAGTTAGCAAATGAAAGATTTTAGTAGAGAACAAACCATGTATTTACCTTAATAATCATAATATATATGCCATCCAGTCTTACAAATTTCAAGTCTCCGCCATTTCTCTCCCCACATCCACCACTGCTGGCGGCTCACCTCCAACTGCGCAACGCTACGCGCTGTTCACATCCAGCTGCCGCTGCCCAACACTACAATGGCAGACAACAATGCAAACTAGCTACAGACTGCACACAGCACAGCCAGTGATTTTCATACCGAGCGCTACGTAACGTTGCAGATAAGAAAACATAAACAGCCTACTTACAAAGTCGCCGCTTTGGGGTGCTAAGCTTTGAGGGGCGCCAGAGGCATTGCAACTGTAAGATTTCAACATACTACGAGCGTTGCTCAGAAAGTAAGGCACCGCATTTTTTTCTTCAACAATTCGTTACTGATCATAATGAGAATTACAAACACGAAAGAATGGCGTTTTATCTACACATCCAATTTTTCCACGTAAACTCCATCCTGCTCTGTGGCCTTCCCCCCAGCGCAAAGCAAGGGCGTGTATGCCCTCTCTATATCAATCCCTATCCTGGTGGCGGAGCCAGTGCTTCACTGTGCGAATCACCTCCCCATCGTCCTCAAAATGTCTTCTCGAGTCGTAATGCGTCGGTCTTCGCGAATGACAACAGAGCTCGCCGTAATATGTCAACTGCGACAGCCATTGATGGTCTTCGCGACCGCTGCAAATCGTGAAGCTCCGCCGAGTCGCCTTCTGATGACCTCACCCTCCGTGCCCAGCGACTAACTGTACTACTGTCGACAGCAGATGCTCCACAGACTTTGTAAAAGCGTTTGTCACTATTCCCCACAGTTTCTTTTTCGGCAGTGAGAAATTCAATGACGGAACCTTGCTTGTAACGTACATCACCTACAGACGCCACTTTGAAACTATCCTGCCGCTACGCTATCTGTCGGAAGTGACGGAAACCTGGCGCGCTCACTCAGGAGACTTCAGATAATACATACGCAACGTTTCGCATTCGTAGCACTGCTTTTGGGCAATCCTCATACAAGTACAGGGTGAGACAGATAAACAATGTAGCCAAACAGGCCACAGATTATATTGTAAAACTTTTTCACATGATAGACTCACAATTCATACTGTAAACAGTTTTTTTAAATACAGGTTTTAAAACTATTAAACATAAAACCACACGACCGGTTTCGCAACTTTTAAGTTGCATCTTCTGATGTATATAACTGCTATTCCATATGGAGTGAGCGGTAGTTACACAATGTACTACATCACACTCCGCAAGCTACCTAATGACATGCGACGGAGGGCATTTTTCGTACCACTAACTGAGCAATATAGCACTCGCGAATAGCGTCGGTATGCCTCTGTATTGGTTCCAATTTCTCGAATTTTCTCCTCATGGTCGTTAAGCTAGACGTGTACGGGGGAAGTAATGTGTTGTCCAACTCTTCCAAGAAAGTGCTCTCCCGAAATTTCAATAGTAAATCTCTGTGTGATGCACGACGCCTTTTATGTAACGTCTGCCAACGGAGTTTGCACCTCCGTAACGCTCTCGTGCTGACTAAATGATCCCGTGACGAAACGTGCCGCTCTTCGGTGGATCTTCTCTATCTCTTCTATCAGCCCTATCTGATAGCGGTCCCGTACAAATGAACAGTACTCACGAATCGGTTGAACAAGCGCGTTATAAGCCACTTCCTTCTTGGATGAGTTACTTTTCTTAATAGTCTTCCTATAACGGCCTTGCCGCAGCGGATACACCGGTTCCCGTGAGATCACCGAAGTTAAGCGCTGTCGGGCGTGTTCGGCACTTGGATGGGCGACCATCCAGGCCGCCATGCGCTGTTGCCTTGCGGGGTGCCCTCAGCCACGTGATGCCAATTGAGGAGCTACTCGACCGAATTGTAGCGGCTTCGGTCGAGAATAACATCATAACGACCGGGAGAGCGGTGTGCTGACAACGCCACTCCTATCCGCATCTTCCTCTGAGGATGACACGGTGGTCGGATGGTTCCGATGGGCCACTTGTGGCCTGTAGACTTTGTGGTTAATAGTCTTCCTATGAACCTGAGTCTGGCATCTGTTTTTCCCACTATTTGTGATCATCCCACTTAAGGTTGCTCTGGATAGTTACTGCCAGATATTTTAAGGCAGATACTGTTTCCAGCGGTTTGTAAACAATAGTGTAGCTATACAGTAGAGAATTTCTTTTCCTATCTGTGTCAAATATGTTACGCTTATTTACGTTCGGGGTCAACTGCCAGAGCTGCACCATTCATCCGAAGGTCATACTGCAAACCGTTACTATTTCTGGCGTTGCTACTTTGTGCCGCAGAGTAACAATTGGCGTGGCTCTTAAATTTCTCAGTCCTCTTCATAGAAAACCATCATCAACAGATAAAAAAGCATCATCAATGATGAATGTCATGTCTGTGTTAAAACCACGGACTTCCGTCACTTTACCGATTAAAGTATGTTCTTGTCAATCTATGTTAAGCAATCAATGTCCCTAATAGATGTTATCCAGGGAAGTACTGGGCCCTGTAGTGACAAAAGCCGACACGCTCATGTGTGTTCACCAACGACATAGCAGCTGACAACAGAAGCTTTCGACCGACATGGGTGCTGCCGAAGCGTGTGCTGTGGCTGCCGTATAACTGTTTTAGCTGTGGAGGTCCCCATTTTAAAATTATATCGTCATCATCATCATCATTTAAGACTGATTATGCCTTTCGGTGTTCAGTCTGGAGCATAGTCCCCCTTATAAAATTCCTCCATGATCCCCTATTCAGTGCTAACATTGGTGCCTCTTCTGATGTTAAGCCTATTACTTCAAAATCATTCTTAACCGAATCCAGGTACCTTCTCCTTGGTCTGCCCCGACTCCTCCTACCCTCTACTGCTGAATCCATGAGTCTCTTGGGTAACCTTGCTTCTCCCATGCGTGTAACATGACCCCACCATCTAAGCCCGTTCGCCCTGACTGCTACATCTATAGAGTTCATTCCCAGTTTTTCTTTGATTTCCTCATTGTGGACACCCTCCTGCCATTGTTCCCATCTACTAGTACCTGCAATCATCCTAGCTACTTTCATATCTGTAACCTCAACCTTATTGATAAGGTAACCTGAATCCACCCAGCTTTCGCTCCCATACAACAAAGTTGGTCGAAAGATTGAACGGCGCACAGATAACTTAGTCTTGGTACTGACTTCCTTCTTGCAGAAGAGGGTAGATCGTGGCTGAGCGCTCACTGCATTAGCTTTGCTACACCTCGCTTCCAGTTCTTTCACTTTGTTGCCATCCTGTGAGAATATGCATCCTAAGTACTTGAAACCGTCCACCTGTTCTAACTTTGTTCCTCCTATTTCCGTTTATATCTCTTTCCCACTGACATTATTTTAGTTTTGGAGATGCTAATCTTCATACCATAGCCCTTACATTTCTGATCTAGCTCTGAAATATTACTTTGCAAACTTTCAATCGAATCTGCCATCACAACTAAGTCATCCGCATATGAAAGACTGCTTATTTTGTGTTCACATATCTTAATATCGCCCAGCCAATCTATTGTTTTCATCATATGATCCATAAATAATATGAACAACAGTGGAGACAGGTTGCAGCCTTGTCTTATCCCTGAAACTACTCTGAACCATGAACTCAATTAACTGTCAACTCTATCTGCTGCCTGACTATCTATGTAAAGACCTTTAATTGCTTGCAAAAGTTTGCCTCCTATTCCATAATCTCGTAGAACAGACAATAACTTCCTCCTAGGAAAATTATATCTAAAACTTTTTCAGTTACATAAACGAAACCGTTCCCTATTGCCTTATCAGACACACTTTTGAAAATTATGTCTTGCAGTGAAACACGTCAAGCTAAAGCCAGCCGTGTGTTTCGTACTTTAGCACTCAGCACACTTAATTCATCAACACGATAGGTTTAATTGATCGATGAAGTCCGATGTATATGCAAAGTGTGGTATTATCTGTGGGTGGGTGTGACGATTGTAGAGGATTTTCTTTGATTTCCTTTCATTCTAAAATACATATTCATTTCATTTTTCTGATAATTAGCGGAGAGTGAAAGTATGGCCCTTGTAGTTTCCAAACGCTTCGTCTTGCCCTCAGAGAGGGAAACGAGATACTGGGTGCGCATGCGCATGTCAGATGGTGAACGCTGGTCTCCTGAAACCCTGTGTCAGGTCGCCTAATGGCGCGCTGACAGCAGCAGCGGGCAGCGCGCGTCTTTCACAGGCTTAAAGCCCGTTTTACACGAGCGACTCTCTGGTAAAAATCGACTATCGAAGTGCGTGCGCTTTTCGTGCCTGCGTGTAAATCAGCAACCAACCACGTCGCGTGTGTGCTTACGACGTCAATGATTAATAGATAGTGCCGAGTACGGAGTTCTAAATTGCCGAGTGCTCTGCACACTGCGCATGCGCAGAGACAAGGGACTATGACTGCGTCTGGCATTGTTGGCCGGGAGGCCCCATGCGGGCAAGTTCGACCGCCGTATTGCAAGTCCTTTTTAGTTGACACCACTTCGACGACTTGCGAATCAATGAAGATGAAATGATGATGAACACACAACACCCAGTCATCAAGAGGCAGAGAAAATCCCTGACCCCGCCGGGAATCGAACCCGGGACCCCGTGCGCCAGAAGCGAGAACGCTACCGCAAGACCACGGGCTGCGGACCTACACCACGAAGATGACGTGCTACAGACGCGAAATTTAACCGACAGGAAGAAGATGCTGTGATATGCGAATGATTAGCTTTTCAGAGCATTCACACAAGGCTGGCGCCGGTGGCGACACCTACCACGTGCTGACATGAGGAAAGTTTCCAACCGATTTCTCATACACAAACAGCAGTTGACCGGCGTTGCCTGGTAAAACATTATTGTGATCCCTCATCTAAGGCGGAGAAATGCGTACCATCACGTTTCCAACTTTGATAAAGGTCGGATTGTAGCCTATCGCGATTGCGGTTTATCGTATCGCGACATTGCTGCTCGCGTTGGTCGAGATGCTATGAATGTTAGCAGAATATGGAATCGGTGGGTTCAGGAGGGTAATACGGAAAGCCGTGCTGGTTCCCAATGGCCTCGTATCACTACCAGTCGAGATGACAGGCATCTTATTCGCATGGCTGTAACGGATCGTGCAGCCACGTATCGATCCCTGAGTCAACAGATGTGGACGTTCGCAAGACAACAACGATCTGCACGAACAGTTCGATGACGTTTGCAGCAGCATGGACTATCAGCTCGGAGACCATGGCTGCGGTTTCAAATGGCTCTGAGCACTATGGGACTTAACGTCTGTGGTCATCAGTCCCCTAGAACTTAGAACTACTTAAACCTAACTAACCTAAGGACATCACACATATCCATGCCCCAGGCAGGATTCGAACCTGCGACCGTAGCGGTCACGCGGTTCCAGACTGAAGCGCCTAGAACCGCACGGCCACACTGGCCGGCGCTGCGGTTTCCCTTGACGCTGCATCACAGACAGGAGCGCCTGCGATGGTGTACTCAACGACGAACCTGGGTGCACGAATGGGAAAACGTCATTTTTTCGCACAAATCCAGGTTCTGTTTACAGCATCGTGATGGTCGCATCCGTGTTTGGCGACATTGGAAGCGTGTATTCGTCATCGCCATACTGGCGTATCACCCGGCGTGGTGGTATGGGGTGCCACTGGTTACACGTCACGTCTTGTTTGCACTGACGGCACTTTGAACAGTGGACGTTAAATTTCAGATGTGTTACGACCCATGGCTCTACCTTTCATTCGATCCCTGCGAAACCCTACATTTCAGCGGGATAATGCAGGACCGCATGTTGCAGGTCCTGTACGGGCCTTTCTGGATACAGAAAATGTTCGATTGCTGCCCTGGTCAGCACATTCTCCAGATCTCTCACCAATTGAAAACGTCTGGTGAATGGTGGCCGAGCAACTGGCTCGTCACAATACGCCAGTCACCACTCTTCATGAACTGTGGTATCGTGTTGAAGCTGCATGGACAGCTGTACCTGTACACGTCATTCAAGCTCTGTTTGACTCAATGCACAGGTGTATCAAGGCCGTTATTACGGCCAGAGGTGGTTGTTCTGGGTACTGATTTCTCAGGATCTATGCACCCAAATTGCGAGAAAATGTAATCACATGTCAGTTCTACTATAATGTATTTGTCCAATAAATACCCGTATATCATTTGCATTTCATCTTGGTGTAATAATTTTAATGGCCAGTAGTGTATATTGTTTGCTTTGTGTTCGTAGCAACTGATCAGTTACACAAGGTCCTGGTATTTCTTTCCTACTAGTGTTCCTCCAGTCTACAAGCGAAACGAAATATCTGAAATCAAAAGGTATTTACGTTCTATACAAAAACAATTTACACTATACGTAAATAAGCACGTAAATATGAAAATGTGTGTGATGAAAATTATTAAGTCAAAATCATTGGACGAGAAGAATAACTTTCGTTGTTATTTGCCATATAGCAAGCAAACAAGATTCAAAGGATGAAGCAAAGAGCCGTTGGTTACTGCGGTCTTAATATTGTCCCATGTGTCTGCAAGTACGTAATTCCTCTAGCAAAATAAATATATATATATTCTGGAATGCTTGGCTGACACTTTTCCTATTCTTTCTGTCATCAGGAGTGTGAACAATTTATGTTACAACATTTGACGAAAGCTTCCAATATGATTTCTGCTTCGGCAAGTAATAAACTGTATTGCCATTGCTTGTTCCTTCATTTTGCTACTATATTTCGAATTTTTCCTACAAGGATAGTCCTTCAAAACGTCACTTTCACCATTCAGATACCAAACTGCACAGTGGACAGGTCTCACAACATTGGTAATGTTGATGCTGGCGTGTAAACACTCAAAACAGACTAAATGGAAGTACGGGAATGGAACGCCAAAGATGCTATTGTAGACACACTAACCTCGAGTAGTAGGTTGAGCCAAGAACACCGATCGTGTAAAAGGGGCTTTAACAACACTCGGGAAAGAAAGCTGTTGTGTGCTGAGTTCAGTGAACTCACCTAGCTCACGCTGTGGCGAATATGAATACAGAGTTTTCTACAAAGGAACAGATCATCCACGCAAATGGCATCTCCCATACAATAACATCACACGGTTGTAAAGTAACCAGCCGAAGCCTTCACAGGCGAGTGTTTGGCTCACGCCGACACGCCGCCGTCGCTTAAAGCGGAAATCTGGAGAAGTCAAAGTGTCAGAAAGTTTTGGCGGGACGCCTTTTGATAGGTCGGAACTCGCAATCTTGGTGAGCAACGCTCTAAAATTTTTGGAAAGAGGGGTTGTTATAGGTCAGCATTAACAATCTTCCAAAAAGCGACGCCGAACCTTCCAGAACAAAAGTGTTGGAAATTTTCGGATTGGAGAAGTAGAGTACGCGGTCTATGATTGGCCTAAATGGCAGTTTTGGCGGGCTCACACCGCAAAGGAGCAGGAGTTCAAAGTATCAGCGACACGTCCTCGTGGTGTGGCGCAGAGGTAACACACTTCTTCGCCGGGAAGATAGAGAGCACATCTTCACTGGGAGGAACAGCGACAGGGCACTTGTTCGCCTCGAGGAATAGTGAGTCGAAGTCTGGAACTGGAGATGAGCAGTCGATTCAGGAGAAGACCACACCATACGTTCATCCCTCACCACCCGCGACCTTGACACGCCTCGTCTCTCGTCTCTCAGTTGATGTGTTTCGTAGCAAAATGGCGTAAGAAAATCGTGCAGGATGTTAGGAACATTGTTTCAGATTAATTAGTCATTGTATTGTGATCTATCAGCTATGATTTTCCTCCTTGGGAGTCTATTTCTCTTCACTCACCAACCTTCTAACGCAGTCCCCACCACCAATTTAATTTCTCGATCAGTAGTTAAGTTAATATGATTTATTATCAGTTCACCCTTAACTATGAGAACGTTGCCGGTCCTTTCCTTCTGAAGATCCATAATATTATCAAACTTCATTCCTCGACATGATAGGTCTAATTGATCGATAAATTCCGATGTACACATATCACAAAAAGTTTTGCATCACCTCGGTTCCGAGAGTTCCGGAACCTGTACCGAAATTGGGAATACACATCAACATAAACATCATTTCCGCCATTTTTATTGCTCATGAAAACCACATATTGCATGTTGTACCGCCATACAGCGAGACCTTCAGAGGTGGTGGTCCAGATTGCTGTACACACCACTACCTCTAATACCCATCTGCAAGTCCTCTTGCATTGATCCATGCATGTATTCGCCATGGCATACTATCCACAAGTTCATCAAGGCACTGTTGGTCCAGATTGTTCCACTCCTCAACGGAGATTCGGCGTAGACCCCTCAGAGTGGTTGGTGGGTCAGGTCGTCCATAAACAGCCCTTTCCAATCTATCCCAGCCATGTTCGATAGGGTTCACGTCTGGAGAACACACTGGCCACTAGTCGTGCAATGCCGTTATCCAGAAGGAAGTCATTCACAAAATGTGCATGATGGGGGCGCGAATTGTCGTCCATGAAGACGAATGCCTCGCCAATATGCTGCTGATATGGTTGATCTATAGGGCGGATGATGACATTCACGTGTCATACAGCCGTTACGGCGTCTTCCATGACCACCAGCGGCGTACGTTTGCCCCACATAATGCCATCCCAAAACAGTAGGGAACCTCCACCTTGCTGCACTCGCTGGACAGTGCATCTAAGGCGTTCAGCCTGACCGGGTTGCTTCCAAACAGGTCTCCGACGATTGTCTGGTTGAAGGCATACGCGACACTCATCGGTGACGAGAATGTGATGCCAATTCTGAGCGGTCCATTCTGCATGTTGCTAGGCCCATCTCTATCGCACTGCATGGTGTCGTGGTTGCAAAGATGGACCTCGCCATGGATGTCGGGAGTTAAGATGCGAATCATGCAGCCTATTGCGCACAGTTTGAGTCGAAACACGACATCTGGTGCCTGCACGAAAAGCGTTATTCAAAATGGTGGCGTAGCAGTCAGGGTTCCTCCAAGCCATAATCCTTATGTAGCGGTCATCTACTGTAGTAGTAGCCCTTGGGCGGCCTGAGCGAGGCATGTCATCGACAGTTCGTGTCTCTCTGTATCTCCTCCATGTCCGAACAACATCGCTTTGGTTCACTCCGAGACGCCTGGACACTTCCCTTGTTGAGAGTCTTTCCTGGCACAAAGTAACAATACGGACGCGATTGAACCGGGGTATTGACCGTCTAGGCACGGTTGAACTACAGACAACATGAGTCGTGTACCTGCTTCCTATTCGAATGAGTGGAACTGATCGGCTGTCGGACCCCCTCCGTCTAATAGGTGCTGCTCAAGCGTGGTATATGTGATTTATAATCCATATTTCATTACAGTAGCTGATAGTCCCCATCAGTATTAGTTATTTTAAATGTTATCAGGGCACACAACTACGGTCCACTTGTTAAGATTCACTCTTTCCTTCCATTTCCTTGTGCACAGTTCACCTACACACACCTAGACCGTAGTGCAGGACTTGCACCTTGAGTAGGGATAATCATTCCATGTCAGTGGCAAAAGTGACAGAGTGGTGCCTTAAGCCCAGTGGCGCCTTGCTGTAGGTGGCAACCGTTGTTTTGTTGACACTCTGTGTATGATGCAAATCGTTCATGGTACGTTCAAGTATCTGTATAGGAATGTTTTTGATTTCTGCATGAATCGTGTTTTCATTCCAGCAATTTTGTGTGCGTGTCTAACATACACTCTGTATTTCAAGAACCCCCCCTCCCCCCAAAGGAAGTAATGACAGACCGATTAGTCAGGTCAGGAGATCTGTGAAGCCGCAAAATCTAGCGATTCCTTGAAATTATGTGGTTATCAAACACTCTACGTACAGCTGCCATTGAAGTTTAAGGTCAAAGAGACGTAGTACCATATCGCTGGAACCAATATTTATTCGTAGGAAACAGCCCAAGTACAAGTGCGAGGGAAGTGTCAATCACGGCAGCATACCAATGAGACTGTGACTGCTCGTCCGTGCGCATACTCAAAGAGGAACGGTCCGATTATACCCGCTGAAGAGGGAGTGCACCACACGTTTACTTTCTGACGGTGTAAGAGGCCTTGATGGAGATCGTGAGAATTATCCTCGCACCTCAAACGGCAGTTTTGTTTGCTGATTTTGTAAAATGAAGAAACCGCACAACACTTGTGTGGTGTCACCGCCAGACACCACACTTGCTAGGTGGTAGCTTTTAAATCGGCCGCGGTCCGCTAGTATACGACGGACCCGCGTGTCGCCACTGTCAGTAATTGCAGACCGAGCGCCACCACACGGCAGGTCTAGTGAGACGTACTAGCACTCGCCCCAGTTTTACAGCCGACGTTGCTAGCCATGGTTCACTGACAACTACGCTCTCATTTGCCGAGACGATAGTTAGCATAGCCTTCAGCTACATTTGCTACGACCTAGCAAGGTGCCATTACCAGTATAGATATTGAGATTCTATTAATGTATCATCAAGAGCGATGTTCTACAAATGTGGATTAAAGTTAAGTATTCCAGAAGCTACGTACTTTTCTTTATAGCATTCATTACGTATCCTGTTTCAGACCTCACGCCAGCCTGCGTGAGTTTAAGCGCGTGCCTTTCGGCTTCCTCGCATTGTGTCTAGGCTGTCTTGTCTAGACACAACAACTTGTTTAATCAATGATCTTTTACTGTAAACATGACCCGTTTCGGAACACTTAAAGTTCCACCATTCTACGAAAAAATAAAAATCACTTAACTATCCGAAATCACCCGCACCTCGGTGTTGTCATGAAGACAATCTGCCAGAACTTTTATAGGCCGTTCAATTGTTTAAGCAATTCCCGAAGTTGATGTCTGCTGATTTAAGGCTCTGGGGCAGATGCAACTTCCTGGAGCAGGATGTTTCTATCGCATTTTAGGAATGGGTTGCTAGCCGCTTTGCTGAATTAACAGCGTATCCAATTTCTGCGTCATAAGGATGAAAGGCGTATAAATTCCATGAAAACCGTTCCCCCGTGCTGCGCGACTGGGAACACAAACAGAAAAGAATTATATAATACTAAATAATTTTCCTGTTTGTGTTCCCCACCGCTTAGCAAGAGAGAACCTTTCCACACTGATCTTTTGGTTCCGTGATATCACTGGGATGAGCATGGTCTGAGATGGTTAAGTGATTTTATTTTTTACACCAGATGATGGAACTTCAGATATTCCGAAACTGGCCGTCTATACAACAAAAAATTATTGATTGAATAACTGTAGCGCGGTTTCTTCAATTTACAAAATGCACTTATGCGGTTCAGGCTGCCCCATAAGAAGAGCTATTTGTTTGTTGACATAAGAACTGAGATGAAAATGTGCCTCATCACACGTCTGTAGCAAACTGAAGAAGCTTTCATTGCTCTTAATTTTATTTCTTTAAGAGTCATAGGGTCATTCGCTCTCCACAATCAGTTAACTGTTGGCCAACCTGTGTCTTGTACCGTTGCAACTTTAAATCGTTCCGTAAAATTCTGTGCAAATTTCGACTGGACATTGCCACTACGGCAGCAACTTCTCTCAAAGAACGCTTTGAACTTTTGGTTACATTTTTCACTTCCTCTATTCGTTCCTGTGCGCGACAACTTCTAAAGAGTTTCTCAGAACTCTCCATTACAGTCTATTCTCTGCATTCTGTAAGCACTCAGATATCGATAGTAACAATCTGAGGGCGAAACATGGCAGCGCGATTTTAAGCATTGTTGCGAGACGAGGTCTGTCTGCGAGAGTGGAAGAGTAGTGTCGGTCGAGAGCTCAGAGACAGAAGACATGTCAGGCTGCCCTCACGTCGGTGACGGCAGATCTTACCACACTCAAGGCATGATTTCATTGACATAGCCAGGAGAGGTTTAGATGGCTTACCTACGCTTTAAGAAGGAATTCAAGGTAGAATTCGCAACCATAGTACAAAAGCAATTACAGTGTTAGGTTGGTGATTGTTAGTACGAATTTGCAATAGTCCCATGTTTTGCTTGTCAGTGAAAGAAGCCTCCTTATCCTCCAAATAATAATAATTATTCTATACATCTAAATAATATGCTGTGGTTACTAAATGTTAATGCAATTTTGAAATTGAAATAATTTGCTAATCTGGAACTCAGCCATTGTTGACACGTATATCATTTGTCATTGTCATTAATAATACTTGTTCATGATGATTCTGAAGTTTTAAATAGACTTAATTAATGAAATCCCTTCTCAAAAGTTATTAAGAAGTTAACAGAACCCAGGCAAACTCCTTTTTATTAAATACATTCTTAGTAACAGTAAGCTTTAGCCGCTGCTGCTGCATGCTGCAGCGAATTGCTGTAAACCACATGGAAGAAGGCAGTCATCTAAAGAGGTGAGTGCAAAACGTAGGGCCAAAACAGAGACACTGACACACCACAACATGTCATATACTCTAGTCCATTAAATTACGTTGCACAAGTCAGATTCTGTATCACTCGTAAATTTATATTCAAATACGCGGTCAGATAGTTTATCGAAATGTTAGTTTTAAGTTTATCATGTAACGATCTGTTGAGGGCTTAAATGGCAGTGAAACTGACACTCATACAGCACGAACACAGTTTTATGCAGGTTAGATTCCGTTCACTGATAGCTCAAGTTGCTTGTCGAGTCCAACTTCACAGACGAACATAGGCAGTATTCGTTGTAACAGTGGTACATAATTGTTGTATATATGTTACTTTAGCCGCTGCTGCTGCAGAAGTGGTTACATATATGTTACAAACCTCTGGACCTTCCTGGCGTTTTCACCTAAAGTGTACCTCCTATTGCTTCAAAGTTTTTCACCCCTAACCAAACTGCATGTGCCGCCGGTACAGGATCATTGCGTCTAAGGCTAAAATGACGACGGTGTTCCCCTCTAACAGCTGTAACACATTCACCTTTTTTGATAAAGAACTTCCCAGCCACAGCTCGTTCAAGCCCTCTCCAGAAAGTAGTGTACCTACCTGAAACATTTGATAAATGTACCGTATTGCTAATAATACCATTCCACTTTTAGAGATTAGTTAAAAATCTCATTAATATCGTACGTGGGCATAAATAGGCGAATGTTGATTTTCCAGATTAACTTTTGCGCCAATTTTATGTAAATGTAAATGTCGTGTGACTATGGCCTCCTTGCGGGCAGACCGTTGGGCAGGTGCAAGTCTTTCCATTTGACGCCACTTCGGCGACTTGCGCTTCGATGGAGATGAAATGACGGTGATTAGGACAACACAACGCCCAGTCCCTGAGCGGAGAAAATCTCCGACTCAGTCGGGAATCGAAGCCGGGCCCTTAGGATTGACATTCTGTCACGCTGTCCACTCAGCTACCGGGGCCAATCTGATGATGCCCCAAAGGGACGAAAAGCGTCATTTAGTATAAATAAAAAATATTTTACAAACGACACTGTCTTATTTCAAGTGAAAGAGCGCAATTTTCTGCTGCACCCTGTTGTAGCGGCCTTTAGGGGCGCCAGACTGTGCAAGATGGGTACAGCGTTCATTACAGTTAGTAACGAAACTGAGACAGATTAAACGGTACGAGGGAAAAAGGGGGGGGGGGACAAATGATGAGTCGCTTGTGTCTGGAAATATTTTCGAACCATTCCTGATTTCCAGCTTGGATGTGCAAACGATTAGTATTTCAGCACAACTGCACAAAGCAGGTATTAGAAATCGGATTGGAATGTTTGTTGTTTGCAAGAAGATCGTGTTATGATTCGTGTGAGAAGGAGAAATTTCTACCAGTATGTGTCGGAGTTCCCCTTGCGTCACTATCATGGATTGTCGAAACTGCAGTTTTTTTTCGCTCCACATTGTTAATACTCAATTGGTTTGAACCCTGACTGCCTCGCGGATATGGAATCGATACGATCAGGGGGCTGTATTCAATGCCTTGCAGCATTTCAGTGGGCTGTTTCCGTTGTGCACAACTTTGTACCCCACGGTGAGGAGAGGTGGGCTACAGAATGCTGCAGCAACTATTGTCTAAGGAAAGCTGGATAGGAGCAGAAATGATCAGCAACATGTGAACACCGTGTTAAATGACTCTTGGATTGTCATCCATGGATGGTGAAATGAGACATCAGGACGACAGTACAGTCGTTCAGTTAATTTCGTTATTCCGGCCACTGGTGGAGGCATCCAGTTGCCCCTCGTGGGAAACAATAGACATCCGGCACTGCTGACAGCACAAATAGCGGCGCTGAGTATGGCATCACTCAAACACTGCAGTCAGCGACAACTCCAGCTGCGACTATGATCACAGCACAGCGGCGCAGCTGACGATGGCCATGAACTTCCTCCAGCGGCTCCCTCGTGAGAAGGCAGGCTGCCCTGCCTTGTGGTCGAACGGCAGACCCCACCCTGCATTCCAGCATATCGCTCTGGGTGTCACAGGATCACGGTGTAGGCTGTGATACGAAGACAAGATTACCTAGATTGTCGCACAGATGACAAAACGGTAGATATCGAAACAGACGACAGAGGGATAGAGAAACAATTAAAATCGCTCAAAAGAGGAAAGGCCGCTGGAGCTGATGGGATACCATTTCGATTTTACACAGAGTACGCGAAGGAACTTGCCCCCCTTCTCGCAGCGGTGTACCGAAGGTCTCTAGAAGAGCGTAGCATTCCAAAGGATTGGAAAAGGGCACAGGTCATCCCCGTTTTCAAGAAGGGACGTCGAACAGATGTGCATAACTATAGACCTATATCTCTAACGTCGATCAGTTGTAGAATTTTGGAACACGTATTGTGTTCGAGTATAATGACTTTTCTGGAGACTAGAAATCTACTCTGTAGGAATCAGCATGGGTTTCGAAAAAGACGGTCGTGTGAAACCCAGCTCGCGCTATTCGTCCACGAGACTCAGAGGGCCATAGACACGGGTTCACAGGTAGATGCCGTGTTTCTTGACTTCCGCAAGGCGTTCGATACAGTTCCCCACAGTCGTTTAATGAACAAGGTAAGAGAATATGGACTATCAGACCAATTGTGTGATTGGATTGAAGAGTTCCTAGATACAGAACGCAGCATGTCATTCTCAATGGAGAGAAGTCTTCCGAAGTAAGAGTCATTTCAGGTGTGCCGCAAGGGAGTGTCGTAGGACCGTTGCTATTCACAAAATACATAAATGACCTTGTGGATGACATCGGAAGTTCACTGAGGCAGATGATGCTGTGGTGTATCGAGAGGTTGTAACAATGGAAAATTGTACTGAAATGCAGGAGGATCTGCAGCGAATTGACGCATGGTGCAGGGAATGGCAATTGAATCTCAATGTAGACAAGTGTAATGTGCTGCGAATACATAGAAAGATAGATCCCTTATCATTTAGCTACAAAATAGCACGTCAGCAACTGGAAGCACTTAATTCCATAAATTATCTGGGAGTACGCATCAGGGGTGATTTAAAAAGAATGATCATATAAAGTTGATCGTCGGTAAAGCAGATGCCAGACTGAGATTCATTGGAAGAATCCTAAGGAAATGCAATCCGAAAACAAAGGAAGTAGGTTACAGTACGCTTGTTCGCCCACTGCTTGAATACTGCTCAGCAGTGTGGGATCCGTACCAGATAGGGTTGACAGAAGAGATAGAGAAGATCCAACGGAGAGCAGCGCGCTTCGTTACAGGATCATTTAGTAATCGCGAAAGCGTTACGGAGATGATAGATAAACTCCAGTGGAAGACTCTGCAGGAGAGACGCTCAGTAGCTCGGTACGGGCTTTTGTTAAAGTTTCGAGAATATACCTTCACCGAAGAGTCAAGCAGTATATTGCTCTCTCCTACGTATATATCGCGAAGAGACCATGAGGATAAAATGAGAGAGATTAGAGCCCACGCAGAAGCATACCGACAAACCGATAGAGGTACTCAGGGTACCCTCCGCCACAGACCGTCAGGTGGCTTGCGGAGTATGGATGTAGATGTAGATGTAGATTTAGTACACAAGTGGCCGAGTTCGCATATTCTCCAGACTGTGTTCGTTTAGGGCTTAAGGCATGTACTCTAAACACTTTTGTATCGGCAAGTCAGGAAAGACTTCCATCCTCTCACTAATGTATTGCAGTATAGGCTGCTGCTACACCATGCCCAGTTATCTCCACAACACTAGTCAGCCGTGTTTTGATTTGCAATGCTTAACACTAGCCTGCCTGTGGCTGGCTCTGTTGCATATCTCTCCCGCTCTGGTTTATTTTTTGATCAGATATGGTTGATACGCTACAGCAGTAATGAGAAGACTTCGTTAATTTGTATTTCTCCTAACGCACGAAGACTCATTTCAAATAATGCACCAGGTTCAAATGGTTCAAATGGCTCTAAGCACTATGGGACTTAACATCTGAGGTCATCAGTCCCATAGATTTAGAACTACGTAAACCTAAGGACACCACACACATCCGTGCCCGAGGCAGGATTCGAACCTGTGACCGTAGCAGCCGCGTGGTTCTGGACTGAAGCGCCTAGAACCGCTCTTCCACCGTGACCGGCAATGCACCAGGAAATACGAGGGTTGGAACGTAAATAATGGCAACTATTTATTCGTAATCGATACAAAAGAGTTACATGTTTTCACCTGTTACTGTCCTTCAAAACAATCACCTGCGTTGTGTAGAAGCCGTTGCCAGCGATGTGGAAGGCGTAGTACACCGTTGGCAGAGCCTGTTCTGTTGATGGTGCGATTGGAGCTGTCTAAACTTATGGTGATTCTCGTGTACGACTGTGATGGTGTTCTCCTAACGCATTACGTTCCATCACGGCAGACCGCCAATGCACGGTATCACTGTTCGTTTTTGGAGCATCACCTGCGAACAGCTTTGCGAAAGAAGCAGCGACATTTTCTGCGCAACCCACCAATCATTTTGCACGACAATGCGCGGTCGCACACAGCGCAAGCTGTGGCTGCTCTATTCGGTCGATGGGACTGGGAAGTACTGTACCATCCATCATACCCCCCGGACCTAAGTCCTTGTGACTTTGATTTTATTCCGAAGATGAAGGAGCCCCTCCGTGGCATTCGCTTCAGATAGTTCCAGAGATTCGAGAGGCAGTAGACCGCTCCATTCGCACCATCAACAGAACAGGCTCTGCCAACTGTATACTACGCCTTCGACATCGCTGGCAACGGGTTCTACACAACGCTGGTGACTACTTTGAAGGACAGTAACAGGTGCAAACATGTAAATTTTTGTATCGGTTGTGAATAAATAGTTGCCTCTATTTAAGTTCCGACCATCGTAGAATCCAGCTCACACAGTAGCAACAAGAATGAGGGTTTCTGAACTGAAGCATGAACAATGGTATTGGAGCCACACCTAGCTGGCGTCTGCATAGCGTGGTGTAGTGAAGAGGCTCCGAGTACAACTGGGTCATGCGACTGCCGCCGTTTATTCTATATCGTGACCGCAGTGGGCGCTCGAGGTTTGGAGCCATGCTCCATTGGCTCCTCCAGATGCCACACAGCTGCTATTGGTGTCTGACGTAAACTTGCAGTTACATTGCAGACTTTGATACACCAGTAGGGTAGTATCGATACGTAATACCACGCTTGCAGTTAGCAACCGAGAGGACAACACATTATTTTTCAGCGTTGCAGGATGACACAGCCATGTAATGCACCTTGAGTCAGGGGATCGGCTGGTTGCAGCAAGACATGTACCCAGCAAACGTGCAGTGTCACTACGTCTGTAGCACGATGCACCATCAGCAGTGTGACCATCATTGCTGGTCCTCTTACAAGGCAGCAGAGAGAGAGAGAGAGGTGTGCCAACAGTGATGTGAAAAACTGCAACACTGGACACATGAGTGACACCACTTTGTCGATTCAGAAGCGTCGAAGCTCTTCGTCTATCACGATGGGTATATCTGTATGTGGAGGCACCAAGAAGAATGAAGGCATTCATCATTGGTGATAATAATCCCAAATTCAGCCTCACAATTGCTACATATATCGACGAGCTCATTGACGCATATTACGGTCGTCTTTCTCCCAACTTTCATTACCTACCGTCCACGGCATAAACAGAAACACTCGCACTACTGAACATAAAATAAACTTCACTACTGCAAACAAAGAACAACATTGCCATGGATCATGAGTACCCTTACCTTGAATTTCTTGACCAGCTTTAACTCAAACCATACAAAATCTTTCTGAAACCCAACAGACCTTCTTTTGGTATCTCTTCCGCACAATCCATTACTGGTATTACTGTCTTCAGCAAATTTCCTGTATTCATCCTCTCCAAACGCATCCAAAAACACCTCAGACGTCACTTCTTTTTACCACCACACACTGTAGTTTCTGCCCCGCTCATTTGCAGATTTTCCAGTCTCCTTTCTGTACCAAGAATACAACAAGCATCCTAGCCCTAGACATTACAAATTCAGCCATGAAGCGAGCCATTCTGGCCTCACGAGCTACTTTGCTGATGCATCCAGTCACTTGCACTCCTCTAGCTGCATTCTTACTGACTGTGCGTCCATCCCATGTAACCATAAACTACCACACTTTATGTCCAACAGTAACTGTGCACTGGGAATCGTATCACTACCTTCTCTGCACCTACAAAAGCTGACGACTAAAACCTTTCCCTCTGGCACATCTTTTTCAGTGTCCTGATGAGCACCTTCCTTGCTACCAGTCAAACCCTCCATTCATCACTACTGGGTGATCAAAAAGTCAGTATAAATCTGAAAACTGAATAAATCATGGAATAATGTAGATATAGAGGTACAAATTGACACACATGCTTGGAATGACATGGGATTTTATTAGAACCAAAAAAATACAAAAGTTCAAAAAATGTCAGACAGATGGCGCTTCATCTGATCAGAATAGCAATAATTAACATAACAAAGTAAGACAAAGCAAAGATGATGTTCTTTACAGGAAATGCTCAATATGTCCACCATCATTCCTCAACAATAGCTGTAGTCGAGGAATAATGTTATGAACAGCACTATAAAGCATGTCCGGAGTTATGGTGAGGCATTGGCGTCGGATGTTGTCTTTCAGCATCCCTAGAAATGTCGGTCGATCACGATACACTTGCGACTTTAGGTAACCCCAAAGCCAATAATCCCATGGACTGAGGTCTGGGGATCTGGGACGCCAAGCATGACGAAAGTGGCGACTGAGGACACGATCATCACCAAACGACGCGCGCAAGAGATCCTTCACGCGTCTAGCAATATTTTTTTTGGTTGTAATAAAACCCCATGTCATTCCAAGCATGTGTGTCAATTTTTACCTCTCTATCTACATTATTCCGTGGTTTATTAAGTTTTGAAATTTATACTGACTTTTTGATCACCCGGTATATTTCCATCTCACCAGTTTCACCTCGCTCATAAACCAATGATGTAACTTCTCTGCTTTGTCCCAGTAACTGGTAGTAGTTCCTCCGAAAATGGAACTCTATGGAACCAGTCCGTAGAATTCGTGAAATGTGTGTTCTTGTTGGGAGAGAGCACGAGAGATCACAGCAGAACTATCTTTGACTCGAATTTTGGACCTTTGCCTTTCGCGGGCAAGTGCTCTACCATCTGAGCTACCGAAACACGACTCACGCCCGGTACTCACATCGGGCACACAGTTTTAATCTGCCAGGAAGTTTCATATCAGTGCACACTCCGCTGCAGAGTGAAAATCTCATTCTGGAAACATTCCCCAGGCTGTGGCTAAGCCATGTCTCCGCTATTCCTTTCTTTCAGGAGTGCTAGTTCTGCAAGGTTCGCAGGAGAGCTTCTGTAAAGTTTGGAAGCTAGGAGACGAGATACTGGCAGAAGTAAAGCTGTGAGTACCGGGCGTGAGTCGTGCTTCGGTAGCTCAGATGGCCAGTCTGCTTTAGGCGGTGGCGCGGCACGGACCTGCTGTCCCGGCCGCGGGCGCGCGTGGACGAGGAAGTGTTTACACCGTCGCTACTCGTGCGTTTTGTTGTCTGACTCGATCGCCATGGCACATAATTTTCGAAAGACTACGCTCCAGTTTACGTTCGACAACGAATTTGCCAGACCCAAAGCTTTCGAAATAGAGCGTTTTTTGAGGGAAGAAGTTCGTTTACCTGCTACAGACATAATTGGAATACACCTGTCCATTGTAAGCAGTACAATGTACGTAAAGATGACCGACGAAGCTGCGTGTGAAAGAACTCTCTCCGCTGCTCAAAGAGGATTTAAATTTCGACACTCTGATGGCCATATCAGCGATGTAACGGTAGCTCCTTCAGGATTGGGTGTGAGGATCATTCGGATTTTTGAATTGCCGTTCGAGTTGCCAGAATCGATGGTTACTGAATCGCTGCGACCATATGGAACGGTACTTAGTCATACGCCTGAACGCTGGGCAAGTTTTAGTACCTATCCTGTGCTAAACGGCGTGCGACAGGTGCGGATCGTCCTTACTAAACATATCCCGTCTTATTTATACATTGGCGGGTGTCGAGCTATTGTGATCTACGATGGCCAGTCACGCACTTGCTCTGGCTGTGGTGGAGAAGGACATATCCGCTCGGAGTGCATACAACGCCGCGTCGTGCAACTGCCACATGGAGACGCGTCACAGCGAGAAGTTCCCACGCAACTGCCGATGACGTACGTGTCGGTGGCTCGCCGGGAGGTGTTGCCCAGTTCGGAGCGTGACAAGGACGTGTTTATGCAAGAGCCGACCGAGTTACGGGAGCATGGCGGTGACTCGGAGAATGTCCCTACACCCGCGTCACGTCAGTTGAGGGAGGAACCTTCCGACAACTCACATGAAGCACGCGACGTGGAAGTAGAGGTCGAGACAGTGGCGCCGGCAACGGACCAACGAACGATCGACGAACACAGTGAGGCAGCAGAGGGCAGGGCACGCAAACAGCGATCGCCGAAGCGTCGCAAAAAGCGTCGCCATAGTTCGGGTGACGCGTCCCCCCCTAGCCTAGGGGACATGGAAAGTATCCTAGCCGAAGAACTGTCTGACACAGAACACGTGCCTTTAGAGGACGCTGACAGGATTCCGCCAGATGGAGTCCGGATGTCCTGCCTTTCAGATGGTCCCTCTTCATTGACACCGACTGACCCAGCGCTGCCGACGAAGGAGTCAGGGATACCAATGTCCCAGCAGCCTCGTCGAAATACATCAGAGGACGTTTCTCGGATGGATGACCACTGCGACTGGGCGGAACCAGTCGAGGACATACAGGAATTGCCACCCCCTAATGGTGACCACTCACCACGGAACGACAACAAAGGAGGGCAGCCCGTTGGCGGGCTCCCCTCTGAGCACGAATAGTGGACTAACGCCCTTGGAGTTCTCAGTGACATGACACGAGCATGACAACGACAACGAACCAAGCATATAAGGTGGGCACAGTGAACATTAACACCGCACGTTCGCTTGCAAAGATGCAACTTCTCCGGGACATGATTTACGCCACTGACGTTGATATTCTGCTGATGCAGGAAACCTGCAATGCTGCTTTTCCCGACGTGCACGGATACAACACTTACCTAGCGCCGACTCCAGATGGAGGACGTGGCACAGCGATACTAGTCCGGGAAGGGATTCCGATGTGTGACCTCGATTACCTTCCTTCGGCTCGGGGTTTGGCTATGACCGTGAACGGCATTCGTATCGTCAACAACTATGCCCCCTCCGGATCTGACAATCGACAGGCGCGTGCACGATTCTACTCGGAGGAGATTGCCCCCCTATTCCATGGGAGGTATGACCACATCTTGGTAGGGAGGGATTTTAACTGTGTACTCACCCCGAAGGATCAAACTCCTAATTTCAGCTCCTGCTACGCATTGAACACGATCTGCCGGGACATGGCCCTTATGGACACGTGGGAAAAGATCCATGGGCAGCGAGAGGGCTACACGTATTTTACTAGCCACTCGGCGAGCAGGCTGGATCGGATTTATGTTTCTGACGGATTAAGAGATCACGTACTGGCTGCTGAATGTTTGGCCCACTGCTTTTACGGATCACCTTGCATATTTATGCACGTTAACCCTCCCACGGCAGAGGGTCTGGCGGAGTCGTAGTTCCTGGAAACTCAATTCATCCTTATTGGTGGATCTCGAATGTCGCCAGCGGATCGAAGAAACATGGCAGACTTGCACTCGCCGTTTGCCGCTGCACCGTACGGTTCTTTCGTGGTGGCTGCAGTGTGAAAAACCGGCGATACGAAGAGCTCTCATCACGTATGGCAAGGAAAAAGCGAAATGGCTCCGAGATACACTTGATTATTACTACATGGTGCTCCGCGACCTGTCCTCCATGGCCCCATCGCTCGAGCGTCAAGCGGAAGTCCATCGCATTCAGGCCTGCATTTTATCGATCACGAAACGTCGACTGGAGGGACTTTCGATCCGTGCTCGGTGCTTGGACAATGTCGATGTAGAACGTATTGGCATGCATCATGTGTCCAAGGGACATGCGCGTAATCACCGATCCCTAATCACGGTCCTCCATGATGGCGATGGTCGGCCCTTGACGTCACAACAGGACATTGCTGCTGAGTTTCTGGAGCATTACCGCCTCCTTTTCACTGGGACGCCGACGGACAATCGGACAGGAGAAGAAATTTTGCGACAGATGCAAACGGAGGTGGATGGTCCGGATGCAGAGGCGCTATTGGAGCCCCTAACGGAAGATGACATCCGGGGCGCACTCGCGAAGGGTGCGGGGCATAAATCCCCTGGGCCAGATGGGTTGACACTCGAATTTTACCACGCATTTGCGGATTTAATGATGTCCCAGTTGGTATTGATGTATAATGAGTTATTGAGCCCTGACACGGACGTTCCGTCGCAGTTCATGGCGGGACTGCTTATACCAATACCGAAATCAACAGCGAGTGTCAGCGCCCATCAATTTAGACCGCTCACGATGCTCAATACTGATTATAAGATCTTTGCGCGAATGTTGGCGGCAAGGCTCAAGACTGTAATATCCAAGACAATACCACCAGACCAGGCTTGTCTAGGGGTTCGGAGCAACATACATTCTATCCTCGGCGAATACCGTGACGTAATTTCCCTGACGGAAGCTTGTCGCATGCGAGCGGCGTTCGTATCGGTGGACTTTGATCGTGCCTTTGACAGGATCAATCACGATTTCCTTGACTCGACCATGCGACGTATGGCGATACCACAGGATTTTATTACCGTCCTCATGCGCCTCCTTCGCGGCGCTTCTTCGACGGTGAGAGTCAATGGCAGGGAGGTAGGAACGATTCCTGTTTGCAGCTCAGTTAGGCAAGGATGTCCCTTGTCGATGATACTGTTTACAATAGCGCTCGAATCATTGATGCAGACTCTTAGACGGACTCTAACAGGCGTCCGACTCCGTGCGAGCTCCTTCACGTGTCGTGCATATGCCGACGACTTGATGATACTCGTCCGGTCGGAGAACGAAGTAAGTCAGGTGGTTACCCTTCTTACTACGTACGGAGAAGCTGCGGGAAGCAGGGTCAACATGAATAAAACCAAGATCATGCACATCGGTCGAGGGCTGGACGCTCTGCACAGTCCGTTTACGACGGTGGACATCTTGCGATGCCTAGGTGTATTGTTCACCCGATCGCTACGGCAATCAGCGGCGGCGAGCTATCGACGTCTCCTCCAGAACGTCCGACTGCACATACGCAACAATTCACTCCGAACGCACGACCTGCTCCAAAGGGTGGACTACACTAATGTTCACCTGGCCTCGCAACTGCCGCACCTGGCACAGGTACTGCCAATGCCACATGGTATTGCTGACAGATTAATGGCGGCCTTTGGATACTATGTCAGCCAAGGAATGTTGTTTAAGGTCAAATACAAGACTTTAACTCTCCCACACCATGCTGGAGGACTTAACCTCACGGATATGCGGAACAAGACTCTAGCTCTATACCTGCGAGCGACGCTACGCACTTGGAACCAACGGCAACACGCCATCACGTCGGCCATCTTGGATGTGCTTATTCCCACGTCCTTTGAACCACCGGTGGCGGTAGGCACAATCTCGCCCTCTTTTTCCACGTCGCGCGATTTTTTGTTGATTTTAGTTATGTTCAGTTACAGATACCTTCTACAAGAATCCCCACTACCCGTGAGATATATCGATACTTGCAGCGTCATCATGGCAGCAATGTTGTCGAACTTAAATACCCAACACGAAACTGGCGACAGATTTGGCGAGCTGTCCATACACCTCTCCTCACCACAGCAGCGCGATCGTCATGGTATACACTAATCAACCGCAAGACAGTCAACCGCCAACGATTGTACGACATTCGCATGGTAGATTCCCCGCTCTGCCTTATATGTGGCATGCAGGACACCGACGAACATTCTCTGCAATGCGGTGAGGCAAGGGATGTTTGGCGGCTGACGCAACGCATCATGGCCCTCCTCAGACGCACCGACGAATCAACGATCACGATGGACGCTTTATTTTTCCCTGACGCTGTATTTTTCCCCTCACAAAAAACATCGGCAATCCGATGGATTGGAGGACACGCATCGCACTACGTGCTCTCGCGGACATTGATATCGGGCATGGACTATTGGCATTATCTACTAGAACAACACGAAATCATCCGACGCCACTCTAAATATAAAACGAATTTTGCAAACTTTCTAGGCAGCATGTTTCATAACCCCCCGAAGCGGTGGGGAGTCCCAGGTTTACGTTGTTTCGAGGGATATGATGTACTCCCAGTGAAGTGACGAGGATGTCACTTCAGTCCTATATTTCTTTTCCTTCTTTTTTATTTATGATTTTTCTTTTGGGACATTAAAATTAAATGGAAAAAAAGAGCGCTAATGCGCTAAAAAAAGTGAAAAGTTTACTTTCTTTATCTTCGCATATATAAAAAAAAAAAAAATAAAAAAAGGAAAAATAAAAAAAGCGGTTAAAGGCGCTATAAAAAAAAAGAAAAAAAAAGATGGTAGAGCACTTGCCCGCGAAAGGCAAAGGTCCCGAGTTCGAGTCTCGGTCGGGCACACAGTTTTAATCTGCCAGGAAGTTTCATATCAGCGCACACTCCGCTGCAGAGTGAAAATCTCATTCTGGCATTTTGAACTTGTCTAGCTTGAAGGGGAAAGCCAGCTGGCGCTATGGTTGGCCCGCTAGATGGCGCTGCCATAGGTCAAACGGATATCAACTGGTTTCTTTTAAATAGGAACCCCCATTTTTTGTTACATATTCGTGTAGTACGTAAAGAAATATGAATGTTTTAGTTGGAGCACTTTTTTCGCTTTGTGATAGATGGTGCTGTAATTTTAGACGAACAGTTGGTAACAGGTAGTTTTTTTTTAAATTAAAATACAAAACGTAGGTACGTTTGAACATTTTATTTCGGTTGTTCCAATGTGATACATGTACCTTTGTGACCTTATCATTTCTGAGAACGCATGCTGTTACAGCGTGATTACCTGTAAGCACCACATTAATGCAATAAATGCTCAAAATGATGTCCGTCAACCTCAATATATTTGGCAATACGTGTAACGACGTTCTTCTCAACAGCGAGTGGTTCGCCTTCCGTAATGTTCGCACATGCATTGACAATGCGCTGACGCATGTTGTGAGGCGTTGTCGGTATATCACAATAGCAAATATCCTTCAAGTTTCCCCACAGAAAGAAATCCGGGGACGTCAGAACCGGTGAACGTGGGGGCCATGGTATGGTGCTTCGACGACCAATTCATCTGTCATGAAATATGCTATTCAATACCGCTTTAACCGCACGCGAGCTATGTGCTGGACATTCATCATGTTTGAAGTACATCGCCATTCTGTCATGCAGTGAAACATCTTGTAGTAACATCGGTATAGCATTACGTAGGAAATCAGCATACATTGCACGATTTAGATTGCCATCGATAAAATGGGGGACAATTATCCTTCCTCCCATAATGCCACACCATTCGTTAACCCGCCAAGGTCGCTGATTTTCCGTTGGCCAATAGTGCGTATTATGCCGGTTTACTTTACCGCTGTTGGTGAATGACGCTTCGTCGCTAAATAAAACGCGTGCAAAAAATCTGTCATCGTCCCGTAATTTCTCTTGTGCCTAGTGGCAGAACTGTACACGACGTTCAAAGTCGTCGCCATGCAATTCCTGGTGCATAGAAATATGGTATGGGTGCAATCGATGTTGATGTAGCATTCTCAACACCAACGTTTTTGTGATTCCCGATTCTCCCGCAGTTTGTCTGCTACTGATGTGCGGATTAGTCGCGACAGCAGCTAAAACACCTACTTGGGCATCATCATTTGTTGCAGGTCGTGGTTGACGTTTCACATGTGGCTGAACACTTCATGTATCCTTAAATAACACTGGTGAAAACAGCAAAGTGTACATTATGTAATGCTGCTTTACGGCTTTGCCACGTATGATACGCCGCATCTCGCCGGATCACTGAAGATAGGAAACAACGGGGCCTGCTGATACTTGAGTGGGAGGTCGCCTGCGAACAGCCGGTGCTGTCGACTCTGCGACACGCGTCCAATGGAAAGACTTGCAGAGGGCCATTAAACCAGACGACATCATTATTATTACTGCCTAAATGATTTTGGGCAGAGACAACATTTATTATTTATTTATTTCTCAAGTAAGGACCTGGCGCCTGTTATTATATAGCAGGTCGTACATTTCGTGATTCTTCATGTTATGTCATACAAATTCAGTTATATTATTAGTACATTTTTTGAGCTTTTTACAGAAGGATAAAAAAAGGGAAGATAGAAAAAAGTACAAGTGTGTGTATGCAATTTTGTTGGAATTCGTTCCTAACTTAGGGAATGATGATAACTAAGGTACATAATAGGTTGTGAATGTATCTTAAGTGAAAATTAAAATCGTATTTAATGGAAGACATAAGAGATGATAATGAGTTTGACGTAGATATGGTGTGTCAGTTCTTTCCTTCTATACCTTCCGTGGTATAGATTTATTACATATTTTGTCTTGACTGTTGTCATACTTAATAATTTATTGATTAGTTAGCTTACAGTGTGTTTTCGAACTTAAGGTAACAATTGAGACTGGGAGTTTATTTAGGTCAGCTACAGGTGCGAGGGCTGGGTAAAACGTCTAGCTAGTCACACATGAAGCAGCGAAAAACGAAGAAATGTCACATCTTCAGATAGTGTTACATGTTATGAAGTGGTATAACAACCAACTGAATAGAGAGTTTCAAGTTCAGATTGATTCGATTTAGCGTTTTTACTTTTACTATGTTTGTATGTGTATCTGGTCTGAACTTTCTGTATGTGGTATAGCATCCGAATCAGTGTCTGTGTTTGTATCTGGGTAGTTTTCTATGTACTGTTGACCTATTAGACGTGGAACCTGTCTTATTTTAGCACATAGTGTCTCCTGTTTGTGTGCTGTACGTAGCGCTCGCGATATTTCGTCTGCGATGTTGTTTATAGAGTTGCAGTCACCTTGCCTGCCTATTAAGTGTCCAATGTCTTGGTTCCCTAACCTCGGTCTTAGATGTTCCACGGCATCGCAGATGAGCACTATGTGATCATGCGGGCCATTCTCAGCACAGGCACAAAGAAGCACAGGATACGGCCCATGGCCCGTGAGAAAGTGCACCATGATTCGTGCTGGGTTTTGTGTACTTCACATTCATGCTCCGTCGGGCGCTGGGGAAGAAAGAGTAGACACATCTTCCGTTATCAGCTGTGTCCCATTCTGTCTGGCACGTGGCAATTCTGCACTTGTTTAATTTCCGTTTGCCGGTTATGTCTTGCCCAGTTATTTCCATGTCTTCCCCTCTTCAGTCAGTAGGCCGGTGCTCTACGGCGAACTGTAATGTCTACAGGGATAACTCCTATTACCACACACGGAGAGAATAGTCATGGCAGTCTGCATTCTCAGTTTTCTTTTTCATTCTTCTGTATATTATTCCTGTCAGTAACTTGGATGCGTAAGCTGCAACGCCGAGTGAGCGATAGTTCTCCTACCTAGTAGCTCTTGCTGATGTTCTTCTGAAAGTCTGATGGTATGTCACCAGTCTTATAGATTCCACACACCACCTTGAACAGTCGTTTGATTGCCACTTGCTCCAATAACTTTAGAAATCCAGATGGAATGTTATCTATCGCTTAAGCCTTACTTAAGTCTTCCAAAGGTCTTTTAAATTCCATTTCTACTATTAGATTCCCTACGTCGTCCATATCGACTGAATTTTCTTCTGCAGTCATATCATCAGACAATTCCACTCCCTCGTCGATGATTGTACTGTACTCTTTTCACCGTGTAACAATGGATTTCCCTTCGCAATCTTAATGTAGTCACCCTTGCTTTTAATTTCACCGAAGACTGTTTTGGCTTTTATATATGCTGTGCCAGTCCTTCCGACGAGTATTTCTTTTTCGATATCTCCAAATTTTTTATGCAGCCTTTTTGCCTTAGCTTATATGAACTTCTTATTTGTGTCATTCCTAAGTGATTTATATTGTTGCATTACAGTCTTTCCCTGAACATTTTTGAATTTCCTTCTTTCGTCGAGTAATTGAAATACCTTTTGCATTACCCAGGATTTCCAGTCTGTTACCTTCCTAATACCCATATTTTTCCAACATCTGTGACAGCCCTTTTTAGAAATGTCCATACCTCTTCGACTGAACTGCCTACTGTGGTATTCCTTATCGCAATGTGCACATCTATAGCAAACTTCACAGGAGTCTTATCCTGTCTCATTACTTCGGTATCTCACTTCCTGACTACATTCTGAGCTAAGTTTATATCTGCTCCTGGATACGCCTTACAATCCGATATCCAATTTCGGAACCATGTCTGACCATCATCTAACCTAGCTGGAATATCCTCGTGTCTCCAGGCCATTTCCACGGGTTCCTTTTCCTCTAGTGATTATTGAACGGCGTATTCTCTATTACTAGCTGAAATTTTTTACAGAACTCAATTGGTTTTTCATCACTCTCACTCCTACTCCAAAGCCAATACTATCTAGTAACCCTGTCTTCTAATCCTTCCCCTACAACCGCCTTCCAATCTCCCTTGATAGTTGATTTTCATCTCCACTTATATACTGAATTACTCATTCAATATTCTTATATACTTTCTCTATTTCATCTTCTGCCTGTGACGTCAGTGCGTATACCTATATTATTGTTGAAGGCGTTCATTTGCAGTCGATTCTGACGAGAACAGCCTAACAGTCAACAGTATAGAGTAACACGTTCTTTGTTGCCCTACCTTCCCATTCGTAACGAATACTGCTTATGTTATACCATTTCTCTGCTGCTGTCGACATTAGCTAATATTCGTCGGACCAGAAATTGTTGTCTTCTTTCCATTTCACTTCATTGACCCCCACTACACTGATATTCCACCCCCTGACCTGTAAAATGTCAACCTTTTGTTGGTCAGTCCGTCTTTTTCTCATGGATATCTTCCCCTCGGCAGCCCTTCCCCATCCGAAAGGGGGATCAATCCGGAATCCTTTGCCAATTGAGAGATCATCATGACATTTTTTTCAATTACAGGCCATGTATCCCATGCGTCTTTGCTGCATTGGTTTCCATTACCGTTTCCATCATCATGCTGTTGATCAGCGCTGATTCTTCCGCCTTTCAGGGGTAGTTTCCCATTCCAAGGGCTAGAGAGTGCTTTGTCTCCTCTTCCGCCCTCTTTGGCAAGGCCGTTGCAGAACGAGTGTGATTTATTATGCCGGAAGTCTATAGCCGCTATTGCCGATGCCAAGCAGCGGTTAGGCATGAGCCCTTGACCCACGACGTTTGGATTACAAGAGAAAGACGTTACACGGAGACTTTGGGTCTAGAACATTGTGAAGAGCAGAAACTTTTTGTTTTTAGAAAGTCCAGTAAACAATGATAAACTGTACGATCCGAGCGAAGCTTTGTGCCACCAGAAGATATTAAACAGAAGAAATACGCAACATATGTAGCGTAATTCTGTAGACCATAAATTCGTCTCAGGTGTAATAAATATCAAACAGAAAACGGTGATGCTGATGCTGCTGCTGTTGCTGCTGATGACGATTATGATGATGCCTACAAGATTGAGGAGAGAGTATCGATAGATACTCCGATACGAGATTACACCTTACATCCGTTACAAGATATTTTGCAATACAGAGAGAAAGAAATGGATGACGGCGGCTTATTTTGTTCACTTCTGTGTCAAATAATTCTCAGGCTGTTGGAGAGGTATTGTCATCTGCTCATGATCCATGGACGAAAGCGACAGGTGAAAAATATGACTCCTTAATGAAACACTGAACGTGGTTACTGGCATATTTTCTTCAAGGAAAAAGGAGAAATACTTCGACGTAAGGCAAGTTTAGTGGTAAAGGATATGTTCAAATAAAAGGTGCTGATTATGATGAAGTCTACTCACCAGTTGTAAGATATACTTCAATTCGCTACCTATTTGCTTTGGAAACTTTGATCAGATGGCTGCAGTAAGGGCAGTTCTGCAGGGAGATATTGACACCGATATTTGTAAGTCACATTTAGGAGACCAGATATGTTACAAAAGTCTCTGTACGGTTTCAAGTAGGTTAATCGACAGTGAAATCAGAAGCATAGGTTATTTTATTAACAAATCAATAATGCTCGTCCTTAATGGCGGGTAGATGATATACTAATCTTTGCTAGCCGTCAGTGAAGAGGACTAGAAATCAAGGAAACGTTATAAGACAAAGATTGCGTGAAATATACTGGTGAAATGAAGCAATGTATTGGCACGAACACAACCAGAAATCGCGACACTAGTGTGATTAAGCTAGGTCAAAAGAAATACAACAGTGAAGCATTCGATCGTTTTGGGATGTCAGATTGCAGATTTATTTGAACTGCCATTAACATTAATGCATAAAGATCCATCTGGAAGAAGAAACAACATACCGTACAGACAATGTATCGATGTCTGCTGTACCTTTCACGCGTGACAAGACCTGACTTTACACATGCTTACACAATTTAATTCAAGACTGAAAAGATCCATAAAATCAACACTGTATATCTGTGAACGAGTTTTCAGATATGCTCAGGGAACTAAGGATCTGCAACAACACTGAAGACGAATCCGTAGAAATAACTGGATTGACCTAATGTAATACTACCTGAACTAGATCAACAAGGAAATAACGCACTAGTCATGCACTGCTACAACCAAAGAGAAATAAAGCAGACGCTACAGACCGCTATCATCTGAAGACGAAGGATACAGATATCCGTCATCATTTTTCTAGGGAAAAGTTATAATCAGCTTTGTATTCATTAAAGTGTGATGTGGCTGACAGTTTGACGAAATGAACAGCATAAGAAAAACATTTATATCATGTCAATAAAATTGATTTATATTCTGGTGGGCACGTTAGGTATAAATACGCATCTCATCATACGCTCTCGCAATCTCAAGAGATAAAAAGTATACTTAAATCTTCACAGATTGAGAAGTTACACAATGTATTGTGTATAATGCTTAGTATTAATGAAGTTAAATTTTTTCTTTTATTGGAAATAACCATACAAAATTTGTATCAAATCGCCACCTGCAATTTATCTCAAGATATGTTTCGTGATCAGGTCCAATTCGAGAACATACTCCACAGAAGCAAAATATAATTTGGTACTCTTCTCTTCTTCCTCACCCTCAGGCAATAATTGCCTCTCCTCGGGCCGTTGGTAAGACCTATAAAATAAATTGTTTAGTGGTTGTGATAGTGGAAAAGGATTCCTTGTTTTTCGGAAAATAAGTATTACATACACATTACTCAGTAACAGAAATAAAGTTCTGAATTTCATTCCAGTGCCAAATATTAAAAATGAAGCAATTCATTTTCATTTATGATATTCCTGAGACCTTAGAAGCTTTTAGTGAGAGCAGAAGGAACTAGGTCCAATTTACTGTTCCAGTTTCAGTGAAAATATTATATCTATTAAACTATATGTAAAGGATGAAAATATAAAACATCTGTTACTGATTTTGTTGAGTGATGGAAATATTTATTCTATAATTTACAAATCATTTCCATTTCCACCGCAAACAGTGATACAGAAAGACAAAACTTTCATCAAATTTTAAATTGTCTTGTAAGACGTATTTTAACTATGTACGGTCTGTGTTGCAGGTGAATGAAACTCACTAACAAGTATATGACTTTAGAACATTGGCCATGAAAGTAGCTAAAAGTTGATAAACATGGTTAACATTTTTATATATTCAGCTGAATAGGAAAACATAAATTTGTGTGTGATATGAATGAGAAATATTATGTTAATCAAATCATGTGTAATTCCTACAGTCCTCAAGTTCTTGAGTATATGCGTTTTCTCCGTAAAGAAAAACATCGTGTTGATATTTTTCTAGCGTTTAGCTTTGAAGATTATTCCAAAATTGAATATGATTTAGTGAGGTTACTGCTGAGCCATCAAGAAACAACTGCAGAAAGAGCTGCACAGGGTGACCTTACAGATAATCAGCTCGCTGCCCATAGAATTACGTGAATTTAATATTGGTGTAGCAGAATTAATAACGTAATGAATTCGATTTATTAAACAAGGTGGCCCTAGCGTACGTGAAGCATGGCTGCAGCAACTCACAATATGATAAAATAGGGCATTTCACCAGACTACTGAATGAAACAGTGGTCACTTGAAAACGTTCTTCATTACAATATCTGTTGACTTCAAGTTAAACAGAAGTACACATGGACAAGAAAGCATTACGTTCATTGAATATTAATGCAAGTTTACAATGCAACCAAACTAACAACACCTGGCATAACGTCGGGTAATGAGCTGGAGATGAACGTGTTAAAAATACAACATGACCAGAAACGATTTAGTTGGCGGAAATCACCAGTGATTACGTAAGAAGAGCTACTGAAAGAATTATGCACGCACTATCTTCATTGTGTACATGTTGCGTTCGAGATTGCTAATGAGTATATTTGAATTGAAAACTGAAACGGCCTGATATCATTCTGGAAACTCTGCATACGTCCTATCATTTGGTTTGTGAACTCAGCAGTTGCTCGTCATACCTAGTTTTGTGCCTAACATTCTAGGACGGAAGTAAGTTCCACAGAGCGCTCCCAGCAAGAAGTCAGTTTTTTATATGTGCATTATTCTAAGCATCAGTCCCCGACAGTGATTCTTCTGAGTGCCGACCTATGCGATTCATTCTAATATTGCAAGGATCTCCCTTCTATACTCAATTTAAAGATAAGCAACCAGTCGTATGTGTTTTTAGTGTTGGAGTTCAGAAACAAGCCGCTCCTGACTACGACCATCTGTCCTATTTCGCATTTTTAGCCAAACGGATCTAATGAACGTACACACAAAGATTCCTCTTCCTCTATTCTAGATTTTATCCATATTATCGAAGTAGCTTTTACGACAACAGAGTCAACAATATGGCAATTGACTTGGTGCTAGCCTGTCAGATGCTGGTCACGCGTTCTTAAACGAAAAAGTACCGGGTGGGTTCCTATCTTATTCCACCTCAGAGATTTTTGTCTTTTAATGGCTTCGGAGTTAGCGTTCCTCAGATTCCTGACTCCTGTCGAGTGCTGGGCGCTGCAAAACTGTGCTGTATCACTGTCTGCTCAACAACGCGTTCTTCCGGTGCCAACGGACTGCCCACATGAGAAACATGATACGATGGATTCCTGTCGTTTAGAACACAAAGCAGGTTGTGGCTCTTTCGGCTGAGTTTAGTCTACATGCAGTTTACTATTCCAGCTTTCTATCTGCGGTCCCTGTCTCCCTGGTGGTGTTCGTTCATCAAAAAGACCTTCGGCGCACATAATGGCCCGACGCTGGCTATTTTCCCCTTTTTGGGTGGCCTCTGCCAAACCTGTGCACAGTAATATTCCCAGCTGAATTTAAACACACTTCCACAAGAAGAGTTTAATATGGAAATATATTAATGGAGTGTGGCAATCATTCAGATAAGCTTCTATCGTACGTATACTCTCTTTTAATGGCTTTGAACTTAATTCAGGTAGTGTGGACTTTTTAATTGATTGAAACTGAATTACGGTACACGATAATTTCGTCAAAAACATATCTCTTTCAGCCTCTAAAGTTGACAGTCCGCAAAATCGTTTTTGAGAAAGTGTTTACCTAAGGTACGTCTCGAGTTTTGACAAACTCTTTTCGCGCTAGCTGTATTTACAGATAAAGTGAAAAGGATTCAGTAGCTTACAAAGATATTATGAAATACGTCAATCGATTGGTTTTACTAATATAAGACAATGAGCTTTGTGGAGAACTTCCAGCAAACGGATTGGTCGCTGAGATAAAAACATCACGGTGCAATTTCATCACAATTATATGGCGACTTACTCGCAAAGATTATACACTGCCGGACAAAAAATTAGTGCACCCTTTTAGAGATTTCCAGTTCACTCAAGATGTATTCTTGCAACAGTGCATGTGGAGTTGAAAGCTGGATCTGTGATTCAGCTGTGTGCTTAGACAGACTCTGAGTCTGAGGCTTCTGCCGCCGAGCAGTGTGTCAGCTGTGCGCAAGTAGCCGCAAGTGGCTTATTTAGCGTTCATATAAGTGTAGTAATCAAGTTGAAAATTTGTTTGAGTATTCTTAGCGCACTTGTTTAGTTAAATCCGTCAAATCATTGTGTAGTTTCGTAATTAGCAGGGTTGATTTGCTTTTTAATATCTGTAACGTGTAAAGTCGCGAGTCGCTGTCATTTCTTTATTACTTCTTCAAATAGTCTTTGTACGTTACTGACAGTACTGTTAGCCTTCTGCCGCCGAGCAGTGTGTCAGCAGTGCGCAAGTAACAGCATTACTGCTTTTACTAGGCAATCTTGTATTTTAATAACCGTTTAAATTTTGTGTCGAATTGTTTGTGCTCTCTGTAGATTAGTTCAGAAGTTCTTTGTACAACAGTTTTTAGCATGGATAGGGACTGCGACTGCTGCGTTCGGATGTGGGCTGAGTTGGCATCCCTTCGCTCCCAGCTTCAGGCAGTGTTGGCTTCGGTCACACAGCTTGAGGCTGTTGCCAATGGGCATCACTGTGGGGGTCCGGACGGGGCTTTATCGGGGACGGCCAGCTCATCCCACGCATCTCCCAATCGGACTATGTCTGTGGCTGCCCAGGATACTGCCCACATTGAGGCTGATCCCTCACCCGTGGTAGAGTGGGAGGTCGTCTCAAGGTGTGGCAGGGGGCGAAAGACATTCCGGAGGGCTGAACGAAAGGCCTCTCCAGTTTGTCTGATGAACCGGTTTCAGGCTCTGTCTCCAGCTGATACTGATCTTCGGCCGGTCATGGCTGCTTGTCCTGTTCCAGAGGTTGCCCCTCAGTCTGCAAGATCTGGGCGGTCGCAGAGGGTGGGCTTACTGGTAGTTGGGAGCTCCAAAGTCAGGCGCGTAATGGGGCTCCTTGGGGATATGGCTGTAAGGGAGGGGAAGAAAACCAATTTGCACTCCGTGTGCATACCGGGGGGAGTCATTCCAGTTGTGGAAAGGGTCCTTCCGGATGCCATGAAGGGTACAGGTTGCACCCATCTGCAGGTGGTCGCTCATGTTGGCACCAATGATGTGTGTCGCTATGGATCGGAGGAAATCCTCTCTGGCTTCCGGCGGCTATCTGATTTGGTGAAGACTGCCAGTCTCGCTAGCGGGATGAAAGCAGAGCTACCATCTGCAGCATCGTCGACAGGACTGACTGCGGACCTTTGGTACAGAGCCGAGTGGAAGGTCTGAATCAGAGGCTGAGGCGGTTCTGCGACCGTGTGGGCTGCAGATTCCTCGACTTGCGCCGTAGGGTGGTGGCGTTTCGGGTTCCGCTGGATAGGTCAGTAATCCACTACACACAGCAGGCGGCTACACGGGTATCAGGGGTTGTGTGGCGTGGACTGGGCGTTTTTTTTTATGTTAGATGGCCTCGGGCAAGTACAGAAAGGGCAACAGCCTCAAAGGGTGCGGGGAAAAGTCAGGACATGCGGAGACCAAGCAGCAATCGGTATCGTAACTGTAAACTGTCGAAGCTGCGTTGGTAAAGTACTGGAACTTCAAGCACTGATAGAAAGCAAATCGTTATAGGTACGGAAAGCTGGCTGAAGCCAGAGATAAATACTGCCGAAATTTTTACAAAGGCACAGACGGTGTTTAGAAAGGATAGATTGCATGCAACCGGTGGTGGCGTGTTTGTCGCTGTTAGTAGTAGTTTATCCTGTAGTGAAATAGAAGTGGATAGTCCCTGTGAATTATTATGAGTGGAGGTTATACTCAACAACCGAGCTAGGTTAATAATTGGCTCCTTTTACTGACCTCCCGACTCAGCATCATTAGTGGCAGAACTACTGAGAGGACATCTGGAATACATTTCACATAAATAGTCTTAGGTGGAGATTTCAATTTACCAGATTAGACCGACACTCAGATGTTTAGGACAGGTGGTACCGACAGAGCATCGAGTGACATTATACTAAGTCCACTATCCGAAAATTACCTCGAGCAATTAAACAGAGAACCGACCCGTGGAGATAACATCTTGGACCTACTGATAACAAACAGACCCGAACTTTTCGACTTGTAAGCTCAGAACAGGGAATCAGTGGTCACAAGGTCGTTGCAGCATCCCTGTATATGGAAGTAAATAGGAATATAAAAAAGGGCGGAAGGTTTTTTCTTTCAAACTTCTGTTTCTTTATGTTTTCCGTCAGAATCCTATTATTGTCAGAGATGGAATGTCTGGAAGAGTATATCAAATGACTGCATTTACAGATCAATAGCAAAAGCGGTCCTGAGGTACCATGTATCGACCCATGATGAAACACGCATATTAGTCGTGAAGTAACCTCTACGGGCGCCAATGCAGGCGCTGCCCTGGCATCCAGTCGATCATATAGATGGTGAATACTGTTCTGGGATACCCTATGGCGCTGGCCGTGGTGGCCGAGCGGTTCTAGGCGCTACAGTCTGGAACCGCGCGACCGCTACGGTCGCAGGTTCGAATCCTGCCTCGGGCATGGATGTGTGTGATGTCCTTGGGTTAGTTAGGTTTAAGTAGTTATAAGTCCTAGGGGACTGATGACCTCAGATGTTAAGTCCCATAGTGTTCATAGCCATTTGAACCATTTGATCCTTGTCTGTGATGAACACTCGCCGTCGAGGATACCGTCCTGCGTTCTCTTACTTGAGAAGTCTTCGAGCCATTAACATATGTAACATATCTGGGAAACTATTCATCGAGATGGCTCCTCAGTCCACCCGCTCACTAGGATATTTTTTTTTGAGAGGGGGGGGGGGGCGGATGGGTGTATGGCCTCCCTGTCGAATTTACACTCCTGGAAATTGAAATAAGAACACCGTGAATTCATTGTCCCAGGAAGGGGAAACTTTATTGACACATTCCTGGGGTCAGATACATCACATGATCACACTGACAGAACCACAGGCACATAGACACAGGCAACAGAGCATGCACAATGTCGGCACTAGTACAGTGTATATCCACCTTTCGCAGCAATGCAGGCTGCTATTCTCCCATGGAGACGATCGTAGAGATGCTGGATGTAGTCCTGTGGAACGGCTTGCCATGCCATTTCCACCTGGCGCCTCAGTTGGACCAGCGTTCGTGCTGGACGTGCAGACCGCGTGAGACGACGCTTCATCCAGTCCCAAACATGCTCAATGGGGGACAGATCCGGAGATCTTGCTGGCCAGGGTAGTTGACTTACACCTTCTAGAGCACGTTGGGTGGCACGGGATACATGCGGACGTGCATTGTCCTGTTGGAACAGCAAGTTCCCTTGCCGGTCTAGGAATGGTAGAACGATGGGTTCGATGACGGTTTGGATGTACCGTGCACTATTCAGTGTCCCCTCGACGATCACCAGTGGTGTACGGCCAGTGTAGGAGATCGCTCCCCACACCATGATGCCGGGTGTTGGCCCTGTGTGCCACGGTCGTATTCAGTCCTGATTGTGGCGCTCACCTGCACGGCGCCAAACACGCATACGACCATCATTGGCACCAAGGCAGAAGCGACTCTCATCGCTGAAGACGACACGTCTCCATTCGTCCCTCCATTCACGCCTGTCGCGACACCACTGGAGGCGGGCTGCACGATGTTGGGGCGTGAGCGGAAGACGGCCTAACGGTGTGCGGGACCGTAGCCCAGCTTCATGGAGACGGTTGCGAATGGTCCTCGCCGATACCCCAGGAGCAACAGTGTCCCTAATTTGCTGGGAAGTGGCGGTGCGGTCCCCTACGGCACTGCGTAGGATCCTACGGTCTTGGCGTGCATCCGTGCGTCGCTGCGGTCCGGTCCCAGGTCGACGGGCACGTGCACCTTCCGCCGACCACTGGCGACAACATCGATGTACTGTGGAGACCTCACGCCCCACGTGTTGAGCAATTCGGCGGTACGTCCACCCGGCCTCCCGCATGCCCACTATACGCCCTCGCTCAAAGTCCGTCAACTGCACATACGGTTCACGTCCACGCTGTCGCGGCATGCTACCAGTGTTAAAGACTGCGATGGAGCTCCGTATGCCACGGCAAACTGGCTGACACTGACGGCGGCGGTGCACAAATGCTGCGCAGCTAGCGCCATTCGACGGCCAACACCGCGGTTCATGGTGTGTCCGCTGTGCCGTGCGTGTGATCATTGCTTGTACAGCTCTCTCGCAGTGTCCGGAGCAAGTATGGTGGGTCTGACACACCGGTGTCAATGTGTTCTTTTTTCCATTTCCAGGAGTGTAGTTGCACCAAAGGTATCTTTCAATTTCTGATTGAACTAATGGATCGCCCTCTCCTGCAGGTCAGCGCGATACTCTTTGCCTGTTGACACTCTACTTAATACCGTGCCTTTATGTAGTCTTGGTGTCAATTTGCCTGTTGTTCTCCATCTACCGGAATTTTGCTCATCTGTATTTCGTCTTTCAGCATATTGATATTGCTTTTTACTTCATCGTGATAATTTTTCTTACGCCTTCCTTTTTCTCACTTTCTTTATAATATTTCTCACGCCTTCCTTTTTCTCGTTTTATTTTTAGGTTTGTCTCAACTAGGTTGATTCAGTTTGGTACTTCATGCTTTATTTCACTGTAAGCAGGAGGTACATGTGAAATACAGTTCCAATTGTCAAGGATTATTGTGTACTCATTACTGAATAAAACTAAGCGCGGTATGGGTGCAGTAAAAGTCGGAAACTTTCTATTACTTTTTAGCAGCTATCTACGGCAACTATCCACCTGGAACAATGGGTCGACTTTGCTACCATTTCATAGTATGCAGTTGGAGAGGGTTGCAGATTATCAGTCGTTGGTGGTGAGATGCATTTGCTGGTAGTACTAGTGATAGAAAATTCGGGGAAAATTTAAATGGTTTGCTACATTTAAGTTTGAACAGCTAGACAGACAACTAATCCGCAAGGATAATACCTAAAATCTCCAGAAAAAAATAATATACAGATGTATAACAAACGCTGGGCACTATTTTAGCCACTAAATGAAACAAGAGACTTGGCAGTAAGTCCTGGTGTATCCAGATGAATACATTAACTAGAGGGTAGAAATAGATAGATGATTTACACTTTGAAGTCGGATCCATTGTAGAGTAAATGCTATTAAAGACGGAACTTCATCAAATCCGGCAAGGTTTCTGCGGTAGTAGGAAGTTAGTAAGGAGCTGGTGGGAGATTGCATTCTAAAAAAGGCACGGTCTCACATTCGCACAAATGACGAATGGAATCGTGAGTGCAATATAAGTATTAGACAGAAGTTTCAATAACATTAAAGAACGCAGTTCTAGGCACCACTCAGAATTAAAAGTGAAGGACAAAAGAAAAGGGCAAAGTAGGAGTAACTGAAAACAAAGACCTTTTCAGCTGTAGGTCCATAGCAGTTATGGCTGTGCGAATCTATCTTTCCCCATTGCCATCAACAAAGCACAGAGACGCAATGTAACAGAAAGCGTCTGGTTCGTATACCTAGACAGTAGGAATTAAATTCTGAGCGGCTTATACGGAAATAATTCGACAACAATACGCTAATCTGCGTATAATTTCAGCTCCATATTCATGCAGGGCAAGCACAATGCGAGAAGTATAATGGAAATTGTTTTCGATTAAGCAAATACTCGCTTCAATCTCTCTTTGGATTATGGTCTTAAAATCTCGGCGGTAATATTGTCCATTGTAAACTAATTTGAATATGTACACACCGCACGGAAACCCGTTCAGTAAACAGTCATGAATTTGCAGCGGAACGCTAATTCGTAATTGGTCAAAGACATCTGTATCATCTCTGAGATCATATGCGAGAGACGACAGAAGTTCTTTGATGGCGAAGTGATTAATTACTAGTGGTGCAATCTTCTGTATTGACTGTAGATCGAACTTTTATAATGACAGAAAGTAGACAACACACGCAAAATGACTGTCGGAAGCAGTAATTTTTATAACATTTCACATGGGGAATATCAACGGTATTGATAAAGTGATTTAAAATTGAACTGAAAATAGTCTTGACCGCAATAGTAACCGGTGACGGTGAAAATGTAACCATCTTCAAACCACAGCACACCATGATGGAAGGTGATGTCCGTGAAGGGAACGGGTTTCATGGACCCACGAATGTCAAATTAACAGCTGACGTTCGTGGATCAATGACGTGCTCCGTTCACCGCCACCGCTTTCTATCATAGTTCAAAATGGCTCTGAGCACTATGCGACTTAACTTCTGAGGTCATCAGTCCCCTAGAACTTAGAACTACTTAAGCCTAACTAACCCAGGGACATCACACACATACATGCCCGATGCAGGATTCGAACCTGCGACCGTAGCGGTCGCTCGGCCTAGAACCGCACTGCCACCCCGGTCGGCCCTATCATAGTGTAATATCGTTTGAAGATGGTCACATTAAAAAAAATGGTTCAAATGGCTCTGAGCGCTATGGGACTCAACTTCTGAGGTTATCAGTCCCCTACAAATTAGAACTGCTTAAGCCTAACTAACCTAAGGACAACACACACATCCATGCCCGAGGCAGGATTCGAACCTGCAACCGTAGCGGTCTCGCGGTTCCAGACTGTAGCGCCTAGAACCGCACGGCCACTCCGGCCGGCGTCACATTTTAACCGGCACCTGTTACTGTTGTCAATAAATATTGCATACGGTCAAGACTGTTTTCAGTTCAATTTTAGACAGTCGAAATGTTGTACAGTTTGGTGAACAAAATTTATTACGGAAACAAGGTTTCTATTCTGTACTTGGAAAACATGCATAGAATTCGGCAAAGATGTGTGTAGCATACCATCATTATCAGAGCTGTTATATTACAGCACTACAAAATAAACGAAGACTCGGAATCATTTATCGAAATTGGACGATATTTTACTGGCACATAACACAGATTGAACGCTATGTGTAATCGTAATCATGAAGGCATAAACCTAGGGCCACTGTTTTGAACAACAATTTCATTATCTTGTGTAGCTCTTCTTTGCCTCCAGTATAGTCCTTAATTCGTATCTAGACGATCATATCATACTGCGAAATTGTGTGCATACTATTACTTCTACTTTTGAGTTAGGTTAACGGTTCTAGGTTATGTATACCGGATCAACGGCGTGCCAATACATTTCACAAAAGCGAAACGGGATAAATATCTGGTGATGGTGTTCAACATAAATGCTGGTGATCTTGAAGACCATTCTGGGAAACACGAGGAGCATAAACCGAGGCGGGCTCCTTCCGGATGACTACGTCTTACAGTCATAAGACTGGCAACGGCGTAGATTGGGTGATGTGGATGTGCTGCACTGTTTACTGCTCCCTCAATTAACCCACGACGTGTGCGTCTGTTGTTGCTTCTCGCTCACCACATCAATCTGGTTCTGATAAACACAGGTCCTCGGAGCGGAGCTCTCCTGTTCCTGGTTTCACTCGTAAACAAGCCTCAAGAGCAGGATCTGATTTCGTACACAATACACAGCAGCTCGCCCTTCATACCATCAGTCGCGTATTTCACTACATCATCGGGCTGCACGGCAATGAACTGTGTGCTCAAACCTGGGAAACAGCACCCTTCCCACTTACAACCGAACTATCAGTATCTATATGGGAAAAGGAATTGGTCTCCATTTTGTTCATTTTGTCCTTGCTGTCACAATTTAGTTTCTATCTACTTCAAACTTGCTGAGCACATGTTGTATGTGACATATCTTATTTATCATATATTTTGAGGTGTTACGCCAGACTAAAGAAATGTAATTTGTTTTATGGAACCTTAGACAATATGTGGAAAAAATTTGCTCTTGTAATATGAGTGTCAACTCTTTACGTAGCTTCTGCAACACAAAATTGAAGAGAAGTTTAGGAGTGATTATATTTGTACCCTTTTTTATCGTGGGCTCATACTGCCACTGCAAAACGGGATCATAATACCAATACCACCATCTTCATGAACAGAAATTTATCAGTGTCTAACGTTAAGTGTACAGTACAATATTAATACTGGAACACAGTCTGTGATACTTGAGTAATACAAGGAAAATATCATAATAGGTCTTAAATAGTTACAGCTATCGTAATATTGGCACAGGTCGCAACCTCTAAAAATTTGTGCCGCCAATGAAAACAAGATAACCACACTCCGCGCTGGTAGACTAACTATTGTGTCATGGCACTCTACAGTCGCAACTACGAAATGGTACCTATACTTGATACATTCACGTTAAAATAGGCGCAACAAATAGACTGAAAGAAGAAACGCGCAGTTAAACAATGAAGTCAAAGAAAAACTTGAAGGGCTTTTTTGTATTTAGGGCGGTTGAAGACCATATGTGGATGGGGAGCCAACTACCAAATGGTAGCTATACTTGATACGTTCATGCTAAAATAGGCACAACAAGTAGACTGCAAGAAAAAAGAGCAGTTAAACAATGAAGTCAAAGAAAAACTTGAAGGGCTTTTTGTATTTAGGGCTGTTGAAGACCGTATGTGGATGGAGAGCTAAATGCGTTTTTCTAAAATGACCTAGAATGCTGTCAGTAAACTAAATAGGGTTGTCCATAAGTAAGCTTCTGATGCGTTTTGAAATAAATGTTTACAATTAGTGTTTGTTTCCGGTTTTGAATTGCGACATTGATACATGAAGTTTTAATGTGAAATCCATTCATACAGCGACGGTTTCTTACCAATCAATGAAGACATGTATCTTGGGAATTATTAGAAGAGACTGGAAACCAAACAAATGCGTCTTCCACAACAGTAGTCAGGGGTGTTTGTGGTTCAAATGGCTATGAGCACTATGGGAATTAACATCTGAGGTCATCAGTCCCCTGGAACTCAGAGCTACTTAAACCTAACCAACCTAAGGACATCACATACATCCGTGCCCGAGGCAGGATTCGAACCTGCGACCGTAGCGGTCGCGCGGTTCCAGACTGAAGCGCCTAGAACCGCTCGGCCACACCAGCCGGCGGTGTTTCTGAAAATACTTGAAATTTCCTATTTGCTATCTACATGGACCATGAACCATTGACCTTGCCGTTGGTGGGGAGGCTTGCGTGCCTCAGCGATACAGATGGCCGTACCGTAGGTGCAACCACAACGGAGGGGTATCTGTTGAGAGGCCAGACAAACATGTGGTTCCTGAAGAGGGGCAGCAGCCTTTTCAGTAGTTGCAGGGGCAACAGTCTGGATGATTGACTGATCTGGCCTTGTAACATTAACCAAAACGGCCTTGCTGTGCTGGTACTGCGAACGGCTGAAAGCAAGGGGAAACTACAGCCGTAATTTTTCCCGAGGACATGCAGCTCTACTGTACGATTAAATAATGATGGCGTCCTCATGGGTAAAATATTCCGGAGGTAAAATAGTCCCCCATTCGGATCTCCGGGCGGGGACTACTCAGGAGGACGTCGTTATCAGGAGAAAGAAAACTGGCGTTCTACGGATCGGAGCGTGGAATGTCAGATCCCTTAATCGGGCAGGTAGGTTAGAAAATTTAAAAAGGGAAATGGATAGGTTAAAGTTAGATATTGTGGGAATTAGTGAAGTTCGGTGGCAGGAGGAACAAGACTTTTGGTCAGGTGATTACAGGGTTATAAATACAAAATCAAATAGGGGTAATGCAGGAGTAGGTTTAATAATGAATAAAAAAATAGGAGTGCGGGTTAGCTACTACAAACAGCATAGTGAACGCATTATTGTGGCCAAGATAGACACAAAGCCCATGCCTACTACAGTAGTACAAGTTTATATGCCAACTACCTCTGCAGATGATGAAGAAATAGATGAAATGTATGACGAGATAAAAGAAATTATTCAGGTAGTGAAGGGAGACGAAAATTTAATAGTCATGGGTGACTGGAATTCGTCAGTAGGAAAAGGGAGAGAAGGAAACATAGTAGGTGAATATGGATTTGGGGGAAGGAATGAAAGAGGAAGCCGCCTTGTAGAATTTTGCACAGAGCATAACTTAATCTTAGCCAACACTTGGTTCAAGAATCATAAAAGAAGGTTGTATACCTGGAAGAATCCTGGAGATACTAAAAGGTATCAGATAGATTATATAATGGTAAGACAGAGATTTAGGAACCAGGTTTTAAATTGTAAGACATTTCCTGGGGCAGATGTGGATTCTGACCACAATCTATTGGTTATGAACTGCAGATTGAAACTGAAGAAACTGCAAAAAGGTGGGAATTTAAGGAGATGGGACCTGGATAAACTGAAAGAACCAGAGGTTGTAGAGAGTTTCAGGGAGAGCATAAGGGAACAATTGACAGGAATGGGGGAAAGAAATACAGTAGAAGAAGAATGGGTAGCTCTGAGGGATGAAGTAGTGAAGCCAGCAGAGGATCAAGTAGGTAAAAAGACGAGGGCTAATAGAAATCCTTGGGTAACAGAAGAAATATTGAATTTAATTGATGAAAGGAGAAAATATAAAAATGCAGTAAATGAAGCAGGCAAAAAGGAATACAAACGTCTCAAAAATGAGATCGACAGGAAGTGCAAAATGGCTAAGCAGGGATGGCTAGAGGACAAATGTAAGGATGTAGAGGCTAGTCTCACTAGGGGTAAGATAGATACTGCCTACAGGAAAATTAAAGAGACCTTTGGAGAGAAGAGAACCACTTGTATGAATACCAAGAGCTCAGATGGCAACCCAGTTCTAAGCAAAGAAGGGAAGGCAGAAAGGTGGAAGGAGTATATAGAGGATTTATACAAGGGCGATGTACTTGAGGACAATATTATGGAAATGGAAGAGGATGTAGATGAAGACGAAATGGGAGATAAGATACTGCGTGAAGAGTTTGACAGAGCACTGAAAGACCTGAGTCGAAACAAGGCCCCGGGAGTAGACAACATTCCATTTGAACTACTGATGGCCTCGGGAGAACCAGTCATGACAAAACTCTACCATCTGGTGAGTACGATGTATGAGACAGGCGAAATACCCTCAGACTTCAAGAAGAATATAATAATTCCAATCCCAAAGAAAGCAGGTGTTGACAGATGTGAAAATTACCGAACTATCAGTTTAATAAGTCACAGCTGCAAAATACTAACGCGAATTCTTTACAGACGAATGGAAAAACTGGTAGAAGCCGACCTCGGGGAAGATCAGTTTGGATTCCGTAGAAATGTTGGAACACGTGAGGCAATACTGACCTTACGACTTATCTTAGAAGAAAGATTAAGGAAAGGCAAACCTACGTTTCTAGCATTTGTAGACTTAGAGAAAGCTTTTGACAATGTTAACTGGAATACTCTCTTTCAAATTCTGAAGGTGGCAGGGGTAAAATACAGGGAGCGAAAGGCTATTTATAGTTTGTACAGAAACCTGATGGCAATTATAAGAGTCGAGGGGCATGAAAGGGCAGCAGTGGTTGGGAAAGGAGTAAGACAGGGTTGTAGCCTCTCCCCGATGTTATTCAATCTGTATATTGAGCAAGCAGTAAAGGAAACAAAAGAAAAATTCGGAGTAGGTATTAAAATTCATGGAGAAGAAGTAAAAACTTTGAGGTTCGCCGATGACATTGTAATTCTGTCAGAGACAGCAAAGGACATGGAAGAACAGTTGAATGGAATGGACAGTGTCTTGAAAGGAGGATATAAGATGAACATCAACAAAAGCAAAACGAGGATAATGGAATGTAGTCAAATTAAGTCGGGTGATGCTGAGGGAATTAGATTAGGAAATGAGACACTTAAAGTAGTAAAGGAGTTTTGCTATTTAGGGAGTAAAATAACCGATGATGGTCGAAGTAGAGAGGATATAAAATGTAGACTGGCAATGGCAAGGAAAGCGTTTCTCAAGAAGAGGAATTTGTTAACATCGAGTATAGATTTAAGTGTCAGGAAGTCGTTTCTGAAAGTATTTGTATGGAGTGTAGCCATGTATGGAAGTGAAACATGGACGATAACTAGTTTGGACAAGAAGAGAATAGAAGCTTTCGAAATGTGGTGCTACAGAAGAATGCTGAAGATAAGGTGGGTAGATCACGTAACTAATGAGGAGGTATTGAATAGGATTGGGGAGAAGAGAAGTTTGTGGCTCAACTTGACTAGAAGAAGGGATCGGTTGGTAGGACATGTTTTGAGGCATCAAGGGATCACAAATTTAGCATTGGAGGGCAGTGTGGAGGGTAAAAATCGTAGAGGGAGACCAAGAGATGAATACACTAAGCAGATTCAGAAGGATGTAGGTTGCAGTAGATACTAGGAGATGAAGAAGCTTGCACAGGATAGAGTAGCATGGAGAGCTGCATCAAACCAGTCTCGGGACTCAAGACCACAACAACAACATCTACAAATAGAGTATAAACTGAAGATATCAGCTAATTTCGCGTTACACAATTTTTGTTAAGTTGTAACTGATCCGTCCATTCGATAGAATGGAATTGCTGAGTAGTGCTGCTACATAGCGGGAGCGGATGGACAGTGTATCTTACGGTACTAGAAGGAACAGTCAGGGCAAGGTAATCGCAGTGATCAAATGTTTATCTATACGACACTGGAGGTGGATTTCTCTTTACATTCCAGTATATAATAAAGTAACGAAGATACTATGTGGGCACAGAAACTGAAACACTAAGCCGTTCTGCAAAAAGGTCTTGAAAGGGATACTATAACGGGCTGGATTAGTACCGTGGCTATGTGAACTACTTTCGATCGTTCTCTAACGCTTTCGAAAAAAAAACAGTAGATGCCTAAAGGTTGGTAAATGTTTGTTGCTCCGTCTTCCTCGTCTGAAGAGTCAGTTTCGTGCGTCGTCCTGCACAACGTTGTCTATCTGCTGCAGTCAGGAATGAGGCAGCGTTATACACTGAAGAGAAAAAGAAACTGGTGCACCTGCCTAATATCGTGTAGGGCCCTGGTGAGCACGCAGAAGTGCCGCAACACTGAAGTAGTACTGGAGGGAACTGACATCATGAATCCTACAGGGCTGTCCATAAGTCCGTACGAGTTCGAGGGGCTTGAGATCTCTTCTGAACACCACGATGCAGGGCACCCCAGATATGCTTAATATTAATTCTGCAAGGTTCGCAGGAGAGCTTCTGTAAAGTTTGGAAGGTAGGAGACGAGGTACTGCAGGACTAAAACTGTGAGGACAGGGCGCGAGTCGTGCTTGGGTAGCTCAGTTGGTAGAGCACTTGCCCGCGAAAGGCAAAGGTCTCGAGTTCGAGTCTCGGTCCGGCACACGGTTTTAATCTGCCAGGAAGTTTCATATCAGCGCACACTCCGCTGCAGAGTGAAAATCTCATTCTGGAGACGTCCCCCAGGCTGTGACTAAGCCATGTCTCCGCAATATCCTTTCTTTCAGGAGTGTTATTTCTGCAAGGTCCGCAGGAGAGCTTCTGTAAAGTTTGGACGGTAGGAGACGAGGTACTGGCAGAACTAAAACTGTGAGGACGGGGCGTGAGTCGTGCTTGGGTAGCTCAGTTGGTAGAGCACTTGCCCGCAAAAGGCAAAGGTCTCGAGTTCGAGTCTCGGTCCGGCACACGGTTTTAATCTGCCAGGAAGTTTCATATCAGCGCACACTCCGCTGCAGAGTGAAAATCTCATTCTGGAGACGTCCCCCAGGCTGTGACTAAGCCATGTCTCCGCAATATCCTTTCTTTCAGGAGTGCTGTTTCTGCAAGGTCCGCAGGAGAGCTTCTGTAAAGTTTGGAAGGTAGGAGACGAGGTACTGGCAGAAGTAAAGCTGTGAGGACGTGGCGTGAGTCGTGCTTGGGTAGCTCAGTTGGTAGAGCACTTGCCCGCAAAAGGCAAAGGTCTCGAGTTCGAGTCTCGGTCCTTCACACAGTTTTAATCTGCCAGGAAGTTTCATATCAGTGCACGCTCCGCTGCAGAGTGAAAATCTCATTCTGGAGACGTCCCCCAGTCTGTGACTAAGCCATGTCTCCGCAATATCCTTTCTTTCAGGAGTGCTGTTTCTGCAAGATCCGCAGGAGAGCTTCTGTAGAGTTTGGAAGGTAGGAGACGAGGTACTGGGAGAAGTAAAGCTGTGAGGACGGGGCGTGAGTCGTGCTCGGGTAGCTCAGTTGGTAGAGCACTTGCCTGCAAAAGGCAAAGGTCTCGAGTTCGAGTCTCGGTCAGGCACACAGTTTTAATCTACCAGGAAGTTTCATATCAGCGCACACTCCGCTGCAGAGTGAAAATCTCATTCTGGATGCTTAATATTGTTCATCTCTGGGGAGTTTGGTGTCCAGCGGAAGTGTTTAAACTCAGAAGAGTGTTCCTGGAGCCACTGTATAGCAATTCTGGATATATGCGGTATCGCATTGTCCTGCTGGCATTGCCCAAGTCCGTCGGAATGCACAATGGACATGAATGGATGCAGGTGATCAGACAGGATGCTGACGTACGGGTCACCTGTTAGAGTCGTATCTAGACGTATCGGGTAGCCACACATCACTCCAAACTGCGCACGCCCCACACCATTACAGTGCCTCCACCAGCTTCAACTGTCGTCTGCTGACATGCAGCGTCCATGGATTCATGAAGTTGTGTTCATACCCGTACACGTCCATCCACTCGATACAATCTGAAACGAGACTCGTCTGACAAAGCAACATGTTTCCAGTCATCAACAGTTGACGGGGCCAGGTGAGGTGTAGTGCTTTCTGTCGTGCAGTCGTCAAGGGTCTCCGACAATACCGTCGGCTCCGAAAGCCCATATCGATGATAGTTCGTTGAATGGTTCGCACGCTGATACTTGTTGGTGGCCTAACACTGAAATCTGCAGCAATCTGCGACAGGGTTGCACTTCTGTCACGTTGAACGATTCTCTTCAGTCGTCGTCGGTCCCGTTCTTGCAGGATCTTTTTCCGGTCTTAGCCATGTCGGAGATTTCATGTTTTACCGGATACCTGATATTCACAACACACTCGTGAAATGGTTATAGGAGAAAATCTGCAATTTATCGCTACCTCGGAGGTGCTGTGTCCCATTGCTCGTACGCCGACCGTAACACCACGTTCAAACTCACTTAAATCTTGATAACCTACAATTGTAGCAGCAGTAACTGATCTAACAACTGCGCCAGATGCTTGTTGTATTACGTAGCTATTGCCGACCGCAGCACCGCATTCTGCCTGTTTGCATATCTCCGTATTTAAATATGCATGCCAGTACCAGTTTCTTTGGCACTTCGATGTATTTTAGCTGCTAAGACACACTGAAAGTATTTTTTTAAGTTAAAAATTGCCATATTCGTAGCTTGCAAGCCAGCTGGAGAATTATGCACCCTCCTGAAGGAGACTGCAGATTCTGAATGTGAATGAATGAATGTCGTGTGACTAGGGCCTTCCGTCGGGTAGACCGTTCGTCTTTCGATTCGGCGCCACTTTGGCGACTTGCGCGTCGATGGGGATGAAATGATGATGATTAGGACAACACAACATCCAGTCCCAAAGCGGAGAAAATCTCCGGCCCAGCCGGAAATCGAACCCGGGCCCTTAGGTTTGACATTCTGTCGCGCTGACCATTCTGGATATTGAAGGCATATACAATATACTTGGTCGACGTATGAAATAAATAAAGAAATGAATAAAATAAAATATTAATTATTAATTATGTATGATAGTGATTGGTTGTAATTAATATTGGCTTATCTGGAAAGTGGGCGTTTAATTATTTGGTATCAGACGCTTGACAATGGCTTTTTCGTAAATGCAATGTTATTCGTAGTTGACCGTGAAATAAGACTCAAACAATCGGACTTCGCATTTAAATCGTTTCCAAAGACTGCTGCGGTAGGTGCGGACTCAAAATCTAAATCTCAATATTAGAATAATTTGCCAGCCATGTCAATACGTCGTACAGAGGTGACTGTCTACTAAACATAAAAAAGTTACACAGTTAGTTAAATCAGATATATTCAACGAATAAGCCTACAGTTAAATAATTCTACTTACTTTCATAAATATAAATTCTTTACAGAATCGAGTGCCTAGTAAGATTGCAACTCGCAGTGTTCTTATATAACATCAAATATGGCAGCGTACCAGTTAATAAAATATACGTGCTTCCCGCACCAGCTATTCTACTCGATCTATTTCTTCTTAATGAAACATAAGAGTGTCATAATTGTATTTTGTTTTATCAGCGGCACAGCGCTGCAGTTCTGTGCCATAGGCTTTATTTATTTGTCAGAGATTAATTATTTAATTAAGATTTCGCGTTTCCGAGGAAACTCACGCACGGCATGCAAATGTGCCTTTATAGACGGGGCATTGATAAAAAGATGACACGATTCGGCGCTATCGTAATTTGTGAGAGAATTATAGTTTCTCTTGATGGTTTCTCTGAAACAACTGTCCGAAGCTCATTTTATTTCCATAATAGTTACCAGTTGCTTTTGTGGTAGCATAAGCACTATCAGTCGAAGTAGTAAATATGTGCCAAAACAGAACTCGCAAAACTGTGAAAGAAAAACCATCCGAAAAACTTACTACATCAGGTGGCCACAAAGTTCAGTTACTCGCATTAATAAACTACATAAACCTTTAAACTTAAATAAATAACGTAAATAATAGTTCTTTACAGGAGTTTTCTTTGACATGAACCACTTAGAGCTGCTCATGAGAGGCAGTGCAGCATTACCAATAAAGATCTACGAGACTGGGCCCTCTGAATCGCAGTTGGGATTAACACTACTGACTTCAAGTCTTCTTGGACCTTATTAAACAAAGACAAGAAATTATATAATATAGGAAGTCGCAAAACAACGAAGTTTACTTCAAGTAAAAGTTAAGGTGATATGCCATTATTTTGTGGCTGTTGTGAAGACGAAGAGTTATCCCCATATCTGCTGTGTCTAACGCCTATCGGATTTCATGATAGAACTGCAAGCAAACCGCACTTTATCTTTTCGAGGTGAAAAAAGACAGAGTCTGTTGTGAAATCGATTAATGCTATAATTCGATCACATGCAACAGTTACAGTGATATGTATGACTGGATTTCTGTTTCTGCAGCATTATGCCTGTCTTCACGGACCTGAAGTCATATTAGGACTGATATGAAAAACTGATTGTTTAGTGGCAACATATTAGAATCGACCTATGAAAACCTGGAAAAATAGGAAAGAATAATTTTTCACATTTCGTTCGAAGTGGTTTTATTGGACGTTTCTCCTGAACATAAAGGCACCTCCGTCTTTCAGAAGGACGTGGATGGACTGTTGATACGTTTCAGATTCCACCCCGATCAACAAGTGTCACTCTCGATAAGGAATTTTTCCGACTGTACAAAGTATTTTTAAAACTGTCAGATGAGATAATTTATGATGGCTGTGTGTCACTTGAAGTTTATGAGGAGAACAATATTCATAAATTTCAGTCATTTGTGCATTATCAGTCTGCATCGGCACAATATTTTAAAAATTGCCTGGGGCATGGATGTGTGTGATGTCCTTCGGTTAGTTAGGTTTAAGTAGTTCTAAGTTCTAGGGGACTGATGACCTTTAAGACCCATAGTGCTCAGAGCCATTTCAGCCATTTTACCATATTTGCTTGGTATAACGAAAATGTTTGTTTTCCTCTTTCAAGTGACACTTCGCTTTATTTACTGCTATGGGTAATAAAAAAAAGGAACTGTTACATTGCTACTAAAATATAAATTATTTAAAAATTATTGAAAGAACCTCCTAGTGTACCTGACGATGTGGATCTGCCCTCACAACAGAGTGAAAGGAAGTCACTGTGCGCTCGGTATGTCTGCCGGGAGACCCCATCCAAGATGTGGTAACGCAAGGGTTGCAGGCAGAGCTCCAATTTGTAGCATTGTTTGCAGAGTTGATCGGGATCCTTTGGTCTGGAGCTGATTGGAGGGTCTCAGCCAAAGAATCGGGGTCAGGGATTTTCTCTGCCTCATGATGACTGGGTGTTGTGTGCTGTCCTTAGGTTAGTTAGGTTTAAGTAGTTCTAAGTTCTAGGGGACTTATGACCATAGATGTTGTAAGTAGGCTATGTAAGTAGGCTGTTTAGGTTCTTATATTGGTAACGCCGCCGCCACGTAGCGCTCTCTGTATGAAAATCACTGGCTGTGCTGTGTGCAGTCTGTGGCTAGTTTGCATTGTTGTCTGCCATTGTAGTGTTGGGCAGCGGCAGCTGGATGTGAACAGCGCGTAGCGTTGCGCAGTTGGAGGTGAGTCGCCAGCAGTGGTGGATGTGGGGAGAGAGATGGCGGAGTTTTGAAATTTGTAATACTGGATATTATGAATTGCTATGTATATTATGATTTTTCAACACTATTAAGGTAAATACATTGTTTGTTCTCTATCAAAATCTTTCATTTGCTAACTATGCCTATCAGTAGTTAGTGCCTTCCATAGTTTGAATCTTTTTATGTAGCTGGCAGTAGTGGCGCTCCATGTATTGCAGTAGTTCGAGTAACCAAGATTTTTGTGAGGTAAGCGATTTGTGAAACGCATAGGTTAATGTTAGTCAGGGCCATTCTTTTGTAGGGATTATTAAAAGTCAGATTGCGTTGCGCTAAAAATATTGTGTGTCAGTTTAAGCACAGTCATGTATAATTTTTCAAAGGGGACATTTCAATGTTAAGTCCCATAGTGCTCAGAGCCATTTGAACCATTTCAGCCAAAGAATCGTTGACTCTATGACTGTCTTCGCTGCAGATTTCTATGCCTGTGTTATCGATTGGGACTTTTTAGGACTCCCACTGATAAATCAGGGGTGCACTACACAAAGGAAGCAGCTACTCGGGTAGCAGAGAATTTGTGGAGTACACGTTGTAAGGTGGCGTTGTGTCCTGACCTTCATTTCTTACATATTCCGTCCTCACAATCGTACTCTGCACATCAAGACGCTTCATTCGAACCCAAACTCGATAAGGTAGAGTCAGTTTTGTATGAATTCATTTAAGCGACATGCAAATCTAATAAATAACTCACAAGTGCGCACCGAGGGTGAAAAAAGTTGAGGCTGGCGTACACAACATGACGGCCACAGGAATATTCGTTCTAAAGAGGAAACCAGCTCGCTGGGAAGACCGTCCCTTCAGAGGGCTGGGTCAACAACATACCTACTTAGGCCGAAGCGACCGCCCAGAGAGAGGACAGCTTTTGCTGGACTGGACGGATAGTGGCTCCCGTGTTCGACTTAAAATCAAATTCCGCTACATTGTGTGGGAGCACCAAGAAGATGCATCTTTTCACGGACCGACTGCATAGTTACGGAGTTCTCACAGGAGGACAGTATACGCCTAATGGAGATGTTACAGATTTCTGCATTGGTCGACTCAAACGAAACGTCATTCTCCCTTTTAAAAGAGCAACGCTGATTTGCGGAATATTTCTGACGCAAACAGCCACAGGAGTGAGGGAAGACAGCGAATGATATACCCTTGCAACTTTTCCAGAAAAAGGGGCCATTCCGCTGTCGCTCCTGGAGCGGAAACACGTTACGCGAGCGACTGTGCTCGTACATGTACGCAAAGAGTGAGGAACAAAGTCTCTCCTCAGTACTTCACTGGGAGAGAACCTCTGACGTTAGCGAATCGGAGTGACACTCTATATTGAGTCGCTCGCGATTAAGCGTTGTTTACTGTGTTGGCCGCCACAATTATTGTGTGGTGTGAACACGGACAGAGTACTAGTTAAACGCCTGCGAGCGAGTACTGAGTGGCATCGCGGTGGACTGATTATCTGACTGGTGTACCATGCTGGTAGTTGGACTAGGGGTGGACAGGAGTCCTTGACTTCATCAAGGCATAGGGAGAGTTTGATTGGCGAAGGTCAATCCAGATAGAAAGAGATGGTTGTGTTATTTGTCAGCAGCGAGCGACGCAGGCAGCAGTCGTCGCAGCTCACAGTATTGTCCACTGCAGCGTATGCGAGCCACATCTGTCCTCCATAACAGTACACTCCATTACATTTCTCACGCGACAGCCTTGACTGTGCCTAGAAAAGTTATTCAACTTGTGTAGGCGTTGCTCTCAACCATTCTGCCAAGTAAATAATATTCTTAAAGAAAAGGGAGAAAAGAACCTTTCCATACTTTGTAAAATAATAGCATTCCTATCCATAAGGGGCAACCTACTGTTCCGAAAAGAACCTGGAAATGTATTATTTTTTTATATAAGAAAAAGTTTCACTTGATTTCTCAGAATTTTTTGAAATAAATAATATTTTTCGTTCGTTTAATGTTTTTCTTACACTAACTAGCAATACTCCCGGTACCCAAGTATCCCACTAATTACGTAAGAATATATAGGGTATTTTTGTGTCTTTTCCTTACAGCGGAGGACTCCAGAAGATATTTGTTGCTGAATGTTTTTCAAGCAGTTCTTGTTGGTACATTAGGAGCGTCTGTCTGACTTCTGTAGTAGTGTGAGGTGGAAATTGTTTCTTGCAGGAGCCAAAGGGTACTTGTTGGATCAATCCATTGCGCATTTTGACAAAAGAAAACACACACACACACAACATGAGACGTTCTTTTCAGGCTAGGCTGTAGTTTGTCGTACTCTGATGAACACGCAGCAAGGGAAGTCAGATCGTGTTCAAAGTAAGGACACATCGCCTGTCAACCTTTTATCAGTACGTTCTCGAAGTATACGTAACAAAGTTCCCGAATTTACTACCCTGAAGGAAAGTTCTCGAGTTCCAATTATCCTCAGGACCGAGAGCTGACTGAAACCCGAAGTGCGAAGCTCTGAGATACTTAGCGAGTCATAGAACGTATATCGGAAAGACAGATTAGAGGTCATAGGAGGGAGAGAGAGTCCATTGCAACTGACAAACATATTGTCTCTTTTGCGGTCTAAGTTGAGTGTGACAGTGAAGTTATCTGGTCGCGTATAACAGTGCAAGGTAAAACCAAATTAATTGTTGGATATTTTTGCAGGCCACCGGATGCTACTGTGACAGTTTTAGAGTCATTCAAAGAAAGACTACGGTCAGTAGCGTGTAAACATCCAGATCTTGCAATATTGGCTGCCCGCAACTTTAAAATGTCGAGTGTAGACTGCGATGTCTATAGACTCATTGCAGGGGACACAGACAGCCGGTCATGCGAAGTACTTTCGAACACATCTTCTGAAAAGTGTCTTGAGCAGCTAGTTTGGCAGCTCACACGCAATAAATGTCTTAGACCTTGTAGCTACAAATAGGCCGGGCCTTATCGCAACGTCAGTGTAGTAACGGGGATATTATTGTAGCAACTATGGTTACGGAAGTTAATAAATCAGTTAAAAGGCTAAGAGAGTGTTTCTGCTAGAAAGGACAGATAAGCAGTCGTTAGCATCTCACTTAGATAGTGAAGTGACATCATTTAGTTCCAGTAAGATGGACGGAGAGGAATTATTGACGAAGTTTAAACAGATTGTAAATCTTGGTCTGGAGAATTATGTGTCCAGTAAGTGGATTAAAGATAGAAAAGACCGACCAGGGTTTCATAACGAGATTCGGGAAATGCTGAGGAAGCAAAGGCTGGTTCAAAAGAGAACGCATAAATGACGACAAGCAAAGGTTAATGGAGATTCGTGCGTCTGTGAAAATATTTGTGCGTGAAGCATACAACAACGTCCACAGCCATGCAGAGAACCGGAGCAATTTCTGGTCGTATGTAAAATCGTTAAATAGGTCAAAGGCTTCCACCCAGTTAGTTTGGCAACGGAAGATAGCAAGACGAAAGCTGAAGTTTTAAATTTCACGTTCAAGAAATCGTTCACGCAGGCGAATCGTACAAACATACCGTCGTTTGACCATCCGACAGACTCCCGTACGAACGACACAGTAAATAAGCATCCGTGGAGTAGAGAAACAACTGAAAGATTTCAAAGCAAATAAGTGACCAGGGCCGGATGGAATCCCAATTCGGTTTGACCCTTTCCATAGCTTTCATTTGTCGTGAATCTCTCGCCCAGCGCAATGTCCGAAGCGATTGGAAAAAAAAGCACAGGTGACTCCTGCATATACGGAGGGCAAAAGAACGGACTCGCAAAAATACAGATCAATATCCCTAATATCAGTTTGCTGCAGAATTCTTGGACACAGCCGGCCGAGGTGGCCGAGCGGTTCTAGGCGCTACAGTCTGGAGCCACGTGACCGCGACGGTCGCAGGTTCGAATCCTGCCTTGGGCATGGATGTGTGTGATGTGGTTAGGTTAGTTAGGTTTAAGTAGTTCTAAGTTCTAGGGGACTGATGGCCTCAGAAGTTAAGTCCCACAGTGCTCAGAGCCATTTGAACCATTTTAAAAATGGCTCTGAGCACTATAGGACTTAACATCTGAGGTCATCAGTCCCCTGGAGGGTGACATTCTTTTCGAGGGAAAGTATTAAGAAAATTTGGGGAACAGGCATTTGAAGCTGACTGCCGAATGATTCTACTGCTGCTAACGTATAGTGCGCTTAAGCACAACGAAGATTAGATACGAGAAATTAGGGTTCATACAGAGGCATATAGACAGTCGTTTTTCCTTCGCTCTATTTGCGAGTGGCAGAGGATAGAAAATTATTGGTGGTGGTACAGGATACCCACCGCCACATGCCGTACGGTGGACTGGGGAGCATGTGTGTAGCTGTAGATGTAGAAGAACTGTGCTGCAGAAATCGTTATAAATTGATGTACGTGTGAGAAATATTTCACTTCAGTAAATTAAAATCACGATTCATGGAAGTCGTCTGCAATGTAGCAAAAATACTGCCTGGATTTATTTTCCTCCGGTAGTCACCTTAGTAAGAATTACATATCCAACAATTTTGCCGTCGATATTTAAAATATCAATCATAAGTGACTTTCTTGAACGGTTTAGGTGCTTCAAATTAGCGAATTACTCGCTTGTGTCACTCTGTATATTAAAAGTACACGGCGCCGTGCTCTCTAGTCACGGCCGACCGCATGGTGGGCGGGAAGGGCTCTACAAACCGCTGTCATACGCGGTTCTGCGTGCGACATACACAAGTAAATTCAACATGTAAAAAAAAAAAAAAAAAAAAAAATGCCGTTGTCTTAGTACCTAAAATTTTGACTGTGCATTTCTTTCCTTACATGCTTCATGCGTGCAAAATTTTAGAATGGGTTAACGATTCACTTGCCAGTCGCTAATGATGTACAGGTTATTCTCTGTTTTGCTTTCGGTCACTCTGCCGTACAATCTACAGGTCAGTACTAAGTACCTCTGATCATGGCCATCGACCATGACATGTAACTATTTATTATTATTTTCAACTGTAAGTTCACAGTACACATGTACACATATTTCTGCCATTCCATTCCTTGTCTTCATATACCGAGCGTGTTCGTGCAATGATTACCACATTGGACTCACATTCGGGAGGGCAATGGTTCAAACCTGGGTCGGGCCATCCTGATTTGTGTCTTCCGCGATTTGCCTAAATCGCTTCGGCAAATGCCGGGATGGTTTTCCAACGATACGGCCGATTTCCTTCCCTATCATTCACACAGCCCGAACTTGTGCTCCGTCTCTAATGACCTCGATGTCGATGGGACATTAAATCCTAATCTCCCTTCCGTCCTTCCTTTTTTCTGCTTAAAGTACTTGCATATGATAAACGACGCTCGTTGTAGAGACGTTAGCCGTATTCGCGACTTCTTAAATCTTAGGTAAGTTAACGTTAACGAAGTTCGCTTATCTCTTTCTTGAGCCTATTTTGTTCCCACAACGCCTAGTACAAAATTAAGTGTAACTTATCTAGAACAATTTTAACAACACTGACTTCTTAAAATTATTAAACTATTTATGATTATTTTTTATATTAAAACTATGTGTAGCTCTTCACGTAACAACTCATGGAATTAAGAAATTAATTACGCAACCGATTTGTAATTGAGGAAAGACGAACGGTTGTAAACTTCAGTATGTGTTAACCTGTGATGGTCTTATCTGAAACAACTGCGACCTAATAGTTGGAACACTGCTGCTACATTTGTGACACCGCTTGTTACGAGTCTTCCGAAGAGACCGCCATGTATCAAGACTCGCACGTATGCGGACACACAAGACCGAAAGTAAAGAAAGAGTCGACTGGGAATTAATACGTAATAAATTAAGTGACAAAGCATGGATCCCTTAGTACTGAACAAACGACTTGTTTATCTATATCTGAACCATCAATTTTATTTTAAGGAACTCAAAAATTCAGTCACGAATTAAACTACTAACCTCAGACACTAAAAAGGGGGACATGTTGCATTGCCACCAGACCATAATAAAGTTTACTACTCCACATTTTACGCAAAGAAAGTGATAATTTACAGGTTATGCGCTGGTTCATTACCGTTATAAGATTTCTAATGGTATGTTACGTAGCAAACCATGTACAAAATATCCTGTTTTATACGCTAACAGAATCGAGATTAATACGAGGGCAGTACAATAAGTAATGCAACACATTTTTTTTCTCGGCCAATTTTGGTTGAAAAAACCGGAAATTTCTTGTGGAATATTTTCAAACATTCCCGCTTCGTCTCGTATAGTTTCATTGACTTCCGACAGGTGGCAGCGCTGTACGGAGCTGTTAAAATGGCGTCTGTAACGGATGTGCGTTGCAAACAACGGGCAGTGATCGAGTTTCTTTTGGCGGAAAACCAGGGCATCTCAGATATTCATAGGCGCTTGCAGAATGTCTACGGTGATCTGGCAGTGGACAAAAGCACGGTGAGTCGTTGGGCAAAGCGTGTGTCATCATCGCCGCAAGGTCAAGCAAGACTGTCTGATCTCCCGCGTGCGGGCCGGCCGTGCACAGCTGTGACTCCTGCAATGGAACGAACTTCTCCTTCTTCATGACAACGCAAGACCTCACACAAGTCTTCGCACCCGAGAGGAGCTCACAAAACTTCAGTGGACTGTTCTTCCTCATGCACCCTACAGTCCCGATCTCGCACCGTCGGATTTCCATATGTTTGGCCCAATGAAGGACGCAATCCGTGGGAGGCACTACGCGGATGATGAAGAAGTTATTGATGCAGTACGACGTTGGCTCCGACATCGAGCAGTGGAATGGTACCGTGCAGGCATACAGGCCCTCATTTCAAGGTGGCGTAAGGCCGTAGCATTGAATGGAGATTACGTTGAAAAATAGTGTTGTGTAACTAAAAGATTGGGGAATAACCTGGTGTATTTCAATGCTGAATAAAACAACCCCTGTTTCAGAAAAAAAATTTGTTGCATTACTTATTGAACTGCCCTCGTAATTTAGGGTGAGGGTTTCGAGAGGAAAAAAGCTTCATGATAAATCGTCTAACGTACCAAGGAAGCGAAATCTGGAAACAGATTTGGGAAGTTGTCATACTGAAAGTTAATAATCGACTCTAGATGCCCGCAGCTGCTACAAACTGCTCTAGTTTGAAAAGGGGAATCATCTTGCATGTGAGAGGCATACAGACAACAGTGAAGTCTGCCATTTTGACGGCTGGGACTGTGCCAGTCTAGAAAACTTCTGTGAGAAAAGAATGTGGTCAGTTACTATGTCTCAGGAGGTGCGATTCAGCCCCTCAGCCTCCCAAGTAGTTGGGAACGGTACTGTATTTTAAAGTTCGAAGACCTCCATAAGGTGATCCAGGAGGTGGACCAACAGCTACAGAATCGTCACTAGAGATGGGCAAACTGAAACACGTAACTGTTCCGAAACAAATGAGACAGTAAAACGTAATGTTTCGATACGCTGTTTCGAAACAGTGGAACAGTTTGTGTTTTGTAATCTAATAAACCTACACATTTTATCATCTTGAATGTCTACTGTATAAGTATGCCCATATAAACATGAGGTGCGAGAGCGCTAATCATATCGCAGAAAGTATGTAACTATCCCTTAGGCGTCTTGGCAGTTTCGTATTTCCCGAAGCAATTGCGCTGCTTTCGTGTCGTGTGACTTTCATACTTTTCATTTGGCTGAGGACAGCCATAGCTGAAGACAGAAGAACCACCACGAACGGAACTGGAGGTGGGAGCAAACTGCAGAAACAGCGGATATGCTACTGGGATTCCCACATTCCGTTAGTATGGGTAATATACCCATCTTGCTAGTTTCTATGCACACAAAGGGAATCATTGTCGATAATAGGCACAGTGGCTATAGACTCATAAATAATTCGAATAAATAACAAAATATAAAATTTTGTCTTTCAAGGTGTTTCGAACCGTTACTATAAATTCACCATGCTTCCCAGCCCTTCCCGTTCACCATTACACTATCAGTGATATGTCAAACAGATTGCTTGCAATTATACCTACATCAAATTTATGTATATATCTAATAACTGTCACTCTACGCCTTTTTTTATTCAAAATGTTGTAGGCTTACTTGCGTTTCTTAATATGATTACTGTACATGACCAGAGAAACGCGTGTTATAAAAAAAGTGTAATTTAACTGAATGATTTTCACATATTTATTATTTTGAATGTGAATAGTATGCGTTGTTCGGGTTAATGCGATTTTGTTCGATTCTGATTCCAGAGTATGTCTCTCTTTTTACTACTCCTTTACTTATTAGTGCTGCGATAAAGCAGATGTTACGCCATTTCGGAATAGGACAGTCAGATAGAAACGAAGCTTTATTTTTGGATATCTTAAGCTTCATGCTATTGCTTGTCAAAAAGATTTCGACACTCTTGAAAGTGTTTCACGAAATAGTATGTTGTGTTTCAGTACCTGTGCCGAGCCCGAATCTCGTCCGACACAGAGCGGAATGAAACATCACTGTTTCGATACAATTAGTCCGTTCCAAGCTCAGGTGGACTGAAACAGCCTTATTTTGAAACAACGATACAGTTTCTGTGTCTGGCTCGAGATCGAATCTGGTCCGGTTATCCGAGACAGGGGCGGAATGAAACACCACTGTTTCGAGACAGTGACCCACAGCCGTTCCGAAACACTGAAACAGTTCCACGTATCGATACATTGTATCGAAACATTGAAACAGTGGCGAAGTCTAATTGTCACTGTTCGCAACCTCGTGCTGCTAAAAGCATTTACTGTAGCGCAGTACCTTTTCACTACTTTGAACAAAGAAAATCATGTCGTTTTCGATCGCTGTTTCGTTCGCCTGGTGAGTGCGAGTATCTCGCGCTTCGACTGCAAACCACCGTCGCCAAACATGTTGTAAGTTTCACCGAAATCTGGCCCCCTCCACCCCCCTTTGACGCTTTGATCCTCTTCTCAGGGCTCGGCATTATCTCTCGGATTTTGTCTTGGTTTTCTGTGTGTCTAACTATGATTCAGTACTTGTTATCTGCACAGTTTGTCACTGCGCAGAATCAGCGAAGCCTGCCTTCGGGTTAATGCGATTTTGTTTGATTCTGATTCCAGAGCATGTCTCTGTTTTTACTACTCCTTTACTTATTAGTGCTGCGATATCCTACCATCGTTTCGCAGCATCCAAACGAATCTGGAACCCATACGAGTAGGAACGTTGCCGATGCCTTACACAGTCTGATAACGGACAGGAATTAGTTTCAAATCCCTGTGTCCTGTTAATATTTACTGTGTCCGCAAACTGAGGCAAGCTGAGGTTCCAGTGCAACGATAGTATGCATACAGTACAGAAGTTAGGAAGCTCATCAGTAAATTAGAATAATGCTTGAAACTAGGATAAAATATCACACAGACTGAGTCAGACTTTGAAGTGCACTTAATTCCCTTTCCTTTTTCTTTACATTAACCGTGATACATATGTTTGTTTGTCCTTTACTTTCGGTCTACATACCTTCTTCCTCTTACACTGTGTGCACGTCTTTCATGTATGTATCTTTTTACTGCTGTTCCTATGTTTTACATATTATTTGTTAATTTTGAGTAACTAAACATTTTTTGTAATACAAGATTCATTGTTGTGTGCACACTAGATTTGCCTTAGCCTATATTTTGATAGCCATTTGTCACCATTAGAAGATAATGATGTTTTGTCAGTTGCTAGTCTTGTTAACTTTACTTTGTATCTGGCAAAGGACACTGCATAATTCTTACTGTATATAGACGTTTTCCAATCGCACCGATTATTGTTATCTACAAATATTCATGTTCTGTTCATGAGCTTCGGCTTCTGTTTTCATGCACTGCTGTTGTATTCTTTCAGATATTTGCTAGGAATAAGGTCATATCTTAGAGAGACAACACTGCACGTGCAGTCCATATACACTCCAGGAAATGGAAAAAAGAACACATTGACACCGGTGTGTCAGACCCACCATACTTGCTCCGGACACTGCGAGAGGGCTGTACAAGCAATGATCACACGCACGGCACAGCGGACTCACCAGGAACCGCGGTGTTGGCCGTCGAATGGCGCTAGCTGCGCAGCATTTGTGCACCGCTGCCGTCAGTGACAGCCAGTTTGCCGTGGCATACGGAGCTCCATCGCAGTCTTTAACACTGGTAGCATGCCGCGACAGCGTGGACGTGAACCGTATGTGCAGTTGACGGACTTTGAGCGAGGGCGTATAATGGGCATGCGGGAGGCCGGTTGGACGTACCGCCGAATTGCTCAACACGTGGGGCGTGAGGTCTCCACAGTACATCGATGTTGTCGCCAGTGGTCGGCGGAAGGTTCACGTGCCCGTCGACCTGGGACCGGACCGCAGCGACGCACGAATGCATGCCATGACCGTAGGATCCTACGCAGTGCCGTAGGGGACCGCACCGCCACTTCCCAGCAAATTAGGGACACTGTTGCTCCTGGGGTATCGGCGAGGACCATTCGCAACCGTCTCCATGAAGCTGGGCTACGGTCCCGCGCACCGTTAGGCCGTCTTCCGCTCACGCCCCAACATCGTGCAGCCCGCCTCCAGTGGTGTCGCGACAGGCGTGAATGGAGGGACGAATGGAGACGTGTCGTCTTCAGCGATGAGAGTCGCTTCTGCCTTGGTGCCAATGATGGTCGTATGCGTGTTTGGCGCCGTGCAGGTGAGCGCCACAATCGGGACTGCATACGACCGAGGCAAACAGGGCCAACACCCGGCATCATGGTGTGGGGAGCGATCTCCAACATTGGCCGTACACCACTGGTGATCGTCGAGAGGACACTGAATAGTGCACGGTACATCCAAACCGTCATCGAACCCATCGTTCTACCATTCCTAGACCGGCAAGGGAACTTGTTGTTCCAACAGGACAATGCACGTCCGCATGTATCCCGTGCCACCCAACGTGCTCTAGAAGGTGTAAGTCAACTACCCTGGCCAGCAAGATCTCCGGATCTGTCCCCCATTGAGCATGTTTGGGACTGGATGAAGCGTCGTCTCACACGGTCTGCACGTCCAGCACGAACGCTGGTCCAACTGAGGCGCCAGGTGGAAATGGCATGGCAAGCCGTTCCACAGGACTACATCCAGCATCTCTACGATCGTCTCCATTGGAGAATAGCAGCCTGCATTTCTGCGAAAGGTGGATATACACTGTACTAGTGCCGACATTGTGCATGCTCTGTTGCCTGTGTCTATGTGCCTGTGGTTCTGTCAGTGTGATCATGTGATGTATCTGACCCCAGGAATGTGTCAATAAAATTTCCCCTTCCTGGGACAATGAATTCACGGTGTTCTTATTTCAATTTCCAGGAGTGTATTTACATTCGGGAGGACGACGGTTTAATCCCGCCTCCGGCCATCCTGGTTTAGGTTTTCCGTGATTTCCCTAAATCTCTTCAGGCAAATGCCGGGATGGTTCCTATGAAAAGGACACGGCCGACTTCCTTCCGCATCCTTCCCTAATCGGATGAGACCGATGACCTAGCTGTTTGGTCTCCTCCCCCAAAACAACCCAACCCAATCCAACCCATATATTTAAACTGGAAATATGAGCTGTCAGTGCAAAACTACTTCTCTAAGTCTGCTCGTATTTACGAGACTTCAGCTGGATATATGAGCTGTTAGCGGAAAACTTCTTCCCTGAGTCTGCTCTTATTTGATTCTACATTTAGTAGCAATCTTCAGAGTGTTTTCACTGATGGGCATTCAGTTGTCTTATTGGCTGGCCCTAAGTGTGAATGTTACGTTCTTCATACTCGTCGGCATTGTTCACCTGTGGGTTCAGCACTACAGTGTCAGCGACATCATCAGTGACCGTGCTTCAAGAAATGTGTCAATATTGTGCTAGTGTCATTCCTTTTCTTGTCCACTGGATTAATGACGATAGACATTAACAGTATCTTCGTTACTAAAGCTAAGAAACGATAACAGTAACTTAACTTTCTTAGCTTTGGTTACTGATCATAACTTTATACCAGTGCCTATGAGTTTAATTTGTACACCACAGCACTAAAGATGATCACTGTGTGATTGAATATCGATTTTGCTATCAATAAACCACCAATATTACGGCCAACGCTGACCTTCCTTCTAATTTCACGTGTATGGTCGTTGTGCTCACAGCACTCCGTGGAGTCGCCAGTCACTAGTATCTTCGTTGCTGCTAAGTGATGCAGCTTCTTACATTCAACTGTGTTCACACACTAGCTTCAGTATTAATGATACGCAACATTAGTGCAAATTTTCGATGTTATGAGTGATGAAGTATTTACTTACAAGCTACAGAACTTGGCAAATAGCGTCTATGTTTCCTGCCTGTGCAATGACACTCTTCATGTGTAAAACTCAGACTATTCCCTTGTACATTTTGTAACCTGAGTTCTAGAACTTGCAATGTCGTTTATAATTGACACTTATCGTACTCAATTCTTTGTAATTTTTTAGAACAAATTTCATTCTCCATGCCGTACCACTGGTAAGACAATCCGTACGAAATATTTTCTGAGTGGCAGAGAGTAATTTAAGGTTCTCATGTGTTTTCGGAGTAGACAACATTCCATTGGAACTACTGACGGCCTTGGGAGAGCCAGTCCTGACAAAACTCTACTATATGGTGAGCAAGATGTATGAAACAGGCGAAATACCCTCAGACTTCAAGAAGAATATAATAATTCCAATCCCAAAGAAAGCAGGTGTTGACAGATGTGAAAATTACCGAACAATCAGTTTAATAAGCCACAGCTGCAAGATACTAACACGAATTCTTTGCAGACGAATGGAAAAACTAGTAGAAGCCGACCTCGGGGAAGATCAGTTTGGATTCCGTAGAAATACTGGAACACGTGAGGCAATACTGACCTTACGACGTACCTTAGAAGAAAGATTAAGGAAAGGCAAACCTATGTTTCTAGCATTTGTAGACTTAGAGAAAGCTTTTGACAATGTTGACTGGAATACTCTCTTTCAAATTCTAAAGGTGGCAGGGGTAAAATACAGGGAGCGAAAGGCTATTTACAATTTGTACAGAAACCAGATGGCAGCTTTAAGAGTCGAGGGACATGAAAGGGAAGCAGTGGTTGGGAAGGGAGTAAGACTGGGTTGTAGCCTCTCCCCGATGTTATTCAATCTGTATATTGAGCAAGCAGTAAAGGAAACAAAAGAAAAATTCGGAGTAGGTATTAAAATCCATGGAGAAGAAATAAAAACTTTGAGGTTCGCTGATGACATTGTAATTCTGTCAGAGACAGCAAAGGACTTGGAAGAGCAGTTGTACGGAATGGATGGTGTCTTGAAGGGAGGATATAAGATGAACATCAACAAAAGCAAAACGAGGATTATGGAATGTAGTCGAATTAAGTCGGGTGATGTTGAGGGTATTAGATTAGGAAATGAGACACTTAAAGTAGTAAAGGAGTTTTGCTATTTGGGGAGCAAAATTACTGATGATGGTCGAAGTAGAGAGGATATAAAATGTAGACTGGCAATGGCAAGGAAAGCGTTTCTGAAGAAGAGAAATTTGTTAACATCGAGTATAGATTTAAGTGTCAGGAAGTCATTTCTGAAAGTATTTGTATGGAGTGTAGCCATGTATGGAAGTGAAACCTGGACGGTAAATAGTTTGGACAAGAAGAGAATAGAAGCTTTCGAAATGTGGTGCTACAGAAGAATGCTGAAGATTAGATGGATAGATCACATAACTAATGAGGAAGTATTGAATAGGATTGGGGAGAAGAGAAGTTTGTGGCACAACTTGACCAGAAGAAGGGATCGATTGATAGGACATGTTCTGAGGCATCAAGGGATCACCAATTTAGTACTGGAGGGCAGTGTGGAGGGTAAAAATCGTAGGGGGAGACCAAGAGATGAATACACTAAGCAGATTCAGAAGGATGTAGGTTGCAATAGGTGCTGGGAGATGAAGAAGCTTGCACAGGATAGAGTAGCATGGAGAGCTGCATCAAACCAGGACTGAAGACCACAACAACAACAACATGTGTTTTCTGCTGTTGTTCATATTTACTGTACTGGAATAAATATGAATATGTGCACTGCATTGGTAGTGAATAAGGTTCTTGACTCTGTGTCTAGTTTTATTTGTGGTTGACTTGCTAGTCAGTCGGTTGTGCAGCGCTGGAGCATTCTTATTTGTGGCACAGTGGTAAGCAGTTGAGTTTTTCAGATACTGAGATCTGTTTTCTGTGAATCTGGAAGAACCTATTTGGAGTACTTTCTCGTTCTGTATATTGATGGAGAGGATTTTGGAGGAATTTTAAAGGTAACGAAGACATGAACAAAAAATTAAAATTTTGTCAGACCTATTAATTGTAGAAAATCTCAGTCTCTCCGATAACTAATAATTTTCATGATTAGTGTTAATTGTATCTCTTTGTTTTTCATTACGTCACAAATTACGCAATTGATTGTGACGTCTGTAAATTTCATAATGAGAGAATTTTGTAACTGTTATTGTCTTCTTATGTTGTGCAGTCTTTTTATCAATCATCAGAGTTTGATTTCTCAAGAACTATTTTCTTTGGAGTGAAACCCATCGCCATGAACCATAGTAAAGCTGTGAAAATTTCGTCGTGTGTACATTGCACATTACGCCACAAGAAGTCACATATGGTTTCTAACAAACAAATTTAGACTGCATTATTTATATTGTTTATCTTTAGCTGCAGATTTGTATTTGCTTTCTGGAACATTAGTACATCAGGCACAAAAACAGTAAGCTGAGCAAGAGTTAAGTCACTTTCATTTCAGGACAAATTTCATCTTGCATTTATCAGCAAACAGTGTGTAGTGGGGTTTGTCAGGTGTCATGCTAGCAAGCAGATTAACTTTTAGTACACAGTATTGAAAGTTTCCGAGTACCGCAGTAATTTATTTTTGTGGGTATTCCAAGTCAAACATTGCACTTCGTATCACGCAACATTCATTACGTACTTCGGTACAGAGTTTTAGTTATATAGTTTCCATAGAGCGCACAATTAGTTTCCTCGGGCATTTAATTAGAGCCATTTTTTATTTCAAATTTTGCATTTAATGAGGTCCAGAACTTCTATTTCACAACTGTGTTTACGTGTGCAACACAGGGCCAACCAACAGTCACTTTTTCTTAACAGCTGAATACCATATCTAAAGTACACGTTATAAGAGGAGAAATATTTTGAAATCTATATATTCAATTTTCTCACATATAGACAATATTTTATAGAAAGCCTACAGAGGTCATATACGGAGATATCGCAACACTATAAAACTGTAGCGAGATGGAAGAAGCCCCCCCCCCCTCCCAGCCCCCCCGCCCCCCCCCCCCCCCCCCCCCCTGGGTTGCCGCGTGTGTTAATGCGACAGCTTCGAAGACGTGGATGTACGCTGGCCGCGGATCAAATCACTCCGACGGACTGACGAGGAGGGGTGGATGTGCCGGCCAGCTAGGTTTTGGTTTTTAGGCGATTTCCCACATCTCAATGGACTGGTTCTCATGTTTCGCCTAAGCCACGCGCTACGCAAATATTTAGTACACTTGCACACAGAAATTCCTCTATACGGAGACAGATTGGGTATACTGGTTATATCCTGGCTTGGTCTCCATAAACATTTACTAAGAAACAGAAGGAAAACCAGTGGTTAATCGACGCTTGCTGCAGGGATAGGCTATTGACCCTCAGCATAAATAAACGTAACGCACTGCAAATAAATAGCCAGAAAGAGCCGTTATTGTACGATTAAATGACTGCAGAACAAACACTGGAAGGAGTCACATCTATAAATTATGTAATGTAGCTATTTAAAGTAGAACGACCACATAAAACTGAACGCAGTGAAGGCAGATGCCAGGCAAATTCATTGGAAGAACACTCAGGAAATGTAGTCCAACCACGAAGGAGATAACTTACAAAATCATCATTCGACCAATCCTTGAATACTGCCGTACAGTCCGGGATCTGTACCAGATTAATAGAGGACTGATAGAGGAAACAGGAAGCTCCATAGAAAAGCAGTGTGTTTGGTTACAAGTTCGTTTACGAGGGTGGTTTGATATGTCTGGTACAAACGCACTTTAATTCTCGACACAGTCTCAGTTGAGGGATATACACTTTCCCCAGACACCCTCTAGCTGTTTCATCCTATCGGAAAAATAGATTTTGTCAAACTCTGGAAAATACTCGTTGACTGTCACTTTTACTCCCTTATATGCTGAAAATACCTTCCTAGCAAGCCAAAGTTTCAAGTTAGGAAACAGGAAGAAGTCATCTGGGTCTACATCTGGTGAAAAGGATGGATGAGGAACTAATTCAAACCATAGCACATGCCATTCGCCATTGTTATCGCTGATGTGTGTGATGGAGCAATAATCCTGGTGAAAGAGCACTTTTTTGGTTGCCAACCTCAGTTTTTTTCCAGCCTCTGCACGTTTCAAACTATAGGATTTTGTTATGGTTCTGCCGTTTCCCAAGTAATCTATGAGAATTATTCGGTAGAATTCCCAAGAAAACAGTGACCGTATTCTTACCAGCTGACGAAATGGTTTTTGCCTTCTTCGGAGCACTTTCACCAACCTTTATCCGTTGTTTTGACTGCCGGTTAGACTGTGATATGTAATATGGATCCAGGTTTCATCAACAGTCACAAATCGGCGCAAAATGTCTTGCAAACTGCAATTAAACGTCACTAGACATTATGTTGAAGTGCTTTGCGGATGCACTTTTGGTCGACTTTGAGAAATCGCGGCATCCACCTTGCACACAGCTTCTTCATAGCCAGTTCTCCGTGCAGGATATTGTATACTCACTCATTTGAGATGCCCAAAGTCTGAGCAATCTCGCGAATTTTTGTTTGGCGGTGTTGCATTTTCATATCACGGATTTTGTCAATCGTTTCCTTTGTGATGACCTCAATGGGACAGACGGTGCGTGCTTCGTCTTAGGTGCTTGTCTGACCACGTTTAAATTCATTAATCGAATACTAAATGGTCTTCAGTGATGGTGCAGAGTCCGTGTGAACTCCATCCAGTTCTGTTTTGATTTGTGTGACAGCTATCCATTCAAACGAAAATGTTTGATAACAGTATGAAACTCGGTTTTCTCCATTACTCAATCTCAGCCTACACATTGACCAATTCAGAAGGCTGTAAACAATGAACTGTGCGCTGTAAATTGTTGAAATTCTTTGTACGATCCTTGGAATAATAAAGCTTACCAATCATGAAGATGCAACAAAATTGTTCCATTCTTTCATGGAAGTTTACCAGACTTATCGAACCACCCTCGTAGTAAGTGCGAAAACATCACGGACATGCTCGGGCAACTGCTGTGGCAGACGCTGCTAGAGTGGCGATCAGAGTATGCTTTACTTTGAAGTTCCGAAACCTTCCTAGAAGATTAAACCAATATATTGTTTCATCTTACATATATTGCACCAAAAGATCACGAAGATAAAATCAGATAGATTAGAGCTCACACAGAAGTTTACCAGAGTAATCGTTCTTCCTGTGAAACATTCGTGACTGGATCAGGAAAGGGGAGACACCATGAAGTGGCTTACGGGGGGGGTGCATGTAGACGTAGACATAAATATAAAATACAAGACTTGTAATCGCATGCTGTTTAAAGCACTGTGTGAATATACTTGTATACGATTATGTTTTTGATTCTCAGTTCCACAGTCGCATAAAATTACTTGTACACTCAATTTTTCTTTCTACAGGCTTTACTGTTATTTGAAATAACCGCTACATTCCATGCGCTAATATCCTATTTCGGTACCTTTGGCATTTTCAGACAACTTTATTCAAAAAATAAGAATCAATTTCATGGGCGCATGGAATGATGACACAATGCTTGGAATATATGAATAAGTGGTAGACTATCATCAAATGTTACAGTCTTGTTCGTTTGCAGATATCAACTCAGACCGAAATGGGTTTAATCACAGTACGAACGCGTACGGAATATTAGGTCAACATATACACAAGAGCACAAAATATAGAACCTGATATGGCTCGGGTAGCATGTTGGTGTGAATCCCGTACTAATATGTGAAGTCATATGTAAATGTAATCTTAGCCGTATGCTGGATCTATTTTAATGTAAGCTTCTGTATTTGATGGTGCTGTGACAATGCTCAAATCTAGGTTGTGCTAATTTTATCTGAGTATAAAACTTGGTACCTATGTACATACGAGATTATGCCATTTCATTACAGTCTGCTACGCGTTCATATATGATACGCGACCCAGAAATGGATCCCTGTACCATGGTTTTGATACAGAGTTCCTTTAAAACACCAAAGGATGTCAAATTGGCCAATTCAGCGTTACATTGTTTGATTCAAATAAAATTACATACATATGCAGAAAAAATAGCTACGGGCAAGCTCATAATAAGAACGAAGTCCATAGACTCATTTTTTATCATGAGTTGCGACAAATAAAATCTCTGTTTCACCTTTCACAAATTACGAACTCAGCAGAAGTGCTGCCAAAAGTAGTCGAATGTAACACATAACACATTCTCTTTAATATATTTACTTGCACCTTCGAATTCTTAGATTGTTTAATAGTTTTTCTCTCGGAAATTAGAGCCATGTATCGAAATGCGTTTCCTCATACAGGCATGTTCAGAACTCATTCAGTGTCGACAGAAATCCATTAATACTTTTGACAGTAGACCCAGTGCTGGGCAATTTGCGTTTTTATACCCAGGAAGTATTTGTGTCTCTTGTCCAGCAGACATAATATGATTTTAGGGATTCGCTTTGTAAATAGCAGTAGCTGCAATTCTTGTTTACGTACATACCTTTCAACGAAACTGAAGATAATGGAGGGTTGAGGGATCTATGCTTAGGGCGCAGACATCATTTGTACCTGTGGTGATGCTGCTGCCATGCGAGTATGGTCAAATAATATGATACTATATGAGAGACAAATGTTCATTTTCACAAGCAGATGCTAGAAAATTTACGAAGGTTTTGTCTTGATTAAAGCATTTGGAGAAAGAATTTAAGAAACTCTGCAGATAAAAGAAAATTGGGTGGTGTGGATTAACTAGCCACTCTGAAGCACAAAAAAATATTCTATTTGCAGCTAAAAGTTCGCGTAGCCCTCCAGATAAGGAAAAAAAAAAATTAAAAAAATTTTATGTGTTCAAATCACTGTTCCCTACAATGCAGTACTGGTCACTATGTAGGCGCTCTGTAACATCTGTAGGAGGTGGCCGTGTGCCAGTGGGCTGTGTCCTACTTTTAGTCATGGCACATAAGCTGTCTTCTACTGTGCACCATAGCTGCGTGTGAAGTAAAGATATTCTGCGTGTTTGGCTGCATTGTCAGCTTGGGGCTGTGTCCTACTTTTAGTCATGGCACATAAGCTGTCTTCTACTGTGCACCGTAGCTGCGTGTGAAGTAAAGATATTCTGCGTGTTTGGCTGCATTGTCAGCTTGGGGCTGTGTCCTACTTTTAGTCATGGCACATAAGCTGTCTTCTACTGTGCACCGTAGCTGCGTGTAAAGTAAAGATATTCTGCGTGTTTGGCTGCATTGTCAGCTTGGGGCTGTTTCCTACTTTTAGTCATGGCACATAAGCTGTCTTCTACTGTGCACCGTAGCTGCGTGTGAAGTAAAGATATTCTGCGTGTTTGGCTGCATTGTCAGCTTGGGGCTGTTTCCTACTTTTAGTCATGGCACATAAGCTGTCTTCTACTGTGCACCGTAGCTGCGTGTGAAGTAAAGATATTCTGCGTGTCTGGCTGCATTGTCAGCTTGGGGCTGTTTCCTACTTTTAGTCATGGCACATAAGCTGTCTTCTACTGTGCACCGTAGCTGCGTGTGAAGTAAAGATATTCTGCGTGTTTGGCTGCATTGTCAGCTTGGGGCTGTTTCCTACTTTTAGTCATGGCACATAAGCTGTCTTCTACTGTGCACCGTAGCTGCGTGTGAAGTAAAGATATTCTGCGTGTTTGGCTGCATTGTCAGCTTGGGGCTGTTTCCTACTTTTAGTCGTGGCACATAAGCTGTCTTCTACTGTGCACCATAGCTGCGTGTGAAGTAAAGATATTCTGCGTGTTTGGCTGCATTGTCAGCTTGGGGCTGTTTCCTACTTTTAGTCATGGCACATAAGCTGTCTTCTACTGTGCACTGTAGCTGCGTGTGAAGTAAAGATATTCTGCGTGTTTGGCTGCATTGTCAGCTTGGGGCTGTTTCCTACTTTTAGTCATGGCACATAAGCTGTCTTCTACTGTGCACCGTAGCTGCGTGTGAAGTAAAGATATTCTGCGTGTTTGGCTGCATTGTCAGCTTGGGGCTGTTTCCTACTTTTAGTCATGGCACATAAGCTGTCTTCTACTGTGCACCGTAGCTGCGTGTGAAGTAAAGATATTCTGCGTGTTTGGCTGCATTGTCAGCTTGGGGCTGTTTCCTACTTTTAGTCATGGCACATAAGCTGTCTTCTACTGTGCACCGTAGCTGCGTGTGAAGTAAAGATATTCTGCGTGTTTGGCTGCATTGTCAGCTTGGGGCTGTTTCCTACTTTTAGTCATGGCACATAAGCTGTCTTCTACTGTGCACCGTAGCTGCGTGTGAAGTAAAGATATTCTGCGTGTTTGGCTGCATTGTCAGCTTGGGGCTGTTTCCTACTTTTAGTCATGGCACATAAGCTGTCTTCTACTGTGCACCGTAGCTGCGTGTGAAGTAAAGATATTCTGCGTGTTTGGCTGCATTGTCAGCTTGGGGCTGTTTCCTACTTTTAGTCATGGCACATAAGCTGTCTTCTACTGTGCACCGTAGCTGCGTGTGAAGTAAAGATATTCTGCGTGTTTGGCTGCATTGTCAGCTTGGGGCTGTTTCCTACTTTTAGTCATGGCACATAAGCTGTCTTCTACTGTGCACCGTAGCTGCGTGTGAAGTAAAGATATTCTGCGTGTTTGGCTGCATTGTCAGCTTGGGGCTGTTTCCTACTTTTAGTCATGGCACATAAGCTGTCTTCTACTGTGCACCGTAGCTGCGTGTGAAGTAAAGATATTCTGCGTGTTTGGCTGCATTGTCAGCTTGGGGCTGTTTCCTACTTTTAGTCATGGCACATAAGCTGTCTTCTACTGTGCACCGTAGCTGCGTGTGAAGTAAAGATATTCTGCGTGTTTGGCTGCATTGTCAGCTTGCTCACTCCCACGTATTCTTGTTACCCAGGTGTGTGATACCCTTTTCCCGTGACTCTGTAAGTGGATCATGTTATGCCGGATATGCTGGATCATTTTTATCACTGGATACATATAACGAACACTCTGAAGAGCACTCGGGGCAACAGAATACATTTTCTCATTTGCACTGGTGCTTTAAAGATGGTATAAATAAAACACTGTAAATCGATTAGGCAGTGTCAGGGAAAATAGAAAGGTGGCCTACAGCCTCAGAATGCGTGGAGCCATGAGTGTATATATTATTAAAATATCACCTGTTATTTAAAAATTCCTGAAACTCTTATCTCAAAATATACTCAAGGGTAAGCAGATTTCTTGCACTCCGCCTGACCCTAAACTATGGTGGGTTTTTACTCCCTGTCCAGGTTAAGATATTCATGTGCGCTGGAAGGTATATATATCACGAGAAATATCAGTTGTTTGGTGTGTTTGCCACTAAGAGCATCTTTGAATGCCTGAACACGTACGTATTTTTGGCTACCAGAGTTGTATTACTGAACAGAGCTTGGCGAGCGATTGAGTCAGTTGCAGAGCGAGAGAGAGAGAGAGAGAGAGAGAGAGAGAGGAGGATGGATGGCGGACGTGCCGCATAGAGAATGAATTTTACTGACATGCTCCCTGATGTCAAATTGAGGATTAAGGATGATTTTTAAAAGGATTTTATAGAGAGACGGCTTACTTCGGAAAAGGTAATTTGCGTTGCGTTTAATTGCTGCAAGCTCTAGCCGAGTAATTATTAAAGCGTAAAGATTTCATTATGTGTAACAGTATCTACTTGTTTGTATCCAGTGTGAATTATCAGTCATGTGTCCAGTATTATAATTATCTCCCTCTTTCAACTGTTAGCCCAACGTATTTCATGTAAAGCACAGAATAAACTGTACGTATTTAAATAATGTGTATAAAAGTAATTTTTATGGTGTACGACAATGTGAAGAAAAATGGTAGCTCTTGTTAGTATGAGTCACTTTTGTGGTATTGAGAGGATTCAATCAAACTTCAAATACCCTTTATTCATTTACAAATATTTCACTGAAGCTAACGCTCAGTCTTAAATGAAAAGGTAATCTGGTAAAATTTGCCCTGTCACACCTTGCACTCTTGCGTGGACAATGGGCTGCATTTTTTTAGGAAAAGGAACAAAGTTTATTTTATGAAGGCAGCTTAAAATACTTAAGATAAGGCAGTTTGCTGCTCAGTTATTTATTTCAGATACATGCAGTTCGCTGCTTCATATTCCTGCAGTACGCATGCAAAGCAGTTTCGAGTTATTGGTTGCACAGCTATGATATGGCCTAAATGAACTTTTCGAGAGAAAATTAGGAACAGTTTTCGTCTGAGAAATTTTCGTATAAATGCGGTAGATGCGTTTCTCTAACAGGGCATATTTTCGATGTACAACAGTTAGCCACTGTGTGACTGTTTGATGAGGAAGCCATTCTGTGTACAACTGATAACCAGTTTTTGTTTTTAATGTCATTTGCAAATAGTCAGATTCTGTTTAGATTCACTGGTATCACGCACATTGAAACTATTAGCCATAGCTAATATTCGTGTTCGGAAAAGGATAGCAAAGGCAACTCTAGATCAGAAAATATAATTGGAATTTAAAGCAGGCGTTTCAGATTGCTAACGAGAGGTTTTGTCACACACAGTCTCCTGTTCACAAGTAAAACACAGAAACCTTCAACGCCCTCAGATTGTGCAGCAACAAGAATAAATACTAGCTAGGAGGGAAATGACTTCACCTTGAAAGCATGTTCTTCCTAAAGAAACTTCTGTCCGATGGAGTGCGATGGCTCACTTGGTTCAACGCATATATTATCTATGTAGGGATATCGAAATTTGTGAAGTGACAACGTTTACACCATCGACTGTAATTATTATTGATTTCCACAACTGACCAGTTTCGGCTATTGTTCCATTCTGAAGCGGTAGCTGATATGCATAAGGACAGGTCGCCAAACTATAGAGCCACTAGCATATGGCGGACACACATAAAACTTGTGACTAACAGTCATGCGAAAAATTGGTGCAAAAACAGTTTAAGATCTGCGCTTTTCGTTCGTGTCAACACAAGGACAATTGATTCGCACTAGGCGGTGCTCTTTCTCCTGCTACTTTTCTGGTTTTTATATCAACTTTATGTGTAACCCCTTGACCTTAACAAAAACTATTAACTGGCCTGACTTCGGGTTTACACCATAACTACAAAACCTTAATCTGACCCAGCCTCTCCTAAGCATATGTTGCTTGGACATCAGATCCAACCAAGTTCTATCAGTCCCTCTAAATCATTTTTTTTATAATCTCATTTTGTTCGCTTTCGTTCGTTGTATCTGCTCAGGATGGATGTCGTTAGACACCCGTTTAAGTTCGTCGTTGATAATTAACTCAGTTATTTTTTATTACGGAGGGCAGCTAACCCTCTGACCCAACACGCTGAGCTACCGTGCCGGTGATCCTTGAACGTCATGCATTCCCCATTCCCCCACATCGATCCTTTACTATCTCAGCAAATTCCTTCCTCTCGTCACTCATACTGAACACAGTCGAACAACCTGCACCATCCGCAAACTCGATTCCAATAATCATATTACCTCCCCTCTAATATCCATTTCTAGTTCGCCGCCTCGGCTATAGCGACAAATTCCGTCAATCATACACTTGCACATTCTCCTCGTTCTCTTCCAGCGAAATCTGGACCGCCTCCCTCTCCCAGAAAATGAAATCCCTCCTAGCATTGACCCATCCTACCAACTATATTCCATCCTACCCAACCCTCATCATCATGGCTCGCATTACCTTTCCCTCTTCATCCTCCCTTACCTCCTTTCTCCCCTTCCTACCTTACCTCTTTCCCCCCCTTTATAGTATGTCCTTACCAACACCTCTAACTGTTCCTCGCTTCCTGTCTCCCAACATGCACATCTCCGTTGATACTACCCATCAGTCCTCCATACTTATACCCACATTCTCCTACACAACAAAACGCTACACAACAAAACGCGTAATCTTTTCTGCTTCAGTCCTCAGCTCGTGGTCTAGTGGCTAGCGTTGCTGCCTCTAGATCACGGAGTCCCTAGTTCGATTCCCGGTCGGGTTTGGGGATTTTCTCTGCCCGCGGACTGAGTGTTTGTGTTGTCCTCATCATTTCATCCTCATCATCATTTATGACAGTGACTAGATTGGACTGTGTAACAATTGGACTGTGTAACCATTGGGAATTTGTACGGGCGCTAATGACCGCGCACTTGGGCGTCCCACGTTAGATGATTTTTCCAGGGGCAGATCCTTCAACGTTTAGTGGCAATCTCCACTTTTAAAATGATACTTTTTCTACGTCATGAAATATTTTAAATGTATTCTTATTGTATTTGTTTGATCTTTTATATTCCTGTTTTAAAATTAACGAGGAAGAAAATGAAGATTCTTTTACATAACACCTTAATTAAATTCATCGTTAGACATTTTAAAATAAATTGTAAATATCTCACTCTTTAATTTATTGTTTTTCGTCTTTGTTTATTCTCTTTGATTTAAGAGTGGGGTGACTGTACAGCTGACGAGGGTGAAATAACAAAGAAGAAAAAAAATTACTCAATGCTGTAAATTTTGTGTTTGCGCATCATATTCTGGTGACTGGACAGCTTAGTGGTCCATCCTCATACGCATCAGCTACCGCTTGAAAAAGGCTTAACAGCCGAAATGGGCCAGTAGTGGAACATATATAATAATTCCAGTAGATGACAGAAATGTTAGTTTCATAAATTTTGTACGACTGCAGTACCTGCCCAAAGGAAAGGTCGCCGTGTGATAACGGGTGAAGCTTGTGAAACAGACAATGAAGTGTAGCAGTGACAAAATATTTAATGCTTTACATTTTCATTCAGGTACGGTTTGTAAATATGTTGTTGGATGCTTATGTTGCGAGTTTTAAGGTGAGCATGCAAAGGTTATAAAGGAGGTACAAGCGATTATATCTCCAGATGTGCAACAAGGGGATACCTTACCGACGACAGCGGGGCTGAAATTTGGAGCCCACCCCGGCCGTGAAAACATGCAATGTTTTACGCACTACGTCACTACTAACAAATACGAGTGAAAGTGCTTACGGTCAAACTTTTTCGCTACCGAAGTACGGGCCCCAAATCCGTCTACAGCGCACCACACTTTCAAAAACTACGCAAAGAATGTTTGTGAAGTTCATCACTGAAACTTCTGCTTGTTTCGACCACATAGATGAAGGCACATCACGTTGCCAGGCAATCAGACAGTTGCACACAAAAATAACGGCCTGCAGTTGAACGATAGACAGGTTTCCGAAAACGACTGTTCTAGCAACTCGTCTGTATATGAAACGGTGGTATATCATCTCCAGAGGTGATAAATAATTAAGTAATAAGAAAATACACTCCTGGAAATGGAAAAAAGAACACATTGACGCCGGTGAGTCAGACCCACCATACTTGCTCCGGACACTGCGAGAGGGCTGTACAAGCAATGATCACACGCACGGCACAGCGGACACACCAGGAACCGCGGTGTTGGCCGTCGAATGGCGCTAGCTGCGCAGCATTTGTGCACCGCCGCCGTCAGTGTCAGCCAGTTTGCCGTGGCATACGGAGCTCCATCGCAGTCTTTAACACTGGTAGCATGCCGCGACAGCGTGGACGTGAACCGTATGTGCAGTTGACGGACTTTGAGCGAGGGCGTATAGTGGGCATGCGGGAGGCCGGGTGGACGTACCGCCGAATTGCTCAACACGTGGGGCGTGAGGTCTCCACAGTACATCGATGTTGTCGCCAGTGGTCGGCGGAAGGTGCACGTGCCCGTCGACCTGGGACCGGACCGCAGCGACGCACGGATGCACGCCAAGACCGTAGGATCCTACGCAGTGCCGTAGGGGACCGCACCGCCACTTCCCAGCAAATTAGGGACACTGTTGCTCCTGGGGTATCGGCGAGGACCATTCGCAACCGTCTCCATGAAGCTGGGCTACGGTCCCGCACACCGTTAGGCCGTCTTCCGCTCACGCCCCAACATCGTGCAGCCCGCCTCCAGTGGTGTCGCGACAGGCGTGAATGGAGGGACGAATGGAGACGCGTCGTCTTCAGCGATGAGAGTCGCTTCTGCCTTGGTGCCAATGATGGTCGTATGCGTGTTTGGCGCCGTGCAGGTGAGCGCCACAATCAGGACTGCATACGACCAAGGCACACAGGGCCAACACCCGGCATCATGGTGTGGGGAGCGATCTCCTACACTGGCCGTACACCACTGGTGATCGTCGAGGGGACACTGAATAGTGCACGGTACATCCAAACCGTCATCGAACCCATCGTTCTACCATTCCTAGACCGGCAAGGGAACTTGCTGTTCCAACAGGACAATGCACGTTCGCATGTATCCCGTGCCACCCAACGTGCTCTAGAAGGTGTAAGTCAACTACCCTGGCCAGCAAGATCTCCGGATCTGTCCCCCATTGCATGTTTGGGACTGGATGAAGCGTCGTCTCACGCGGTCTGCACGTCCAGCACGAACGCTGGTCCACCTGAGGCGCCAGGTGGAAATGGCATGGCAAGCCGTTCCACAGGACTACATCCAGCATCTCTACGATCGTCTCCATGGGAGAATAGCAGCCTGCATTGCTGCGAAAGGTGGATATACACTGTACTAGTGCCGACATTGTGCATGCTCTGTTGCCTGTGTCTATGTGCCTGTGGTTCTGTCAGTGTGATCATGTGATGTATCTGACCCCAGGAATGTGTCAATAAAGTTTCCCCTTCCTGGGACAATGAATTCACGGTGTTCTTATTTCAATTTCCAGGAGTGTACATGAACTGCTTCTACCTTTAACAGCCTTGAGAACAATTCATCTGAATCTGCCTCCTAAGAACAAAGTCACTTTGTAGTACAGTCGCAAATACTTTCAAGGTCGAGAGACTTAATTTCTGTGTCTTTGACAATGAATAGTATATCAGAGAGCAGTAACGTTAGATACAACGTTTAGCTTTATAATCTCGTGGGCTTTGAGGTTACAACGTTCAAATCTACACTGAAGAGCAAAATAAACTGGTACACCTGCCTAATATCGTGCAGGGCCCCTGCGAGCACGCAAAAGTGCCGCAACACGACGTGGCATAGACTCGATTAATGTCTCAAGTAGTGCTGGAGGGAATTAACACCATGAAACCTGCAGGGTTGTTCTTAAATCCGTAAGAGTACGACGGGGTGGAGATCTCTTCTGAACAGCACGTTGCAAGGCATCCCAGATATGCTCACTAATTTTCATGTCTGGGGAGTTTGGTGGCCAGCGGAACTGTTTAAACTCAGAAGAGTGTTCCTGGAGTGACTCTGTAGACGTTCTGTACGTGTACGGTGTCGCATTGTCCTGCTGGAATTGCCCAACTGCGTCGGTATGCACAATGGACATGAATGGATGCAGGTGATCAGATAGGATGCTTACGTACGTGTCACTTGCCAGAATCGTATCTAGACTATCAGGGGTCCCATATCACTCCGACTGCACATGGCCCATACCATTACAGTGCCTCCGCCAGCTTCACCAGCCCCTGCTGACATGCAGTGTTCGTGGATTCATGAGGTTGTCTCCATACATGTACACGTTCATCCGCTCGATACAATTTGACACAAGACTTGTACGTCTAGGCGATATGTTGCCAGTTATCAACAGTCCAAAGTCGGTGTTGACGGGCCCAAGCGAGGCGTATGGCTCTGTGTCATGCAGTCATCAAGGGTACACGAGTGGGCCTTCGGCTTCGAAAGCCCACATCGATGATGTTTCGTTGAATGGTTCGAACCTGACTCTTATTGATGGCCCAGCATTGAAATCTGCAGCAGTTTGCGGAAGGGGTGCACTTCTGTCGCGTTGAACGATTCTCTTCAGTCGTCGTCGGTCCCGTTCTTGCAGGTTCTTTTTCCGGCCGCAGCGATGTCGGATATTTGATGTTTTACCGGATGCCTGATGTTCATGGAACACTCGTGACATGGTTGTATGGGAAAATCCTCACTTCAACGCTATCTCAGAGATGCTGTGTCCCATTTTCGTGCGCCATCTGTAACACTACGTTCAAACGCAATTAAATCGTAATAACCTGCCATTGTAGCGACAGTAACCGATTTTATAACAACGCCAGGCACTAATTGTCGTATTTATAGGCGTTGCCGACCGGAGCGCCGTGTTCTGCCTGTGTACATATCTCCGCATTTGAATACTCTTGCACATAATAATTTCTTTGGCGCTTCAAGTGTATAAGCTTGCAGAGTGTGATGTAGAAACGAGCAACCTGTAGATTTAACTGCAGTGTTTAGAGCACCGCGGAATGAGAGAGAGTTCCTAAATTTTATCATGGTTATCATCGAAAGGCGTTGGTATGATTTGTTAAACGTCATCTGATACGACTTGTAGCATGGTGTGTTTTCGACATCACCTCGAAACTGCCGTAGTTGGAGTCGTTAAATTAATCTCATACATCTTAGTGCTTTTTGTTACGTATTATGAGTGATGCATTTGCTGCAAGAACAGTGAAAAGTTTACCGGAACATGCTAGTTCACGTGTATTGCAACAACAGTCACAGTAGATAACTGTATTTTAGACCTGGACTCGATTCATGACGACAAACTTTCACGGACATTGCTCTTACCAAATGAGCTATTCAGGAACGATGCAACCTCTATTTTGAGAATTATTGTGTCGGCTGGTTCGACTTGAATAACGATTTATAGTTAGCTAAGAAAAAACGAACAGTAGAGGCGTACCTCTGAAACAGATAATAAATAGCAGGGACTTTGTATACTAAATAACAGGGACTCTGTCTTATAACACGCAATGTTAAACAAAACCTAAAGTGCTACCAGCTTTATTGTGGTCCGAGTGGCCGAGTGCTCTTCACGAATTTCCCCAAAGACTAGGTCGTGGCCCTAATGTCAGATCAATTTTTAAAATCTCCCTGCGCTATATATCAACTCGGTTATCCAATAAATATCTTAAGGCACAGCATATCATGTTATAATGGTCGAGGTCGATACATTAAAGTTCCCAGATGTATCCTGAGTTTCATAAATTATGCCATTGAGCAGGATGAATATCTGTGCCTTCCAGCAGGCTACTAGGTGTCAACCGCTGTCATAGAAGCACTTGGTCTCTTCATAAAATACGCTACCGTCCTCTCGCGAATAAAAACGTGGTAATTCAAAGCTTTCCAAAGAATCTTGAGTTATTCTAAGCGTCTGGAGTCAATAGCGCTTGAAATAAAAAAATTGAGTCTGCGTCAGTATTTCTGAATTCTCTGTTTGCTGAGCGTTGTATTTCTACTATCGCAATATTTCTTCCTTTGTAATGGAAGGAAGAAGAAGATTGTGGGGCTATGAGAAAGTTATTTAAATGTTAACATTTCTTCACTGTAGTTATTTCCAATTAAGTTAAATTTCGTCGTAGTATATTTCTATTTGCTTTAGCGAATACTTTCAACTATGAAGTCATTTTCAAATTCGCCATTCGTCTAACCAATCATAGTGCGCAATACATCCTTTCGACTTATAGGTACGCATTGGACAGCCACTGTGACGGATGCGTATGTTGCATAGCAGCTATTTTATTAGCTGTGAAACAAAACTAACAAAAATAACAGCATGGCATTTTATTTTTGGCACAGTGCACTGTGCACCAGGGATTCAGTTCTTTATGGAGTGAACCACAAGTACAATTTTTAGAGAAACCAGACTGGGCTTATAAGAGTCGAAGTAGTTAAAGAGAAAGCAGTATTTGATAAGGAAGTGAGACAGGATTGAAGCCTCATCCAGATGTTATTCAGTCTGTATACTGAGCGATCAATAATAATAATAATAATAATAATAATAATAATAAAACAAGATGTTAAGGAACGGAATTAAAGTTCAGAGAGAAGAAATAAAAAATCTGAGGTTTCCCAGTAACAGTGAAATTCCGTCCGATACAGAAAGGACTAGGAGGAGCAAGCAGTTGATTAATATGAAAAGAGGTTATAAGATGAACTTCAACAAAAGTAAAGAAAAAGTAATGAAAAGTAGCTGAATTAAATGAGGGGATACTGACGGAATTAAATTAGGAAATGAGTTTTTTTATTTGGGTAGCAAAATAAATGATAATGGCTGAAGAAGAGAGAATATAAATTGCATACTGGCTTTAACTAACATAAATGTGTTAGTAAGTTTGTCTGAAGACATTTGTCTGGAGTATAGCCTTGTACAGAAGTGAAATGTGGGCCATAGGCAGTTCAGTTAAGCTGAAATGTGATGCTACAGAAGAATACAGAAGATTATATTTGATTTGATTTTGATTTGATTTTTATTGTTGTAGAGACCTCAGAGATCATCTGAGGCATTACAAAAGTCAATATTACATAGTATAAATGTTACACAACTAATTACAAAAACAAGAAAAATATTACACAATATAAATATTACACAAATAATTATGGTACCTTCACATAAAAACAAAACAGAGAAACTTCTGGTGCAAATTGATATTGCATAGTAAATTTAGCCAATTACAGACCTACTCATATATAGAAGCATATAAAAACTGATCACGAAGTGTAGTCATACCATATTCTTTGCCTCCCTTAAAAATTCATCAGTTTCATAAATGCTGAGCTCAAGAAGAATTTCTTTTAGTTTTTTTTTTTTTTTGAATTGTTGAATTGGAAGATCCCTGATATGTTGGGGTATGGCATTAAAAATTTTTATGGACTTGTATAAGAAGCACTTTTGTGTTTTTTTATAGTTACATCGGAAAGAAACTAGGTCCTGCTTGTTTCTTGTGTTATAATTATGTCGCATGTCATACTGTTGATAACTCGGATAGTTTTCCATAATATGCATTACACACTGTAGTATAAATATTGACGGCAGGGTCATAATCTGTAATTTTTTAAAGCTTGGCCTACAATGAGCTCTGGGTGCCAAGCTACATATCAGTCTTATTGCTTTCTTCTGTAGTTTGAAGACATTAGCTGCCTTGCTTTGATGTCCCTACAGTATTGTACCATAGGAAATGTGACTGTGTATTAAAGCAAAATAAACCACTTTAAGTACTGGCACGTTTAGACAAAGACGCAGCTTCCTTAGAGCAAATATTCCTGTGCTAATGCTGCTTCCCACTTTTTCTATATGACTACCCCAGGATAAGTTTGAATCAATTGAGATTCCAAGGAAATTAACAGCATTTGGACTCTGCTCAGTTCAGTGTTATTATTCCACGATACATACAGGTCTTGTATTTTTTTCGGTTGACACAAAGGGAATTAGCTTTACACCAATTTTCAACTTTGACAGTGCACTGGTCTGCTTCATATTTCACCTTCTGTGCTGTTTCTGCAGTTATACAGACTGCAAGATCATCTGCAAAGTAACTAATGAAGAAGTACTGCATAGAGGAGGATTGAGGAATCGAGAAATTAAGGTGTAACTTGACAAAATGAAGGGATCGGTTGACATGACTCATTCTGGACAATGAACTGATCACCCATTTGGCAATGGAGGGAAGGGTTGAAGATAAAAACGTGCTGGGAGACCTAGGAAAGAATACGGTAAAATGATTCATAGGAACCTAAGTTGCAGTAGTTACGTAGAGATGAACAGTCTTGAATAAGATGAACTAGCATAGAGAGCGGTATTAAACCTGCCTTCCATAATAACATCTAGAAATCCACCTACTGAGAACACGTGATCATGGGACACTGAGAGGCTGACACAACACCACTCGCAAGCTGCTATAATTGATGAACTCTGGAACAGATTGAAGCAGTATGGAATGACGTATATGTATTTGTTATGCAAGCTCAGTTTGACTTGATCCCGCACTGGGCGAGTCAACCCCTCTGTTCTCAAGGGGCAGCCGACTCTATTCCCTGTTGCCTACTGAGCTGTGAGCTTCGTCCGTTACAAACAAACATTCTCTGCCCGCCTTGTCTAGACTGCGGGATGGCGGCATATGCACGATTTTAAAGAAACTATACGGTAAAAAAAGAATTTTTTCTCACACATCTCATAGTCTCATTCGTCAGATTCATGATGAACCATACATCATTTCAGTAACAGTCATGATTATTGTGATATTTAGTAAGGTACTGTAAGAAACTCAAACAGTTTCCAGTGAAAAACGCGGGTCTGTATGAATTAGCGTTTGATGCATGTTAGATCACATCTTGCTGCCAAAGAAATTGAGCTAGCACACTGAATTTTTCTTTAAACTTGAGACGAGGTCTATATTCATCACCAGTCTCGACAAAATGGATTGTTTATAATGCATTCACTTCTGACCATGTGCGCTAACGGTAGAGTGAAAGTGAAACAACATCCCTCATATGCCATAACTGATTCGAGAAACCGAAACGAATTTTTGGCAAAAGATGGCATGCGAACTGGAGAGTGTTCTCCAACATAGCTAACATGGGAAACACTATTATTTACTCCAACGTGTGAGTGACCATAATTGTTTTTTTGTTTTTCGATGAAATAATTTAATGGTTTTAAGATTATTGAGAGCTGGCGAAATGACTATTAGTATAGGTCTGTAACAGCATAAATGAAGGAATCAGACTTTCATTCTTATACTGGGCATGAGCTTTCCATACACTACTGACATTAGTTGGTCTCAACTGTTTGATTAAGAGTAGACTCTTTCAGAATTATGTCGAAATAGCAGCTGCGTTAGCATATGAGTGAGGTAAGTGTGTAAAACTCGTTGTGTTATGGAAAAGGGAGCTAATTTTAACCAACCAACAAGAGAAAGAAAGAAAGAAAGAAAGTGTTCAAGATAGGCGGAATTAAATCACTCCTGCTATTGCAATTTCAGCGTAATCGGCCTGCCGGAGTGGCCGAGCGGTTCTAGGCGCTGCAGTCTGGAACCGCGCGACCGCTACGGTCGCAGGTTCGAATCCTGCCTCGGGCATGGATGTGTGTGATGTCCTTAGGTCAATTAGATTTAAGTAGTTCTAAGCTCTAGGGGACTGATGACCTCAGCAGTTAAGTCCCATACTGTTCAGGGCCATTTGAATCAGCGTAATCCTGTTTCTCTTGTGTTTTTAACTATAAACATTCTACTTGTCGAATTACACGGTCCAGTCACATTAATGTGACCACCGCCTATTTCGAAGTCAATGTCCAGTAATCACTCCTAGACGGCAGGTGGTAACACTAGCAGTGGAGGGTATATAAATCCTATTGGGGGATACCTAAAACGTGCAGTCGTTGTCGTAATGCAGAAACAGAGCAAAAGAGCATGATCATTGGCTTTCGGATGAAGGCTGAAGCATTTCCGAAACGGCTAAGTTTGTAATCTGTTCGCCCGCCACCATGGTTAAAGTTCAGGGTGATTGTAATTAAAGTTTAACTTTCAAACCGCTGTAGAAATAACACCACTGTTCAGAATAACATCAAATTACCACCGAATATCGTCGGAGGAAGGGCAAAACGTACGGCAGAAGAAAAATAAATAGTTACAAAATGTAGCAATAGATCGCGCTGTAAGCATCGTAATTTAATAGTGGTCGACTACAAATGACAAATGAATCATACAAAAATGCCTAAGGTGTACGTCTGATGGTAAACAAATTGTAGTACTCAATGTGCATGGGTGTACAGGTGTGATACTGTTACTTAAGTAAGATCATCCACCATGGTAAGGTCATATCACACCGGACGAGAAAAATCGATTTTTAATTTTCCTGAGGCCAAAAACCGCATAAAAACATCAATCAAAATCAAATCGGATTATTAATTTCCGTGTGACTGGCACAAAACATGTTCAATATGCCGTCCACCGTTTTCTGCAACAGGTTGAAAACGAGAACAGCACGTTCCACAACTGATCGAAGTGTTTCCGGGGTCACGTTCAGAATGTGTTGCACAATGCGTACCTTCAATACAGCTACCTTTGGAGTCGGAACACTGAACACAACATCTTTCAGATAGCCCCAGAGTCAGAAGTCACGCAGATTAAGATCAGGTGAGACAGCCAGGCTGCGGGAAATGGCGGCTGATAATTCTAGCATTTCCGAAATGGCGCTTCAGCAGCTGCTTAATAGGATTTGCAGTGTGCGGAGGTGCGCCATCTTGAATCAAAGTGATCCCATCCACACATCCACGCTGTTGGAGAGCTGGAATGACGTGGTAGCGCAAAAGACACTCATAGCTCTTACTAGTGACGGTACAGGTAACAGGACTGGAAGCACCTGTTTCTTCGAAAAAATATTGCTCTAAGATAAATGATGCAATGACCTCTTCGGGATGAAGTGGTACTGATTGATTTGCGTGTGGATTTTCCCTTACCCACATTCGCCAATTCTGTGTATTGACATATTCTGTAAGATGGAAGTGGGCTTCTCCTGTCCACAGAATCTTCCACGGCCAATCATTGTGCACTTCCATGCAGCAAGAAATTCTTAAGCAAAGGTCAACAGGAAGCAACTCGTACACATGTGTAATTTTGAATGGCTAGCAAAGAAGGATGTTTCGTGGCATTTTACTCACCGTGCTCACGGGAATGGGCAATGTTCGGACAATTCTATCTGCACTATACGTTTGTACTCGTCTACTCCTGCACTGCTGTGGCCACTGCTTCCACTGACGTCGAATCAATTCGTTTCCTCCCCCAACCGCGTTGCACACGCAAATAACCCGCCTCATTTCCGAATCATTTTCTCCCAGCCACGGCAGTCATCGGACAAACGCTTTTTTCCAAACCCTTCGGCGTCCGGAACTTCTGCAGAGCGACGCTTGCACAGTCATCATTCTTGAAATACAGTTTTACAAGCAGAGTACGACCCTGCACTGAGACAGTCATGGCGAACGTAGCAGACGCGAATTGAGAAAAAACCGTGTACCCGGCGTGTTTATAATGACTTCAGTGGGTCGTGCGCATGACAGGTGTTTTCAAAATGGTTCAAATGGCTCTGAGCACTATGGGACTTAACTTCTGAGGTCATCAGTCCCCTAGAACTTAGAATTACTCAAACCTAACTAACCTAAGGACATGTCACACATCCATTCCCGGCGCAGGATTCGAACCTGCGACCGGAGCAGTCGCGCGGTTCCAGACTGTAACGCCTAGAACCGCTCGGCCACCCCGGCTGGCCCACAGATTACAGGCGACAGAGGTGAACGGTGGCTATGGAGATGTGTACGAGGAAATAGATCTCAAACTGTTGAACAGCTGACTGCCCAGATGAAACAAGAGGCTATCAACTGCGTCTCCTCAATGACTATCCAGTAAATGTTGCTGTATATGGGACTCTGCAGCCGGCGCCTTGTTGATGCACTCATGTTGACTACTGTTCATTGGCGACGAAGTCTGGAATTTGCACGCCAGTACCGCAACTTGACGTCCAGTAAGTGGCCACAGTTGGCCTTTTGAGATGAATCCCCGTTTATGCTGCATCAGACAGAAGGCCGTTGGTGTGTCGGGCGTGGAACGTCTGAAAGTAAACACCTTGAAACGTAGGAGAGAGTGTTATGGTCTGGGAACAGTTTACGTGGCATTTCCTGGGTGGATTTCGTCATTTTGGGAAGCACAATGGGTCAACTCGGAAGCTTATCTGCAAGCTTTACAAAAATCAAACTACAGATGGTAGACTCATAGCATATCCAGAGCAGGAAGTAGTTAAGAATGCAGTGATACAGGGTAGTAGCTCACCCCTAGCCTTTCAGTCTGTACATACAATCTGTAAAAGACATTAAGGAGAGATTTGGAAAGGGAATTAAAGTTTATGGAGACGAAATAATAAGTTAATGTTTTGCCGATGACATTGTTATTTTGTCACAGACAGCGACGAAGTTGCAAAATTTGAATTAATGTATTGTGTACTGAAAAGAGGTTATAAGATAAATATCATGAAAAGCAAAACAAGGATAACAGATTTAGTGGAATATGCTGAGGGAATTAACTGGGCAATAAGACTAAAAGTAATAGCTGAGTTTTGCTATTTATGTAGCAAAGTAACTGACGTTAGGAGATTTAAAGCGTATGTACAATTCATAAATTTTTACACAACATAGTTGTGTGGAGATAACAGCGATTAATTTGCTTAAAATCAATTATTCAAAATGACAGTCACAATCGCATTACTTATTTTGCCGGTTTTGGTAACCGTGCCCATGCAGGGTGACGACTCCAGCGAGAGACCAAGTAGTGTAAATTGCCCTGAAGATGACCCCATCGCGGGCTGAAACCGGTTGGCGGCAAAACAAATGGTGCGATTGTGACTGTCAGTTTGAGTAATTGGTGCACAATTCAGACTGAAAATCAGAAGAAAATTACTTCCGAGGAAGAGAAATTTAGATACAACGAATATAAATGTTAGGCAAACGTTTCTGGAAGTGTTTGCCTGATTAATAACTTTCTGTGTAACTAAAATGTGGCTTATAAGCTGTACAGACAAATTGGAAATAGAAGCTTGTTAAATGTGGTGCTGCTGAAGAAAGCTAACTTTTATGTTGCACTGAGAAATAATATGTTCGTGCAGCCAAGTACAAATTCAGACATCTTCCTTGACAACGCAATAAACAGATTGAAATGTGTCAGGTCGTAACAGCCAGGTAGAATTTCGACTAGTAATGTCCGCCGATATTGCAGATATTATGTATTCGCAACAGAATCGATTGCTGCATACTGGATGAACTAGGACGTCAGAGATATTAATGCAGCGAAACGACATGTTACGGAGGTAGTGGAGGTCATTATGGTGACCGCGCACTATTAAGTAAGAAAACGTAAGTTGAGTGCAAGAGCAATTATTCAGTACACCGACACTGCATAATACACTAGCCAGAGTGCCTGAAAAGTAAAGTTGACAGGACAGGATACTAATTGACTCCCTTTTGGGTACGTGCACCTGCTTTTCTGGTATCGAGGGGGCCTCACATTCTCGGCTGTGAACCGACTCCGCTGTCGGTGGCTGTCTTTCCTGTGTGCAGTCTACAGTGTGGTTATGCGCGTCTGGATCACTTGCTTCTGAGGCTGTTAGTAGCCCTGGGCAGTATAGTTTACGTCACTTGCTAGATCTGCGAGGCCGGCGGTCTCGTGGCGTCATCAGAGCTGACGCCATTGGCACCACGGCTCCCTGTGAGCCTGAGCCGCGAGCAGTTCACCATGTACAGGGTGTTTCAAAAATGACCGGTATATTTGAAACGGCAATAAAAACTAAACGAGCAGCGATAGAAATACACCGTTTGTTGCAATATGCTTGGGACAAAAGTTCATTTTCAGGCAGACATACTTTCGAAATTACAGTAGTTACAATTTTCAACAACAGATGGCGCTGCGGTCTGGGAAACTCTATAGTACGATATTTTCCACATATCCACCATGCGTAGCAATAATATGGCGTAGTCTCTGAATGAAATTACGCGAAACCTTTGACAACGTGTCTGGCGGAATGGCTTCACATGCAGATGAGATGTACTGCTTCACCTGTTCAATTGTTTCTGGATTCTGGCGGTACACCTGGTCTTTCAAGTGTCCCCACAGAAAGAAGTCACAGGGGTTCATGTCTCGCGAATAGGGAGGCCAATCCACGCCGCCTCCTGTATGTTTCGGATAGTCCAAAGCAATCACACGATCATCGAAATATTCATTCAGGAAATTAAAGACGTCGGCCGTGCGATGTGGCCGGGCACCATCTTTCATAAACCACGAGGTGTTCGCAGTGTCGTCTAAGGCAGTTTGTACCGCCACAAATTCACGAAGAATGTCCAGATAGCGTGATGCAGTAATCGTTTCGGATCTGAAAAATGGGCCAATGATTCCTTTGGAAGAAATGGCGGCCCAGACCAGTACTTTTTGAGGATGCAGGGACGATGGTACTGCAACATGGGGCTTTTCGGTTCCCCATATGCGCCAGTTCTGTTTATTGACGAAGCCGTCCAGGTAAAAATAAGCTTCGTCAGTAAACCAAATGCTGCCCACATGCATATCGCCGTCATCAATCCTGTGCACTATATCGTTAGCGAATGTCTCTCGTGCAACAATGGTAGCGGCGCTGAGGGGTTGCCGCGTTTGAATTTTGTATGGATAGAGGTGTAAACTCTGGCGCATGAGACGATACGTGGACGTTGGCGTCATTTGGACCGCAGCTGCAACACGGCGAACGGAAACCCGAGGCCGCTGTGGGATCACCTGCTGCACTAGCTGCGCGTTGCCCTCTGTGGTTGCCGTACGCGGTCGCCCTACCTTTCCAGCACGTTCATCCGTCACGTTCCCAGTCCGTTGAAATTTTTCAAACAGATCCTTTATTGTATCGCTTTTCGGTCCTTTGGTTACATTAAACCTCCGTTGAAAACTTCGTCTTGTTGCAACAACACTGTGTTCTAGGCGGTGGAATTCCAACACCAGAAAAATCCTCTGTTCTAAGGAATAAACCATGTTGTCTACAGCACACTTGCACGTTGTGAACAGCACACGCTTACAGCAGAAAGACGACGTACAGAATGGCGCACCCACAGACTGCGTTGTCTTCTATATCTCTCACATCACTTGCAGCGCCATCTGTTGTTGAAAATTGTAACTACTGTAATTTCGAAAGTTTGTACTGTTGTCCCAAGCATATTGCAACAAACGGTGTATTTCTATCGCTGCTCGTTTAGTATTTATTGCCGTTTCAAATATACCGGTCATTTTTGAAACACCCTGTATCTTGCGTCTGTTGCCAGTGCCTCACCGGCATTTGCTGCAGTAACGTGTGAGTGTAAACGTCCGATCCTCTGATCCTGCTTCACTGAAGCCCATCGGGCACCAGAAAGGATCCCCCCACCAAGCTGGAATTCATCCGCGTCCTGAGGTGGTGGTTCACAGCTTCCTGACGTCGACCTGCCACCAGCTACCACCCAACATAACGTCCGACTCCTCAAGCGTTACAGTTAGATGGTTGCATCAGTCAACCAATATAGCAGCAATGAATCTGGCTGGAGAATAGAGAAATTTGTCATACAGCTTGAAAAGGGAAGAATCGGTTGAGGGAACGCATTCTGAGTCCTTAAGAAGCGGTTAATTGAACAATGGAGGAATGTGTGGGAAATAAGAGAGAGTGAAGGCATCATGGCAACAATAATCAGGTTCTAGTTCATTTAGGTTGATGTTGTTATGCTGAAATCAAGAGGCGTTCACAGAATATAATTATGTGGAGCGTTGTTTCACACAAGTCTTCACACTGAAGGCTATAACAACAGTGTAGGAATGTGAGTAGGCAGGCCCAGGGAAGGCACGAGAAAAATTTTACTGCAAACAGTATCGGTTTCCGGTAATAAGAGAGCAAAAAGCAAGTTACTAGCGAAGTTAAAATCAGGATAGAAACGTAATACTTTGGTACGTAAAGCCGATTGGTACTGAACACTTGGGAGCTAAGGTATCAATTTTTCTCCGTTACTGTAACGGCCTTCACATCTTGTCAAAACAAGCATAAAACCCCAAGTGGGGTTTTGCCGATAATTTATCTTCTGGCTATTCGTAGTTTCGCTTAATGAACGAATCCAGACCGCTAACAGCATTCAGGTTAGATGGTAGGGCCTATTAACAATCCTTCTAGTCTTTCAGGTTAAATCCGCTTGCAACACCTTTTTTCATACTACTACGGATGTTGTGAGCCCCGAGTTGAGACATTCGGTCTGCATATGTTAGATGACATCTTGGTGACTCCTAAAACACATACAGAGCAGTGCTAAATATCAAGTAAATTTTTTCAAAAAATGCAGGAGGATGGCTACATGATTGAGGCGAAAAACATAGATTTTTAAGGCAAGGATAAAATGAGTAGGTTACATTATAATATCTTCCGTGATACGGCTCGATGCATAAAATCTAGTCAGTCAGTCTACGTTTCGCTCTATTGAGGAATAAACAAAGAAATTTTGAGAAATTGTCAACTTGGGTATGGACTTCACAGATCTTCACATTACCGGCCTGCCAAAGAAGAATGAGGTCTGTTTACGGGACGATAATTGCCAAGAAAACTTGGGAAAACCGACGAAGGTCTTGACACATTGAGTGCTACTGCATCACCCAGGTCAATTTGTCTTCCTGTGTGCCGACAGCTGCCTCCGATATGAAATGTGAATGTGAATTATTCCAGCAACTGCGAACCGAAGCCAGGCGGAAAAGAAGACATACAATTATGCCAGAAAAATGCTTGATAAACAAAAATTCAATTACACAGTGAGTGAAAAGGAAGCATTAGAGGTAGTTTACACTCTCCAAAGGCAGAGGCGTAATATATTAGCTCCACTTGTAAAACTGTTTTCGAACTGCTGGGCTCTTTCTTTTCTCACGTATTTGTAAGGGCTATACAGATGATTTCCGAGAAGAACGTTGGTCTTACAATATCATGGATTTAGGGTTACATACTTATCTAAAGGAACTGATCCCCTAAAGTGGCTGCCTAACAAATTACAGAGGGCAGACGTTAAAGCAAAAAATAAAGAAACGTAATTTGGAGCATCAGTCTGCCCAGTATAAAACAGAGGGGATTCACTACCGGTGGGGTCACAGGCCAGACATGATAGACGTGGCCCTCACCAAGGACATAACAACGACACTCAACGTCGCTGTTGAAAACGATCTGCACTCAAATCACCAACCCGTTATACTGTACATTGAAGAAACACTGCAGCACATGGTCCAACGCAGGATGTTAGACTAGAGGCGCGGGAATTGGACATTGTTCAAGGAAACGCTTGACAGTCGCATCCCACCTACCCACGCGATTAACGAGACAGCTCAAATTGATGAGGCTGTCGAAACCCTCACTAGCGCCGTCCAAGACGTAATAGCCGACACCATACCAATGCGCACACCACAACATCACAGTGCAGCCCTGCCCCAAGAAAACCTGAGCCTTATCTCAATGAGGAACCGCCTCAGGAGAAATTGGCAGCGTACCAGGCACCAGCACTTCAAACAGCACATGAACAGGTCAAGGGAATAATCACGACAAAATCCAAACATTCAAAATACAACAGTGGAACCAGAAACTCGAAGGGCTGGACACCACGCGACCTGGCGTGTGGCAGCTGGTGTCACTTCAGCAGGGAGAAACGGTACACACCAACGCTACAAGGGCCCGATGGGCCAGCATATTCTGTCTAAGAAAAAGCGGAACTGATGGCCCTCACACTTGCAGCGTCATTCACACCGAACCTGGATCCCTCAGACCCAGCGTTTACACTTGAGAGCGACTAGGCGGTTACACGCATCTTGGTCCAACCATCGCGCAACGGCATCCGACAGGCTAGCACAGCTGAAGTCAAATGGGCCATCATGCATACCACAACCAGGAAGGTCCCTGGTCACGATGGCATTCAAAACCGTGTCCTTCAGGAGTCCACGGATAAAGCAGTAAAATACCTTACACACATCACGAATTCCATCCTTAAACACCAACACTTCCCCGCCATTTGGAAGACGGCCAAGGTCCTGATGTTTAGGAAGCCGGGGAAAGACCACTCCCTCCCACAAAATTACCGACCCATCTGCCTGAAGAGTGCGCTCAGCAAGATCTTTGAGAAGGTAATACTAAATCGACTCACTAGGTACTGCATTACAAACGACACCCTGAGGCCGGAGCAATTCGGCTTCAGGAATCACCACTCGACAACACAACTCCTCCGCGTCGTTGAACACATAACACACGGATATAACAAAAAAAACAACAAAAAAAAGCTACTGGGGCAATGTTCCTGTACAATGAAAAGGTTTTCGACCGTCTGTGGCACAACGGCCTCATACGCAAACAGTGACGCAGGGTTCCTCGACGGGCTCGTACGTCTCATACACTCATATCTCACGGACAGGAGTTTCAACATCGACGTGCAGGGCAAACAATAAACACGACATGGTATTCAGGCTGGAGTACCCCAAGGAAGCATCCTAGGGCCCATACTGTTTAACCTCTACATTAATGACCTTCCAGCTACACGCAACACGACGGTGGCAATCTACGCGGATGTCACTGCCATGCTCGCGCAAGATTGGAAACCGTCTAACATTAACTCACGACTACAGACTGCACTCAGAGCGGCAGCGCCTTGGTTGGTGAAATGGCGTATTAGAGTAAACGTCGACAAGTGCGAAGCCGTTCTGTTCACTAGAAGACCGAAACTACTGCAGAAGGTCAGATCCGTCGGTGTCTGACTGGACCGGAAACTGCTCTGGGGGGACCACATTCAACACGTGACCAACAAAGCAAACGCGAGCCTCAAACAACTCTCTCCCATGCTTAGCAGGCGTAGCACACTGAATAGGAGGGTGTCCAGGTCCCTGTACACCACACTTATTACAGCTCTGATGACGTGTGCTGCTCCCGTCTGGGAGTACGCTGAGCCCGCACGCCTGCGCCGTCTGCACCTCATACAGAACAAAGTACCCAGAATCATAAGCAACGCTCCGCGGTACACACGCACCGTGGATCTTCACCGGGAGTATCGGCTTGATACCCTCTTGCAGGTATTGCAAAACCTCTTCTCTGTACAGAAACACGAGACACTCACGCAACCCGTTTATTCTTTCTCTGGGGAACTACGACCACAACCATAGATGTTAAACATGATAGACCAAAGACACTATTAGCAAAGGAACTAAACATCTATGGTCCATAGCACGCCAACACAACAGTACTGACGAGCACCTGCAACACAGATACTACCGGCAACCCCAGATGCTCGATCCGCCGAAAAACAGGCAACCGCAGGGAAGCCGTACTCTACACAACACACAGACCAGCCACCCCCCCCCCTCCCTACACTGTGAGCTGATCCGTGGCCTATCGCCCACTAACGTATGACGACCTCTGACTGTTACAGGAACGAAGCCACTGCAGCAGGCCCAGGAGAATTCACAGGAGCCCAGCTGCAGCACCCGGACTGACCTATCCACAACGAGCACCCGCAGCGACAAAGGTAACGATGCACGATACCTCGCACTAACGTAACCTCACCTCGCATGCACTTTCGCAACAAGCAAGCCGCTACTGCCCTTACTACCCGTCCTACAGTCGCAGAGGTTTTTTTTTCCCTCTGCCCTTACAAACCGCTACCCTTCGATCGCTTTCGTCCACTTTCTGTCTCCTGATGAACCATGTCAATGAGTAATCCTACCCAGACGCATTGACAACATCACAGCCCGCATCCTGTGAATCCTGATTGGAAAACTAACATGTTACACGGAGGTGACAGTAGAACTTTTGGTTTGGCCTCCATATCGGCGGAGGGGCCCCTCCTATATATAAGAAAAGACTTATTTTAGATAGGGTCGGAATTTAGACATTAAGGTAGACAAGATTAAAAGTAGACTGAGACGAACTGGCACTACTAGAGAAACGGTTCGTTGTCTTAGTGAACACTAAGGACTAATATTCAATTGGGTGACATCGCTCCCTCTTCCCACACCTTTTCCGTTACACAGACATCGAGGGCCTTACACCGACATCGAGGGCTGGAATGCGTGCGCATCTCAGCAGTACGTGCAGGCAAACAAAGACGAGTACGATGAGAAGAAATTGGGAAGCGAATCACAAGTAAAAGTGGCCAACTTCTTGGTGAAATACGAGCTACGCTAAGTATATGAAGGAAATCTAGGCAAGTCTAAATATTCGTCATTTTCTCATGTTTCTTCAACTTACACCTCGTAAATAGAGCAACTGGTGGAGAAGTTACGAATTGCTTGAGCGAAATACATTTATTAATGTACCATTGTATCTGACAGCTGGCTACAGTTCGAGAATTGAGCGGGGAAGAAGAGATTAAAGAAAATGGGGATAAAATGTATATGCCTTCCATCTAAGAGCAGCCCATGCGGAGTGGCTCCTTTAGGTGATTTATCGTAACAAACATGATGACTGGCCGAGAACGATGAAGGAAGTGGAGTTTTAAACACGATCTTACACAAAACGAGTGGATTCGGTCATTTAAGGGTGGCCTAACAGTTGATAAGGGAGAACATTCATATTACTAAAATGCAGAAGAAAAGACGTCATTGAGTTGATAAAGGAGTCTCGCAATTGATGGGAGAGAAAATTCGTATTACTAGCTTCTTGAAGATGCAGAAGGAATGACGTCATTTAGATGATAAAGGAGAGTATGAAAGAAGTGGAGAGGTGGAGGAAGACGAGAAATGACCGACAGTGCAAATCAACCGTCAACCAAACGCCGCGAAAACACTTTTCAGTGCACAGTCAAGGAATACTCTATCAGTTCCTAAGTATCAGGACACCCCTATGTAATGCGAAATTGACCATTAGACAGCACAAGAGACTGGCTGTCCAGTATAAAAAGTGGAAACAACCGTTGGTGAAGTGATTGTGAGTTGGAAAGGCCTTCGCTCCAGTCCCCAGCGTCCAGCACCACCTCCTCTGGTTTAGGCTGTTGACGAAGAACGGGCAAACCATTCCTCTACAGGTGCTCATGTACATCATTGAAACTGTCCCAGTAGGGTTGAAGCCGTGATAAAAGCGAATGCTGGACACACTCTATATTAATACTCACTATTATGTGTATGGATACACACATGTGTATCGATGCGTAGCTGTCATGGTAATGTCACTTCTTGTAGAGCTTCCCAACTTACGCGTTCGCCTCAAGTGAGAGAACGTCACAACACATTTAAATAAAATTTGGTCTTATTCAGGAAGTGTAAAGACGTTTAGAACTGCTTTAAATACTTGTTCTGTCCCCAAAAAATCATTTGAAACTGGAGTAACGTTTGATTCCGATATCGCTGAAGTACTGGACACCATGGTATCTTCAGTAGTACTGCAAGTACTGTTTCGAAGAACAACGTAACTATTGGTTTTGGTGATGAGATTTTTGAAAATATTATTCACGTGTTTTGAATTATTTGAGTGTTTCAGTGCATTCTATCGCCATCATTTTGCTTGCAGCAATTTTAATTCCATTGGCACTCACAACTGGGAACGTATTTACATGTCATTTTTAACTCGCTCCCTCAAATATTTACCATGCCCTTCGAAACGCCGAATACGCATGACTAACAAGGCAATCGAGTGAGAGCTGCTCAGATCACAAATCAATAATGAGTAATTTTAGTCATTTATACAACTTACACCGTTCTAAATATTCTGTTAACATCTTTCATAATCGTGACATGTATCCAGAATCAGCGTCTTTTGAAACTTATTACCTGGCAAGGCCAAAAGAAGATTGCAGTTTACAGAATGAATATCTATCGGTGCATAGAAAAAGAAAGGCTTGAGTGAAATTGTAACATTTCGAATTAGTATAGACTGAAATAGTCAGTCTGTAAGAAATTTTTCATCTGGTAAGTGTTTTTAATTACGTATATGAAAAGAAAATTAGAAAGTTGTATTAACCAGAAAGAAAACTGCTCCTATCGCAGCACAAAAAGGCGAATATTACCTGGTTAAGGTTAGGGATGTTAAAGAAGGAAACGAGCTTTCCGAGTTATCTGGCAACTTGAAACAAATTGAAATCAAAACATCTTAACATATTCGTGCTGTTTTATTTGTTATTAGTATAAAGAGAAGGGTGAGGCTTAAGAGATTAGTCAGGAAGAACCAAAACCCAATGAAGTGGTATACAGAAGTACGAAGAAACGACGAGAGACGCTTGAAATTCTCTAAAGCTGTAGATACAGCAATAAGCAATAACTCAGTAGGCAGTACACTTGAAGGGGAACGGAAATTTCGAAAAAGACCTAACACACACGTTGCAAAAGAAAGACAAAGGTACAAAGAAGGTACCTCGAAAAAACCATGGGTTACAGAAGAAATACTTAAGTTGACCGGTGAAAGAAGGAAGTATAAAAATGTTCAGAGAAGTTCAGGAATTCAGAAATACAAGTCACTGAGGAGTGAAATAAACAGAAAGTGCATGGTAGCTAAGACGAAAGGGCTGCATTAAAAATGTGAAGAAATCGAAAAAGACACGACTGTAGGAAGGACAGTCTCTCCGCATAGGAAAGTCAAAACAACCTTCGGTGAAATTAAAAGCGAGGTTGGTAACATTAAGAGTGAAAAGAAATTTCACTGTTAATGCAGAACAAAGAGCAGATTTCTAGAAAGAATACCTCTATGAGGGTGAAGATTTGTTTGATGTGATAAGAAAAGAAACAGAAGCCGATTTAGAAGAGAGAGGGGATACAGTATGAGAATCAGAATTTTAGAGCCCTTTGGAGGACCTAAGATCAGATAAGAAAGAAGGGAAAGATATTCCATCAGCATTTCTAAAATCATTGGGAGAAGTAACAACAAAACGATTATTGACATTGGTATGTAGAAAGTATGAGTCTGGGGACATACCAACTGACTTTAGGAAAAGTATCTTCCACACAATTCCGAAGACTACAAGAGCTGACTAGTACGAGAATTATCGCACAATGAGCTTAATATCTCACGTATCCAAGTTGCTGACAAGAATAATACACGAAAAAACGGAAAAGAAAATTGAGGATGTGCAGATGACGTTCAGTTTGGCTTTGGGAAAGGTAAAGGCACCAGGGAAGGTATTCTGATGTTGAGATTGATAATGGAAGCAAGACTAAAGAAAAATCTAGACACGTTCATGTGATTTGTCGACTTGGAAAAAGCGTTAGACAATGTAAAATGGTGCAGTATGTTCCAAATTCTGTAAAAATAGGGGTAAGCTTCAGGGAGAGACGGATAATAAACAATATGTTCAAGAGCCAAGAGGGAATAATAAGAGTGGACGACTAAGAGCGAAGTGCTCGGATTAAAAAGGGTGTAAGACAGGGATGTAGTCTTTCTCCGCTACTTTTCAATCTGTATATGGGAGAAGCAATGATGGAAATAAAAAGAAGGTTCAGGAGTGGGATTAAAATTCAAGGTGGAAGGATATCAATGATACGATTCTCTGATGACATTCCTATCCTGAGTAAAAGTGAAGAAGAATTACATCGTCTGATGAATGGAATGAAAAATCTATGAGAAGTAGCAGAAATGAGAACAGTGAGAAATTTAACATCAAGATTGATGGTCCCGTAGCAGATGAAGTTAAGGAATTTTAGTACCTATGCAGCAAAATAACCAATGATGGATGGAGCAAGGAGGACATCAAAAGCATACTAGTCCTGGCAAAAAGAGCATTCCTGGTCAAGAGAAGTCTACTAGTATCAAACATAGATCTTAATTTTTGGATGACATTTCTGAGAATGTACGTTTGGAGCACAGCATTGTATGGTAGTGAAACATGGACTGTGGGAAAAGGGGAACAGAAGAGAGCCGAAGCGCTTGAAATGTGGTGCTACAGAAAAATGTTGGAAATTAGGTTGTTGGATATGGTAAGGACTGAGGAGGTTCTGCGCAGAATCAGAGAGGAAAGGAATGTGTGGAAAACACTGATAAGGAGAAGAGACAGGATGATAGGACATCTGTTAAGACAAGAGGTACTGACTTCCATGGCACTAGAGGGAGCTACAGAGAACAAAAACTGTAGAGGAAAATAGAGATTGGAATATATGCAGCAAATAATTGAGTACGTAGGTTGCAAGTGCTACTCTGATATGAAGAGGTTAGCACAGGAGAGGAATTCGTGGCCAGACGCATAAGAGCAGTCAGAAGACTGATGACTCAAAAAAAAAAAAAAATGAAGTATCGGAGCTACAGATGCTCGGCTTGCTGACTGAGGCAAATAATTCACGTAAAAATCATCCTACCTGACACGAAAAAGCTGTTTCAAATAATTCAGAATGGCTCTAAGTAGTATGGGACTTAACATCTGAGGTCATCAGTCCCCTAGACCTTAGAACTACTTAAACCTAACTAACCTAAGGACATTCACACATCCATGCCCGAGGCAGGATTCGAACCTGCGACCGTAGCAACAGCGCGGTTCCGGACCGAAGGGCCTAGAACCGCTCGGCCACAGCGGGCTTGGCCGGCGCAAGTAATTCAGGTCAAAATAATCCTTCGGTGACACGAGACAGCTATAATCCGACTTCATTTCTTCGATAACACTCACACTGTACAGGGCACAAATATTCGAGTTTCCTGCTTTCCCCCTTCTATCAAATCGCCGCAATCCTACGCAACAATCTCCTTGTACGCGGTAAATTTTACCCGAAACAGTAGATTACGTATTTAGTATTGCTCACGTTGCATGCTGCGAGAATACTGGTCACAAAGTTACGTGAATATGTGGTTTCTGTTCTTTCGGACGCTGCGCCATCCGGGACACAGTGTTACCCCAACTGCACAGACTATCTCGGCTCTCCTCACGACCGTCCACACTCGCATCGAACGCCACCTGCCCTTCTTCAGTTCCTTCATATTCGCTCTTCCTAGGTTCCAGCAGGAGGTCGGACGTATTTCTGCATCCGCACTGAAAAAGGTGGGTTCATTGCCCAGCTAGGCCTATCAGATTATATGAATGCACGTGAAGTCCAGTTGCAGCTGACAGCAATGATCCCTCCCCTTTCCTTTCCTTTCTTCTGGTATGCACCTTTAATGTACATAGAAAGTTGTTGTTACTGCACGCTGTACACAGTTAATGGAAAATACACTCCTGGAAATTGAAATAAGAACACCGTGAATTCATTGTCCCAGGAAGGGGAAACTTTATTGACACATTCCTGGGGTCAGATACATCACATGATCACACTGACAGAACCACAGGCACATAGACACAGGCAACAGAGCATGCACAATGTCGGCACTAGTACAGTGTATATCCACCTTTCGCAGCAATGCAGGCTGCTATTCTCCCATGGAGACGATCGTAGAGATGCTGGATGTAGTCCTGTGGAACGGCTTGCCATGCCATTTCCACCTGGCGCCTCAGTTGGACCAGCGTTCGTGCTGGACGTGCAGACCGCGTGAGACGACGCTTCATCCAGTCCCAAACATGCTCAATGGGGGACAGATCCGGAGATCTTGCTGGCCAGGGTAGTTGACTTACACCTTCTAGAGCACGTTGGGTGGCACGGGATACATGCGGACGTGCATTGTCCTGTTGGAACAGCAAGTTCCCTTGCCGGTCTAGGAATGGTAGAACGATGGGTTCGATGACGGTTTGGATGTACCGTGCACTATTCAGTGTCCCCTCGACGATCACCAGTGGTGTACGGCCAGTGTAGGAGATCGCTCCCCACACGATGATGCCGGGTGTTGGCCCTGTGTGCCTCGGTCGTATGCAGTCCTGATTGTGGCGCTCACCTGCACGGCGCCAAACACGCATACGACCATCATTGGCACCAAGGCAGAAGCGACTCTCATCGCTGAAGACGACACGTATCCATTCGTCCCTCCATTCACGCCTGTCGCGACACCACTGGAGGCGGGCTGCACGATGTTGGGGCGTGAGCGGAAGACGGCCTAACGGTGTGCGGGACCGTAGCCCAGCTTCATGGAGACGGTTGCGAATGGTCCTCGCCGATACCCCAGGAGCAACAGTGTCCCTAATTTGCTGGGAAGTGGCGGTGCGGTCCCCTACGGCACTGCGTAGGATCCTACGGTCTTGGCGTGCATCCGTGCGTCGCTGCAGTCCGGTCCCAGGTCGACGGGCACGTGCACCTTCCGCCGACCACTGGCGACAACATCGATGTACTGTGGAGACCTCACGCCCCACGTGTTGAGCAATTCGGCGGTACGTCCACCCGGCCTCCCGCATGCCCACTATACGCCCTCGCTCAAAGTCCGTCAACTGCACATACGGTTCACGTCCACGCTGTCGCGGCATGCTACCAGTGTTAAAGACTGCGATGGAGCTCCGTATGCCACGGCAAACTGGCTGACACTGACGGCGGCGGTGCACAAATGCTGCGCAGCTAGCGCCATTCGACGGCCAACACCGCGGTTCCTGGTGTGTCCGCTGTGCCGTGCGTGTGATCATTGCTTGTACAGCCCTCTCGCAGTGTCCGGAGCAAGTATGGTGGGTCTGACACACCGGTGTCAATGTGTTCTTTTTTCCATTTCCAGGAGTGTATTTCACGTTGAAGACGGGACTACAATGTTAAATAATCTTATGTTTTCCAGTGTGAGGTTACTTATGTCCGCTGTAGGTCACAGGCGCAAAGCGCGATCCGTCTAGATCACGTGAGCTGACACCGTGTAGAGTCAGGTGGCCATGGGGAGCTGAAGCAGAAATTGTTCTGATCAGGACATACAGCCACGATCTCTTCACGGAGACGTCTTCCACAAGTTTTTCTATTAATTATGGGTTATAAAATGATGTAAAATATTTCTAAGCTTTCAGAAGATTGAGTTTTCTAAATTACGGAAGAATCAGGTTCAATAATTGAGCTTTTCTATTGCACTACGCGGCGTTTACCATTGACAATAGGTAAAGTGGAAGCAACGCTTCCTGTGCGAACTTCCACATCCTACGGTGTTGGCAGTTTGTGTAGATGGCCGTTATATGATTTTATTTCAGTGATCACAAAAACAAGCTGAGTCTACACACTGGGTGGCTGAGGCAGGGAGTAAATGGCGATTCGACCGAGCAAGAAACGACTGTATTAAACAGACTGTAATCCACTCCAACGACTCAGGAAGTCGGAATTCTCATTCAGTGTGGCGTACGAGGGATACGGCAAATCATGACCCTGTCATAAGTGGAGTTATGCGGTTCGGCGAATGAAACTGCTCTAGAATCTGTAGGGTCGGGTTTCAATTCCCACTTCAGACGAAAGTTTTTAATAGACGCAGTTAGATCCTACTCACCCCTGGTTACACCAAATGAAGAAGATCCGATTCGTCGGTGGTTCCAGATACACACTAAACGTGCTGCCCCTTCGCTGCTTACTACATCTTAGATTAGGCCATGACAGAGATGTAAGTGGCAGCATGTCGAAACTGTCTTCCCAATAACCTTTCTTACAATGGCACTTTTACTTTAGTTAAAGAATCAAACTTCATACAAGGTCACGTAGCACTTATTCAACATTTTATTTCACCTTGAGGTGTTGAATATATTTTGGGTCTGGTTTCACGGCATTTGATTCCTACGTGACGACCAGTGCCATCAATTCATTATTTCCTCAGGTTCCAATCTTTTCAAGTCCTCCGCGTAAGGTGCGTGTCAGGGTTAGAATTCTGGCTCGGCATAAGATTGTCATAATGTCCTTCCAGGCCTTAGCAGAGTACACCTAACTGTTAATGGAAATTTACTTTGAATTTTAACTTCTCTTCATTCATTGTCAATAACGATATGTGATGTTTTCGACTCCCGGTTCACACATGCAACTCTTTGTTGCTGGTGGAAAAGAAACCGATAGTTAACGTATTTTTGTGTGTAGTCTACAACGAGATATGCGGGGTTCTATTCCCCGTCATCATTGTACAATTCGTCCCGTCACTTCAACTTCAAACATACGCACATCTCGCTTCTGGTGAAAGAGACGTCTGTTTAATGTCCATTCCTGAACAGAAACAATGGCGATAGATTATGAGTTCGAATCCCGGGAAGGCAGAAATTATTAATTTTCCCATCACTACACTTCCAAATATTTTGCTATTGCTGAGAAAATTCAATATCTGGCCTTTGTCTGTTCTTACATAAAAATCGGATTAGATGCCGAGCTCGAATCGCCATCCAACACGTACATTACGTTAGCCGGCCGTTGTGGCCGAGCGGTTCTAGGCGCTTCAGTCTGGAACCGCGCGACCGCTACGGCCGCAGGTTTGAATTCTGCTTTGGGCATGGATGTGTGTGCTGTCCTTAGGTTAGTTAGGTTTGAGTAGTTCTAAGTCTAGGGGACTGATGACCTCAGATGTTAAGTCCCATAGTGCTCAGAGCCATTTGAACCATTTTGAACATTACGTCATTTCAAGTTTGTCACTTGGGAACGAAATCATATTTAACATCGTTCGTAGTTGGTTAACAGGGACAACAGTTTCTGGATAACTGTACAAAATTTTCGTAATTTAAATTAATGTTCAGATTTGCTAACTGATGCTGGCAAATAATGTATTATATCACATCTCTTTATCTTTTGTCAGCAATAACGATTAGTGTTGCAATTGAATCTCACAACATCTATGTAACTTACATGTTTAATGTCACTTTGTGTCAGATGACAAGTGCTACATGGGTTTTCGAAAACACATAGATCGATGTGCCATCATGAAGATAGTGATATTACTAGTGATACGTTCTTGACGATTAGGTTTCGGTACAGCGCTTGACTCCGTTAACCATGATTTTTCTAAATGGTTAGTTCATTAATTAGTTTACAAAAAAGCACTCGCCAAGTCAACGACTTGGAAAATCTTTTAGAGAACACTCTTTCAAGAATGAGTGACGTGTAAGAAACGGTCTCTATTTGCGTCAGGTAGCAATGAGAGCTATAACATTTTACAAATGTCTTTTGCTGTAATAAATTTGAGTTTACAAGGGTTAAGGACTGTCTCAGGTCTTTCCTGATATTAGTAGTATCGCGGTATTAATTTAGATAGGGAGTTATCGCCATACAGAGTAGCATTTTGTTGTAGCCACTTGTGATAACGACTGTGTATAGTCAAGTGACTGTACCGAAACCAGATTAAAGGACCTGCAATACTGTTACGTTATGCGGGCTGCATGCATACCAGGCGAAACGCAATTCAGGTCGCTGGGATACTTTCAACGATGATAGTACATACAGCTGTTGTGTGTTTCTCTGTATCAGATGCTTCTGACGACGGGTTATACACCTGAATATCGTTTCGGGTAATAAACATTTTAAGTGCAGCTCCTAATATTTCGAAAATACCTGTCAAGAAATACTGAAACATAAATGGAATTCTGAAACTTTTACTATACGTTTTCTCCTTGAATTTGGCTTTGAGAATTCATCCTTGATCGTATTTGCTTAGCTCATACTTTTAACGATAAATGCGATCAACAGACGTCCACTCTAGTATTAGTAAACTTGTATGAGACCCAAATTTTGAGGAAATATAATGGCTACTGTGAATGAAATGCGTTAACCAGTAGCGACGGATGGTACGTTATAATTTGTGGCTCTATCCTTCAGTGTGGACTCTATGGATGAACTCGCTGTTAGAAGACAAAAGCCTTCTGCAGCCCTTTGGATAATTCTGATTTAAGCCGCCTTGCTAGCTACTTATTACTTTATGGAGACAAAAATACTCTACACTGTATTATGGTTTAGCTATTCAGCGTTAATCACCATGCGTTCACTGCCCTATATTAAGAATATTGCAACTCATCAATGTTTTAAATTACTCCGTAAATGGCAAACTGAGCTTTAAATTTGATACTTACAGGTTTCCACAGGCGAAATGCTCAATATTAGGCATATGGCGGGTATGGTCATTTCAAGCAAACCAGTCTACTAAATATGGGCTCTAAAATGCGTACCTTAAGAGCTATGAGCACATCTTCATCTTCGATAGCGTGTAACACTCTCTAGTTTCCGTATGTTGGGAAGAGGTAGTATGGATCAAACCAAGAAAATAAGAAAATCTTGTCCTGTAAACATTGGCTCTGAAGTGAGTATCTTAAGAGCTATGAGATATGTTTCAGAGTAGCGAAGAGAAACAAGTGCTCATAACTGTTAAGGTGCGCTTTTTAGAGCTCATATTTACTAGAATTTTCTCCTTCGAATGGTTGTTCCTGTCACGTCCATGAATTTTGCCATTCTTCCTAGGGCGCACTGTATATCCGACGCGGCGGATCTGAGCACTTAGACCCGTCCCGTACTACAGCTTGTAATCGCTGGGTGTGACGGTCGTACATCACAGTGCTATGTCTGGAGATAACGCTTATATGAGCACCAGATGCTCTACGGAACAGCGTCATCCACAGCTGTGTTTACTGCGGCAATATAAATATTGTACGTCACTAGTGACGTTCCATCCGTTATGATGTTGCATGACGACGGCGTGTTATACGCTAATAAAGGAAAGCAGTAACCAGTGTTTATTAGTTTCGTGTCGTGGGAAAGCCCGTTCCATTGTACACCACAACTGGAAAAGGAGAATTATTTGGAGAAATACGAAAACTCAAGGCGACTCGAACTAGCCATGAATCCCTGTGTAAAAAATATGTTCCCTCTGTTATGCTGCCATACATTAGTACCTCCCGGAATTGCCACACTGCTACTACTACCTCTGACAGAGACAACATACTGCTACGTCTATACTCAGCAAACCACTTTACGTGCAAATCAGAGGATACTTTGCCTCATATTCTTGCCATTCTTCCATTCCATTCACGTATGGAGAACATAAAGATTGGCTGCCTAAACTTCTCACTGTGTGCTGTAATTACTCTGATGTTGTCTTTGCGATCCCTTTGGGAGCAATAACAGGGGATTGTAGTATATCCCACATTCATCATTTAACACGTTCATGGCGACGCTGCGAAGCGTATTTCTCGCTTTGGGGGAGGGGGCAACGCCTATTCACGCTTTCCTCTATTTGACGTGGCTGCTTTTCCTGTTTCTCGTTGTAGGGTAGCGGTCGTATTTTAAAGCACTACGATATTACGTGAACGTATTAATATTTCATTTTAAAAAGAAATGAGAGATAACATAAAATACACTCCTGGAAATGGAAATAACAACACCGTGAATTCATTGTCCCAGGAAGGGGAAACTTTATTGACACATTCCTGGGGTCAGATACATCACATGATCACACTGACAGAACCACATGCACATAGACACAGGAAACAGAGTATGCACAATGTCGGCACTAGTACAGTGTATATCCACCTTTCGCAGCAATGCAGGCTGCTATTCTCCCATGGAGACGATCGTAGAGATGCTGGATGTAGTCCTGTGGAACGGCTTGCCATGCCATTTCCACCTGGCGCCTCAGTTGGACCAGCGTTCGTGCTGGACGTGCAGACCGCGTGAGACGACGCTTCATCCAGTCCCAAACATGCTCAATGGGGGACAGATCCGGAGATCTTGCTGGCCAGGGTAGTTGACTTACACCTTCTAGAGCACGTTGGGTGGCACGGGATACATGCGGACGTGCATTGTCCTGTTGGAACAGCAAGTTCCCTTGCCGCTCTAGGAATGGTAGAACGATGGTTTCGATGACGGTTTGGATGTACCGTGCACTATTCACTGTCCCCTCGACGATCACCAGTGGTGTACGGCCAGTGTAGGAGATCGCTCCCCACACCGTGATGCCGGGTGTTGGCCCTGTGTACCTCGGTCGTATGCAGTCCTGATTGTGGCGCTCACCTGCACGGCGCCAAACACGCATACGACCATCATTGGCACCAAGGCAGAAGCGACTCTCATCGCTGAAGACGACACGTCTCCATTCGTCCCTCCATTCACGCCTGTCGCGACACCACTGGAGGCGGGCTGCACGATGTTGGGGCGTGAGCGGAAGACGGCCTAACGGTGTGCGGGACCGTAGCCCAGCTTCATGGAGACGGTTGCGAATGGTCCTCGCCGCTACCCCAGGAGCAACAGTGTCCCTAATTTGCTGGGAAGTGGCGGTGCGGTCCCCTACGGCACTGCGTAGGATCCTACGGTCTTGGCGTGCATCCGTGCGTCGCTGCGGTCCGGTCCCAGGTCGACGGGCACGTGCACCTTCCGCCGACCACTGGCGACAACATCGATGTACTGTGGAGACCTCACGCCCCACGTGTTGAGCAATTCGGCGGTACGTCCACCCGGCCTCCCGCATGCCCACTATACGCCCTCGCTCAAAATCCGTCAACTGCACATACGGTTCACGTCCACGCTGTCGCGGCATGCTACCAGTGTTAAAGACTGCGATGGAGCTCCGTATGCCACGGCAAACTGGCTGACACTGACGGCGGCGGTGCACAAATGCTGCGCAGCTAGCGCCATTCGACGGCCAACACCGCGGTTCCTGGTGTGTCCGCTGTGCCGTGCGTGTGATCATTGCTTGTACAGCCCTCTCGTAGTGTCCGGAGCAAGTATGGTGGGTCTGACACACCGGTGTCAATGTGTTCTTTTTTCCATTTCCAGGAGTGTAATTTGACACTAAATTATTCCCAAATAATGTGGCAGCTCATTTTTTCAGAATGTTCTCTCGTTGAAGGGTCACACAAAATGGTATTCAGAGCTGTTTATATCGCCTGTTTGATAGGTAATACACCACATGCAGTTGTACAGCGGCGGAGTCGATCGTGAGCAACTGGTGGCGCACGCCGCCTGCTGGGTCGGTATAGCGGGAGCCACCGATGGTACACGGCGACGTGAACGTGCTAAAGCTCGTTCACGGGATTGTTGATGTCTATATTCAAGAGTGTGCCAGTCCAGTTTCTTCAACACCTCCATGCCGCTCTCCCATGAGCCAAACAAACCTATAGCCATTCATGTTGCCCTTGAACCGAAGTCGGCTTTGTGCTTTACCTATAACTGACACTATGTGACCATTCCATTTCATATTGCTACCGACTGTATAAGATGTTTGTCAATTCTTCAAACTGGTTATCCAGCCTCATGTAAGCACATAATATAATTTCCAAGTATTTAATATCAATTTACACTATAATTACATGCAGTCCAAATCTGGGGCTGGGAGGGAAGTACAGCTGTATCATCTGTATTTCATTGCTCGTACCGATGGCGCAAGCAGAGTTACATGATTCATACTCAATTTTTAGACAAAAGCAGAATCACAAGTTCACCGCATGGTACGGACAGCCATTTTTGGCCACAATGCGACGGCATCAGAGACTAAGCGCAACGTTGGTAAGACTTAAGACCAGAATGTTCCTTGGAAGGAAGAGTATTTTAAGGCGAGAATGGCGTCTTTATTTAGGGATGTGAGCAGGTTCTGACTTGGAATCATTGATAGTCATTTAAAAATGCGGCGTGCACAGGACCAGAGTGTATCAGGTATCGAGGCAAAGAACTAACTGTCAGCATCATGATTTGGCCCACATTACTGTACAATTGTCGTTTGTGAGAATGATTTTCAATTACTGGTTCTGTTTAAATAAGGTGGTTGTATTTACGCTGAGCCGGTCGCTGTGGCAGAGCGGTTCTAGGCGCTTCAGTCGGGAACCGCGCTGCTGCTACGGTTGCAGGTTCGAATCCTGCCTTGGGCATGGATGTGTGTGATGTCCTTAGGTTAGTTAGGTTTAAGTAGTTCTAAGTCTAGGGAACTGATGACCTCAGATGAGGTCATCAGATGACCCATAGTCCTTTGAGCCATTTTATTTACACTGAAGCGCCAAAGAAACTGGTGTAGGCATTCGTATCCGAGTACAGAGATATGTGAAAAGGCAGACAACAAGTGTCTGGCACAGTTGTTGGATCGGTTAATGCTGCTACAATGGCAGGTTATCAAGATTTAAGTGAGTTTGAACGTGGTGTTATAGTTGGTGCACGAACGATGGACACAGCTTCTCCGAGGTAGCGATGAAGTGGGGATTTTCCCGTACGAGCATTTCAGGAGTGTGTCGTGAATATCCGGTAAAACACCAAATCTCCGACATCGTCATGACCAGAAAAAGATCCTGGAAGAATGGGACCAATTACGACTGAAGAGACTCGTTCAACGTGACAGAAGTGCAACCCTTCCGCAAATTGCTGCAGATTCCAATGCTGGGACGTCAACAAGTGTCAGCAAGCGAACCATTCAACGGAACGTTATTGATTACGGGCTTCGGGAACCGAAGTCCCACTAGTGTATCCTTGATGACTGCACGACCCAAAGCTTTACGCCTAGCGTGGGCCCGTCGACACGGACATTGGACTATTGATGACTGGAAACATGTTGCTTAGTCGGACAAGTCTCGTTTCAAATTTTATCGAGCGGATGGACATATCGGGTACGGAGAGAACCTCATGAATCCATGGACCCTGCATGTCAGCAGGGGACTGTTCAAGCTGGTGGAGGCTCTGTAATGATGTGGGGCGTGTGCACTTGGAATGATATGGGACCCCCCCATACGTCTAACTACGACTCTGACAGGTGACACATACGTAAGCAACCTGTCATTACCTGCATCAATTAATGTCCACTGTGCGTTCCGACGGACTTGGGCAATTCCAGTGGGACAATGCGACACCCCATACGTTCAGAATTGCTACAGAGTGGCTCCAGAAACACCCTTGTGGGCTTAAACACTTCCGCTGGCCACTAGATTTCCCAGACATGAATACTATTGAGCATATCTGGGATGCCTTGCAACGTGCTGTTCAGAAAAGATCTCGACCGCTCATACTCTTACAGACTTATGGACAACCCTGCAGGATTCATGGTGTCAGTTCCTTCCAGCACTGCTTCAAACGCTAATGACCGTAGCAATTTTTCGCCATAAAACCATAACATAACTGCTTCAAACATTAGTCGAGTCCATGCCACGTCGTGTTGCGGCATTTCTGCCTGCTCCGTGGGTCCCTACACGATATTAAACAGGTGTACTAGTTTCTTTGGCTATTCAGTGTAGAACACCTTGCAGCATTTCGTTGCAGTTCTCACAATGTTAGACAGAGGAGCGCTTCTCATGCATTTGAAATCCGTTTGTTGCCACACAGTTAAATTTCATTTATTCCGACGTGTTAGATAATGCTGTTATGAGATCAAAGCTTATAACTCGTAAAACGAAGTTTAGTTCACAAAAAAAAGGGGGAGGGGGCAACAACGTTTCGCCCACGTAAGCGATGCAGATGGCAATGACGCTATTCATGAACGTTAAGGGTGATCATTGGCTGTTTCAAGAGATTTACTATTAAACCTATTGCTGGATAAAAGCCTTGAGACATTTTCATTCATTACAGACATCAGCTGTACACATCTATTCTGGTTCTGAATGTTTTCTAAGGTGGTTTACAGCAGGTACCTGTGAAAATGCCTGCAAGGTGTAAGGCAAAGAGTTGCGAAACAGTCCTTCTGCTAGCTTCCTTCTTCCTTGTGACTGCCTGTGACTCGACAGGTACACTCGACAGAAAAAAAAGTGAGTCACCCCTGAATTCCAACGTGTAGGCTGCACCTGAATGTATGCAACCAACATAGCATATCTGTGTTGCACATAGTCGCAACCCTCCACAGTACAGTCGTTGTAAGATACACCATGGGTACCGCTAGAGACTACTAGAGAACACCGGTCTTATGACAGTCCGTCCAGTTGTAAAGTAACACCACGATAGTACAGAAGAGATCAGACAGTCCTTAACGTTTGTAAACTAAACTTAATTACAATAAGTGACATTTCAAATGTTATGGAACAACTAGTTTTGTCACATAAATATTTGAGACAGTATATGGGTTTATAAAGTTGTATGGCAATTGGAAACAAGTTCTTTGCTGTCTAAAAGGTTTACCCAACACATGCTGAACGTCGTTCAACGTTCAACGGGGAGTGGTTTCGCATCAACTTTATGTAATACTAAGCAGTTAAAAGAAAACGTGATTAACGGCGGCAACCACTCTACGGAAATCCCAACATTAACAGCGAATCACAAGTAATATCATTGTTCACATTACTCATCAACAGTTACTTGTACACGAAGTTGTACTTCAAATGACGTGTCCAACGTCTTCGTTCTGGATCCGGATGCAAACCCAGAACGTAAAGCCATTGTTAACCAAGCAAAGCTTTGTGCCTTATCGAGACTCGATCACTAGGCAGAAAGAGACGTCAAATATTGACGTTTGCACCAGTATCATTTATCAATTCTCAACTTGAACGTAAATGACGATAATGTTTGTACGGAAGCAGGAGCCCTAACATGACAATTACCTTCTTGGTAACTAACCTCGAAAGACGTTGTATAGTATTGCATTGCCAAGGAATAAAGGATGCACATGTTTAAATTTGAAATGCCGTCATGTAATGCTGGGGACAAGGATGCGAACCCAGCACCCAATCGGATTGTTGAATAAGTACGTAAAATCAGAATGTATATATCAGTTTGTCACCAGGAGTGGGGTTGGAACTGAAGTTGTATTGCCTGACCGGGATTCGAACCCGGCGTCTACCGCCGTCGTTGTCTAACCAGGAACAGACGAGAAATGTCCAATGTTGGTCCACCATCAGTGAGATGTGCACACGTTTAATTAGAAATAAGGTGACGAAAACGTCAATGCTCACTGAGAGTCGAACGCCGCACACATGGTTATGAAGACACGTTAATAATCAAATTCTTATTCAGCAGTAGCTAGGAGTAACATGTTCAGTTGCAATCCTTAAGGCTTTTCTCATCCCTAGTAACGTGTTGCCTAATATCTGCGATATCATGGTGTTAATTTATAAGTGGATTCACTGCCGTAAAGAGCAATGTTCCCTAGTAGTCGTGTATCATTGAGATGTAAATGAAGTGCCTCATCAGAAAATGATTTACGTCGTGCAGCACGTATTGTTTCAGAGACACTGAGTACATGTTATAAGTGCACAAAACGTGTATTATATACTAAGAATATACTATTATTTGGAGAAGCTGACGCCAAACCTGTTTACTTTTACATTCCGCTTAGTTGTCGTGGTTGAATACAGGTTTTCCTAAGGCTACATCTAATGCACAGCGCTTACAAGAAAGTATAGTTTCCTGCGTCATGCTATTGCTAACTCGGTGAATTATTTTGTGGTAGCTATGTTTAAAATGAATGTATTTTTGAAAGTATTGTTCGTCAAATATTTGAAAAAACCGTCGACTGAAGGTGTGCCTGCACATGTTATAGCATAATAGCTGTAGCTGCGTTAGTTTGTACTACAGACTGGGTAGGTTAGGTGTAACTTTTGATCCTTCAAGGGGTGATCGTGGCCGTGTGGCCCGGGTCTGTACTAGCCGCGGCTCGCGAGCTACGGGCCAGCCAGGCTGGCCGAGGCGACACGGAAGTGAGCGAGCTGGCGGTGGCGTTGGTGGGCCAACAGCCCAGGACGAGCCAGAACGGCTACGCCGAATGCCTCTGCCTCTGCCGCTCCATTTGACGTAAATATGTTTACCTCCCCTCCGGGAATCAGTATAAGAGCGGCAAGCAGAAATACACATCAGGCTGTCTGCCGTAATTGTTCACTGGGAGAGATCTATTCGAGGTAGAGTCAAAAAATGGTTCAAATGGCTCTGAGCACTATGGGACTTAACATCTGAGGTCATCAGTCCCCTAGAACTTACAACTACTTAAACCTAACTAACCTAAGGACATCACACACATCCATGCCCGAGGCAGGATTCGAACCTGCGACCGTAGCGGTCGCGCGGCTCCAGACTGAAGCGTCTACAACCGCTCGGTCACTGCGGCTGGCCGAGGTAGAGTCGTCGCTCTCATTGAGGAAGGAGGGTGTTCCACCAGAGAAGCTGGCAGACGGTATGGCGTACCACATACCACTGCATCGAGATGGTGGAGGATCTGCCTTGAAAGAGGCACCACCAACAGGGCTCCAGGCTCAGGCAGGAAGATAGTGATCTCACAGCAGGAAGACAGGGACCTAGTGTCTAGGAGCAGAGAAAATCCCTTTCTGAACGCGAAGCAGTTGCGGCTGGAGACCAACTTCCCCGGCTCCAGTGACACGATTCGCCGAAGGCTGAGGGACGCTGGACTCCATGCACGACGATCCGCCGTGAAACAAGAGCTCAGCGAAGACAACGTTTTATACCGGCTAGCATTTGCGGAGCTCCATCTGAGGGCGTCGTGGGACAACGTCATTTTCACTGATGAGAAGGTGTTTTCCACCAATAACGACGGTCCACGAATCGTTTACAGGCCGCAAGGGACTCGCCATCGACGCGAATATGTAACCACGACGAGAAGTGGCCGGCTATCTGTTACCTGCTGGGGTTGGAATTCTGCGAGAGGGGTGGGAATTCTTCACAGGATAGAAGTAACTCTGGACAGCGCGCAGTATGCCCACATATTGTAAAATGTGATGCTTCCGTCAGTGCGAATGCTGTACGCAGAAGGGGACGTCACATTGGAAGAGGACCATTCTCCCATTCACAAGTCTGCATTTGTTCAGCAGCGGCTCTCCACGATTGGCGTCAACGTCATGGACTGGCCGCCACGGGCGGCTGATATGAACTCCATGGAAAACCTGTGGGCTGAGGTCGCCAGAACATTAACAGAGAGCTGGCCACGAAACCAACCAACTACTGCGGACGCTCTTTGGGACTGCGTCCTGGAAGCCTGGGAGGAAGTTGCTTCTTCAGGCTGTTACCTCCGACGGCTTATACATTCTATGCCAAGGCGCGTGATAGAAGTACAACTGAAGGATTCTGGATAAAATATTACAGTTCTTAAAATGTTTTGTTATGTCTTCTTTTTCGTCATTTTTCCTCATTGGGAGCTAGTGGAAGATCGCGTGGCAACAGAAAAGATACAATATGGGTTAGCTTTCCTTTGAGTTGCCCTTTTAATTCAAGTGGGTTTCTTTTGAATATACAGTTTGTTAAGTATTCTATTTTGATTTCATTTATACCCTGTCTACATACTTACAAACTAATCAGCGTAGATGGACTCTGTCACAGTAGTTTTTATTATTTCAAATACGACTCTCTCTTCCCCTCCGTCCATGAATACACCCTCCGTCCTCCACACAATACGCCAACGATTTCATATTATGTTTACTCGCCGGGATTAGCCGAACGGTCTGGGCGCTGCAGTCATGGACTGTGAGGCTGGTCCCGGCGGAGGTTCGAGACCTCCCTCGGGCATGGGTGTGTATGTTTGTCTTTAGGATAATTTAGGTTAAGTAGTTTGTAAGATCAGGGACTGATGACCTTAGCAGTTAAGTCTCATAAGATTTCATACAAATTTGAACATTTATGTTTACTCGTTGTTAATATCTCTTCTATTCTCTCTCTCACACTCACTCTCTCTGACACTATCGCCGCCAGTGCCCTTCTATTACACTCCCCCAAAACTTTGTAAACAAATCTAGCCGTTTCCAATGACGCTACATATTCTCTTTTAATTGCTGCTGTCTTTACTCTCTATGATTCCTCTCACCACGTATGAAACCGTATTCTTTGATCTCCTATTCCCTATAACCCATACTTCGTTCTGAGAACAGTCCTTCCTTATCTCTCGGTCCTAAGATAAAACGAACTGTGGCACACATCTAAGTAAGCAATACTTTGCGAGCATTTCACGCTTATATTTTGCCCTTCTGCACTTCTATCCATTCCCAGATCCCGCCCTCCTTCCTGTTACGCGTCCCTTGACATCTGCATCTACATCTAAATGAATACTCTGCAATTCATAATTATGTGCTTGGCAGGGGGTTCTGTGGTCTGGTGGATTAATCTTGTATTGATGTGTAAAACGTGTAGGTTCACATCTCACGTCAGGCGTACGTTTTTAACACACACAAGTAGCTCTCCTTCACCCCCAGTAACGCCAAGTTCAGAACGCCAGTAAGCTTCATAGTTCAATATCCGCAGTAAAGATAACATCCCTTCGCTGCCGACTGGGCATTCGTTTGAGCTGTGACAGATGGAGAAACCCCGTAAGGCAGAGACTCTGTCACCAGAAAGCCGTCGTATTTCATTTAATGACCCAATGGCCATGTAAGTTCACAAGGCTTTTACTTTATTTGAAACTGAGACGTTGAAAATTGTGGTGCTGGACTGGGATTAGAAATCGATTTCACTGTGTTCCCGAAGATTGCAAACTCTTCTAGGCGTCCTCGAAAGGCACCTATCTGGTTTCGAATCCTGATCAGCACAAATTATTCATTATTTCATTTCAAGACCGAGCATGTGCACTCCGAACTACTGGTGAAAAATAGTTGCGTTTTCAACATCTCTTCGTGCGTTGTCAGCTGTAACGTGTTTGTTTCAACTCACAGCCACATGATGAGCTTTTTATCACAACATTACAAGATCAAACGTTTCCTTACATCTTTTCAAGTTCAAACATTCCTCTCCATCCTACTGGTGAAAACGGATTTGGGTTTGACGTCGTGTTCGTTGTGATCACCAACGACGACATGTTGTGGATTCAACTTCTAGCCAGCAGAGTATTTTCCATCACATCATTGAAAGTACAAATATGCCATTCCCAGCTATTATTGGAAAAGAAATTGATAGTTTAAGTTTCTTCATGACCACGTGTGCGGGGTTTGAATTCCATTCAGCACAGAACTTTTCGTCGCCTGATGTCTAGCTAAACATGCGCCCATCTCGCTACTGGTGAACCAACAATAGCTATATATCATCTGTTCCTGGCTAGAAAACGACGGTGCTAGATGCAGGGGTCGAATCCCAGTCAGGCAAAAACAATTCTATCGTCAATTAAGGTTCCAGCATTATGCTAATGGTGAAAACATTTGATATTTAACTTCTGATATTATGTACAGTCGTGCTCAAAAGTATCCGAACGACATGAATTGCACTTCACCTGATTACCATGCAACCTACATAACGCAGCTGTCTAACAGGTCCTCTAATCGCTCCTTGGTACAGTCGTTTGACTATTGAAAATGGTTCCAACAAATAGCCACAAGAAAACACTGCCCTGAATCGCAATAACTCAAGAAGTAAAGTAATACCACGATACTACAAATATCAGGGAACACCTCATCACAGATAAGACTGTCCTTAAGGCTTGTAAGCTCACATTTATTGCAATAATTGACATACCGGCCGGCCGCGGTGGTCTAACGGTTCTAGGCGCTCAGTCCGAACCGCGCGACCGCTACGGTCGCAGGTTCGAATCCTGCCTCGGGCATGGATGTGTGTGATGTCCTTAGGTTAGTTAGGTTTAAGTAGTTCTAAGTTCTAGGGGACTGATGACCACAGATGTTAAGTCCCATAGTGCTCAGAGCCATTTGAACCATTTTTTTTTTTTTGACATACCGGAAATGTTAGCACTCTCATTATTACGTCAGATAGGTAATGCACGTAGTAAGTTCGTCGTATTCATGATTTCCTCTTCAAAGTAACATACCATACTTGTTATTTAACACAAAATGTCATTAAAAATTTACGTTATCCACGAGCAGCTAGTTGAGAATATGTATGAACTTCAAATGACACGACGAACCGCCTCGTTCTGCATATGGATTCAAACCCAGGTCATGCAAACTAAGATTTCGTGACTGACGGAAATTATCAGTCATTCCTGATTAGGCATAAAGAGACTGATATACCTCGATCTTAGACAGTATCAGTTAACAAATATCAGCTTTAAATTACATAACGTAAACATTTTTAACGGTCGCGAATTCCTACCCAGCATCTATTGTCCCTGTTAACGTACTACGAGAGGTGTTAAATGCTGCTACTTCACAAGTAACTTACTTGAAATGCAGTGAGGTAAAGCTTTGTATTGGACAGGGATTCGAACCCAGTACCTAATCGGATTGTTATCGAAGTACAATCAACTTTGACATATCGGATTTTCTCGGCAGTAGCTAGATGTATTAACTGAAATGACGCGACGAAACATTAATTTTTTCCTTCCCAGGACTCCAACCCGGCACATATCGCTGTCATATTCTAGAGAAAAGGAACGTTAAGTATGGGTTTGTTACACCAACAGCGACATGTGAGCATGTTTGAACTAGAAATAATATGACAAAGAGTTCAGTGCTGACTAGGAATCGAACCCCACACATGTCGTTGTTGACTACACACAAAGAGACGTCAGCTACCGAATTTTTCTTCACCAGCAGCTCGGAATAACATCCCTGAACTTACAGTGACCTCGCAAATAGTTCTGTGTCTCACTGGGAGTCAAAAAAGTCAGATATCGTTAGTGTAGACAAGGAATGAAAATGCATTAAAATAAAAATCATTATCCACCAGCAGATAGGTGTTCTCATGCTAGAGCTTGATAATACATAGTGAAAAGTTTAGTGCTGGGGCAGGATTCCAACCCATTCATGCGCAATATGTGGAGATGTTGAGGAATCTGCAGTTTTGAACAAACAAGTTGTAGTCGAGCTGTATTGTCACTAAGGGATCAAATTCCGCGTTAAGGGCGGTCTGAGTTGCATTCCCAGTTCAGAACCAATGTTATCGACATACAGAAACTCAAATAAAAGATGGAATACGTGTCCTGTGACCATTCACAGGGTTTGTTTCGTTACTGGAAATAAATAACTAGTATAAGAAAAGTTACTGTTGATGGAGAATCCGCATGTCGCCACTCCTTACTTTATTGTGGTTCCACCTAACGTCTACTTGGTAGAGAAGGAATATCATGTTTAATGTGATTTTCAGACCACAAAGCCATTATACCTTCTTCAGTTGGCGTGGCCAGAAGAGAATAGAATCTGCCTCTCCCTATCAAAAAACATCGGCAGAAGTTGGAATCGAACCGAGATCAACATCATATAAAACTATCACCAGTCCCACAGACCATCAAACCCGCTTCTCTACGACTAATTTCTCTATTATAACACCGTTGTGGCACAGAATATGGGAATTCTGACACACAGGCTCCCTGTAGTGGTTTGCAGGTTGTTCAGTACATTCATATACTTGGTTGACCGAATCGCCATGAACTAACTGCCTTGGCTACCCAGTGCATACATTCGACTCTATTTTGTAATCACCGAAATAAAATAACGTAACTGCCATCCACACAGAACTGCCAACAGTGTAGGATGCAGAAATTTAAATAGGAAGTGTTCCTTTCCATTTGTGCTACTCTATTGCGCTATCTGTTTGTTGAAACCACCGTCCAGTGCAAAAGAAATGCTGTAACTGTCTGTCTCTCAGAAGTCTAGATCCGACCATATGCATTATCTCATAGCACTGTGGAATGCCGAAGGTGTGGATGAACTGTTGTTCACTTCCTGTGGTACTCTAGTTTCGTCACAGCTAGTAGCGTAATGCTAAGCGTAGCGCACTGTTGATAAGTCGTCGCGTGTTCTATTACATTCGCTACTACATTTTTTTAAAACGCAATTCTGGTCTCTGCTGAAGTTATCAATTTAATGGAAGTTTGAACATAATTCTCTTAACTTCTCAACCCAAAATAGTCGCATGTGTTAAAAAGGCTAACTTCTGCGTCATTTGGTTCTTTTCTTGTTCTTTTCAGGTTTAATAGACGGCCAGGGAGCAGATGCGTCTCGAAGCTTTTGTATTATGTATGGGGAGAGTGCATCGTGCCAAAATAGTCAGAAAAGTATTTTCTACATTAGCTGTCGTCTGGTAGTGGCATTTTATTCTTCTTCAAACCTTGTTTGACTGTTTTAACTCAGAACAAGTTTTCTACATGTATGTAATCAATAAACTGCATGTGCATTGTCAGACTGTTATAGATAGCATCAGAGAATTCGCATATATCGTTGATGATTAATTTTTCTCTCATGTTTAGTACTGTTTTAACAACACTAAAAGAAATCTTACGAAAACTGTACACTGTATTGTAAGTAATGAAATAAAACTACCCACGATAACCTTACGAGGAAAGTAAGTCTGTTTTAACAAAACTGAGTATCTGTACACAAGCGTGCCTCCATCTGCACGAATTAGTAAAATACTACTCACTTAGATTTCGTCTGTGTTTAAATGGTATGCTGTCTCATACTCAACAGGTATGCAAATGTGGCATTTCATAAATAAAGTTACGTTTTCCTAGAAACACGAAATTTCAGAATGAGATTTTCACTCTGCAGCGGAGTGTGCGCTGATATGAAACTTTCTGGCAGATTAAAACTGTGTGCCCAACCGAGACTCGAACTCGAGACCTTTGCCTTTCGCTGGCAAGTGCTCTACCAACTGAACTACCGAAGCACAACTCACGCTCGGTACTCACAGCTTTACTTCAGCCAGTATCTCGTCTCCTACCTTCCAAACTTTACAGAAGCTCTCCTGCGAACCATGCAGAACTAGCACTTGTGAAAGAAACGATATGGCGGAGACATGGCTTAGCCACAGCCTAGGGGGTGTTTCCAGAATGAGATTTTCACTCTGCAGCAAAGGCAAAGGTCCCGAGTTCGAGTTTCGGTCGGGCACACATTTTTAATCTGCCAGGAAGTTTCACAACACGAAATTTGCTTGTCAGCAGCGGAAAGCTGAAAGTATTTTCTTTCGATTTGCTAATCAATTTATTTCCTTCATACTTATCACCCTGGCATGGGATTCTTAAGTGAAGAACATTATTGAATTTCGTATCGTTGACGGTCGATTCGAATTTCTTCAGAGACGCTTGTATTGTATAGCAGTTTGGCAGTCAGAAAGCCGAGATCTACGACCATTAACACAACTTACTGAGTCGAGCTGCCGAGAGGATTTTATGTGTAAAAGTTTTCTTCTGATTTCGTTACAGAATTTTTTCTGGGGATTCGCAGCTCCATGAAATGATACACAAAAAAAGCTCGCGCGTGCTGCCCCTACCACGGTTGGAACTGATGATTTTCTTAACCGTTGGAACACGAGACACTGGCGGTACCACGGAGCTACGGACACACTGCGGCCAGCACGCCACTCTCGTCATTGTATTGGTCGCTCAGCCTCATAACACATCGTGAAAGATATTAAAAGTTGTCACTGATGTGAAGAATAACATTTCTTTAGTCAAAAAATTGAAATTTCTGCCTTAGTGTCTTAGTTTACGTGAGCATTATGTACCACGAGTAATTCAAATGGAAATGGAATATCAAGTGAATTTCAGTTCAGTACCATACGCGGAAGTGATTGCACTGTCACAGTGTTGCCAAATGTTTGTGACGATGTTGCCAATTCTCAGCTGTGCTAGGAACAGCTCTGTAGCGTTATAGGAGGAGAATCCTGTGCTCGTGTCATAGGAGGATACGGAGAGGAGGCGCGGGATTTGGTTAATATGCAGCGTTTTCTCCTACCAGCTGTGTCAAACATTCAGGTGTGTAATCTTCCACCACGATTACAGTTTCCCACAAAATGTATACGAATAAAACTCTTTTTACTTTGTTACAAAAGATTATTTCGGTACAATGAAAAGTCTTTGGAAATCAACTTTGCCAACCTGTCACAAAAAGTAAGATAACAAATAGTTTGCACCTCGAAATCGATTGCATCTATGTGCAGTCTTGTGATCATACAAGTAGAATTTTATGAATTGCACGAGAATGTAGAAAAATGTTGGTGCGAATGGAAGCTGCAAGAAACACAGTTACCTAATTATTCTGTACCACGTAATCATCAATTCATTTGATAATTCAGAAGAGAAGAAACTAAAAAGTATGCCCATTAAGACAGAAACTAAAGTGCAGATGCGGGCACTGTGCTGATCTGCGCTTTTTCATCTTCAGATCTATGCAAATAATGTATACTAACCAGCGTATTCATTGCTTTCGTAATGTTTCCCTGTTGTTTAGTCTTCTTATGATGAACTGGATCTACACCCATGAGTCTAATTTTTTCTTTGTATCCTTCCATCTACTAACTTTGTGTGTTATTGTTCCGTGTTCAAAAAGCAAAATATTATGCCTGCTCCCACGAGGTATTAAAATGAGGTCGCAAAAAGGCTAACGAATTATAATCAAAACACAGTGAGATGCCAATTTGTCTGTCGTCGTGGTGTTAAGTGGACAGAAATAGTTGCGTGTGTCGTCTTTTCTTATTGAGATTTTCATATTACCCTGACACAATACGCCGAGATAAATGTGTATATTCTCCGTGACGAAACATCCCACATTCCATTCATCCTGATCCATTCGTTACGTGCATCGGCGGCAATGAGTGATAGGAAAGCTGTTGTGGGGTGACGAATAACAATAACAACGGTAGTAATTACAAATCAATAATCAATATCTGATTCATGTTGCTAAATACAGCTCTATCAGATATCAATTTGGAAACGTACCAAGTGTATAAAAGTATATCTTGAAATACGCAGAAAGGCCCATAGAGGTATTCGATTGAAACATAGCACTCCGTCTTCAGGCCACAAGTGGCCCATCGGGACCATCCGACCGCCGTGTCATCCTCAGGTGAGGATGCGGATAGGAGGGGCGTGTGGTCAGCACACCGTTCTCCCGGTCGTTATGATGGTTTTCTTTGACCGGAGCCGCTACTATTCGGTCGAGTAGCTCCTCAATTGGCATCACGAGGCTCAGTGCATCCCGAAAAATGGCGACAGCACATGGTGGCTGGATGGTCACCCATCCAAGTGCCGGCCACGCCCGACAGCGCTTAACTTCGGTGATCTCACGAGAACCGGTGTATCCACTGCGGCAAGGTCGTTGCCGACTGAAACAGAGCCATGACCAAAATTGTAACTGGGGTCGACAGATCGTCGTCTACCACCTTGACAACTTTTTTTTCTCTTTTTTTGGTCTCCTTCCTCCCCTTCAACCCATCCTTACGCTCGCCAGAAGTTGCCTTCTCGGCCTGGCTTCATCGCCATTAAAAGAAATTGTTCTTCTTCACGATGAAATAAAATACTTCTTCTGTAAAGAAAAGAAAATTGTTTTCCTTTAAATCATTCCCCTGCGTAATGTTCTTCTTCATGACGAAATAAAAAGACTTCTTCCGTAAAGAAAAGAATAGTATTTTCCTTGAAAACATTCCCCTGCTCGTCCTCCAACAAGGTGGCACTGACTCAGCTGACACGCGATCCTCAAAACTCGTCTTCTCGAAATTAATAAGCCTTCACTCTATATACCCCAAGCATTAAAGCTTGGCCTCGTTTGTTAAGTGATCCTTTCTTTTTCGCCAAGGTTTCCTTCTCGTAGTTGTGAGGGCAGACGTCGCTGAAGTCCGCAGACCGTCCTGTGATGTGCTGGAGTGTAATGTTAGGCAATGTTCCTTCGGATAAAGTGACATTCACAACGTGAGTCACAAACTGAAAACTTTCTCTCGACTATCGATGACAGTACAAAACAAAGTCCTAATGTAAGCCACGAAAAAAAAGTACAAGTACAATAATTGTGAACTTGAGTTTTAAAAACTGAACACCTGTTCGTTCATCCATCTGTTCGACTAGCATCTTCTTATAAGTCTCTTCATCGTATGTGTGTCATATCGTCACTAGTTGTAATGCCGCGATATAATTGGCAAACTTTCTCTTATATTTTGGGTCCCTCATCAGTAACTTAGCCTGTGAGGCTAGGTATACTCTGTAGCCCATGTACGTCCTGTCTTCCTGGGCATTAATGATGTAGTGCAGTGTGTGCGCTGCCAACCACGTCCACGTGTTCTTTTTGGTTACCGGATAGTAAGTTCCATCCGGTTGGGGAATCGATGTTAGAGAGATGTTCTGCGTTGTTGTCCTGCAGATCGATGCCATGGTCCTACGACACCAGTTCAATATATGGCCGTTCTCACCACAGGCACAACGGTATTATAAGGTGTCGATGACATTACATTCTCGACACTTGTCTGACACCGACAGATGTATTTTATGGAGTCGCTCTCTAGTTGGTATTGTCTGATTGACAATTTTGTACCAAGTGGATCGGACGTCAGTGCCTAGAACACTGTTATTGATGTTTGTTCAGATTCTAGTCCAATCCGTTGAGGGCTACTTCGTCACCATTCGGTTGGCTCTTCCAGTTTCGTTCATCAGCCGATATAGTTGAGCAGATGTTAGATCACTTAATGGAGCACTAGATTTCGACTTCAGGTAGCTGGCTTCTAAGAGAAACATCCTGATATGATTCGTCTTATAGTGCACTTCCCCCAGGTTTATTGGTATTAGCATGTTGTATGGTTGATATGTCCTTATGGCCATACGAAGTGCGCTGTCGGGGTATTTATGGCACAGCTGCAGTGTATTACGTACGAGGAGAGCCTTGCATTTCGTTGGGACATCTATTAGACCCAGGCCCCCTTCCGCCGGAGGGAGAGTGACGACGTTGATCCCCACCTTGAATATCTCACCCCTCCAAACATATCATCCGACTGCCGACATGATGCCCCTGGCAATAGTGTCTACCACTGGGAGAACCTGCCCAACATACCAGATTTTGGAAAGGATCTTGGTATTGATGAATTGAACTCGTTGAAGCAGATTCTGTTCTCTGCTTTTATTTTGTTGAAGGCTGGCTTTCGTGATGGCCAAGAGTTCTTTCCAATCGACTGCCGTTGTTCTTAAAGGGCAACTACTCGTTTTTATACCTAGCAGTTTGACAGCCTCGCACAACCTGTACGGACAAGTTACATCTGTCGAAAAGCCTCCCCCAATCGGCAATAATCTGGTCTTCGTATAATTTAATTTGGAGCCTGATGCTCGTTCGTATTCAGTGATACTGTCAGTGATCTCCCGTAGCTCCTGTTCCGACCGTATGGCAGCACTCACGTCGTCCGCATAGGCAATACATTTTATGTTGCATGAGTAGACAGTTAAGCCCTGAAGTTTGCTATGGAGCATCCGGAGAAGTGGCTCAATTGCTATTACGTAGAGAGGCATAGACATGGGGCATCCTTGTCTTACTGATCTTTCAATAGGAATCGGTCGGGTGAACTGACCATTAACAATGACCTTAGAAGTGGCAGCGGTGTACATATTTTGAATCACTGTAATGAAGTCGTCACCGAATCCAAGATGTTTCATAATTTGGAACAGATAGCGGTGGGAAACCCGGTCAAAAGCCTTACATTGGTCTAAAGCAAGAATTGCTGCAGTCGGCCGTGTAATTGCACTGAACGAGATGATCTGTCTGTAATCCGCAAGACTTTTGAAGATAGTTTGTCCAGGTACTGCTGCTGAGTGGCTGTGATGGATTATTGTCCCTAGGACGTTTTTAATTCAATTTGCAAACACGCGGGCCACAATCTTATAGTCGGAATTCAGGAGAGAGATTGGTCGAAAATGATTGATGTCTTCGTGTGGGTGTTGTTTCGGAACAAGTACAATTAAACTGCCACTGAAGTCTTCTGGTAGTTGCAGACCTGCTCTAATTTCGTTACATATATGCACAAAACAATTTTCCAGTAGATGCCAGTATTTCTTATAAAATTCAATGGGAAGTCCATCCGCGCCAGGGGATTTATTAGGCTGAACCTTCCTCAAGGCCATCTTAATTTCATCCACAGTGACTTCACTCATCAGTGACTCCCTGTCACCCTCGGCTAGTTTCGCTGTTAGAAGATCTTCCATGGCGGAGAGGATATCATCTGTCGGGTCTGCCATATAGAGTCTACGGTAATAGTCAGTGATATAATCCTTTATCTCCATCTGAGTCGTCAAGAAGCTGCCATCTTCCGTTTTCAATTTACTGATCAGTTTTTGTCTTGCTCGTCGTTTCTCTCTGCCGAGGTGTAACGAGGATGGATGTTCATCGGAAGTACTGTTGGTGTCTCTAGAGCGGATTTTGGGACCTTCCATTTGTTTCCGTTTCAGTAGTAACAACTTTGCCTTAATCCTTTTAATTTGTACGATGTTTTCGTGCGTGACAGACGTTTCGGAGTATAAATCACGCAGGCATCTAATGTAAAATTCAAAGGTCTCCTTTTGCAAGCGGCTCCTGGCGTAGCTATAGGCCTTCAAGCACCTAATAAGTCGAGGCTTCGTATAGTGGCACCACCACATCGTGACAGACGGAAAAGTAGCCTGTCTGTGTAGACTCGATTCCCAGACCTCCTGCAACTGTTCTCGTAGCCCTTGCTCTCGGAGGATGTCTACATTTAATTTCCATCCTGTTTTGCTACGGAACATTTTCTGTCTGGTCATACAAATGGTACAGTGGTAGGCCAAGTGGTCTGAGAAACATATTGGCCACGTTTCCGTTGCCAATATTTGCCCCCTCAGAGTTTTCCCCACATAGATCCTATCGATGCGGCTGGCAGTTTGCGCGGTGTAATACGTAAAGCAGCTTTGGTCCCCATGTAGTATTTCCCATGTGTCCTCCAGTACGAGCTGACGCACTGTTTCTGCGAGAGTTGGACAACCATTAAAATTCGGCCTTTGATCTTTAGGCTTTAAAACGCAGTTGAAGTCACCCCCAAGTACCACGTCTTCTGGATTCCGTCGTAACAGATATAACAGGTCAGTAGCAAAGAACTGGGCTCTGCGCACTCTATTTTGATTACCAGAAGGGGCGTAGATGTTTATAAATCGTATACCGTGAATTAGACACGAAATGCCTCTCCCGTTTTCCAGTAGTTCGACGTCAGAGATGGTCACTGCCTCTTTGATTAGGAAAGCCGTACCGGAGGAGCTATCCGGAGTGGTGTTTTTTACCACTTCGTAGCCAGGAATGTCTGGGTGAAAGCTGTCGTCCACCTCCTGCAGCATCACAATATCCGCTCACAGCTGTAAAGGTAGTCGCGAAGACTGTACAGCTTCTGAGTCGAGGTAATTTTATTGATATTTAACGTGGCTAACTTGTAGTCCTGAAACGGAGGAGGCATTTCCAGCTAGTGGTGCGAAGTCTCAATCCAAGTAGGGAAGGGAGACGTCGGTGGGAACCATTAATAAGTATCAGAAAAGTAATCAGCGTCCCCTGTCGGAGTTGTTGAAGCAGGTCCTGTCCTTTTGAGTTCTTCATCTCTCACAGCTGAGGAAGCACCTTTCGCCGAGCCGACCTTATTCGTTTCAGTGTCCACTGACATGCCTTCTACGTCATCTGCCCAGTCGCCAACATTAACTGAGTCGCTCTTGGTGTGTGAGGCTGTCTCAGCCAGACAGAGGTGTGTGGAGCTATCCCTGAAGACCCGGTGTGTAGTCTTCTCCTCCTTCAGCGAGAGCGTGGACTCCGACCTCTGAATGGGACTTCGTGGTGTCTGCCACATCGCTGGTGCCACTCTGTTGCTTCTCATCAGGGTTTCCATGTAGGGCATCGGTAAGGTCGCGGGCAATTTGCAAACCTTTCTCATGCAAACTTGGTGCAGTTTGCTCGGCAATCTTGTGGGCTATCCTCTTTTTCTTATGTTTCTTCGGCGAACTGCCTCGCCTTCCATTTTCGTCAGCCTCTGGAGATGAAACTCTATCTTGCCCACCAGTTAATCCTGCCGTTTGCGCTGAGACAGGCATTTGTTTGTTGCCAGTGTCCGAATCGTTGATGTTTCCTTGGGATTGTACATCACAGTGAAGGCTGGCCAAATTCGTACCCACTGGCTCGTTAGTTTCCGTTGGAACCTCAGGGGTTACATCAGTGATGTCCTCTGTGTTGGAAGTTTCCATTGGTCGTCGTCCAAGGCGTTGGAAATTGTGTCCACAACTGAATGTTCCACGTTGGCCATGTTCGTGCGGGCTGCCGCCATATATGTCAGCGGTAGTGAAGTCATCGTATTAGCTGGCACGGTGTCTCCTGGTGGCAACTGCGTCACCCTTCGTTGGATACTTTGAGCAAGTACGTGATCCGTGGCACCGCACCCAGAGCAGGTACGCGGTTGACCGTCATATATGTCGATCGCCCTGTATCCACAAATAGTAACGTAAGATGGTATGTGCCTCTGCAGTTCCACTTTAACCTGCCGAGCACCGTTCAGGACAGGAACCTTAAACGTCGCCCATTTTTCGGCAACATTGCTAACAACTTTACCATAATTTTTGAGCACCGCGTCGATATCAGCCGCAGGTACTTCAAATGGTAACTCAAAAACTCGAAGAGTTCGTAGACCAAATCCTGCATGCAAAACCTTAACCTCTCCGATGTTCCCATCACGGTGCTTAAATTTAAGCTTACCACTACATGACTGCAAGATCTGTTCGCAAATATCAGCGGTTTTAAACTTGGTGTAGACAACGCTACTAACGATCGAAAGGTGTACGCCGATAATATCGTCAGACTTTCCTCAATTGTCCGCAGCTCGTGGTCGTGCGGTAGCGTTCTCGCTTCCCGCGCCCGGGTTCCAGGGTTCGATTCCCGGCGGGGTCAGGGATTTTCTCTGCCCGGTGATGACTGGGTGTTGTGTGATGTCCTTAGGTTAGTTAGGTTTAAGTAGTTCTACGTTCTAGGGGACTCATGACCATAGGTGTTAAGTCCCATAGTGCTCAGAGCCATTTGAACCATTTTTGAACTTTCCTCAATCCATAATTCTATCTCAAAAGACTTCGGTCGTGCATAGTTGTGATCGAATACAAATTTCAACGTGTCTCTGCGCATTATGTCGTTCATGTTCCGGTTATAAACATTGTCACACAATAACACGTTATTTTGGGCGCTAGAACAGCGTCTACTCACCAGTAAACAGCACACAGCCAGCAGCAGCGAGGACGTAAACACGCCGCGCGTCCGCTCGCCACGGCCGCTAAAGGCCGACTGGATAATCAATTCATTTGATAATTCAGAAGAGAAGAAACTAAAAATTATGCCCATTAAGAAAGAAACTAAAGTGCAGATGCGGGCACTGTGAAGATCTGCGCTTTTTCATCTTCAGATCTATGCAAATAATGTATACTAACCAGCGTATTCATTGCTTTCGTAATGTTTCCCTCTTGTTTAGTCTTCTTATGATGAACTGGATCCACACCCATGAGTCAGATTTTTTCTTTGTATCCTTCCATCTACTATCTTTGTGTGTTATTGTTCCGTGTTCAAAAAGCAAAATATTATGCCTGCTCCCACGAGGTATTAAAATGAGGTCGCAAAAAGGCTAACGAATTATAATCAAAACATAGTGAGACGCCAATTTGTCCGTCGTCATGGTGTTAAGTGGGCAGAAATAGTTGGGTGTTATTGTCGTCTTTTCTTATTGAGATTTTCATTTTACCCTGACACAAGACGCCGAGATAAATGTGTATCTTCTCCGTGACGAAACATCCCACATTCCATTCATCCTGATCCATTCGTTACGTGCATCGGCGGCAGTGAGTGATAGGAAAGCTGTTGTGGGGTGACGAATAACAATAACAATGGTAGTAATTACAAATCAATAATCAATATCTGATTCATGTTGCTAAATACAGCTCTATCAGATATCAATTTGGAAGCGTACCAAGTGCATAAAAGTATATCTTGAAATACGCAGAAAGGCCCATAGAGGTATTCGACTGAAACGTAGCCATGACCAAAATTGTAACTGGGGTCGACAGATCGTCGTCTACCACCTTGACAACTCGAACGGTGACAGTGCTCGGCTGGTTACTTACGTTTACTGGTATCAAAGCTACAGCATGAAAACACAAAAATGTTAATAACCCGAAGATCATTAGTTTTGGAACCCATAGAGAGTAAAGCAGTCATCAGAGTGGTTTGAACACCACAGTGCTTTAATAGGCACGGTCTTGTTGGAGGTGGTATGCTGTTGCTTTCATTCAACCTTTGAGTTGACTTACCTAGCCAGTTAATAGGGAAACCTACAGTTTTACGTGTCTTTCGGACCACAGTGCAACTCGGCATTTTTCACATCAACAAACACTGCCCCAGGGAAAACATGTGTTAAAAGGCACATAAAAATCGTGGGACTGGTGAGGGATCGAACCTGAGACCTTCGTATCAATAGTCTTGCTCTTTAGCACCTTGCCACCATGCAGCCAACACTGTGATTTCTGCTTGCCATTAAAATTAAGGATCTCTCGTTTGTGCCTGCGTTGGCACTTGCATGTCCCTTAGGAGACCTTACCTTTGGGATTACCCTCGTATACGTGTGTGTAAACGCCATCCAATGCCCACTCAAGGAAGACAAGGATACCTAGTCTAGCTTCAATATTACAAATACGCCTCTGTTTGTGAATGAACGCAGACTTAGGTTGATAATCATTTTGAATATTTATCAGTCCTGTACCCATTGGTGTGAAACTCGTTTTCCACCAATGATCCCCACAGCTACAGAAACACTACTTTAATACCTCTTACACAAAATACTTACGCAGTGCCATCAGACGAAAAGATCAACCTGACACAAACTGTGGGAAGTTTGTTTTACAACCTTCGTACCTGGATAAAGAGCTTTTCCTATTTGAGATATCTGTGAACGTTGCTGCATAAGACGATTTAAGAAGAAGCTAAATTCCTTCAGCTACGCCAATGTTTAAAGAAATCGTGATAACGGCACTAAATCGTGGTTTGTAAATCGTTTACCAGTCGTACTCTGCCGCATTTCGCTGGTTCTAAGGCCGAAAGCTTACTGACAAATTTCACAGAAGGAAAAGGGGACGAAATGTCTCCAACTCGAAGGTCATGTTGTTTTACTTAAATGATTACAAAATCGGGTAAAACGAACAATGAGGTTGTCCGTATAAGCACATTACTGTTGTCAATATGATGTTGCACCGCCCAGGGCCTGTAATGATAAAGGGCTCGTTTAGGTCAGGCATATTGTACAAAGAACTGGAAGAGAGAGCACCACTAAATTCTACAATCCGTATGCATTGCATACACACAGAAATTACTGTTACAGTGTACTTATGGAGCCCAATGAGTGAATTGCATATTTTACGGTGAGAAAGAGCACTGGCAAACAGTCTTCGCTATATTAGGTTACTGAAACTGGCGTCACTTTGAGCTAGAATTTATGGCCAGCGACTACGTGTAAGGACAGTGAGTCGGATGCGGGTTTTCAAACTGTGAAATACTTTCCTTACATTATGGAAGCGAATATTAAATTTGAACTAATATTGCAAAAAGTTTGGACTTGGATAGCTTAGAATGAAAATCTTTCTGTTTATTGCAAAGGAAAACAATTGATTTTCTAAAACATTCTCTGTCATACACAACTCGAAATAGGTCACGTCGACCAAATCATATGGAAGAACCGACAGCGACGTATATTGGAAGGCAGTAAGATCCCTTGGCTTTTGGTTTGGCAGTATTCGACAGCCATTTCTAGGCGCAAGTAAATGAAGAAAGGCAGCGCGTTTTCGTTATCAAGTAACGTCTTCATGAGTTACTTTAGTTTTAATGTGATCTACGAGTAATTGCTGATGTTTGATATTAACATGAAAAGGATTTTGTAGACAAGGAAATAACTAGTTCTTCGGCAACTACTTCTATAATGACCAAAAGGACTTAAATGATCTTCAAGCACATGTGTTCCAGCAGCGGTATGAAGAAAATGATAGTAATAATGACGGTGATAATCGAATTATCCGGTAACTTCACACTTCACAGTGGATTTTCCCGAACTAAGAAATTTCCTGAATTATTGAAAATTTCAAAATGGCTTCAAATCGAGGCTATGACGCCTAGAAGAGTCTTTACATCCTGTTGACACGAGGATAGCATAATCTCCACGTCAGAAACTTGCTTCTACTTAACCATTTAATAGACTCGCGTTTTTTTTTCACCGTGACTAGTTTAGTAAGCTAAGCACATCATCCATTACAGCACACTGCTGGGGCTGGAAAATGTGGCCACAATGGTCTGGTGGAACGAACTATCACAGGTGCAATGCGTGGGTTCAGGCATTTTCTTTTAAGAGGCACAAACAGATTTACTTTACCTCTGGTAACCTCAAGAGGAAGCTGTTATAATCCAGAATCCGCATCAAACATCACGTTCCTTCATTCCAAACTGGGCAGAGCCAGTTTACGTTGGAAAATGACATAGGTGGAGTTCAGGGTAAACAGAAATACTGTCACCAGTAAACTTACTTACATTAGAAAATTTTATTTTATTCGATGAACTGATAGCTGTCTAAAAGAACAGGGCTCTTATTTTACTTGTTCTTGATTGAACTAGAGACGTTGAAAAATTTGGTGCTGGACTATGATTCGAATTCGTATCTCCTCTTTCGAGGATCTGAATCTCTCGGAACAGTATAGTTCCATCATTTCATTCCTTCTCCCAAGACTGCAGTCTTCTCTAGGTCTCCTCCAAAGGTAAATATGTGGGTCCGAATCCTGATCCACTACAAAAATATTCATAATTTCATTCCAAGCCCTATCACGTGCACACCGGCCTGCTAGTAAAAATTAACGTGCATTTTTAATGCCTGTTCATATTGCCAACAATTTCTGGACAAACACGCACACATCTTACTGTTGGCGAATAACCAATAGATACTTCAGCAATATTCGTGGACAATAAAGAAGAACGATAAGAGTGCGGTTCGATTGTCGCTCAAGAACAAAAATTTGTGTCCTTATTTTAGATTAAACACCTAGCAGCTGGCAGGAAAAACCGATACATAACATTTGATTTTACTTAGTTAACAATCCGATTACGTCTTGGGTTCGTATCTCCATCGCAGAACTTCACATCATGCGCTTCATCTTTAAATTCATACACACCTCGTTACTTCTGAATTGAGGTATATCAGACATCTTTCATGGTTAGTTAACAGGGATGAAAGGGTCTTGATAGGAGTCCCGGTTTATTACAAAAACTGTCGTCTTTTATTTTCAAGTTTAGATTTGGTTACTGATATAGGTGAATATTTCGGTACTTTATGACTCTTCATGGGTAGTCAGCAATATGATATGATTAGATTAGATTAGATTAATACTTGTTACATAGATCATGAATACGACATTTCGTAATGATGTGGAACGAGTCATTTTAATGAAAGATTTCTTTACATACCAGTATTCAATTTCTTTACAACAATTTTTTACCCCCTCTCTCTCTCTCTCAATCTCTCTTTCTCTCTCTCTCACACACACACACCCAAATTCTCTTTTTATTTTTATTTGTTTGTTGTGCTCGACTATCGGCGAGGCAAGAAAACGTCCGTGAATGAGTTTCTTAGTTTTGACTACAGTTACGAAAGAAATATAAAAACAACTATGAGAATTACTGATTTAGGATGCGTAGTAGCAGTATTATTAGTAATTACGCTCCAGTCCCTAAACCTAGTTACAGAAATGCGACCGAGCGGGGTGGCGCAGTGGTTAGACACTGGACTCGCATTCGGGAGGACGACGGTTCAATCCCGCGTCCGGCCATCCTGATTTGGGTTTTCCGTGATTTCCCTAAATCACTCCAGGCAAATGCCGGGATGGTTCCTCTGAAAGGGCACGGCCGACTTCCTTCCCAATCCTTCCCTAATCCGATGAGACCGATGACCACGCTGTCTGGTCTCCTTCCCCAAACCAACCAACCAACCAACAGAAATGCGAATCAGACGCATTACGTATTCCAGGCAGTGCCAGCCGCGTCTCTGAGGCGCCAGCTATGGTTACTTCCCAGCCCGCTGTAAGATCACATCGGTTCGTCTTCTTACTGCTGGTAATGTAACTGAGGTATGGCAACAACGCAAGGTATGTTTGGTAATTCTGTGGGCGACGAGTTACTTCCTGGTGTGTACGAAATTAAGCCTCAAAGTTCACTTGATTTCTCGTGTCATTTCCATTGAATAACCTGAGTTGTTATCGCTTGAGGTGTAACAGAAGATTGTAAATTTAGCTCAGCAAAATCATTGAACGTGGCAATCGAACTAATCTCGTCCTGTAATTAGCGGTTTACGAGTTCTAGCCACCATTAGCCTCGTAAGAGGAAGACGCAAACCATATCTATCCGCTAGCTCTGTGTTGACGTACTGACCCCTGGAAAAGCGACTGCCATGGTTCGCGGTTCCAGCCTCGCTGAATGTAACGTTTTTATCTCTTCTGTGTAAGAGCTGCAAGCAGTCAGATCAAACATCGATAAGCAAATCGTAAGAAAATACTTTCAGCTCATAGTGCAATGGTGAAAACTTACAATGCTGCACAACAGGTAACGCCTCTTTCCGCTGCTGACAAGGAAATTTTGGGTTTCTAGGAATACGTAACATTATTTATTAAATGCCACGTTTGCATACTTGTTGAGTATGACACAGCATACCATTTAAAGACAGACCCAATCGAAATCTAAGTGAGTAGTGTTTTACTAATTCGTGCAGACAGAGGCACGCGTCGGTACAGATACTCAGTTTTGTTCAAACAGACTTACTTTTGTCGGAAGGTTATCGTGGGTAGTTTTATTTCATTTCTTACAATACAGTGCACAGTTTTCGTAAGGTTTCTTTTAGTGTTGTTAAAACAGTACTAAACATAAGACAGAAATTAATCATCAACGATATATGCGAATTCTCTGATGCTATCTATAATAGTCTGACAATGCACATGCAGTTTATTGATTACATACATGTAGAAAACTTGTTCTGAGTTAAAGCTGTCAAACAAGGTTTGAAGAAGAATAAAATGCCACTACCAGACGACAGCTAATGTAGAAAATACTTTTCTGACTATTTTGGCACGATGCACTCTCCCCATACATAATACAAAAGCTTCGAGACGCATCTGCTCCCTGGCCGTCTATTAAACCTGAAAAGAACAAGAAAAGAACAAATTGACGCAGAAGTTAGCGTTTTTTCCGCATGCGACTATTTTGGGTTGAGAAGTGAAGAGAATTATGTTCAAACTTCCAGTAAATTGATAACATCAGCAGAGACCAGAATCGCTTTTTAAAAAAATGTAGTAGCGAATGTAATAGAACATGCAACGTCTTATCAACAGTGCGCTACGCTTACCGTTACGCTACTAGCTTTGACGTAGCTAGAGCACCTCAGGAAGTGAACAACAGATCATCCAGAACTTCGGCATTCCATAGTGCTATGAGATAATGCATATGGTCGGATCTAGACTTCTGAGAGACAGACAGTTACAGCATTTCTTTTGCACTGGACGGTGGTTTCAACAAACAGATAGCGCAATAGAGTAGCTCAAATGGAAAGGAACACTTCCTATTTAAATTTATGCATCCTACACTGTTGGCAGTTCTGTGTAGGTGCCAGTTACGTTATTTTATTTCGGTGATTACAAAATAGAGTCGAATGTATGCACTGGGTAGCCAAGGCAGCTAGTTCATGGCGATTCGGTCAACCAAGTAAATGAATGTACTGAACAACCTGCAAACCACTACAGGGAGCCTGTGTGTCAGAATTCCCATCTTCTGTGCCACAACGGTGTTATAACAGAGAAATGAGTCGTAGAGAAGCGGGATTGATGTTCTGTTGGACTGGTGATAGTTTTATATGATGTTGATCTCGGTTCGATTCCAACTTCAGCCGATGTTTTTTGATAGTGAGAGGCAGATTCCATTCTCTTCTGGCCACGCCAACTGAAGAAGGTTTAATGGCATTGTGGTCTGAAAATCACATTAAACATGATATTCCTTCTCTACCAAGTAGACGTTAGGTGGAACCACAATAAAGTAAGGAGTGGCGACATGTAGAAACTCTATCACCAGTAACCTTTCTTATACTAGTTATTTATTTCCAGTAACGAAACAAACACTGTGTATGGTCACAGGACACTTACTACATCTTCTAATTGAGTTTCTGTATGTCGATAACATTGGTTCTGAACTGGGAATGCAACTCAGACCGCCCTTAACGCGGAATTTGATCCCTTCGTGACAATACAGCTCGACTACAACTTGTTGTTTGTTCAAAACTGCAGATTCCTCAACATCTCCACATACTGCGCATGAAGGGGTTAGAATCCTGCCCAAGCACTAAACTTTTCGCTATGTATTATCAAGCTCTAGCATGAGAACACCTGTCTGCTGGTGGATAATATTTTTTATTTTTAATGCATTTTCATTCCTTGTCTACACTAACGATATCTGACTTTTTTGACTCCCAGTGAGACACAGAACTATTTGCGAGATCACTGTAAGTTCAAGGATGTTATTCCGAGCTGCTGGTGGAGAAAACTTCGGTAGCTAACGTCTCTTTGTGTGTAGTCAACAACGATTTGTGTGGGGTTCGATTCCTAGTCAGCACTGAGCTCTTTGTCATATTATTTCTAGTTCAAACATGCTCACATGTCGCTGTTGGTGTAACAAACCCATACTTAACGTTCCTTTTCTCTAGAATATAACAGCGATATGTGCCGGGTTGGAGTCCTGGGAAGGAAAGAATTAATGTTTCGTCGCGTCATTTCAGTTAATACATCTATCTACTGCCAAAAAAATCCCATATGTCAAAGTTGATTGTGCTTCGATAACAATCCGATTAGGTTCTGGGTTCGAATCCCTGCCCAACACAAAGCTTTACCTCACTGCATTTCAAGTAAGTTACTTGTGAAGTAGCAGTATTTAACATATCTCGTAGTTCGTTAACAGGGATGCTGGGTAGGAATTCGCGACCGTTAGAAATGTTTACGTGCGGTAGGGTTCTCGCTTCCCACGCCCGGGTTCCCCGGTTCGATTCCCGGCGGGGTCAGGGATTTTCTCTGCCTCGTGATGACTGGGTGTTGTGTGATATCCTTAGGTTAGTTATGTTTAAGTAGTTCTAAGTTCTAGGGGACTGATGACCATAGATGTTAAGTCCCATAGTGCTCAGATCCATTTGAACCAGAAAAATGTTCAGAGTCTGAGGCGAAATCTTGGCCTCAGATAGACACATCACGCCATTCACGTCCCCCATCTATCACTCTCGGATCAGGACAGGTAACGTCTCTTTCCGTCGAAAAAACACAGCATTGATCACAGAAACCTTCTAGCAAGATAAGGAATCTGTAACCAGATTTCGCTACCCAGAAGCTTGCGCGTGAATCACTGTTCCATCGTTCTGTTTAAATTGCCATAATCCAGCATCCTGGTTGGTTCTTACTGTTACTTTCCCCTTGAGCGTCCAGTTTCTCATCCATGCCTACATGACGGCCTTCTCGTAGATCGGTTTCAAAATAGTACTGTGGAGTGGGAGTGATTTTCTACCTTCCTGCTTACCCCAGTTGGAAACAGCAAAACTCAGAAGACTGTTTAACATGTATAATTGAGTTTTACAGGCCGGAAAACGCAATGTCTGCCATCATTAGCCGGTGAGGTCCCTGCTCTGACAGAAACAGCGAACAACGAATGGGCCGTGCTCACTCCCAACTATGCGTTTTCGTAAACATCGCTGTCTATTTGTGTTTGATTTCCGCCCTTGTTGCGGTTACGTCGTGTTTCTTCTTTCTTCTACGTGTGGCAGCATTGATGTGTATCGATATTTTTGCCGTGTACCATCTTTGGGTTGGTGCATATTGTTTCCCGCTAGAGGGTCTGGAGGCAGTCCAGTCGGTCGGTTGTTGCGGACGAGGGAAGTTATCTCCGCGCGGTGCGGTCGGCTGTGTCCTTTGGCAGCCCCTGCGCAGTGTCGGAGCGTGTGTGGAGCTGTCCGGTAGCTACGAGCTTCGTGGTTCACCGACTCAGGACGTTAAAGTTGAGTAGTGGTTTCAACTACCTAAGCCACGTCCTTTCATGTTGTGGTTTGCTGTTGGGGACGTTTTCCTGTGAGCAACACCGAGTATTTCTACTCCTGAAATTTAGCCGCCATGCGGTGCAATTAACTATATTGGTTGACTACAATTCGAGTGCACCAGTGGAATTTTTGCCCTGTGGCTGTCAGTGTTCTGGTTACCTGCCCTGGGCACTGAAGTAAATTCAGGCAGTGTTCCTTTGGGTGAAGTTAACTATATCAACGTGTTTCAAATTAAACTGTACGAGCTGAATTTTTCTGCCTAGTGGCCGTTAGTGTTCCGGTTACCTGCCCTGGCCACTAACGTAATTGCAGACAGCGTCGTTTCCTCACCTGTTGTCGCTGTCAAACATGGTGTGTAATTTTGACAGCTAATACATATTCCATTGTGGATTATCACGTTTGTAGCCTTTTCTGTTTGAGTTCTCATGTACTGATTGATGGGAAGCAAGTCGTTGTGTCGGTCGGTCCGTGGCTGTCCCCTGGTTGGGTTCCGACGGATCAAGTGTAGTTGTGCTCACCACCTGTCTCGCCTAAATGAACGAGGGCAGACCGACCTCCCTGGAGACTTCTGAGTGCCACCGGTGTTTAATTATCTGTTTTTAGCTGCTTAAAATTTAAGGCTTATGGTCGTTTTCTTTCTTTTTTCTTGAAAATTTTGCAAAATTTATTCTTTAATTTATCTTTCAAGATTAAACATTACGGCCTTCTGCCTTTAAAAGATTATGGTAATATATTTTAAAATTTTGAAAGCTAATACTGGCCTTCAGCATTTGTATTCTACCTTGCATATGTTTGTTCTATCTACTTTTCTGTGAAATTTTTAAAAAATATTTTATTGCTGTCTTAATTGTAATTTTTATCTTGTTGATTTGTTAAGATTTCTTGTTTGGAGGCCATCAGCCGCGAAAGAGTTGCATTCGGTATGTGCCGCTGTGGTTGTAAAAGTGCTATTAAATTACAATAAATTACAATTAGAAGGTGAAGCTGACCCCAACTTTATTTGGCCCTTTCCACAATCCTAATTACCTGTTCTGCCCAGCGGGTTAGCGGGCATATCAACGAAGTTACAGAGCGTCAAGAAAGAGCACACACTTCACGGCAGGCGAAAGAAGACTTGAAACTTGAAGTGTGATAACTTGACGTTAGGCTTTGTAGAGTAATGACTTCACCCTAGGCTACGAATGAGAAGTGATTAGTGTCGCTTCTCCGCTGGTGAGGTGAACCACCCCGTCGCACAGAAGAATGTTTCCGGTTGAGTACTGAATACAGAGAGAGAGAGAGAGAGCTGAACTCAAGAATACCTAACTGATACCGCCGCTGCCATCTGCGTTACGCTACCAGTTTGGTAAGATGGGGCATCGTTGCGACCGTCGATTACGTAGGATGTGATATTAGTTCACTCGCTTCAGGAGTAAGCGGTTGTCGTTTAATACTTTGCAGCCAGCTACTTTGCTTTCAGTACGCACTTTAGAGATCTAACTAGTGTTCGATCGTATTTTTTCGTGTTCTTCCAGTGATTTACTAACCATGCTTACAGTCATTGGTCGTATTCGTGTATTATTTTCATAGATTTCCATTTATTGTGTTCACCCACCTGTGCCAAGGTTAGAGTCCATCATTAAAACCCTTAATCCAAGTATTAAATGTTCAGTTGTTTACCTCAGTGTGTAACTCAAGTGTTTTGCTTTTCGATAATAAACATGACTGTTAAATTGACCACTTGTTTCTGTTAGATTAGATGATTCTTCCTCTCATTAATATGTCTATGTGCATGCTGTGTATGGCGTTTATGCCACGTCACTCTTCACGTTTATTACATTTTATTGCTTTGTTTTAGTGCACGGTATAGGAAGATTTTGCTACTGGGGCGTTAGCCAATAGGTAGGATCAAAAGGAAGACTCATCGAACCATGCACCAGATGGTTACATAGCGTGAGAACGGCCGGGCGAGCATGAGCCGTGTCGTACTGGAGCAGACAGACATTAGGGGTTGACCTACCACGCTGGGCGCCGAGAAGCGAAACTTTATTTATGTTTACTCTTTAAACAATAACATACAGCCCCAACCGTGCTTATGACGTTACTTGCACTGAAAACGTGTTAATAATAACTTTAATATCAATTCATCAGGAAATGATAGTTACAAACTTTAATTATTGTCAATGCTTATTGATGGAAAGAATGGGCCATTTACTATTGCGCTTTGAAAGATCAGGCGCCAAACTTTTAAGATTGCTCACTACTAGTCTACGATCGGTGTTCGAGGAGGTAATACATGGGTATGAGTAGAAAGCCTGATCTTATGTAAAGACATAACAGTGTGTTAAAAAGCTGTCTTGGAGTACGTACTTTTCCGATGATGTGTTCATTCAAGTGGGTCTGCGATTGGTTTTCGTGGTGGCAACACGCGAAGTAGTTCGTGAAGTGCAAGTCAGCGTAAAGATGGAATTAATTGTTAAATTTGCCTCGGAAAATATATTTGTGCGGACTCGTGTTGATTTTAAGATCATGTGAAGTATTACTGCGACTTTTGCGGTTCTCGGGAACTAATGATTAGTGACAGAAAATCTTGTTACGGATATTAATGACAGATTGGCTCTAGAAAGCGTTTTACTAATTTTGCGATTAGGGAAGTAAAACAAAATTAGTTGCCATTCTAACACATTATGATGATAATTATGCTTAGCATTTAAACCTACCGACTTGTCACATTATTATGTACTGTTTATTGCACAAGCATTAGGGCTCGGGACCGACGGAAAGGAAACCGATTGGGGCAGCGCGTACGAGATGCGAGGAAAGCAAGTTGGCTGCAATTCAGTTAAGAGAAGTAGTGAGTGGGCGCACAAGACTTTCATCTGCAAATCACATGTAGCACCACCGTGCGTTCCCCATGTAAATATTGAGACAGGCGGTAGTTTGAACATTCATGCCCCTGTCTGCTGTGGCAGCGTTACACTTCGCATCCCTTACAGGGAAAATGAACAGTGGGCAGTATGTAGTCGGTGTGGCAGGAACAGTTCCGGACCAATAAACTTGCGGAGTGGAAACCACACGTGAATTTTCGACGACAGTGATTAATTGAAGTGGGAGAAATTTTGAAATGTGAAACTGTTTTTCTTTTTCTGTGATTTGTGACATAGTGTGACGATATCCGCGCATCACCATTAAAAACGCTTGATATTTACTTGTCATAGACGACAGATGTTATGGGAGAACATTGGTGTTGAACTTGTAGTGGGACGAAATTGAAGCGTCACCTATCCACCAGTGTCAGCCCAATTTGCAGGTGAATATAAGTTTAATTTAGTTTTTGTTTATGTATTTTTGTAAATATTGTAATGGTTGTGAATTGCCTAAAGTTTTGTATTTTTTTTTTATGTTTCATGTACGGAGAGGGCGGCGCAACGAACGGAGACAGCATCTTCGCTGCCGCGACCAGAGAGAAAATTGCTGGCCACTATACGTCGCGGGTCGACAGCCAAAGAGCAACAGAAGATCCTGGAACCGAGTTGTTGCGTCGTGCTTCTAAAAATTGATAAATGGAAATATGTAATTTTTCTGTACAACAATGATATCATAGGAAGTTTAATCTTATTGAAAATGTTAGTCCTGTCTTGTCAAGGCTCAGGTTCACGTCTGTATGTAGGAAGATAATAAACTGGTGGATGCTATTAAAGTTGAAATACGTGTTCTGAGGATTTATTTATGAACAATTATGTGAATGAATTAATAATATATTTGACGAGATTATTGAATTTTGACAGTGTTCATCGCGACTTTGAAGTTTATTTAATGTGGTTCTAATATCGATTAGATCAAGATAAAGTGTATCAATATAATTTCTGAGGAGAAACAAACGACGTCAAAAATTGAAAAACGTTTAAGAAAACCAATTGGCCCGAGTGACGTAATTCTGTGCAAACGACTCAAATGATGTTTTACAGTTTCGTTCAAGAACCATTCTGTGACAATTTAAAAAGAATATAAATAATTTTGAAGTCGGTTGTAACTGACGTAGGTGACGAAGTCTACACATGGTCATATGTCGAAAGAAAATCATTTATAAAGAACTTACGTCGTTACACTACACCGTGGCGACCTTATAAACAGGACTTGTGTGCAACTAAGGCACACAGGTACGAAACAAAACATCAAGAGTCCTTCGGAAGTCAACGCGAGTTTTCGTGGAGCCTTCACCAGCCAGCGGCGACTTCGCGGGTGTGGGCATCTGACGGAGCGCAGCCAAGCAGTACGGTCACGCAGTTATTCCACGAGAAGGCGCATCTGTTGGGCAGCAGCTGAACGCTGCAAACCCCGACAACCCTTTTTCTCCCTAAACTAACAGGGCCGGTACGTCAGCTGCGGGGCGTTCCTCCGGCTGGTATTAGAGGTGTTGCTGAGGGCTTCGCCTGTCTACGGTGGTGCCGGGCGTGGTTGCAGCCAGTGACGTCTCCGGTGTTCGACTCAGCGTCCTGCCGGTTGCGGAAGCGGGGTCGCAGCATCTCAGCGGCTGCATCGACGGCTGTTACTTCTGCAGCCCATAGCAGCACACTGATCACCAAGAACTATAACTACAATATTAGTATCCGGTGAGTTTGTTTCAAGTTGGAAGTGGAGTGTTGTACATAGGGAGTGTGCTTTTACAGGATTGTTGATTACAAGTCTGCGTGTGTAACTAGTTAATATCATACAATAATGTCGGGAAGTGAAATGTCAGACAAACTATGGATGTAAAACGGGTTTTATGGACTTAATCTGATGGCGGGGTGTACACTGCGAGTGGAACTGGGCGAGTGAAGACAATGTGACCGGATGGCATGCGCGACTTCGAGTGCGGCGGTGGCAGAGATGCAGTACTGGTGACTGGAGGCGGCGCGGCGGGCAAAATGTGATCATCGGGAGCGTCTGCAGGGTCGCGACTTCAGCAGCGAGAGGCGGGCCACAAGCGGTACTTCAAATGCGGGAGTCAGCGCCGTACTCGTGAACCACGTGGGGGGTCTGGTCTGGCCTGGTCTGGTTGGCAGCCCGACGCGCGCGGCGGGTCTCGTAGCAGCGTGGCGGCGGCGCTTCACTTTACTGTAATTAATGTAAACTGTGCCCACAAAATTATTAAAGAAGGGAACTTCTGTTGCAATTTTAGAACTTTTTATTGTAACCTTGTTGGTTTAATTTGCTATGAAAGCGGTGCTGATAGACAATAAAAGCGGGTTAAAAGCTGTGAGCTGTCTGGGGAAGTTAACCTTGCATTACTGCGCAACTGTTTCACCAGGTATCCAGTCTAGCTTACCAAATTCCCAACCAGACTAACATTAATTATAATCTTTTAATAGTCATACGACAACCGGTGATATATATATATAAAAGAGAATTTAAATAAAAAGAAATAAATCAGTTTATATTTGGAAAATTTATTTTAAACATTGATCATTGAAATTTCAGCATATTAAACTTGATTCATAACTAAACTGGTGCCTTATTTAGGATTGTGAAAATGTGAGATTGTAATCTTACGGAACACATCAAATATGGAGCCAAGATTAGGAGAATGCATACAACACTGCATTCATAAAATAACACACGAAGAACGTTGAAACATATGCAAGGGGAAATTAACCACAACCAACCGATTCAATTTTCACCCAAAGAAGTTACGTTCGTAGTACAATCCTGTCCGTCATGTAATTACCACACACTGGTGTACTAAATTCATACTAACTCCCTGTGAAATGTTCCCGAAAAGAGTAGCTGAGGGCTACTTTGATGATTACACCACATACTTCACGTGGTCAACTTGGTTTACATAAAGAGTGTAACTCCACAATAATTTTGATAATTAAAATAAATTAGACCGAAAAGCAGTTTACAAAAGAAAAACCTCAAACTGGTTACTATCGTCTAACTATTAACCTAATGGGTCAAACCATTGTATGAGCACGTGGTACTGGTCTCACAAAGTACACCCCATGTGGGTTGAACATAAAGAAAAGTTGCTATATTGAAAAATATTGTCAAGACGAAACGTTACAATCTCACGCACATTCGCATTGAAGATTGATGATGCTAGTTAGAGTTACTGATCAACACGTGGTTCCACTTTACTCACAAGGTAGTGACAAAGCAACTACCGGAATATATTCTGAACTTCACACTCGAATTACACTGCGTTGCAATTTAAGATAACATTAGATATTTTAGAGCTAAACCTGAAATAAAGGTGATTAAATTTTCAGTTAGGCTGAATTTAAGAAATCCATTGTCCTACGGACTTAGCAGACACGCGCTTAGCCGGAGATCTTACCACTTCAGACGCTCGCCGCGGACAGACTGACGTGGTCCCTTCCTGAGGGTGGCTCACAAATACAAACGGAAGTGGCCACAGAGGCAGCTTCCTATACCAACATGACAAGGGACGGACAGGACCATACTAAGGATAGAAACCTCTTTGCTTTTAGAAACCGTAGTTACCTGTTCCGACGTTGGTCCTACTGTTTTCTAGCAGACAGGCTTGTCTGCTATCATCCACCATGCAACTATAAATACATTTGCTCATTCATCCTCTCACACAGAAGGGAAGGGAGATGACAGTATCTTATCATGTACAATATATAAAAGAAAGCGGATGTAGGTTCCATATGAGACTGTGTGACATGAATTACATATATGAATTACATAAAAACTGTGCTTTAAAGTGTAGTACTGTGACAGATCGTTCTTGTTTATGTGTAAAAGTAACACGTTTCACTGCTCAGTCTCCTCCCAGATAGTCAGAAACACCACAGTAAATTTAGAAGAGGAATTTATGCCGTAAATGACAACAGATTTAAGAAATTAACATGAAAGGAATCCAACAGAGACCTTTCATAACCCCAACGCTCCGGGAAAAGACTGTGCAGGGAATTTTCTGGCCATGCTAGGATATTCCCAAGCAGGATTCTCACACCCAACTTAAATCAAAAATGTAAAGAAAAGGCAAAAGGTCACCAGCTACTTGCTAAAACACAATAATTTCAACATATCTTTAGAATCTACCAATTCCAAAGAGAAAAAAAAACAATCTGTGACACCTATTTAAAAGATAGTGTAGACCTAATTCGGTCAGCGAGTAAAAACAATGGTTCCTGTGTCATTAATATGAACACAATTTCTGGTTGTTACCCTTATGGAGTTCACCAGTATTTGCTCATTGCAAGAGCTAACTGATCACAGGAAAATTTATGACTGTTTATTAACAAGTAAACTTTATGAAAATAGCAAAGGTGCCACAGCAATTAGAAAAAATATGAGAATAACATTAGTATTATAAACCAGAACATTACAATGTACAATCCGTAAAAGCAAAAAAAAAAAAAAAAAAAAGAGAAAAAACATGTTTTACAAAGTGATTATCGCAAGAAAATTCTATATCTTATAAAACTAATAATTTGTAGAATTGAAATAACTTTGTGGCACTAATTTAATCACTCTACTATATTTCAGTTAGTTAGCAAACAATGAGCACTGTGTCATTATACTGAAACTACAATTAATTATGTGATTGTTACCGTTATGGGGTTCCTCACTATAAATATGCCCCATGCAAAGGGTAATCAATCACAGTCCTATGAGAATGAATAGCTATCTGACTGATAAACGAAGCAATGCTACAGGAATGAATTTACGAAACAAAATATCACAAATCTAATACATCACACAAGAACAAACATTGATCAATAAAACAGCTCTGAAAGTACAATAGTCAACATCTAAAAAAAACACCAATAAATAAAACACCTGCAAAATACAAGAGTCAAAGTCTGAAAAAAAATAAATAGAACACCTGCAAAATACAAGAGTCAATCTAATAAACACCAATAAATTGAACCCCTGCAAAACACACGAGTCAAAGTATCTGTGACAGAAACACACGTATATGCATTGAACTAAGAACTGTACAATCACTGTTCACTGACTCACTCAGTAGTTTCACTGTTCCGAGTCACAATATAAGGGGAGGGGGGGGGGGTTCGTCACTGCAGTTTTCAGTAGGGATTTTTGTCCATCTGTTGCGTGCAATCCCGCCGTATCTGCCCTCTCATGAAGTTTCTCTTGATGGCCCGTGTCATGTACATCTCGATTTGGTTCCATGTTTGTGTTGTCAAATTCGTGCGTTATCCTCGTTTGACACGCCAGGTTGATATTCCTGGGCAAGGATGACACTTAATGGCTCTTCTTTGTGCCACTCTTAGCGACCAGAGAACATCGAACTATGGTTTACTGTCGCTTGACAGTGAGCATCCGTCAGGAAATGTTGATAGGCGTCGTTGAATCTGCCATTTTCTCTGGACAGTACCTGTCAAAAGGCTCCACACCCCTTTATCCCCTGTCTTCTGTCGTTTCACCGCGCCCATCTCGCCACGGTCGCGTGTGTGTGGTGCGTTGCCAGCAGATGGATTTCCGCGTGGTGGACCGCTCGCCCATCTCAGGTCATCGCCTCCACGAAGGGTCGTACTGGGGCGGCCGCCCATTAGCTCCAGGTGCAAGGGAAAGTGTTTGTCACGTGCCCTTCTTTTGTTGTCGACCGCGCTCCCGAAGTGGCCCGGTTGACAGCGTGTCCTGCTGGGAAACCCGCCTGTTTACAACTAGTTCTCCTCGCTGCTCCCGCTGTCTCGTAAGGGTGCAGCCGGTTCGCTTTCACGTTCTCAACTGCATTCACAGAAATTGTTCATCATAGTTATGTGATTACAAAATGTCATACATAATACCACTTAGTATTGTCTTTCACAATTTTTAACAACAAAGGTGAGACTTAATTTTTTAAAATAAAAAAGTTAGATGAATCGACAATATAAAAATAAAAGTTAAATGACTTGACAATATAAAAAAATAAAAGTGAAATGACTTGATAGTATAAAAATAAAAATTAAATGAACTGACAATATAATATCTAAATATACATCACTAATGTGGTTCACTTCCGTTTTAATAAATCAAATGCTACTTATTAGTTCACTAAAATGAATAGGAGTATGCCTTGTGCAAGTATAGGTCAGTGCAGCATAGGGTTCACATGTTATTTACACACACACACATGCGCACCTGTTGTCTATACTACAAACTAACTACCCATAAACATGTATTACTCAAAATTCTACTTCTATCCACTACTAGTTAATCCAACAAGCTACTTCAATGCTACTTCAACAAAGTGTTTACACCACTACAACATTGTTATAATTCGTCCTCTTCCTGACGCTCGCCACATGTCTTGTCACATGATAAATATGGAGAACTTTCCTTAAACATACACAGTAAAAAGAACAATAGTTATTTACACGCCAAAACGTTTATACCAGTTGACACACCTGATTAGAGACTCGCAATTATACATTTATCATACTCATATATTCACAAATAAAACAGTAAGAAAAATTTCATCTAAAATTACGTTATCACAAGAATTAATCACATAGATGACTCTGAGCAGGGTAAAAATATTTTCCTTATACAGGTTATACTACATTTTCTTACCCATTTCGTTCGTTCTTTAAGTTACCTTTCGCTTCGAAATCAGTTATTTCGCCTGTGGTGGTTATTCTGGATTCATTTCTCATGAATGGCAAAATTGTGGTCTCCTCTATTCTATAAAAAAGTTTCATCTTAACATATTGAACTTACAACAGACACAAAAGATCCGAATCCTCCTGTAGTTTAAATGACAAATGTTTTGCTTCATCCTTATTACCGTAAACCAAGCTTTCCTTCGGTCCCATAATCAAAATTATTTAATCTTCCTCTACCTTCAAGAGGGAAATTTTCTCAGTACTAATCATATAAGCTGCAGTGCATCCCGCACCAGCGAAAACAGTAAGCTGTAATGCTCACAGCATCAGCAAAACACATAAACGTCGCTTTTCTAGGACAAGTATTAACGCAGAATAATTTTTCAGGCTTTGGCTCAACATCAATCAAGAAACCAGAAAGGATCCATATTTCTGTTCCATTCTCCATTTGCTGAAAAACTGCTCGTCATTTGACTGCCATAATACTATTTCAGGGCCACGTAAATTACACAAACCACAACTCTTCTTCCACCTTGAAGGGAATAAATCTACTTACGAAATCCACAGACAGCACTTTACGTACTCAGCTATAAAGAACAAAAAAGACATATATCATCAATATTAACATATCATCGCATATTGGGAAGCCAATGGTTAAACAATCTTATTATCGCATCCTGCTTTCAAGATTCTAAACTTACTCATTCCTTTCTCAGAGTTCTCCTATCTTAAAATATTCATACAGCACGCATACTATAGTAAGAGATCCTCATTTATACTGACAGATATAGAATAGTAATAGATAGATAGTAGCACTGAAAGCAGAAAATCGGAAACAAGGCTACTAACAGCTGGGGACCTGATTTTTGCATTAATTCAACACAGATCTTGCTTCTCTCAGGAGCGACACGTTTCAATTTACACAAAAAAAAAACATAAACAGCATTTCACTCGTTCACAAAGAAACCTTCTATCATCACCTTTGAACCAACCTAAATCCTAATTGCACAAGGAAAGAAAAAAAATTTAAAAACATCACTTCAATCAATCACATAGAAACATCTTTATCATTATTTTTACCAACATATTATTCAAAATGCATATGTCACAAATTTAAAGTAATCAATTCTTTCTCCTCACCGTCCTCTCTACTTCTCACTGTCCTTTCTACTCATTTGCCATGTCGCTCATTTGTTCCGATTGGGCGCCTTCTGCGCTGATCGTTTGTCATTGCCGGTTTTGTTCATTTCCATTTGCTGGATTATGTCTAGGGTTAGCCGGCCGAATTTCAACATCATGAGGTGCTCCGCCTACAGTCCTATTCCCACCGTATTCATCGTAGTATCGATTCTGGTTGCCGTACCTGCAGCGTTCACGATCTTGTCCACGTCCTCGATCATTTCCGTTGTTCAACCTGTGTTCGCGACTGTTACCCTAGTTTCTATACGGCCAGTCCCGATTATTGTTCCGTTCGCGTCGCGACTACCAGTCACGCCGTTGATTAGTACTACGGCCACGACTGCGATCTCACTGCTGTGCCCCGTAATAACTTTGTGCCTGATTAGGCGGACATTCTGCTGTATTATATTCCAACTCTTAAACGTTTCCACGTCCTCTTTGCATCGTCCCGCAAGAATCACGTGGCGCGAGTGCATCGGCAATTTGGTGATGCATATCCTAATTAGTTCCACAGGCCCGTATGGGTCGTATAAAAATTGATTTGCCAGCAGCATGTGGTCGAATAGGCGTGCTGGGCTGCCGAAACCAGACTGGTTCAAATTTGGCAGCTTCCGACCAATAGGTGGACAGAAAGGCTTGTCGAAACTCCCGAGTGGAGTTGCAGTGACGCGCTGCCGACCTCATGCGAGTCGCCAGTTCGCCTTCCCAATAGCCACACATATATTCTATCTTATGTGAACTTGCCCAGTCAGGGGGAAGACAAAACTCAAATTGCTCGAGCCATGCTTGTGGATGTATTCCTTTTTGCGAATTTAGAAATATCTCAAACTTTCTCACCATAAGGAAATGTTTGAAATCAACTCCCCGCATTTCCTCCCGACGAGGCCCTTGAATGTTTCTATTTTTCTCATGTCTGCCCATCAAAATACATTCTTCCCTGTCATCAAAATCCCCTCGTGGCCGGAGTCCCTCTCTGCACTGTTCATACGGCTATTTTTAGTGCTATTGGCGAGTTCGGAATCACACGCCATGCGGTTTTCCAGATGCGCCACGCGTTCTTGTAATTCGCCTGTTACAGCTTTGTGCCGCCTGTTCACTTCGAACTGTCCCTTCTGAAATCTAAGAAGCGAATGCACTTCTTCGGTCTCTGCGACCGCTACCGGTGTAGTATTGTTCTCACTTTCCGTCACCTTCATCGTGCCTACAATGTCCGCTAATGCCGCAATCTTATCATGTATTTGTCTGTTGTCCTCCGCCCCAGTCTGCTTCAATTGTTCTACTTGCTGGTCGAGTGCGTGAATCGCTTGACTGTTGCCCGCTACTGTGTTGCTAACGGACGCGGGACAATGCGTTTCCGCCTCCTGGACCCTCGAGAGTACCTGCTGGCGTTCCCTTAGGCATTCTTCTCTCAGTGCTTGGAAATTCCTAAGTAGCTGTTGTTCGCTCTCTTTCGATTCCGCATCGCGACTCAGCTTGCCCTGTCCTAAGGCTTGCAGACGATCATCGATTTGTTCAAGTATACGGCCTAATTATTTCGTAATATCACTTTTTATTTCACTTGCCAGATTGTTTATTCTTTGTGAGATATCATCGGACACTCTCTGCATCGACTTGTCGACTTTATTTGTATGCTGGATTAGTTTTTCGTCTATTTGTTCGCCTAGCTCTCGGATCGATTTTTCGGATGATTCTGATTTCTGCGTCATTTGTTCGCCTAGCCCGCGGGTCGATTTTTCAGATTTCTGCGCCATGTGTTCGCCTAGATCTCGGATCGATTTTTCAGATTTCTGCGTCATTTGTTCGCCTAGCTCTCGGATCGATTTTTCAGATTTCTCTGCGTTTTCTTTATTTTGTTGCAATAAGGCTTTCATGAGTTCTGCCAAATCAATTTGGTTAGTTGGAGGCAAACTAATTTCTGGCTCTGATGTGAGCCCATTCGTTCTGTTTTGCAATTCCTCTGAAGTATTCCCCATTGCATTTTCGGAACCATCCGGCGTGTTAATATTCGAAATCATATTATCCCCATGGTCCATGTTGCTTAAGTTGTTGGACCGCCTACTTTTAGCTTGGTTACGAGTCTGCATTAGTTCAATTTATGCCCGGTACGCAACACACTAATCAGAATAAATGTATCCCGCAAAAATTACGACAGTCACACGAAAGGTACCCAACTAAGTATGCACTTTCTCACACGCACATCAAATTTATATCTTTGATCAAAGTCAGTGCAATTTACAAGCGAGAAAAAAAAACACATATATATATATAAAACACACAAATATAGAAAACAAAACAAGACAAACAACACAACGCCGCTCAACAACGCCGTGAATCTTTTGAAAGTCTGCTCAGAAACAATGCAGAAGTTGTTTGAGCGCTGCAGGAAAAAAAAAATAAGATTATACAACTCTCGCAATCTAACGTTTCAGAGATTCCAGAGTCTAGCGGAATCACAGAACAGGGTCGCCATGTGTAACATTGTTGGTTTAATTTGCTATGAAAGCGGTGCTGAGAGACAATAAAAGTGGGTTAATAGCTGTGAGCTGTCTGGGGAAGTTAACCTTGCATTACTGCGCAACTGTTTCACCAGGTATCCAGTCTAGCTTACCAAATTCCCAGCCAGACTAACATTAATTATAATCTTTTAATAGTCATACAACAACCGGTGATATATATATATATATATATATATATATATATATATATATATATATATATATATATATATATATAAAAGAGAATTTAAATAAAACGAAATAGATCAGTTTATATTTGGAAATTTATTTTAACATTGATCATTGAAATTTCAGCATATTAAACTTGATTCATAACTAAACTGGTGCCTTATTTAGGATTGTGAAAATGTGAGATTGTAATCTTACGGAACACATCAAATATGGAGCCAAGATTAGGAGAATGCATACAACACTGCATTCATAAAATAACACACGAAGAACGCTGAAACATATGCAAGGGGAAATTAACCACAACCAACCAATTCAATTTTCACCCAAAGATGTTACGTTCGTAGTACAATCCTGTCCGTCATGTAATTACCACACACTGGTATACTAAATTCATACTAACTCCCTGTGAAATGTTCCCGAAAAGAGTAGCTGAGGGCTACTTTGATGATTACGCCACATGCTTCACGTGGTCAACTTGGTTTACACAAAGAGTGTAACTCCACAATAATTTTGATAATTAAAATAAATTAGATCGAAAAGCAATTTACAAAAGAAAAACCTCAAACTGGTTACTATCGTCTAACTATTAACCTAATGGGTCAAACCATTGTATGAGCACGTGGTACTGGTCTCACAAAGTACACCCCATGTGGGTTGAACATAAAGAAAAGTTGCTATATTGAAAAATATTGTCAAGACAAGACATTACAATCTCACGCACATTCGCATTGAAGATTGATGATGCTAGAAAGAGTTACTGATCAACACGTGGTTCCACTTTACTCACAAGGTAGTGACAAAGCAACTACCGGAATATATTCTGAACTTCACACTCGAATTACACTGCGTTGCAATTTAAGATAACATTAGATATTTTAGAGCTAAACCTGAAATAAAGGTGATTAAATTTTCAGTTAGGCTGAACTTAAGAAATCCACTGTCCTACGGACTTAGCAGACACACGCTTAGCCGGAGATCTTACCACTTCAGACGCTCGCCGCGGACAGACTGACGTGGTCCCTTCCTGAGGGTGGCTCACAAATACAAACGGAAGTGGCCAGAGAGGCAGCTTCCTATACCAACATGACAAGAGACGGACAGGACCATACTAAGGATAGAAACCTCTTTGCTTTTAGAAACCGTAGCTACCTGTTCCGACGTTGGTCCTACTGTTTTCTAGCAGACAGGCTTGTCTGCTATCGTCCAGCATGCAACTAGAAATACATTTGCTCATTCATCCTCTCACATAAAAGGGAAGGGAGATGACAGTATCTTATCATATACAGTATATAAAAGAAAGCGGATGTAGGTTCCATATGAGACTGTGTGACATGAATTACATATATGAATTACATAAAAACTGTGCTTTAAAGTGTAGTACTGTGACAGATCGTTCTTGTTTATGTGTAAAAGTAACACGTTTCACTGCTCAGTCTCCTCCCAGATAGTCAGAAACACCACAGTAAATTTAGAAGAGGAATTTATGCCGTAAATGACAACAGATTTAAGAAATTAACATGAAAGGAATCCAACAGAGACCTTTCATTATCTTGCAATTTTAGTATTGGAAAATTTTGTGTTTTGTGATTAATTGATGAGCAAGATGGATCCTACTAATGACAATATGGGTGTCTGAGAACATTTTCAGTGAAGTAATTAGTGAGTGCAATAATACACTACTGGACATTAAAATTGCTACACCACGAAGATGACGTGCTACAGACGCGAAATTTAACCGACAGGAATAAGATGCAGTGATATTCAAATGATTAGCTTTTCAGAGCATTCACACAAGGTTGGAGCCGGTGGCGACACCTACAACGTGCTAACATGATGAAAGTTTCCAACCGATTTCTCATACACAAACAGCAGTTAACCAGCGTTGCCTGGTGAAACGTTGTTGTGATGCCTCGTGTAAGGAGGAGAAATGCTTACCATCACGTTTCCGACTTTGATAAAGGTCGGATTGTAGCCTATCACGATTGCAGTTTATCGTATCGCGACATTTCTGCTCGCGTTGGTCGAGATCCAATGACTGTTAGCAGAATATGGAATCGGTGAGTTCAGGAGGGTAATACGGAACGCCGTGCTGGATCCCAACGGCCTCGTACCACTACCAGTCGAGATGTCAGTCATCTTATCCTCATGGCTGTAACGGATCGTGCAGCCACGTCTAGGCCCCTGAGTCAACAGATGGGTTAGGTTAGGTTAGGTTAGTGTTTAACGTCCCGTCGACAACGAGGTCATTAGAGACGGAGCGCAAGCTCGGGTTAGGGAAGGATTGGGAAGGATATCGGCCGTGCCCTTTCAAAGGAACCATCCCGGCATTTGCCTGAAACGATTTAGGGAAATCACGGAAAACCTAAATCAGGATGGCTGGAGACGTGATTGGACCGTCGTCCTCCCGAATGCGAGTCGCAACAGATGGGGACATTTGCAAGACAACAACCATCTGCACGAACAGTTCGACGACGTTTGCAGCAGCATTGACCATCAGCTCGGAAACCATGGCTGCGGTTACCCTTGACGCTCCATCACAGACAGGAGCGCCTGCGATGGTGTACTCAACTACGAACCTGGGTGCACGAATGGCAAAACGTCATTTTTTCAGATGAATCTAGGTTATGTTTAGAGCATCAAGATGGTCGCATCCGTGTTTGGCGACATCGCGGTGGACGCACATTGGAAGCGTGTATTCGTCATCGCCATAGTGGCGTATCACACGGCGTGATGGTATGTGGTGCCATTGGTTACACCTCTCGGTCACCTCTTGTTCGCAGTGACGGCACCTTGAACAGTGGACGTTACATTTCAGATGAGTTACGACCCGTGGCTTCACCCTTCATTCGATCCCTGCAAAACCCTACATTTCAGCAGGATAATGCACTACCGCATGTTGCAGGTCCTGTACGGGCCCTTCTGGATACAGAAAATGTTCGACTGCTGCCCTGCCCAGCTCATTCTCTAGGTCTCTCACCAACTGAAAAGTCTGGTCAATGGTGACCGAGCAACTGGCTCGTCAAAATACGCCAGTCACTACTCTGGATGAACTGTGGTATCGTGTTGAAGCTGCATTCGCAGCTGTACCTGTACACGCCATCCACGCTCTGTTTGACTCAATGCCCAGGCGTATCAAGGCCGTTATTACGGCCAGAGGTGGTTGTTCTGGGTACTGATTTCTCAGGATCTGTGCAGCCAAATTGCGTGAAAATGTAATCACATTTCTGTTCTAGTATAATATATTTGTCCAATGAATACCCGTTTATCATCTGCATTTCTTCTTGGTGTAGCAATTTTAATGGTCAGTAGTGTAAAGTTCTACCATTAATGAATTTTGTAATTGGCATATGACAAAACTATGGAGTTAGACGGAACAAGAGATTAGTGACAGAGTAAATCACATTAATAATAAAGTCGATGATGACAATGTTGAAGTAAATAGGTGTCGTAAATAATGTTGAATCGACATAATTTCGAGTAGTGGCGATGAAATTAGTATCGGGACTCCCAGTGAATGTGATTGTAGAATGTCAATTGATATGAGAAAGATGCCAGTTAAGTTTCATAGATAAAAATTATTTGTCAAAAGTATATTGTAGTGATCTGAAACTAAACAGTACACCGGCCGCGGTGGTCTAGCGGTTCTGGCGCTGCAGTCCGGAATCGCGGGACTGCTACGGTCGCAGGTTCGAATCCTGCCTCGGGCATGGGTGTGTGTGATGTCCTTAGGTTAGTTAGGTTTAAGTCGTTCTAAGTTCTAGGGGACTTATGACCTAAGATGTTGAGTCCCATAGTGCTCAGAGCCATTTGAACCATTTGAACTAAACAGTAAACTAGCCAATGATGAGCTGTAACTGATCAGCTGTACTTTCTTGTGATCAGTTGAGAAAAGAAATTGAAACTATTAGCCGAAATGAACTTGGATACTGAAAATGACGAATCAAATACTGAGCTGGAAACGTTAGGAGGGGTTATTTGTGATGAAAATAAAGTACAAGAATATGACGATGAAATGGGAAAGAGTGAGGATAATAGTTACGAATTGTCAGACATACGTAGGTGTCGTAAATGAAAGTGTGACAACACAGTTATGTGAAGGACAAATATGTGCTTAAATATGTGGAAAAATGTGTTCAAAATGCCACATGACTCATCACGTTTATTACATGTTATTGCTGTTTATAGGAAGATTTTGTTACGGGAGGCTAGCGAGCAGCAGGATCAAAAGGAAGACTCATCAAACGACGAGCCAGATATTCACGTAGCGTGAGAACGGCCGGGCGAGCAAGAAGCGTATCCTACTGGAGCAGAGAAAGACACAGGGAGTTCAACTACCAGACTGAGCGGCTAGAAGTGATCTTTTATTATTTATATTTACTGTTCAGATATTAACAAGCAACTCCAACCGTTCTGACGACGTTATTTGCGCTGAGAACTTATTAATAGTAATTTCAACATCACTCAATATATCAGGAAATGATAATAACAAATTTTAGTTACTGTCAGTGCTTATAGATGTAAAGAATGGACCAATTACTATTGCACTCGGAAAGGATAGGACCCAAACTCTTAAGATAGCTAGCTACTAGTCTACGATCGGTGTCCGAGGAAGAAATACGAATATGTGTATAAAATACGATCTCTTGTAAGGTCGGAACAGTTTGTTAAAAATTGCTTCGGATGACATACGAATACGATGATGTGTTTATTCAAGTTAACGATTGGCTTTCCAGGTGGCAACATGAGAACTTTAGTGTGAAGTGCAACTCCACATAAAGAAGGAATTAACTGTTAAATTTGCTCGGAAAATATATGTGTATCATCTCATGTTGGTACTTACTCGCATGTGACATTATTCTGCACTGTTTATTGCACAAGCATTAAAGATCGCGACCGACAGAGAGGTAACCAGTACATGCAGACGAAAGGTAAGCAAGTTGGTTACAACTCAGTTGCGAGAAGTAGGTGGCGTATGCGCTACACGTGGCATCACTGTGTCTCCCGGAGTACATCTTGTGGCAGATGTTAATTCGAACCTACATTCCCCTGTCTGATGTGATGGCATTACAAAGGGTTCCCGTAACTTCCATGCATGATTGGGACATCCCAGTTAATTACCATTCAATATTATGTTTCGATTACGCGACATCATCGTTTCCTTTAATTAGTTTTCATGATCATATGGAGTGATTTCCTTCTCTATACGTCACCCTACAGGTCGGACGACAGCAGCATAGGGTTATGCAAAACATCACTATCGACACCCCACATTTGTCTGGACTAAAAAAAACTACTGTGGAATTTATGTTTCAGTTTTTGCTGAAGAACATTGTGAAATCAAAGTCATATGTCATTGTAATGACATAGAAACGATTTCAAGAGATACAACGCACCAATATCCTCTTTGCATGTGTAGAACGTATTTTCTTCAGAGTCACAGTTGCAAATCTTTGAAAGTCAAACGAAATTTGTGATGAGATATTTGAAAAAAAAAAACAGTTATTCTGAAAACTAATTTAAAAGCACCAAAAGGTACGTTATTTTGACGAATGACGAGAATTGCAGCAATACGTGTCACTGGATTTCAATTTTATCTATTATTTATAACACATTTTATTCACAGTTGATCAATAAATCTTTTCATTTTTGTAGACGAAGTGTTTAGAATAACATTTGTTATTCACGAATAACGTGTAATAATTTTTATCTCTATTTGTTATTTGTCATTCGAATAAATTTCGCCCAACACTGGTGGTGAGACAAGCGCACACGTGAGTGCGTGCACTGCGAATCTGCAGCCTATGCGAATGAGAATACAAGTAAGTGACATTCCAGTGGCCGCGGTTGCAGCATGTTCTTTGCCTTGTACAAGTATTCATTCAGCGTTCCTTACGCGAAACACTATCGTTAACCTTCGGCAACTTCCTTCGAAGTACGCGAGCTGTATTCGCGCTCTCCCACACACCGTGGCCAGGTCAGCGCCGTGTGGATCAAGCCAGACCCGCGAGAGATACGGGCCCCACAACGAACTCGTGACGTCACACTAGCTGCCTTGTCCGCCATTCTTCGCGAACGGACGGTTCTTTGCAAGGCCCAAGGAAATATGTAGATTAAAAGGTTCCCACTAAGGATCTTACCTGTGTCGTGTGCTATCGAGAGTTTGCACGCATTAAAACGAGAAGTTAAGAATTATTAAACTCATCTGAAATACACTCCTGGAAATTGAAATAAGAACACCGTGAATTCATTGTCCCAGGAAGGGGAAACTTTATTGACACATTCCTGGGGTCAGATACATCACATGATCACACTGACAGAACCACAGGCACATAGACACAGGCAACAGAGCATGCACAATGTCGGCACTAGTACAGTGTATATCCACCTTTCGCAGCAATGCAGGCTGCTATTCTCCCGTGGAGACGATCGTAGAGATGCTGGATGTAGTCCTGTGGAACGGCTTGCCATGCCATTTCCACCTGGCGCCTCAGTTGGACCAGCGTTCGTGCTGGACGTGCAGACCGCGTGAGACGACGCTTCATCCAGTCCCAAACATGCTCAATGGGGGACAGATCCGGAGATCTTGCTGGCCAGGGTAGTTGACTTACACCTTCTAGAGCACGTTGGGTGGCACGGGATACATGCGGACGTGCATTGTCCTGTTGGAACAGCAAGTTCCCTTGCCGGTCTAGGAATGGTAGAACGATGGGTTCGATGACGGTTTGGATGTACCGTGCACTATTCAGTGTCCCCTCGACGATCACCAGTGGTGTACGGCCAATGTAGGAGATCGCTCCCCACACCATGATGCCGGGTGTTGGCCCTGTGTGCCTCGGTCGTATGCAGTCCTGATTGTGGCGCTCACCTGCACGGCGCCAAACACGCATACGACCATCATTGGCACCAAGGCAGAAGCGACTCTCATCGCTGAAGACGACACGTCTCCATTCGTCCCTCCATTCACGCCTATCGCGACACCACTGGAGGCGGGCTGCACGATGTTGGGGCGTGAGCGGAAGACGGCCTAACGGTGTGCGGGACCGTAGCCCAGCTTCATGGAGACGGTTGCGAATGGTCCTCGCCGATACCCCAGGAGCAACAGTGTCCCTAATTTGCTGGGAAGTGGCGGTGCGGTCCCCTACGGCACTGCGTAGGATCCTACGGTCTTGGCGTGCATCCGTGCGTCGCTGCGGTCCGGTCCCAGGTCGACGGGCACGTGCACCTTCCGCCGACCACTGGCGACAACATCGATGTACTGTGGAGACCTCACGCCCCACGTGTTGAGCAATTCGGCGGTACGTCCACCCGGGCTCCCGCATGCCTACTATACGCCCTCGCTCAAAGTCCGTCAGCTGCACATACGGTTCACGTCCACGCTGTCGCGGCAAGCTACCAGTGTTAAAGACTGCGATGGAGCTCCGTATGCCACGGCAAACTGGCTGACACTGACGGTGGCGGTGCACAAATGCTGCGCAGCTAGCGCCATTCGACGGCCAACACCGCGGTTCCTGGTGTGTCCGCTGTGCCGTGCGTGTGATCATTGCTTGTACAGCCCTCTCGCAGTGTCCGGAGCAAGTATGGTGGGTCTGACACACCGGTGTCAATGTGTTCTTTTTTCCATTTCCAGGAGTGTAGTTACTCGCTCCCCGCCAGAGACGGCTGCTGGCACTCGTATGATCTACAGCGTCATGTGCTGTTATGTACACACAGCGGCCTGTCTTTCTCGAGGGCCTCGTATCGGGTAAGTGCTTGCAATACTCTACCCGTCAGTTTGCCGTCATGTATTTGCAGGTCATGTAGGCTACCTACCAGGTGGTCCTATTGCAAGGTCCCTGCGCAATAGCGAGTCATTGGCCATCCAAATGTGTAGGCGATTGACCAGCTTGGTACGAACTCGAGGGCTGTGTACAAAGCCTTCTACATACACTAACTCTAAGCACAGTGACCAACTGGAACGTGACGTCACTCGATGTAGGCGGTTTGTAGTACGAAGCTTTAATTTGGGAGTGTGTTTCGTAGAAAGTGTTTGCCACTTGAAAGAATTGTAATTCATACATTATACAAATGTAGTTCTTGTTCGAAACAGGGAATTTATAAATTTCTACAAGGAATGAAAGTGCACTTGCTCCGATTTCCCAGATGGGTGGTCTAGCGGTTCAGGCGCTCAGTCCGGAGCCGCGCGACTACTACGGTCGCAGGTTCGAATCCTGCCTCGGGCATGGATGTGTGTGATGTCCTAAGGTTAGTTAGGTTTAAGTAGTTCTAAGTTCTAGGGGACTGATGACCACAGATGTTAAGTCCCATAGTGCTCAGAGCCATTTGAACCCAGATGGGGGAGCTGAAAACACTCTAGAGCACTGGAGTACCCAGAAAGTAGTTTGGGTCAGTAAACGATGTTACTAGTACCCACTGTAGAACAACGTCAATTGTTTATACAGGGTGGTCCATTGATAGTGACCGGGCCAGATATCTCACGAAATAAGCATCAAACGAAAAAACTACAAAGAACGAAACTCGTCTAGCTTGAAGGGTGAAAACAAGTTGGCGCTATGGTTGGCCCGCTAGATGGCGCCGCCATAGGTCAAACGGATACAACTGCGTTTTCTTAAATAGGGACCTCCATTTTTTATTACATATTCGTGTAGTACGTAAAGAAATATGAGTTTTAGTTGGACCACTTTTTTCGCTTTGTGGTATATGGCGCTGTAATAGTCACAAACGCATAAGTTCGTGGTCTCACGTAACATTCCGACAGTGCGGACGGTATTTGCTTCGTGATACATTACCCGTGTTAAAATGGACCGTTTACCAACTGCGGAAAAGGTCGATATGGTGTTGATGTGTGGCTGTTGTGATCAAAATGCCCAACGGGCATGAGACTCAAATGGCTCTGAGCACTATGGGACCTAACTTCTGAGATCATCAGTCCCCTAGAACTTAGAACTACTTAAACCTAACTAACCTAAGGACATCACACACATCCACCTGCGAGGTAGGATTCGAACCTGCGACCGTAGTGGTCGCACGGTTCCCGACTGTAGCGCCTAGAACCGCTTGGCGACATCGTGAGCTGTGTATGTTGCTCGGTATCCTGGACGACATCATCCAAGTGTCCGCACCGTTTGCCGGATAGTTACGTTATTTAAGTAAACAGGAAGTGTCCAACATGTGAAACGTCAACCACAACCTGCAACAAATGACGATGCCAAAGTAGGTGTTTTAGCTGCTGTCGTGGCTAATCCGCATATCAGTAGCGGACAAATTGCGCGACAATCGGGAATCTCAAAAACGTCGGTATTCAGAATGACATATCAACATCGATTGCACCCGTACCATATTTCTATGCATCAGGAATTGCATGGCGACGACTTTGAACGTCGTGTACAGTCCTGCCACTGGGCACAAGAGAAATTACGGGACGATGACAGATTTTTTGCACGCGTTCTATTTAGCGACGAAGCGTCATTCACAACAGCGGTAACGTAAACCGGCATAATACGCACTATTGGGCAACGGTAAATCCAGGATGGCTGCGATAAGTGGAACATCAGTGACCATACTTATGTATGGTGCGGCATTGTGGGAGGTAGGATAATTGGCACCCATTTTATCGATGGCAATCTAAATGGTGCAATGTATGCTGATTTCCTACGTAATGTTCTACCTATGTCACTACAAGATGTTTAATGCGTGACATAATGGCGATGTACTTCCAACATGATGGATGTCCGGCACATAGTTCGCGTGCGGTTGAAGCGGTACTGAATAGCATATTTCATGACAGGTGGATTGGTCGCCGAAGCACCATACCATGGCCCACACGTTCACCGGATCTGACGTCCTCGGATTTCTTTCTGTGGGGAAAGTTGAAGGATATTGCTATCGTGATCCACCGACAACGCCTGACAACATGCGTCAGCGCATTGTCAATGCATGTGCGAACATTACGGAAGGCGAACTACTTGTTGTTGAGAGGAATGTCGTTACACGTATTGCCAAATGTATTGAGGTTGACGGACATCATTTTGAGCATTTATTTATTGCATTAATGTGGTAGTTATAGGTAATCACACTGTAACAGCATGCGTTCTCAGAAATGTTAAGTTCACAGAAGTATATGTATCACATTGGAACAACCGAAGTAAAATGTTCAAACGTACCTACGTTCTGTATTTTAATTTAAAGAACCTACCTGTTACCAACTGCGCGTCTAAAATTGTGAGCCATATGTTTGTGACTATTACAGCGCTATCTATCACAAAGCGAAAAAAGTGGTCCAACTAAAACATTCATATTTCTTTACGTACTACACGAATATGCAATAAAAAATGGGGGTTCCTATTTTAAAAAAACGCAGTTGAAACCCGTTTGACCTATGGCAGCGCCATCTAGCGGGCCAACCATAGCGCCATCTAGTTTCCCCCTTCAAGCCAGACAAGTTTTGTTCTTTGTAGTTTTTCGTTTGACGCTTATTGCGTGAGATATTTGGCCTGATCACGATCAATGGACCACCCTCTATAAGTACTTACGTGTCTGCACCCAGATCATTTGTGTCTTAATTAAACACCATTTCTCACAAGATTAATCAAATTTGGCTACAGAATATTTGTCATTAACGTAACTGTTTCGTCAATGGATGGTTACATATTGGTTAGTGTTATGCTGTTCTGTCACAAACATTTCCACTTGTGAGGTATTGTTTGGGCAGCAAGTTACATTCACGAGAAAAACGGTTTGATAGCAACTGGAAATCTGAAACGATAGATCACCTTAAGAGGGTGATGTGTTCTAGCGATATCTCCTAGTTGTCCGTCCTCCATGTCACAGCAACTGGCTTTCCGTGAACTGCTTGATGAAAGGTGCTGCTTCCAGAAATTTTCTCCAATCATGAATGAAAGTGTGAATTCAGCTGATCCAAAGGATGATGAAAATGAAAATAAAATTTCAAATAAGTGAGCGTAGTTTCAAATCAGTGGAGTTTGCATTGTATTTAGTGCACAACTTCCTACAATTAGCAATTTGACTAACAATGTAAAGCGTATCAATTATTCTGGGTAGCTTCCTGGCAACATATGCAGAATGTATGGTAGTAAGTGACTGTGACATCATTGGTTATTATGTGGTGTCCCTGCATTAAACAACCGTGTTCTAGTATCAGTGTGGATTTGGGAGAGTTACAATAAATTTTGTAGTTATTTCCTGAACAAGATTGATGGAATGCTGGTGACAAACTAAACTTTTTGCATGATGTTGGATGTGTATTGACTGATTAACCATATTTGTGTTTCCATTATTCAGCAAATGAAGTATTTAGTATTAATTTTAATTATATTCTAATAAAAGGAAAAGGATTTGATTGTACAGTGAGGCAAGCATACAGGTATCTTGCATTGCATTGATGTATATGTTATGTATTTCTCTGACTTTTTATAATGGCTTACAGATTCGTATTGTGTTACGAATTTTCTGTGCTACAGAATAAATTTGCTTTTACCCTGTGGCTTGAATGTTTAGTATTCTTTGTTATTCCTACCAGAGTTTTGCGTTTCCAGGTTTTCTCTTCCAATGAACTTGAGAATCGTATTGACCAATAACACGAATATCTACAGAATCATTTTGGTCAATAATTCTGATTTTAAATAAATTACCTTAGAAACTTGTTTTAATGAATTCGGTGTTTTACAGATAAACCAATATAGGAAGCAGAATGATTTCCGTTTGAGTGGCTTATGCTAAAATTAATAGGACTCTCTGATAGTACTTTCTGTCAAGGGTGTAAAAGAAACGTAAATATTTAGCGATTATGGTCCTACCAGCCTAGAAAATCGGGGAAGTAAAATATTTTTATCGTGTTTTTTTGATTTAAACAGCATTGCCACAATAGGTGCACCATTCCGTCTAATAATATGGGTGCCATATGTAGTCAGCACACTTAGAAGTGGAGAAAAAAAATTAGTAAAAAGCAGGGAAATACTCTATTATATATCTTGCCGGAGCCCAGTGCTTGATTTCAATTGGGAAACGTCTGCTTCTTGTTAAGTATGACTGATTTTTTAGTGCAACGTAAAGTAAATCCCCAAAACAGAGAGATGCAGTTTTATTCAGTTATGTACTGCTATAAATTTTCTTAGTTTGATTACAAGGTCATTTCGGAGAAGAAACATGGAGAAACTGAAGCAGCTGCTGCTCTAAAATTCTTAAAATAAAGTTCTTATAGCTGCAGCGTGCGTCACACTGCATTTCCGATACGGGTTCGGCATCTGAATGTGACGTCATACAGGGGTGTGTCTTGGTCTGCGGTCAAGGCGGTGTTTCTACTACGAGAGTTTTCCAGAAAGTAATGCACAGAATTTTTTTTTTTTCCTCAGCCGAAAACAGTGCTACGAATGCGAAACGTTGCGTATGTATTATCTGAAGTCTCCTGACTGAGTGCGCCAACTTACCGTCACTTCCGACGGATAGCGTAGCTGCAGGACAGTTTCAAAATGGCGTCTGCAGGTGATGTACGTTGCAAGCAACGTGCCGTCGTTGAATTTCTCACTGCAGAGAAAGAAACTGTGTAGGATATTCACAAACGCTTTCGCAAAGCCCATGGAGCATCTGCTGTCGACTGAATTACAGTTAATCGCTGGGCACGGAGGATGAGGTCATCAGAAGGCGGTTCGGGGTAACTCCACGATTTGCAACGGGGAGACCATCCACGGCTGTCACACCTGACATGTTGCTGCGAGCCCTCGGACTTCCACTTTTTTAAGGATACCATTCGTGGAAGACACTTTGAGGATGATGAGGAGGTGATTCACACAGTGAAGCACTGTCTCCGCCACCGGAACAAGGATTGATACCGACAGGGCATACACGCCCTTGTTTCGCGCTGGAGGAAGGCCATAGAACTGTATGGAGATTACGTGGAAAAATAGGATGTGTAGATGAAACACCATTGTTTCGTGTGTGTAATTCTCATTAATTCTCAATAAAGAATTGTTGAAGAAAAAGGATGCGTTGCATTACTTCCTAGGCAACCCTCGTACTGCGGCCCTACTCCTCCACTGGCCTCTCGTCAGTCGTTTGTCCCCCAGCGCCACCTGCGCCCACAGTCGTTCCGCGCCCATGTGTGTAATTGGTTGTTCCAAAAATTTTTGCCTATTAATCCTAATAATGAACTAAATTGTTAGCCTTCTACGTAGGGGGAGGGGGGGGGGGGCGAGTACCACGTCCATAAATTTATTAAATGAATGTGGCGTAAGTACACATGTTGTGGCGTAACAAGACAGCCACGCCACTCGGAAGTAGCCGAAATGCACGCGTTACACACGCCGGCTGGCGTGAGGTCTGAAACAGGATACGTAATGAATGCTATAAAGAAAAGTACGTAGCTTCTGTAATACTTAACTTTACTCCATCATTTGTATACAGCATTCTTGATGATACAAGTGAGACTCTCTCCAGAATTGGTTAATGGCGCCTTGCTAGGTCGTAGCCATGGACTTAGCTGAAGGCTATTCTAACTATCTCTCGGCAAATGAGAGAAAGGCTTCGTCAGTGTAGTCGCTAGCAACGTCGTCGTACAACTGGGGCGAGTGCTCGTACGTCTCTCTAGACCTGCCGCGTGGCGGCGCTCCGTCTTCAATTACTGACAGTGGCGACACGCGGGTCCGACATGTACTAATGGAACGGGGCCGATTTAAAGCTACCACCTAGCAAGTGTGGTGTCTCGCGGTGACACCACAACACATGCATAGATCTCTGAAACTGTTAGTCCATCCTCGGTTTTAATGGTTAGTGGACGTTATTACTCTGCGCATTTTTCCCACCTTATATGCCCCTACTATCTGCCAAAAAATCAAGAACAGCACAGCTTGTAAACCGAGACGAATGAAAGCAAATCATGTGAATATCTTATCTTTTTCTATGTAATTATATTTCTGCTAAGCTACTTTTCACCCCACTGTGTTCCTGTTCGTGGCAGTAATGTAGTGTGCGAGCTTTTAAAAAGCTAAACACTTGATAATGACTTAAAAAACTAGCTGTGGAATGAAGAAGTGTATACACGTAAAGCCTAAGAGATAAATTCCGGTTTTGTTTATTACCCATTGTGTTTCATTGTTCACCATTTATCTTCACCGTTGCAGCAGTGACAAAGGGTAAAATTATATTGGGATGTACAAGCAGACATCACATCCCAACTCCAAGCAAGAAACGGATAAGAAAACTATAACACTGGTGAGATTTTGACTGAATAAAGCGTAACGTCTGTCATGAAGACAAAGCTAATTTCACTAGTGCCAGACACAGCATCATTATTAACAAACTATTTATACAGCAACTACAAGTACTGTGTACACAAAAAAGAAGAATGTGGCTGATATTTTGCAGAAATAATAGAATGTTGAAGTGGTGAGACAGTTTAATTGTCGGGGTGACAGTAAAACGATAGTATCGACTTACCCGAACAAAACATTCCAAATAACATGTGTCTACCTTTTATTGCTGCAGAGGCACAACTGGTTACAGAGAAAATTTTCATTTGGGATGTACTGGTACTCAAATTACTACGTTTATTTATCGATCACCGTTTTTCTTTCGAAAGTGAAGCTGTGCTTTCGTTTACGTAACTGAATTATTGAACTGTGATTATGGTTTGTTGGCCGATTTTACTGTATCGATTGAGCATGTCGTTCGTATTTACAAATGCTGAATGTGAAGATATGGCCTATGTCTATGAGTGTAGCAATGGAAATGCAGCTGGTGCAGCAGTAAGAATGCGGTAGACAGTTTATTAACTGGACAGTACGAGATTGAAGAATATTTACTTTTGTTTCCACTAAATTGTGTGAGACTGGAGTAGTGCCCAGCATTCATATTTCATCTGAACGTGTGGATGAAATTATTCAGCAGGTAGAAAGTAATCCTTCAGCAAACACACGCAGAATTTCTACACGTATTGCTGTTCCACATAAATGAGTAAGGCGAATGTTAATTACATGCTGGTCAGTCATAACATTATGATCACGGACCTACTATCGATATAAACCCTTCGAGGTGATAGCAGCGTCACCTGACCAGGAATGACTGCTAGTCAGACACCCGAAAACGACGCAAATAGTATCAGCAAGCGTGCTGTCCGTGTGTAGAAGGGGAAGACCCACGATCTATCTCTGTGTATCACCAAGGGCACTTTGTGATGGCCCGGACGCTTAGCACGAGTATTTCGGAAACTGCACGACTTGTCGGATGTTCGACGTGTGCTGACTCTCTTAAGCAAGCGGCGAAAAATCACTTCCTGACGTCGTGTGGTAGGACGGCCACATCTCATTGCAAATGTCGGACGTCGTAGGTTGGGCAGACTAGCAGAATAAGACAGACTGCGAACTGTGGCGCGACTAACATCAGACTTTAATGCTGGACAGAGTACAAGTGTGTGTGAAAACACAGACCACCGAACACTCCTATCGATGAGCCTCCGCAGCTGACGACTCATGTATGTGTCAATGTTAACACCACGTCATCGGCAACCACGACCGAAATGAGCACATGACCATCGGTATTGGACGTTGGCGCTGTGGCACAGCGTCGTACGGTCTGATGAATTACATACTTCTTCATCAAGCCGACAGGATGACGCGAATCGGTCGTCTTCCAGAGGAACAGCTCCTTGATACCTGTACTGTGGGACGGAGACAAGCTGGTCGCGACTCTTATCATGCTCTGGGGAACACTCACGTGGTCACCTATGCGCCGGCCGGTGTGGCCGTGCGGTTCTAGGCGCTTCAGTCTGGAATCCCGTGACCGCTACGGTCGCAGGTTCGAATTCTGCCTCGGGCATGGATGTGTGTGTTGTCCTTAGGTTAGTTAGGTTTAAGTAGTTCTAAGTTCTAGGGGACTGATGACCACAGATGTTAAGTCCCATAGTGCTAAGAGCCATTTGAACCATCACCTATGCGTCCAGTGTAGCTCGTGCAAGGCACCGTGAAGTCAAGGAGTATCGTCGTACACTGGTTGCAAACCACGTACATCAGTTCGTAACGATCATGTTTCCCGATGGCTGTGGCACATTTCCACAAGGTAATACGCCCTGTCATAAGGCCAGGAGTCAGATGGTGGGGCTCTAGCTGTCCCCCTAACTCGCCAGATCAGATCTGAGCCCAGTCGGACAGATCTGGGATGTGACTGAACGTGGCGGCAGTACTCATCGTCCTCCCTCCCCCCCCCTCCTCCAGAATCTACGGGGATTAGGTGACTTCTATGTGCAGATGTGGTGCCAACTCCCACCAGTGAGCTACCAAGGCCTCATTGCTTCCATTCCACGATAGGTCACCGCTGTTATCCGTGCCAAAAGTGGAAATAGCGGCTAGTAGGTAGGTCGTCATAATGATCTGGCCGATCGGTGTATGTAGAGCCTCTATTCCCATGTCCGCAGCTCGTGGTCGTGCGGTAGCGTTCTCGCTTCCCGCGCCCGGGTTCCCGGGTTCGATCCCCGGCGGGGTCAGGGATTCTCTCTGCCTCGTGATGACTGGGTGTTGTGTGATGTCCTTAGGTTAGTTAGGTTTAAGTAGTTCTACGTTCTAGGGGATTGATGACCACAGATGTTAAGTCCCATAGTGCTAAGAGCCATTTGAACCATCACCTATGCGTCCAGTGTAGCTCGTGCAAGGCACCGTGAAGTCAAGGAGTATCGTCGTACACTGGTTGCAAACCACGTACATCAGTTCGTAACGATCATGTTTACCGATGGCTGTGGCACATTTCCACAAGGTAATACGCCCTGTCAGGCCAGGAGTCAGATGGTGGGGCTCTAGCTGTCCTCCTAACTCGCCAGATCAGATCTGAGCCCAGTCGGACAGATCTGGGATGTGACTGAACGTGGCGGCAGAACTCATCGTCCTCCCTCCCCCCCCCCTCCTCCAGAATCTACGGGGATTAGGTGACTTCTATGTGCAGATGTGGTGCCAACTCCCACCAGTGAGCTACCAAGCCCTCGTTGCTTCCATTCCACGATAGGTCACCGCTGTTATCCGTGCCAAAAGTGGACATAGCGGCTAGTAGGTAGGTCGTCATAATGATGTGGCTGATCGGTGTATGTAGAGCCTCTATTCCCATGTCGGCAGCTCGTGGTCGTGCGGTAGCGTTCTCGCTTCCCGCGCCCGGGTTCGATTCCCGGCGGGGTCAGGGATTTTCTCTGCCTCGTGATGACCGGGTGTTGTGTGATGTCCTTAGATTAGTTAGGTTTAAGTAGTTCTAAGTTCTAGGGGACTGATGACCGTAGATGTTAAGTCCCATAGTGCTCAGAGCCATATGAGCCATGTATTCTCATGTTTTAGAGCGTGTTTAACACATTAGAGAAGGAGAAGAAGACAGACCAGTCGAACTTTGTCATTAGGTAATTTCCGATCGCATAGTAATTCCAGTTATTGTTTACCGATGAAGCCACTTTCACAAGTGACTGCATCAAAACATTCGCAACACACAAAGGTAGCCTGACGAAAATTCACATGTTTTTTTGGAGACACATTTTCAACAACGATTTTCTGTAAATGTGTGGTATAGTATGGGAGACAGTCAGTTGATTGGGCCCGTCGTGTTACTGCATAGTCTCATTGGCCCTGTTTCGTGAAAAAGAGACTCCAGTGTTACTGGAAGAGCATCTTTTGGCTCCGAGGGTGAGTGTGTTCTTCCACCAAGGCGAGGCCCCAGCACATCTTTTTGTCATCGAACGACGTATCATTTCTGCCGATGCATCTTCGGGGGAATTTTAGATTTTGATGATCACGTGTCTTGGCCACCTAGGTTCCTGACCCTTACTGATTAACATTCTTGTGCTTAGGGATGGTTGAAAATCGAAGTCTACACGGAAACAGTAAACTCAAGAGACAAACTTACGGTTCTAACTATGAATAGTGCTACCCTCATAAAAGAAAGCAACACAAGAGCTAAAAGAGATGTTGTCAGGAGAACCGAAATCTTAGGTGGACTTCATGAAACTACGCTTTGAACTTTGGCTTCGCTCAGCATATTGTGTACTTATTTGGATTATACTCGAACAGCTTTAACTGTGTAACTAACTGGAGTGAAACGTTTTATAAGAATTACTCTGTGCTACCACCTAACAAAATATTTAAAATTCCTCCTATCCGATTTCACGTCAGCCACAGTTACAACGTTGACATGAGATTCATGAAAATCTTGTTACATCAGCTAGTACTTTACTTTTCTGGTGTACATACGTTTTACTGCTGTCACACAGATTCCTCTCAGCAGTCGACAATACTCACCTTACATTAGGTCATCGACTCCACTTTTCCTCGTCTATTAAAAGAAACCATGATTTCTCTGGGGCTGTCAGTAATTTGAATAAAATATTTCATTTGTCGCCTATGGCCAATTTCAACTAAGTGGGTGTAGTCTATTGTCATGTAGGTATGCTCATATACATGGTGATTCACGAAGATATGCAAATGTTTTAATATGTTATTCTACTAGTAAAACTAAAGAAAAAGTTCATATAAACATACGTCCGCAAATGTTTAGTTATGGAGTTACGGCTAATAAAAGATTTTGCCTGAAATTTAGTCACTTGGCTAATATGAAGCCATAGCAAATTTGTACGAGGTTTAAGTAAAGCACGATTTCCATTTATTTTGTTGTTATTGGTCTGGTCAATCTAGTAAAACATGTCCCAGACGTGTGTCTGCAGTAGTTTTCCTGGACATCCAGAGAAACAAAGATTATGATAAAAGTAAATTTGTGTACTTTCCATTAAGGGTGTAGAAACATTTATGTCATGAGTTCAAAATTGTTAAGGCTTTCGTGGCCACTTGTTGACAAACTGCCTATTGGCTTCTGTCTCGGTTTCTTCGGTCGACGTTCGTCTCATGATTTTACTGAAGTTTCGCCAGTCTGAGGCCGCGAGCTCCGCTCCAGTTCACCGCCAGCAATGGAGAGTGAAGCTTTGACAATGCCAGCTACTCGCGTTGGCGAGACGTCAGTAAAATCATTAGACGAACGTCGGCAGAAGAACCCGAGACAGAAGCCAATAGGCAGTTTGTCGTTAGTCAGTTGCTTCAGTCGTTTCCTAGACTTGTGAATGTATTGTGAAACTGTACGTAGACTGTACAAGTTCCTTAACACTGAGCTTTGTTTTTTCCTGTTTAACATGAATTCACGTGTGCTATGGTATAAAAAAAATTATCTGACACATTCATACAGTTTCAGTTTACCTTATTACATCATTTTCCTAAAATTAAATTGTCTACATTTCCTTTCTGCAATTATCTGGAATTTAACAAACAAATTGGGCAAAGTAGTTAATAAATTAAAAATTTTACGAAATTACGTCTTTGCATCTGTGGACATTCTGGATAACTACTGCAGATATATGACTGGGACATGTTGTATTAGATTCATCAGATCAATAACAACAAAATAAATGGAAATCGTGCTTTACTTTAACCTCGTACAATTTTGCGATGGCTTCATATTAGCGAAGTTGCTAAATTTCAAGCAAGATCTTTTATTAAACGTAACTCCGTAACTAAACATTTGCGAACGTATGTTTATATGAACTTTTTTCTTTAGTTATATTTGTAGAATAACATATTAAAGTATTTGCATATTTTCGTGAATCACGCTACACAGGGTGGTCCACTGATAGTGACCGGACCAAATATCTCACGAAATAAGCATGAAACGAAAAAACTACAGAAAACGAAACTCGTCTAGCTTGAAGGGGGAAACCAGATGGCGCCATGGTCGGCCCGCTACATGGCGCTGCCATAGGTCAAACGGATATCAACTGCGTTTTTTTTAAGTAGGAAACGCCATTTTTTATCACATATTCGTGTAGTACGTAGGCAAATATGAATGTTTTAGTTGGACCACTTTTTTGCTTTGTGATAGATGGCGCGGTAATAGTCACAAACCTCGTAAGTACTTGGTATCACGTTTTACCAATTGTGGAAAATATCGTGTTGATGTATCACTATTGTGCTCAAAATGACCAACGGCCGTGTGCTATGTATGCTGCTTGGTATCCTGGACGACATCATCCAAGTGTCCGGACCGTTCGCCGGATAGTTACGTTATTTAAGGGAACAGGAAGTGTTCAGCCACATGTGAAACGTCAACCACGACCTACAACAAATGATGATGAACAAGTAGGTGTTTTAGCTGCTGTCGTTGCTAATCCGTTTGACCTATGGCAGTGCCATCTAGCGGGCCAACAATAGCGCCATCTGGTTTCCCCCTTCAAGCAAGACAAGTTTCGTTCTTTATAGGTTCTTCGTTTGACACTTATTTCGTGAGATATTTGGCCCAGTCACGATCAGTGGACCGTCCTGTATATGTTAATGGCAGGTCATACTTGAAGTTATAAATAAGAAGAAAATATCTTCCCGTGCTCAAATGCATCATCGACTCTATTAACCACAGATCGCAATGGAACTACAATAACAGGTTATCCTACTTGTCGATGGAGTTCTGGTTCACCTAGTATTAACCAAAAGATGTCAGTCACGAGACTGAGGTGGCCAGTGCTCTGCAGTGCGTTGAAAACCGAATGCTTTCCCGTAGAAAAACACACGGGAATACTGTAAGGGGCCAAAGCAATGTGAGTGCTAAAAAGTAATTTGAAATCTCAGAACACGAGCGGCCGCGCTTATGAAGTAGCAGAGGCCCTCGGGGAAGCTCGAGGGCAAGGAGTGCGGCCGGGCAGAAGCGGTTACTTTGCAGCGGCCGGCTGCAGGTGCAGCGCGTCGTATGGCGGAACTGGTTGTGGTCTTGGTGGGCAATGTGTGCCGCCTCACGGAACTGTTTGCTGTGTAGAGTCTGTGTGTGCTGCTCTGCTGGCTACTAACCTTACTGGTGACCCGCTATCTTTAAACGATATTGATCTGGAAATTGTTCCTCGAGTCTCCCACTCAGTGGTTACTGTTACAGCTCCCACGCCAGCGGGGTGCTGTGTTTTCCTACACCACGTCGTAGTTTTTACTTGATTTCGTAGCTGTTATTTGATTTGACTTGGCTGTTCCTGTGTTTTTAGTCCTTTCCAGCATGCTACTTTCTACGAAACTTCCGACTTGTTAATTAATTATTGATAATGTAACTCTGGAACATCTGCTTCTGAATTGTGGGTGATCTGTAAGTTAAAATGCTTGTCATTTGAGAATGGCAATATAACCTAACTATTATGAATTTTTTAAAATCTGAAAGATTTTTATTACTCCTTAAAGATGGCTCAGTGTAACTTTACTATTTTTCAAACTGTGAACATTTACTTAAAGGTCTATTTACCTCTTGAGAATTTGATTAACCTTTGGAAAAGTGTTTTTCTAAATTCGTCGTTAAAAGGCGCCTCAGGATACCTGTTTGCTATCTTAATCGCTCCATTAAACGTGGTTTAGAGTAATTTAAATTATAATTTGGAAAAGGTTTTTATGCAGCCTTTATAGGTGGCTGCTTGACTCGTGATCTTTCTTCATTGTTAGTTTAAACTAAACTTCGTTTTCCTTCTGCTCTGATTAGTGGTAGCGTTGAAGCAAATTATAAGTCTTGATTAGCAGAGTATTACGTATAAGTTTCCTTTTGGTGTGTTCAGATCTCCTCCACTTCTTCGTGGAATATTGCTGAAGTTATTCTGTGCGTAGAACGGCCCCTAGATCAACTAAGAGGACCAACGTGCGGCCACTATGTTATACGTTGTTCTTAATCTTGTATCCTAATAAAAGCTATGAAATTTATGTGTATGTCTATTTTCAGATACCTGAAATTGCTCAGTTTTATGGTATTAAAAAACTTTTACTATTTTTAGATCCCTAGTCAAATTTTGCTTCAGTTTAAGTTCCTCTAAACGTTTGTTTTGAGTTTGTTTAACTAGTCAGATTGCTGAGCCGGCCTGTAAAATCATATTTTGCTTAAATGTTTTGCTTTAGTCAGAGTCTGTCTAATCTTTTATCTGAATCTTGTTGTACTACTCAGATCGCTGAGCTTGTCTGTAAAACCATAAGTTATTTAACTGTTCTAAGCATCCTATCGTGTCTTGCGTCGCTGCAAATATAAGAAAAAAATATATAAAACACTGCTGTATCCTCAAACTTCGGTTTGGTCCTTCCTCTCCAACAGTTCATTTACTGTTATCGTAACATATCAAAATACTTTCCGACATGGTCATAGATCTTACTGCTATAATTACGTGAAAACTGATAATGGTTGTAACAGAAACTAGTTTACGGAAATGTTTATAATATACCTTTATTAAAACGTGGTAAACATTAAGTATGCATATATATCATTTAATGCAAACACGCATTCCTGACAACAGCACATAGAATTCGAATACCTGTCATTTATCACACACACGTCAGAGAAAGCGGTCCATTTTTCCATTGCAGGTTCCAGACGATTGAGAAGTTAACAGTGTAAGTACCTATTTAATACCATTAGCAATGACATAAATATGTTATGATTAGTTACGATAAGAATTTCGAAACTGTTACAGATACTTTAAATAGACAGAAATGTGTTTTTAAGACTGATTTCCATTTTGATATTAATTCATTTTAGTATTTGCCTCTTAGGGATATGGATTCGGGTCATAATTTTAAAGAGAATGAGGCATGCAACGTGTATGTGTTGCAAGAAACAGACATTCAGTACGTACTGACCAACATCAAGAAGAAACATGTGAAATACTTTGATATGCGTTTGTAAGATTTATTACGATATGCTACAATCATAACATTTGCTTATTTTAAGACATTGCCACCACCTACGCCTCGCTTCAGTCTAAACCTGTGTAATATGCAGACGATAACTGTTAATAAAACAGGGAAGGAGGAGTAGGACATAATACCTTCTGAGTATGTTATCGCTTTGTTTTCATAGATATTTACTTTAGTTCGTCGCTGGGTATGTGGAGAACATCTGTGAATCCCATACTCAAGGAGCAAAACAAAGTTTATGGCATATAAGCAAAAAGAAAAAAATGCTGTGTATGTGATCAAGAACATAACAGATTGACCTGTGTTGAACGAAGCACTGCAGATGGAACTTGATGTAAGATGAGGAACAACGTAGTACCTTTTGGAACACTATACACAGATGGAGGCACAGCTTGCCATATGCGTTGTCCCCCATGTACTTATGGATGAAATTATACTCCAACTAAAGGTTTCGGTATATCTAGTGCAGTAGTTTGCTGGCATGTAGATGATCGGATGAAATGATAGCTGAATTGATTTTATACTCAATTAAAATAGTTTTATAGACATTGTGAAACAGGAAAAGAGGAATTGCTATTATTTTCGCTGCTCGTAGTCCTGTGTTCCTTCATTCCCTGTCTTTGAAACGAATTTGGAACAATTCTTGTTTTCATGCCCACAAAACTGTTAGTTTGCAGGCATACGTTCACAAATTCGTATTTCTAAGACCAGACAACAGTTTATTAACATTGACCACTGGAAAATAAAAGTGACTGGATCAGAGAGAAAAGGATTGGCAGAAAGAAATATGATTTAGTTTTGAACGCAAATAAAGTTGACGTGACAGAATATTGCACCAGCTTGAAACATATCCGGGAAGAAATATCTGTTGGTGGGTTAGGAGTGCAGAACTAACAGAACTCCCGGTCTGAACCAGACCTCGAAGGCGACGAAAGACTTTCTAAATTGGCGCCATTGACGAGGTCACGAATCTCTCGGGAACGCGCCCACTCGATGTCGCAGATCAGAAAAAAGCAGAGAGTAGCATGCGAGAAGCCAGGTCATACAGTTCAATACCAACGACAGTACAATGGAGTGACTAGTCTGTCATTTCTCACATTCGATGCGAGAACATTTCGTAATTTTGAAACACCTGGCGTTATTGTTTTGGGAAGGGGGACTGATTTACGTGGAGATACACCCGTAATATTTCCTTTGGCCAGAAGGATATATGTCTAGTTTCTACAAGTTAAACACTGTTGCCAGAAGGTAATTTATGTCTGTACATGTAACCCCAAATGAAGAGTCATCCTGGGATTCAAAATAGGGTTATACCCTTTGGTTCCCCGTAAGTCAGACTTTGTTTCCATTTCTGGAATTATATCTTTTTGCAAGAAGAAGACACCTTGGTGTTACTCTTGTTTTCGTACGTTACTATTCCCGTTTGTCGTTCGTCGTCATCGGCCTCTCGTAGAACTAGCGTGAAAGAAAAGGTGAAAAGGAGAAGACAGGCATGTAGTGGAGTGGATGGGGAGCGAAGCGCTGAGGTGTAGGCGGTGGCAGTGGCTGTGGCAAGGAGGGAGCGGTGGCGCCTAGCGCCTAGCGGCCGAGGAAGCGTATGTTGGTGAAGATGGCGCTGGCGGGCCGGCGACGGTTGCAGAAGCTGACGGTGCGGCTGGAGTCTCCGCGGCGCGCCTCGTGCAGCGCCACCAGCAGCTGGAAGACGTCCTCGCGCGTCGGCTGGCACAGGTAGCGGTCGTCGGCGGCCTGGTAGCGGCCGTTCTGCCGCTTCCACGGGTAGCGCCGGTAGTAGCGCGACCGCTTCCAGATGGGCTGCGCGCCAGTGCCGATGACGTTGTCGCGCTCCGCGGCGTCGACGTCGTCGTCGTCGGCCGCCTCGACGTACAGCAGCGGCGGCTCGCCCTCGGGCCAGCCGTCCACCAACAGGCGCGTCAGGTAGGCGCTCAGCAGCTCCAGCTGCTCAGGGTCCGCTGCGGACAGGCAGACAGGGCACGCGTCATCGCTACCGCTTCTTACCCAAACTACTTGTTGACATACATAAGCACAGTAAGCAAAAAAAAAAATTGTTGTTGTGGTCTTCAGTCCTGAGGCTGGTTTGATGCAGCTCTCCATGCTACTCTATCCTGTGCAAGCTTCTTCATCTCCCAGTACCTACTGCAGCCTACATCCTTCTGAATCTGCGTAGTGTATTCATCTCTTGGTCTCCCTCTACAATTTTTACCCTCCACGCTGCCCTCCAATACTAAACTGGTGATCCCTTGATGCCTCAGAGCAACCAACCGATCCCTTCTTCTAGTCAAGTTCTGCCACAAACTTCTCTTCTTCCCAATCCTATTCAATACCTCCTCATTACTTATGTGATCTACCCATCTAATCTTCAGCATTCTTCCGTAGCACCACATTTCGAAAGCTTCTATTCTCTTCTTGTCCAAACTATTTATCGTCCATGTTTCATTTCCATACATGGCTACACTCCATACAAATACTTTCAGAAACGACTTCCTGACACTTAAATATATACTCGATGTTAACAAATTTCTCTTCTTCAGAAACGCTTTTCTTGCCATTGCCAGTCTACATTTTATATCCTCTCTACTTCGACCATCACGAGTTATTTTGCTCCCCAAATAGCAAAACTCCTTTACTACTTTAAGTGTCTCATTTCCTAATCTGAATCCCTCAGCATCACCCGACTTAATTCGACTACATTCCATTATCCTCGTTTTGCTTTTCTTGATGTTCATCTTAATCCTCCTTTCAAGACACTATACATTCCGTTCAACTGCTCTTGCAAGTCCTTTGCTGCCCCTGACACAATTACAATGTCATCAGCGAACCTCAAAGTTTTTATTTCTTCTCCATGGATTTTAATTCCTACTCTGAATTTTTCTTTTGTTTCCTTCACTGGTTGCTCAATGTACAGACTGAATAACATCGGGGAGAGGCTACAACCCTGTCTCACTCCCTTCCCAACCACTGCTTCCCTTTCATGTCCCTCGACTCTTATAACTGCCATCTGGTTTCTGTACGAATTGTAAATAGCCTTTCGCTCCCTGTATTTTACCCCTGCCACCTTCAGAATTTGAAAGAGAGTATTCCAGTCAACATTGTCAAAAGCTTTCTTTAAATCTACAAATCCTAGAAACGTAGGTTTGCCTTTCCTAAATCTAGCTTCTAAGATAAGTCGTAGGGTTAGTATTGCCTCACGTGTTCCTATATTTCTAAGGAAACAAAACTGATCTTCCCCGAGGTCGGCTTCTACCAGTTTTTCCATTCGTCTGTAACGAATTCGCGAAAGTATTTTGCATCCTTGACTTATTAAACTGATTGTTCCACTATTCACCTATAAGAGACTGTCACATAATTGTCATATGTACACTACTGCACATTAAAATTGCTACACTACGAAGATGAAGTGCTACAGACACAAAAATTTAACCGACAGGAAGAAGATGCTGTGATATGCAAATGATTAGCTTTTCAGAGCATTCACAAAACGTTGGCGCCGGTGGCGACACATACAACGTGCTGACATGAGGAAAGTTTCCAACCGGTTTCTCATACACAAACAGCAGTTGACCGGCGTTGCCTGGTTGCGTTGTTGTGATGCCTCGTGCAAGGAGGAGAAATGCGTACCATCACGTTCCCGACTTTCTTAAAGGTCGGATTGTAGCCTATCGCGATTGTGGTTTATCGTATGGCGACATTGGTGCTCACATTGGTGGAGATCCAATGACTGTTAGCGGAATATGGAAACGGCGGGTTCAGGAGGGTAATACGGAACGCCGTGCTGGATCCCAAGGGCCTCGTATCACTAGCAGTCGAGATGACAGCCATCTTATCCGCATGGCTGTAACGGATCGTGCAGCCACGTCTCGATACCTGAGTCAACGGATGGGGACGTTTGCAAGACAACAACCATCTGCAAGAATAGTTCGACGACGTTTGCAGCAGCATTGACTATCATCTCGGAGACCATGGCTGCGGTTACCCTTGACGCTGCATCACAAACAGGAGCGCCTGCGATGGTGTACTCAACGACGAACCTGGATGCACGGGCAAAACGTCATTTTTTCGGATGAATCCAGGTTCTGTTTACAGCATCATGATGGTCGCAATCGTGTTTGGCGACATCGCGGTGAACGCACATTGGAAGCGTTTATTCGTCATAGCCATACTGGCGTATCACCCGGCGTGATGGTATGGGGTGCCATTGGTTACACGTCTCGGTCACCTCTTGTTTGCATTGACGGCACTTTGAACAGTGGACGTTACATTTCAGATGTGTTACGACCCGTGGCTCTACCCTTCATTCGATCCCTGAGAAACCTACATTGCAGCAGGATAATGCACGACTGCATGTTGCAGGTCCTGTGCGGGTCTTTCTGGATGCAGAAAATGTTCGACTGCTGCCCTGGCCAGTACATTCTCGAGATCTCTCACCAATTGAAAACGTGTGGTCAATGGTGGCCGAGCAACTGGCTCGTCACAATACGCCAGTCACTACTCGTAATGAACTGTGGTATCGTGAAGTAGCTGCATGGGCAGCTGTACCTGTAGAAGCCATCCAAGCTCTCTTTGACTCAATGCCCAGGCGTATCAAGGCCGTTATTACAGCCAGAGGTGGTTGTTCTGGATACTGATTTCTCAGGATCTATGCACCCAAACTGCGTGTAAATGTAGTCATATGTCAGTTCTAGTATAATATATTTGTCCAACAGATACCCGTTTATCATCTGCATTTCTTCTTAGTGTAGCAATTTTAATGGGCAGTAGCGTTATGAAGCGATAGTGCACCTTTTCTGCCACTGTGAGATGGTTATTTTATAGAGAGTACGGGATATGTGGGTTTGAGCAGAAGGTTTTGCGATTTTCGTACTGGGAAGGTCCACTCCCACAGCGGTCTCAGAGTCTTGTCGTCACCAGAAGGCATCCAGTGAACTTCATTAGGAGAGATGATCTTTGAGCTGTGTCGATCTTGGTCGATTGGGGTCAAGCCGTAGTTTTTCGGCTGTTCTCAGATACACAATCTAAGCAATTGTATACAACGTGTTCGGAGATTCCCATTACAGACTTCTAGCGCTTGTAACGAGGACTGAGTAGGTCTATATCACATTTCAAACAGAAATCGATACCCGGAACCGTTTTCCGTGCTTCAGACATTTGAGAACATAATTATTTTCAGCCATAATGCCTATGTTTGTGAACCATGACTGTGTGGGATAATTATTTATTTCAAGTTTCTGCTACCAGTCACTTTTTATTTTATGCTTAATCTAACATAATGCAACGCGTTTCGAACATAGTCTGTTCATCTTCAGGCGTTTATACACACATACATACATAGAGAAATGTTACTTAAAAATAAACAGTCTAAAACTTTGTCTATTGTTTTTTACTGTAGATGCTGGTGTGGCACTTTGGGGGAAGGAGGGGGCAGTGTATGGCTAGAAATCGAAATCGGTGATGTCTTCTGCTGGTTTTCTTCCTTGTGGTTGACTATGTATATCACAGTCTGTATAGGATGCAGATAGACTTGCATCAGTTATGTGTTACAAAAATAGTGTGAAAGGTTTTTTATGACAGTTGATCACTTAATGGTGATGAAATTGTGAGTGAGCAACTGTCATATGAAAACCTTTCACACTATTTTCGTAACACATAACTGATGCAAATCTATCTGCATCCTATACAGACTGTGATATACATAGTCAACCACAAAGAAGAAAACCAGCAGAAGACATCACCGGTTTCGATTTCCAGCCATACTCTACCCCCCTCCTTCCCCCCAAATGATACAACAACAGCTACAGTAAAAGACAATGGACAAATTGTTCTTGATTAATCTAATTTAAGACTGTTTATGTTTAAGTAACATTTCTCTTTGCATGTATGTATGTATGTATGTATAAACGCCTGAAGATGAACAGAACATGTTCGAAACGCGTTGCATTATGTTACTGGTAGCAGAAACTTGAAATAAATAATTTGGCAACATATTTGCCAGGCAGATTTGCAAAGATTAGGCCGGCCGGTGTGGCCGTGCGGTTCTAGGCGCTTCAGACTGGAACGGCGTGACCGCTACGGTCGCAGGTTCGAATCCTGCCTGGGGCATGGGTGTGTGTGATGTCCTTAGGTTGGTTAGGTTTAAGTAGTTCTAAGTTCTAGAGGACTGATGACCATAGCTGTTAAGTCCCATAGTGCTCAAAGCCATTTGAACCATTTTTTTTTTGCAAAGATTAGTCATAGTGCAGGCTTCTTACGTCGGATTGCTTGACGTTATTTGATGACTATCCTACTTCTGTGACCTGGTTCGAGTCTCTTTCATGTTTGTGTGAGTGTTAGAAATGGTCTGGAGTGTTGGAGGTGGAACGGATGTAGTTGCTGGTCATCCAGAACATATCACACGGTGCTGGGAGCAACATCCACTGGACGTGCAACTACTCTTGTTGACGGGTTCTGTTCAACGTGATGCAGTACGGCCTCTTCCAGTTCGGGTGTGCGACCTCTCTTTGGAGCACCGTAGTCACGACTGCTGACAGTGAAGGTACCCCTCTCTCAAATCCATTGTGTAATCGTAACAAGAAGGTTTCGCGATGAAGTCGGACGCTGTGCATAACAATCTTGATGAGGGCGACGAGCAGCTCTTCCATTTTTGTTTTACCATAAAGAAGGATCATATCGGTGTAATATGCTAACGTGTACAGAGCCATATTGCTCTAGCACTCGATATATGTAAAGGCTCGATCCAGTTCAGAGGGGTAGGATAGGCGTCAAATGACATCAAGCAATCCGACGTAAGAACCCCCACCACGACTACCCAGTCGCAAATCTACCTGGCAAATATCTTCACAATTGGCTGTAGCACGGAAACGGTACGTCTCCAGATATGGGCTCCTGTTCAAAATATTATTTACTCACTCCCCTCCAGAAGTCCTAGAAGTTCGTAACGGGAATTTCTGAACACTCTTTATAATCGACATCTGAGTGTTGTGGACGGGGAGCTGAGGTAGCTGAGTTGGAATGTGGAGTTGCGTGGTCAGGCGGGCGCGAGTGTGGTGCGTCTGTTAAATTTTGAGTGTTCATTTTATATAGCTTTTAGATGGGTATATACGCTTGGTATTAATAAGAAAACCTTTATAAAGTTTCTGCCTTATTGTAAAGCTAGTGTTCAACACTGAGTGTAATTCGTAAAAGCCCATTAAGACAGTTAATAGATTATGAAGATTTTACTTTCAAGAAGTTGTAATTTTTGCTATGGAATTGCTGGAAATAAAACCGTAAAGATCATTTACTCGTGTAGACAATATTTCGAAAGTTAAACTTTTTGCTAAGAGCTGAAAAATATGACAAAATGTTCGATTCAAGTTTGGGCTACTGATGTCGAATAAATGTTTTTAAAAGTTTCTCTTGACGTTCACTAAACCACCGGTACGTTCCACTGCCCGAAATTTGCGTCCTCTCATTGTTCAGTCCTCCACAGGGAGGCCCAAGTCTACTTCCTGCTTTTGCGGGCAGAGCCGGCGCCTGACCTAGCTAAGGGTAGATGTCGCCGAGTCACTACTGCCGTCCCCAAATTATAACTGAGTATGACATTTTCGCCTATTCAGCACAAATACTGACGGTCGAGACACCCGGGCAACATGACAAAAATGATTCCAATCATTTGATGGAGTCTCTCTGCCACTGTGCTCGGCGTGATTTGGCCGACCAATCGAGGAGGCCACTACTCTAGGCCGCTACCAACTCAGGTTTGTTAATATTCATTTTGTTTGCCAAGAGTAGGAAGTTTCTGCTATGTTCTCCTATTTATTCATGAAGCAAGTGGTATTCTCGTCCATCACAGTGGCAACAGCATTGGGACATCCACTCCATGTAGAATTTATTGAAAGCAGAGGGCTAAGGATTCATTTCATGACATTCATATCCTGGCCACAGAGAATTTGGTCTCCTGGCTGCAGTATGATGCTGATGGGCCCACATTTTTCTGACTTCTGTGAAATGTAAGTTTCGAAGTCTGTGGTAGCGTGATCTACACTCTGAACAGCTCGCTACTTACTTGTTCTGGTGTTTAACTTGAGTTGCCCATTGTTTTATACGAGTAATTTGTGATTTTGTCTCATTACGTTGAATTTGGTAGCTGCCCAAGTAAGGACAATCTGTTCCGTTTTCTCCAAGAAGTCTTCCGTACTATTTGGTTCCTACCTACAGTCTTAATGTGATTTAGCGTGAACTCAGTCCAAATTTTTAGAGAATTTTGCTCTCAGTTAACTATTTCTGTACTATGTCCGATAATTAGAGCAAATAAAAATCTGATTTGCTCAGACCTGATTTAAATTACAAGTTCCTTAAACTGTCCTACAACTTTTCCATGATTAGGCGATCCACTAATAATAAATGTAACCAGCTGCAGATGTAAGCTTGCCGGTTGGAATTATGTGTGTGGTGGAGCCGTTAGAACATAATGAAGCATTGGATCAGGCGGGTTGCTTAGATAAAAGAGGTGCTGTACACATTCAAGAAATAAATGGTGAAAAAAGGTACCTCTTTTGTACATAGTTTTCGCGCAGAGGACATAGGATTAACGAAGGGGTTGTTAGTCGATAATATGGATGTCATGGAAGAAGAAGAATGGGACTCGAGGAGGTGTCAACCATGGACAATCTCCAGACGCCATTGGAACTTCATTACAAGCAGAAGTGGAACACCTACAGGAAAACAATAGTGAGTAGATGGAAGAATTACTTTTGGAATTTAAGGATTTATTTTTTCCAAAAGTGCTTTTACCAGCTACGTATATTAAACAGCACCGTATACCAACTGGAAGTGAATAAAAAATCATACAGAATACCTAGATACTTGCAGTCAATTTTGGAAGAATTTATAGATCAGTAGCTAAAAGATGGAATAACTGAAGAAAGTAGTGATACATGGGGCGTAGGAATAGCCGTTGCGCCAAAAGAATCGACAGGTGGAACATGAAAATGTAAGTTTTGTTGTGATTACAGAAATCTAAATGCGAAAACCATAACGGATGCCTACCCTTTGTTAAACATCACAGAAAATTTGGGTCATTTAGGGCAATGCAAATATTTTTCAACAATGGAATTGAAGAGTGGTTATCACAAGATAGAGATTGCACTGCAGAATCGGCACAAAACAGTGTTTCAGCACCCCGGGGACACTACCAGTTCAAAAGAATGCCATTTGGATTACAAAATGCACCTACAACTTCTCAGAGCTTGTTGGGTACAGTACTCAGAGGTTTAAAACCATGGCAATGCTTAGTGTATCTCGATGCCATAATTGTCTGTAGGAGTAATATGGAACAGCATATGCAGCGATTAAGGAAAGTATTTCTAAGGTTAAAAGCAGCGAAGATAACATTGATGTGTGTGATTTTGCGGAACAGGTAGCATACATATGTCGTAACATAAGTAAAGATTGGGTTAAGAAAGACCCAAGATAAATTAGAGCCATACGCAAATCTCCTGTACCAGAATTTGTAAATGAGTTGTAGTCATTCTTAGAAGTTACGAACTATTACTGCCAGTTTGTAAAAGGATTTACGGATATTGCCAGACCGTTGACACAATTGTTAAAAAAGGGTACGAAATTTTTGTGGTCTGAAAAGTGCCAGCATGCTTTTGAAGATATAAAAGAAGCTTTAACATCGAATCCGATATTGATACTTCTGGATTTTAAAGGAGAAGTTGTTTTATCATGTGATGCATCAAGCCATGCACTTGGCTGAGTGTTGCCACAAGAGATAATTATGTAAGCTATTGAATGCGAGGAAAGTTAAGGACGAGTCCTCTCCGCCCACAAGCCAATGCAAGAACTGAGAGAGTGCATAGGACAGTCGGAAATATGCTTGGGTACGGCGGTGACTCGCATCGTACCAACTCTGATGTCTATTTGAAGTAAGTCGTCTCAGCGTACAACTCAAAGCGGCAGACGAATGCAGGATTATCGCCACATGAAGTAGTACCTGCTCGTAAAATGCCAAACGAAGAAAGGGAAAACTGGAGAGGCTGTTAAGGAGTTTGCCAGAGTGGTTAGGGAAATTTGGAACAGAGTACGGATGGCAAACACACGAGGACTGGAGAAACAGGATGAAGCAGTGGGCCTTACGGCAAGAATTCCACTGTATAAGGTCGGCCAGTGTGTGATGCTATCAACCTTGTATACGCAGAAGGGAAAGACAAAGAAGTTTTTTGCAAAGTATCAGGGGCCATATTAAGTAGTAGAGATTACATCGGCAGTAGCTATCAAGATTCAGTAGCCGACGAGAACGACAATTTTGCATGTAGAGCGGTTGAAACCATTTCAAGGGCGTCCAGAATTTATTCCAGGGATAGGAAATACGGACCCGAAAGGGAGAGTCATGAGAAAGGTATCGGAAGATAAACTAGTTGTGAATCAAAGTGTAACGATGAATCGCTATACATTAAGGCCTCCGAGATAGTCATTTAATATTGTATATTAGATGCAGATTTAACGTAATTAGTGTAAGCAGCTGTGGAGCGGCAATGAATTTAATAGGGAGGAAGGTACTATGTATTCCCGGATGTAGGTGAGTTGCAGAGAATGCGAGATGATGCTGTTCATAGTGGAACTACTGATCTTCGTCGGGATGGAAGCGTTATGGAACCAGCACCTGGAAGGGGAGCTGCTGTTCGCCAAGTAGGAAGACGAGTGATCACCAGTCATTGCTGCGTGGGATACACGTGGTATTCAACGCATGGAAGATGCATAAAAATGTGAGAAGGTTGGAAGAAGCATTTCAGGGAAGGCAAAGGCAGGGAATATTCAAAGGAAGTGCCAGGGTGTGGAGTGACTGGCGCACTACATAGATTGCAAGTGTAGGTCAGCATGATCTATACTCAGACATGCCAGGAATGCTCCGTGTTCTACCTAGGACAAACAGGCCAAAATTTCAACATCAGGTACACAGAGCAAATAAAAACCTACACACACAACAAAAAAATGGTTCAAATGGCTCTGAGCACTATGGGACTTAACATCTGTGGTCGTCAGTCCCCTAGAACTTAGAACTACTTAAACCTAACTAACCTAACGATATCACACACATCCATGCCCGAGGCAGGATTCAAACCTGCGCCCGTAGCGGTCACGCGGTTCCAGACTGAAGCGCCTAGAACCGCACGGCCACACCGGCCGGCACACACACAACAGACATACTACATCAGCCATAGCAACACATGTACATATGACGGGACACCCATTTGGAAAAATAGAGCAAAATGTCAAAGTACTCCACCGACTAAATAAAGGACATAAAATGGATTTGCTAGAAGAACTGGAGATATATTCACATTACAGAAAATATGAAGATAAAATATTAAACGAAAAACTTGAAAGTGAATCAGTGAATTTCTTCAGATGTTTCGACAGTATACTTAAATAAAAATAGTAACACATAGAAATAAGCACAATTGTAAAATAGAGATAAGTAAATTATGATCCAAATTGTTAAGATAAATAACCTCTGTACAAAAGCATATTACACTTTGTGGAAGTCCTATAATGTCATCTCTGTCGATTACTTGTAGGAACATCTGTGTAACTGTTTTGTTTATGTAAAATGTTTTCGATGTTTAAAAGTGTACAATAAGTTGTCTGTGATGTTTAGTGTGTCTGAGACTCTACACAAATGGACCTTAAGGAAACTGTAAGTACAAAGTCTTCTAAATTTCGCCACTAACTTCACGAAAAAATCGACAACCAACCAAAAATCGCGTGTTTTCTTACATGTTGCAGTAAAGTCAACGAAATGAAGCAGAATCTCACTCATCTATAATATCACATAGGAATGTTCATCATTTTGATATGAAGCTCCTTGTGTTGGTCGTGTTTGCAGTTAAAATTGTTGGATGTGAGGTCCGCCAGTTATGCAAAACACCTTTTTCTCTCAGTACCCAAACATGTTTCGGCACTACTGTGCCATCATCATTGGGTTTTCGTTTTTATTTATTCTGTGATGCATCACAACACCTCAGCATGATGCGGAGAATGGAGGTGCTTGCCACACGAAAACGTAAGTAAAAACGAATATAGGCGCTAAAACATCGCAACAAACTATATTACATTTTAGAAGATAGGTTAACTCCCAGCAAAAAACTTTCTCATCAACATCGTTTGGTTGCAGATGATAAGCTACCTGTAGTAATTAACTCGCAATTGATTCAGAAAATTCATACACACCAGATGTACAGGCATTTAGAAAAGAAACGATCTATTGTTTGAACTAAATATGCACATAATTTTATAATCATTTAACAAAAATGTACACATTACAGAATAAATAAAAACGAAAAACCACTGATGATGGCACAGTGGTGCCGATACATGCTTGGGTACTGAAAAAAAAACGGTAATTTGCGTAACTGGCGGACCTCACATCCAACAATTTTCACATAGGAATGACATAACAAACACAAAAAACGCACTTTAAAATGGGAATCATTTCCCGAAACGCGTCGTGCGAAAAATAAAATAAAGAAAATCGTGACTAGTAGCAGATGAGTTATTTATAAACAAACCTATTATTTTCACAATAGCAGGCTTTCAGAACCATTTATAATGGATCAAATCACATTCTAAAATGGCTGTATCAACAAACTGGTCTGTCCTTGGTAAAAGTGTGTTCGTCGACAGATGACTATATTGAGAATAAATATGTAGACATGTAGGATACAGATGCTGAATGTAAATAAAGTTAGTTTTGTTATAAGATATTCGAAGCCCTTAACTTCCATCATTTCCTCGTATCTGCTCAGAACGTTGCAGAGTGATATAAAATGGAACGAGCACTTAAGGACTGTAGTAGGGAAGGTGAGCGGTTGCCTTCGGCTTATTGGGAGAATTTTAGGAATGTGTGACTCATCTGTAAAACGGACCGTGTGTGAAACACTACTGTGACCCATTTTTAGATTCTGCTCGTGTGTTTGGGATACCTGCCATTTCGGATTAAAGAAAGATATAGAAGCAAATCGCTGAGTTATAAAATGAATAGGAAGTGCAGGGAAACTAGGACGAAATGGCTGCATGAAAACTGTGAAGAAATCGAAAACGAAATGAGTTTTGGAAGGAGTGACTCAGCATATAGGGAAGTCAAAACAACCTTCGGTAAAACTAAAAGCAAGGTTGTTAACGGGAATTCCACTTTAAACGCAGAGGAGAGAATGAATAGATGGAAAGAGTACACTGAAGGCCTGCGTAAGTGGGAAGAGTTGTCTGATGTGATAGAAGAAGAAACAGAAGTCGGTTTAGAAGAGACAGGGGATCCAGTATTAGAATTAGAATTTAAGGGAGCTTTGGAAGATTTAAAATCAAATAAGGCAGAAGGGGTAAATAACATTCCATAGTAATTTCTAAAATCATTGGGGAAGCGACAACGAAACGACTATTCGCGTTGGTGTGCACAATGTATGAGTCTGGCGACATACCATCTGACTTTCAGAAAAATATCATCCCACAATTCCGAAGACTGCAAGATCTGACAAGTGGGAGAATTATCCCACAGTCATGCATCCAAGTTTCTGGCAAGAATGATATACAGTGGAATGGCAAAGACAATTGAGGGTATGTTTAATGACGATCATTTTGACTTTAGGAAAGGTATAGGCACCACAAAGGCAAATTCAGGCGTTGCGGTTGATAAAAGAACAAAGACTAAAGAAAAATCAAGACACCTTCATAGGATTTATCGACTTGCAAAAAGCGTTTGAAAGAGTAAAATGGGGCAAGATGTTCAAAACTCTGAGAAAAATAGGGGTACGCAATAGGGAGAGATGGGTATTATACAATATGTACAACAGTCAAGAGGGAATAATAAGAGTGGACGAACAAGAACGAAGTGCTCGGGCTGAAAAGGTTATAAGACAGAGATGTAGTCTTTCACCCTGCTGTTCAATCTATACAACGAAGAAGCAATGATGGAAATAAAAGAAAGGTTCAGGAGTGAAATTAAAATTCAAGGTGAAAGGATATCAATGATACGATTCTCTGATGACATTGCTGACCGGAGTGAAAGTGAAGAAGAATTACATGATCTCCTGAATGGAATGAATAGTGTAATGAGTACAGAATATGGACAAAGTAAATAGAAGAAAGACGAAAGTAATGAGAGGTAGGAGAAATAAGAACAGCGAAATATATCACATCAGGACTGATGGTAACGAATTAGATGAATTTAAGGAATTCTACTACTTAGGCAGCAAAATAACCAATGACGAACGGAGCAAGGAGGACATCAAAAGCAGACTAGCTGTGGCAAAAAGGGCATTCCTGGCCAAGAGAAATCTTATAGTTTGAGACATAGGCCTCAATTTGAGGAAGAAATTTCTGAGAATGTATGTCCGGAGCACAGCGTTGTATGGTAGCGAAACATGGACTGTGAGAAAACGGGGACAGAAGAGAATCGAAGCATTTGAGATGTGGTGCTACAGACGGATGTTGGAAATTAGGTGGGCTCATAAGGTAAGGAATGAGGTGGTCCTGCGGAGAATCGGAGAGGAAAGGAGATGTGTGGAAAACAGTGACAAGGAGAAGAGACAGGATGATAGGACATCCGTTAAGACATGAGGGAATGACTTCCGTTGTACTAGAGGGAGCTGCAGTGCACAAAAACTGTAGAGGAAAGAGGCAGGAATACACCTAACAAATAAAAATTGTGGACGTAGCTTGCAAGTGCTACTTTTAGATGAAGAGATTGGCACAGGAGAGGCATTCGTGGCGGGCCGCATCAAACCAGACAGAAGACGGATGACTCACAAAAAAAAAAAAAAAAAAAAATCGACGCTATTCAGAGACGGGCTGCTATATTTGTTACATGTAGGTTCTGTCAAAACGTGAATGTTACGGAAATGCTTCGTGAACTCAAATGGGAATCCGTGGAGGGTAGACGTCATTCTTTTCGCAGAACACTCTAGAGAATATTGAGAGAAGCGGCATCTGAAGTGGACTGCAGAACGATTCTTCTGCCGCCAGTGTACATTCCACGTAAGGACCACGAAGATAAATTGGGGCTCGTACGGAGGCTGATAGTCATTTTTTACTCTCTGTGTTTGCAAATGGAACAGAAAAGGGAATAACTAGTAGTGGTACAAGTTACTGCCTGCCACGCACTGTGCGGTGGCTCGCTGAGTATGTACACTCCTGGAAATTGAAATAAGAACACCGTGAATTCATTGTCCCAGGAAGGGGAAACTTTATTGACACATCCCTGGGGTCAGATACATCACATGATCACACTGACAGAACCACAGGCACATAGACACAGGCAACAGAGCATGCACAATGTCGGCACTAGTACAGTGTATATCCACCTTTCGCAGCAATGCACGCTGCTATTCTCCCGTGGAGACGATCGTAGAGATGCTGGATGTAGTCCTGTGGAACGGTTTGCCATGCCATTTCCACCTGGCGCCTCAGTTGGACCAGCGTTCGTGCTGGACGTGCAGACCGCGTGAGAAGACGCTTCATCCAGTCCCAAACATGCTCAATGGGGGACAGATCCGGAGATCTTGCTGGCAAGGGTAGCTGACTTACACCTTCTAGAGCACGTTGGGTGGCACGGGATACATGCGGACGTGCATTGTCCTGTTGGAACAGCAAGTTCCCTTGCCGGTCTAGGAATGGTAGAACGATGGGTTCGATGACGGTTTGGATGTACCGTGCACTATTCAGTGTCCCCTCGACGATCGCCAGTAGTGTACGGCCAGTGTAGGAGATCGCTCCCCACACCATGATGCCGGGTGTTGGCCCTGTGTGCCTCGGTCGTATGCAGTCCTGATTGTGGCGCTCACCTGCACGGCGCCAAACACGCATACGACCATCATTGGCACCAAGGCAGAAGCGACTCTCATCGCTGAAGACGACACGTCTCCATTCGTCCCTCCATTCACGCCTGTCGCGACACCACTGGAGGCGGGCTGCACGATGTTGGGGCGTGAGCGGAAGACGGCCTAACGGTGTTCGGGACCGTAGCCCAGCTTCATGGAGACGGTTGCGAATGGTCCTCGCCGATTCCCCAGGAGCAACAGTGTCCCTAATTTGCTGGGAAGTGGCGGTGCGGTCCCCTACGGCACTGCGTAGGATCCTACGGTCTTGGCGTGCATCCGTGCGTCGCTGCGGTCCGGTCCCAGGTCGACGGGCACGTGCACCTTCCGCCGACTACTGGCGACAACATCGATGTACTGTGGAGACCTCACGCCGCACGTGTTGAGCAATTCGGCGGTACGTCCACCCGGCCTCCCGCATGCCCACTATACGCCCTCGCTCAAAGTCCGTCAACTGCACATACGGTTCACGTCCACGCTGTCGCGGCATGCTACCAGTGTTAAAGACTGCGATGGAGCTCCGTATGCCACGGCAAACTGGCTGACACTGACGGCGGCGGTGCACAAATGCTGCGCAGCTAGCGCCATTCGACGGCCAACACCGCGGTTCCTGGTGTGTCCGCTGTGCCGTGCGTGTGATCATTGCTTGTACAGCCCTCTCGCAGTGTCCGGAGCAAGTATGGTGGGTCTGACACACCGGTGTCAATGTGTTCTTTTTTCCATTTCCAGGAGTGTATGTAAATACAAACGTAGAAAAGGCGTGAGACTTGTCTCCGATTTCTGTCGGTTCTGATGTTTCTATTTCCTCAGTTCTTGTACCGTTTTAGATGGCTGCGAGTGGATACTGTTCCTAGTAGACAAGCTGGACACTCTGCGTTGATACACAAGCAAATTTGCTATAAAAGGTGTGGTCACGATAACTCTTTTCTACCATCGTGCCCTGTCTTCACATCGACCCACATTACTGCAGGACGACCCGTTGATTTACCCTTACAGAGGGATCCAGAAGCTTTAAACTGCGCATACCATCGCCGAATGGAGTTAGCAGTTGGTGGATCTTTGTTGAACTTCGTCCTGAAGTGTCGTTGCACTGTTATGACTGACTGTTCCATACAACCGAGAGACACATGACACTTGACTGTCATGATTTATGTCACGATGGTGGGTTATACTTGTGTAAGTTGGTTATACTCGTATAACCACCACACCACCGCAAGAAGTGTACTCTTTTAAGGTCACGTATTTCCTGTGGTGGATTATAATTTTCATACACAAATATCGCTGCTTATACTGTATACCGAGATCGGATCGCACTACATTGCATACACGCTACAGCAACGCACTCAAACGGAAATCTTTTAATCGCTTTATACATTGAGCTGACAAAAGTCGTAAGAAATCTTCAGATATCGCGTCGGATCTGTGTATGTTCGGCGTAGTGCAGCAACTCGCAGTGGCAATGACTCAGCAAGTCGTTGGAAAACCCCTACAGAAATATTGAACCATTGCTGTCTCTACCGCCGTATATAATTGCGATAGTGTTGCCTGTACAGGATTTTGTGTAGGAGGGTAATACGGAATGCCGTGCTGGATCCCAACGGCCTCGTATCACTAGCAGTCGAGATGACAGGCATCATATCCGCACGGCTGTAACGGATCGTGCAGCCACGTCTCGATCCCTGATTCAACAGATGGGGACGTTTGCAAGACAACAACCATCTGCACGAACAGTTCGACGACGTTTGCAGCAGCATGGTCTATCAGCTCGGAGACCATGGCTGCGGTTACCCTTGACGCTCCATCACAGACAGGAGCGCCTGAGATGGTGAAATCAACGACGAACCTGTGCGCACGAATGGCAAAACGTCATTTTTTCGGATGAATCCAGGTTTTGTTTACAGCATCATGATGGTCGCATACGTGTTTGGCGACATCGCGGTTAACGCACATTGGAAGCGTGTATTCGTCATCGTCATACTGGCGTATCACCCGGCGTCTCGGTCGCCTCTTGTTCGCATTGACGGCACTTTGAACAGTGGACGTTACATTTCAGATGTGTTACGACCCGTGGCTCTACCCTTCATTCGATCCCTGCGAAATCCTACATTTCAGCAGGATAATGCGCGACCGCATACCTGTACGGGCCTTTCTGGATACAGAAAATGTTCGACTGCTGCCCTGACCAGCACATTCTCCAGATCTCTCACCAATTGAAAACGTCTGGTGAATGGTGGCCGAGCAACTGGCTGGTCACAGCACGCCAGTCACTACTCTTGATAAACTGTGGTATCGAGTTGAAGCTGCAATGGCAGCTGTAACTGTGCACGCCATCCAAGCTCTGTTTGACTCAATGCCCAGGCGTATCAAGGCCGTTATTACGGCCAGAAGTGGTTGTTCTAGGTACTGATTTCTCAGGATCTATGCACCGAAATTGGGTGAAAATGTAATCACATGTCAGTTCTAGTATAATATATTTGTCCAATGAATACTCGTTTATCATCTGCATTTCTTCTTGGTGTAGCAGTTTTAATGGTCAGTATTGTATCTTGTGGACGCGCTACTTCCGCCATCTGTGCAAGCACATATTGCTATCCAATGGCTTTTGTCACCTCAGTGTTAATATCAGTTACATCTACATCTACATGAGCTAACTCCCTCGTTAATCTGAAAATTATTTCTATTCCCTATATAAGTAACAGAAATTGTCGGTATTCACAAGCAGTGATTTCGCAACTTTTTTATAGGGAATGTCATGAACGAATCTTGTACGTATATCAATGTAGGTTTTCATATTCGCTTAGAAAGAGGAAAATATTACAGCCTCGACGATTACAGAAGCCGACCATGTCGAAATACGACACGTCGAGGCTGTATGGTCGTAAGTGATACGCCTTAGTAGGAACTTCAGAATAAATGGAATCTGTTCATTTACCGTTTTCTGCTTTTAGTCTCCACTTCCCTACAGGCATTACGTCACCACGAATGTGGTGGAGAAGTTTTCCTTCGTCATTTTGGTTAACCGGAACAGTGGCGCGCAAAAACAGTAAAAGGAAAAAAGCGGAGCCAGGCAGTATTTCTTTCTCTCTTTTCAGTTCACATCTCATCGCTGTCTCTTTTTTGAAAAGAGATATAATTTTTCCGAGCGTGTATCAACAAGCTGACTGTACGCACAACGACAAACCGTCAGCCGCGTCTAGCGGCACTGCATTGTTCGTTGTCAAAGTCAGCTTGCATCCCTAGGCATTTTCCGTTCGCCAAAGCAAAAATTGGAGCCACATTAGCGCTCTTGCATGCAGCGCCGCGTAATACGTTTGTGTGGGCGGAGCTCGGCAATCCCGCCGCTACGCTCCCGCCGGCGCAACAAAACGCCACTGCGTGTAATCCGGCGAGATTGCCGCCTGGCGGCTGGATCACTGAACTGCGGCCGTGATCGGGCCTCCGCCGTGCCCACGCAGCCGATGGCGCGAGGGCGATTAACCACATTAGGGGCCTGTTTACCGCCGGCGTGTGCCGCACTGAATGGCAGTCTGATGCTTTTAGGCGCCAATGGGAGACCGCCATGTTACAGTTACTTTTACACCGGCAGCAGCTACGAAAATCCTAAAAGAGGTTGTAACGGAACTGAAATGATGGTGGGCTGACAGTAATTTGGAGCCCGCGCGTCGGAAACGGGCTCGCTTGTGTGAGACTGCCAGGGACTGCACCCTGATGCCATCTATTGGCGAAACTGGGAATTAGCGCTGCCTGTCAGACAATGCACTAAGCTCTCAGAGTCAAATGTATTCTTTTTCTTGGTAATTATAAGTTATTACTGTATAATTTAATGTTGTAAAGCGCTAGTAGTAAATTATTATGACTGGTATGGACTCCAGGGTAGTAAATATAAATATTCTTAAATACTAAATGATTTCGGTAAAAAGGTGGTAGGGGAACGCCCCCACTCTTGGTGATACGAGCGTAGCTAGGGGTAGCTGGAGACACAGGGACTGAACAATGGAATGGCCTGGGGAGTGTTGACGTGATCGGACGTGCGTAACTGTGCTCACACAAAAGTGATTGTGTAACAGTGAAGAGGCGAATATCGTCGCCGTTTTTGGAGTAAAACGCGACGAATGGTTGTTGAAGCCGCCTTTATGCCACTGGGGCTGATTGTAAGAGTTCCTGTGCCCAGATTTTATGGCGGACGTGCAGTAGCTTATACGAGTGCTACAGCTCATAGTTCCAGCCGCCATTAAGGGCATGAGGCGTGAAGAGCTGCGTTAGCCACATGCATCTCACCACCAGCACCGACACGTCTACCCAAGGCAAGACTGCTTGCAATTGTTAAGTCGAACTTTGTATACATGTAAAAGGAGAATACCAGTTTTCTTTTATGCAAGTGCAGAGGACAGAATATAGTAATGAGTAAAATTACGACGCATGTTGTTGATTGTAAAGTGTAGTAACCTCAAACATAGTATAGTGAAATCAGACTGAGGCCACCATCGCCTCTTTCATTTACAATTCTTTTGGTTGTAGAATACTTTAGCGTATAAGAATTTGAAAAGAGCAATGGTCACACCAGAATGAGTCGCCTATTTACAGTTACTTAAAATTTTCTGAGCAACCTTTCAAGTAAAGTCACTTAACTAATTCTGTATCAATGGTCCAAAGAGTAATATCCAAAATCATTAAATAAGTTGAAGGATAGAATTTTGTTAACCGAAGTTGCATAACCTGTCTTGGTAGTAATTACCAAGCCACCTCACAGAAATTGAGAGAGTATTTGCTTTGTAGAATCATCTAGAATGATCAGAAATAGTAATATTCAGAATTAAGTTTAAATTCAACTCAAGCCATTTCACTTTGAAACGAGCCCAAAAATTGATTTATTCTTTTGCTCCTTCAGAGCTGGCGACCGTAGTTATAAGTATTTTCAGGAGGATTCGACGGTAAGTCTGCTGCTCTCGTCGTGCTGATAGGATTATCCACTGCTGCTAGCAGTGGTGATTGGATACATAAGCTCACTACCAAGTTAAGTGGGTCAGGTAGGCAGTGTTACCGTGTGAACTGTAGGGCACTGTAGGCCGTGGATCGAACCCGTTCAATCATCACAGCTCTTAGGGAAATAGTCCGGTTAGGAATGTACTAATCATTAGGTAAATACTGGCGAGTAACGGTCAAAACTGTATACGCAAGTGAATTTAGCAAGGTCCACATAGCACCTAGTTAATGTGGTGCAATGGCGAGGGTAGGAGTGGAGTAAAAGTGAGCTGAGCTTGTGGCAGCTGTGCGGGATTCAAATATTAACTACGTGAATTCACTACTGCCTCTTACCATTGGGACTGAGCTATTTACAGTTAAAATACGTAGCAGTAAGCGCAAAGGCGTGACAGCTACAAGTCCGTGTTGGTTTTATACATACGGAATTGGGAAGTGGGTCATTCCGTCAGTGGAGGGGGTTAAAACAACCGAGTCAGTGGAGAACATACTCCATTTACTGATGGAAAGATTCAGCGGTTCGGTCGCAAGGTACCCAATACACATTATAAAAATGTATGTACGTACACTATGTGATCAAAAGTATCCGGACACCTGGCTGAAAATGACTTACAATTTCGTGGCGCCCTCCATCGGTAATGCTGAAATTCAATATGGTGTTGGCCCACCCTTAGCCTTGATGACAGCTTCCACTCTCGCAAGCATACATTCTATCAGGTCCTGGAAACATTCTTGGGGAATAGCAACTCATTCTTCACGGAGTGCTGCACTGAGGAGAAGTCTGGATGACGGTCTGTGAGGCCTGGCACGAAGTCGGCGTTCCAAAGCATCTGAAAGGTGTTCTATAGGATTCAGGTCAGGACTCTGTGCAGACCAGTCCATTACAGGGATGTTACTGTCGTGCAACTGCTCCAACACATGCGTACATTATGAACAGGTGCTCGACTGTGTTGAAAGTTGCAGTCGCCATCCACGAATTGCTCTTCAACAGTGGGAAGCGTGAAGGTGCTTAAAACATCAGTGTAGGCCTGTGGTGCGATAGTGGCACGCAAAACAACAAGGGGTGCTAGCCCGCTCCATGAAAAACACAATCACACTATAACACAACCGCTTGCGAATTTTACTGTTGGCACTACACACGCTGGCAGATGACGTTCATCGGGCATTCGCCATACCCATATCCTACCATCGAATCGCCACGTTGCGTACCTTGATTTGTCACTCCATACAACGTTTTTCCACTTTTTCAATCGCCCAATGTTTACGCTGCTTACACCAGACGAGGCGTCCTTTGGCATTTACCGGCGACATGTGTTGCTTATGAGCAGCCGCTCGACCATGAAATCCAATTTTTCTCACCTCCCGCCTGACTGTCATAGTACTTGCAGTGTATGCTGATGCAGTTTGGAATTCCCGTGTGATGGTCTGGATAGGTGTCTCCTTATTACACATTACGACCCTCTTCAACGGTCGGCGGTCTCTGTCAGTCAACAGACGAGGTCGGCCTGTACGTTTTTGTGCTGTACGTGTACCTTCACCTTTTCACTTCATTATCACATCGGAAACAGTGGATCTAGGGATGTTTAGGAGTGTGGAAATCTCGCGTACAGACGTATGACAGAAGTGACACCCAATCACCTGACCACGTTCGAAGTCCGTAGAGTTCTGGAGAACGCCCCATTCTGCTCTCTCACGATGTCTAATGACTACTGAGGTCGCTGATATGAGCTACCTGGCAGTAGATGGCTGCACAATGCACCTAATACGAAAAACGTGTGTTTTTGGGTGTGTCCGGATACTTTTGCTCATATAGTGTATGTATCTATGTATGTTCCACATCTCTTCCTAAGCAAAACGACAGATTTCAACGAAACTTGGCACACATATCGCTTAGTGTCTGAAAAGCATCACTGTAGGGTAAGAACCACCCACTTAATCAAAGGGGCGAAACAACAGTGTAGCCCACAACGCGAGGATACCTATACTTCAGTTATCCAGTATTTGAGAATGATAGCAATAAAAGTGCCACACGCAGCGAACATTTTATTATTCCTTACTCCTAACTCTGTTCCTGGCATTTCGCTGACAGTGTTCAAATATACCCATAAATTTACCAGAAAAATTACGTCATTGTACGAGACTTACTTCAGGAGATACGTCGTCTCAAACACTGAATGCATGAAAAGCTGCCACATCATGCAAGACGTTTCAATTTATTACTCCTTTGTTCACAAAATATATCGCAGACAGTACGTACATAAAACACTGGATTCATCTGGAAAATTACACCACTGTACAGAACACAGTTGAGGAGATACGAAGTAATAAACATTACACGGCGTGAAAATTAAAGCTCAGGGCGAAATTCGCTAGACAGACGCGTGAAATATGAGTACAAACTCCCGCGAAATGTCTTCAATATGCGTGAAAGATATTTGACACTTGCGTATGCCAGCAAAGCGACGGGTAAAAAGCTCATTCTGAACCCCTAGAAAGGTTTCAATTAAATATGGTTGACATATTAGTTACTATCTGGAAATAAATACTGTAGGGATGAAAACCACCTGCCTCCTATTAGGGTGTTTGTGATAAAGTGGAGAGAGAAGAGAGGACGAGATGGTGAAAGCGAGCGGGAAGGAGTAGAGAGGCACAGAAGGGAGGAGGAGGAGATAGACAGAGGTAGGGGAGGGGGAAATGACCAGAGAGAGGGGACATGGCGAAGTGGACAGACAAAGGAAAGAAGAGGAAATGAACAGAGACAGGGGGAGGATAGACAGACAGAGAGCTGAGGAAGAAAGAGATGAAGAAAGGAATGGAGGCAATGGACAGAGAAAGGAAAGAGGAGGGGATGAACACAGAAAGGAACGCAGATGCGATGATTATAGAGAGGATGAGGAAGAAGTGGATAAAGAGAGGGAGGAAACTGACGAAGAGAGAAGGAGGAGGAGATGGTCAGAGGGAGAAGGAGCAGATGGAAAGAGGTGGGAGGAGCAGATTAACAGAGAGATGGGAGAAGTGTTTAAAGAGAGAGCGGAAGTGTAGAGATAGAGGGTGCGGATGAGGTAGATAGGGAGAGGGGAAAGGAGGAGACAGACAGAGAGATGACAAGACTAACAGAATACTGGAGTAAATAAATACCCGGGAAACGGCGCATTTCTAAGCTAGCTCTAATTATGAAGATTTCTACTGTGATTGCTTTAAAGAACTTGAAAGGTTTATAGTTATTCATCCAGTATTACTGAATGAGGGAACTTAGTGACTTGCTACGAACTTTACACATAATTTCAAATCCTTACGAAAATTTTTGTCGCTGACACCTGAGACAAAATGATGAAAGGAAAAAAGGTTATCTTTTACAACATTTCCCCTGTTTATGCTGAAAAACTGACACATCTTACACTATGTCTTATTTCATTACTCCTTTGATACTAACTATATTTGCAACACATTTTGCAGACACTTTCCACATACACCACTCAACATTCCTGCAAAGTGAATCACCGTACGACTAAGTTCAGGAGATACGACGTCAAAAACACTGAGATGTGTGAAAAACTAGGTTTTCTTGAAACGGAGGGCAAATTATCTGGATTATTCTCATGCAGTGTTTGATAATGAGAACACCTCGCAATTTCCAACAAATTTTAAACATAACTTCAAATTTCTCGTTCACATGCTTAACGCCAAATATTTAACACATTATCTCATTTTTAAAGTAAACGTAATTTGAGACGTTTTATACTGTAGGTGAGTTCGATTCTTTAACGAATCTGGGGATTACTGGTTACCTACTGCGAAACTTATGCGGAAAGGAGCGCGGCGGGATTAACAGCCACCTACATCTCATAGGAGTACAAATGGAAATGTGTGACATTGGAGCATAACTTCGCAACACCTCGGGTTTTTTTAACCAATTTTTTTAGGTACGTGATTTATTATTTGCGTAAAAGTACTTTGTAAGCGAAGTTCCCCACTTCCATTTCGGATGAGGCTGTGGATGACGTAAAAATGGTAGAAAACGACTTGTTGACGTTTATCTCTTGTATTTAGTTCAGTTGGAATACTTTTAAAAAACTGTCTTTCATTTGTGCCATGCGGTGTGTCAACTAGGTCACGAGAATGAGCACTGCAGCGATTGAACAATTTTGCTAACGTGATTAGAGACGTAAGATCAAGCAACATGACTGAAAGCCACAAATAAATGTAGCATTCACTCTGGAGTCATAAGGTGTAAAACAGCAGAGACGCCGACATATACGTGTGCAATATACGTGACATACACATTTGTCCAACATCTCCTAAGTCACGGAATCGATTTCGCATAAACTTGGTACACATATTACTTACTATTTGGAAAAAACGAAAAATTGTGAGGTCAAATATACCAACCTACCATCGGGGTGGCGGTGGAGTGATGGACGGAGTCGACGAGGATAGAGTGGCGAGAGAGGAGGTAAGTCGAGGTAGAATGATAGAAGACTGCAACAAATAAACACCCGGCGAACTTGGGGTTTCTCAACTAATGTAAGAATAAAGGGCCCGGGATTCAGGTTACCTTATCGAAATATTGTGTCTATTCGACGATTTTATGCTAACAGATTCGTGTGAACTATTCGAACACATTAGTTAGCTGGTTACATACACTCCTGGAAATGGAAAAAAGAACACATTGACATCGGTGTGTCAGACCCACCATACTTGCTCCGGACACTGCGAGAGGGCTGTACAAGCAATGATCACACGCACGGCACAGCGGACACACCAGGAACCGCGGTGTTGGCCGTCGAATGGCGCTAGCTGCGCAACATTTGTGCACCGCCGCCGTCAGTGTCAGCCAGTTTGCCGTGGCATACGAGCTCCATCGCAGTCTTTAACACTGGTAGCATGCCGCGACAGCGTGGACGTGAACCGTATGTGCAGTTGACGGACTTTGAGCGAGGGCGTATAGTGGGCATGCGGGAGGCCGGGTGGACGTACCGCCGAATTGCTCAACACGTGGGGCGTGAGGTCTCCACAGTACATCGATGTTGTCGCCAGTGGTCGGCGGAAGGTGCACGTGCCCGTCGACCTGGGACCGGACCGCAGCGACGCACGGATGCACGCCAAGACCGTAGGATCCTACGCAGTGCCGTAGGGGACCGCACCGCCACTTCCCAGCAAATTAGGGACACTGTTGCTCCTGGGGTATCGGCGAGGACCATTCGCAACCGTCTCCATGAAGCTGGGCTACGGTCCCGCACACCGTTAGGCCGTCTTCCGCTCACGCCCCAACATCGTGCAGCCCGCCTCCAGTGGTGTCGCGACAGGCGTGAATGGAGGGACGAATGGAGACGTGTCGTCTTCAGCGATGAGAGTCGCTTCTGCCTTGGTGCCAATGATGGTCGTATGCGTGTTTGGCGCCGTGCAGGTGAGCGCCACAATCAGGACTGCATACGACCGAGGCACACAGGGCCAACACCCGGCATCATGGTGTGGGGAGCGATCTCCTACACTGGCCGTACACCACTGGTGATCGTCGAGGGGACACTGAATAGTGCACGGTACATCCAAACCGTCATCGAACCCATCGTTCTACCATTCCTAGACCGGCAAGGGAACTTGCTGTTCCAACAGGACAATGCACGTCCGCATGTATCCCATGCCACCCAACGTGCTCTAGAAGGTGTAAGTCAACTACCCTGGCCAGCAAGATCTCCGGATCTGTCCCCCATTGAGCATGTTTGGGACTGCATGAAGCGTCGTCTCACGCGGTCTGCACGTCCAGCACGAACGCTGGTCCAACTGAGGCGCCAGGTGGAAATGGCATGGCAAGCCGTTACACAGGACTACATCCAGCATCTCTACGATCGTCTCCATGGGAGAATAGCAGCCTGCATTGCTGCGAAAGGTGGATATACACTGTTCTAGTGCCGACATTGTGCATACTCTGTTGCCTGTGTCTATGTGCCTGTGGTTCTGTCAGTGTGATCATGTGATGTATCTGACCCCAGGAATGTGTCAATAAAGTTTCCCCTTCCTGGGACAATGAATTCACGGTGTTCTTATTTCAATTTCCAGGAGTGTATATGGCCAACGGCAGTGTTAACACCGGTTCCCGTCAGATAACCGAAGTTAAGCGCTGTTGGGCTGGGCTAGCACTTGGATGGGCCACCATCCGGTCTGCCGAGAGCTGTTGGCAGGCGGGGTGCACTCAGCCCTTGTGAGGCAAACTGAGGAGCTACTTGATCAGAAGTAGCGGCTCCGGTCTCGTAAAGTGACATACGGCCGGGAGAGCGGTGTGCTGACCACATGCCCCTCCACATCTGCATCCGGTGACGGCTGTGGGCTGAGGATGACACGGCGGCTGGCCGGTACCGTTGGGCCTTCCACGACCAGTACGGACTGAGTTTAGTTTTCAGTTTACGTATATAATAATTTCTAGAACACAGTTAATTACATGCTTTTCTTCGCTCCGAAAATGGAAGACAATGGAATACTTTGTTATAGAAGTTTCTACCTCGAGGAGAAAAGCGAATTTATTTCCGGACACGATTTCCAGGTCAAATCATTGCATATACAGCACCCCGTACCGGTACTTGGAGTTGATTAGAGAAACTTTTTGCTGTTGATATAAACGACCTGTCAGATCGTCATGTAGTTTATCTAAGCTAAATCAGTCGGTGAAGCTGTACAAATTGGGACGACCAAGTAAGACCTGTTGCAGAGAGCAAAACGCATGGTTTTGGGTTTACTGAGAAAATTCCGGTATAGTGTGTGGCTAAAAGTGAAAGGCTCACCGCCTGGTACAGAGATGGCGTTACGTCAATGAACTCATTTCTGTGTCAGTATTATTAATGGCAGCCCTATCTGAAACTCGTCAGTGAAATAATTTTGTGTATAACAATATGAAACAGGACTCTTGTTACAAACCTTTCATTAGTACGGATAATCTGAATTGGTGTGCGGTCATATAATACTTCCATATGCCTGGCAATTGGACAATGAAAATTCGTGTAATGTTGCTGAAGCTGTGTAAGGAGTCAGCTCCTTCACTTTCAACATTTCAAAAATGAGCCACCGAACTGAAAAGTGCACGCATTTCTGTTGGAGATGATGTATCTAAAGATGTTCCAAAACTGAAACGATATAGGGAAATATAGGGTTGGGTCACATTGTGACACTGAAGGAATTAACTGAAGACAGGATAATCAGAAGTAAGATTGCGGTACGTTTAACATGAAGTGTTAATTTCTTGTAAGTTCTGCGCGAAACACATGGCGCAATTGTTGCATGTTGCCAAAAACAATTCATCAGTCTCATTATGTCGTACGATGAAGGCATTCAGACCTCGATGTTCCTCAGCTGCAACGTACTATCACACACTTCGCTGCTGTACCAACGTGAGATCATCCATTTGCTCTGAAAGAAATGGCGGAACGTAGAACTGCTACACTTTCCCAGACATTGCTTTTACTAATGACGGGGGAAACTGTAGCCTGAGGAAGCATTAGCAGAAGTAAGAGTTAGAGGAGATTAAGCTGACGCACGCACAGTCCGGAGAAATAAATCTGAGAGCGATAAAAGCAATCACATTTCAGACTTAATGGAGTTTCGTAATTCGTTGTCATGGTAGCAGCTAATCTACTTAAGTGGAACGGAGTGCCCTTAAGAGCCTACAGGACTTTGGCGAAGACGCACATCCCCGACCCTTCCGCACATTATTCCCTCTCGCGTCGTTCTTTGCCGTTAGATTTTGCAGAAACGGTCCGAACTTCCGATGCAGGGCTGTTTCTGCAGGTATCCACTTGGCTGTGGAACAAAATTCACAGTCCTCTAAGAAACAAAAACTGAACTACTTCTTACTTTAAAGTTACAAATATCTGTCGAGATGTCATGATCACATTCGAGATAACTCCAGTTCCACGGAAGGAAAAAAATGGTTCAAATGGCTCTGAGCACTATGGGACTTAACATCTATGGTCATCAGTCCCCTAGAACTTAGAACTACTTAAACCTAACTAACCTAAGGACAGCACACAACACCCAGCCATCACGAGGCAGAGAAAAACCCTGACCCCGCCGGGAATCGAACCCGGGAACCCGGGCGTGGGAAGCGAGAACACTACCGCACGGCCACGAGATGCGGGCTCCACGGAAGGAAACCGTTGCCTGAAAGTAATCAGCAGCTACAAATGGAGGAAAAAATTTAATATATAATTAAAATAGAAATGCCAGAGGATAAGGACATCGTCGTTTGTAGTCTTCTGAACGGTCTTTTTTCGAAACTAACTGATCAAACTACATGTGGGCTGATAAATAACCGTGCGCAGCAGGTGGGCAAGCTTGATGACTAAATGATAAACTTCGATTAGTGACTCCTGAAAGAAGTGGGATGAATATTTCTTTCTCGGAAGTAGCACTTATGAGGAAGGATAATGCAACGAAACTTATGCTAACATCCAAATACATTAGCTATCAGACCAGAAAAAATTTCATGAAAAGCTATATTCCCAACAAGAATCTGCACGTTTACGAACGTGGACAACTAGAAAGACAGACATGAAACTATTTAAAGCCTTGGAACTGTGATATTACAGGAAAATTTTTGAATATGAAACCGACTGGTGCAGTAAGGACTGAATACTTACTCCAACGAGCCAACATTGAACAACTATCCACATATTCTCTCTCTCTCTCTCTCTCTTTCTCTCCCTCACTCTCTCTCTATCTCAAGCGCTGTTCCTGAGATACGCTCTGGTTCTTCCAGCCAGTTCGTCTGTGAAGAAAACGAAGAGCACTGAATCTATGCGATCAGAGCGCAGTAGACGGGAGGGCTTTCACTGAAGGATCTAGGGATGTTCCGCTAAGTTAGCGATCGGTGATATGACCAAACTCATGTTGTGCAGCTTGCGGTGGAATGACGAGAAAGACGAAGCTTCGCAGAAATACGCCACGCAAAGCAAACTCGCGATAACATTCTGATGGCTTTCGCCTCTGAAGTCCAGTTACATTATTATCTGCTGTGCTTGTTAGTACAACGGAGGAGTTTTAAGTCTGTAAAATTTTTCTAAAAGTTTGAGGAATTTTGTTAATCACACTTTCAATGTGGAGAGATGACGGTTCAACTTCGCGTTCGGCACTCCAGACTGGATTTCCGTGATTTCCCTAAATCACTTACGGCCAGTGTCCTACCACCTCACCATCTCACTCGGTTTCGTCACCCGAAGAGAGTGACAGTTTATGCATTCACATAATTAGTTACATCCTACTTGGTTTGACTTTCCTGCTGGTACTGCTACTGATGGACGAACAGCTTTAATTGTCAGTCTTTCTGAGTTTTCTTAGCCGGCCGCTAGTGGCCGTGCGGTTCTAGGCGCTTCAGTCTGGAACGGCGTGACCGCTACGGTCGCAGGTTCGAATCCTGCCTCGGGCATGGAAATGTGTGTGATGTCCTTAGGTTAGTTAGGTTTAAGTAGTTCTAAGTTCTAGGGGACTGATGACCTCAGATGTTAGGTCCCATAGTGCTCAGAGCCATTTTTTGAGTTTTTTTATTTGCTTATTTTTGTGTAAGGTCTGATTTAGTTCACTAAACCAATGTCAGCTATCTCCGTGTTTTAATACACGTTTTCTGGACCTTATTTCGTTTCTTCAGCTCCAATATTGGCTTGATTGAAATAATGTCTGCGAGATAAAGAGAATTTGTGTAGATACCCTACCTTAAAGGACAGTGGTGGCTTGAGAAGTGGGCTATGGCAGCTTCAAACTGCAGGTCCAACGCGAGTTCATATTTATTTCAACATTTTTTCTGTAATTGTCAAATGATACAATCTCTTATGACTTCTGTCTGATTCACACAGAAAGACAGCAGTGAGTAATTTTATGTATGTTTTAAAGTATTTGTCATTTCCTATTGCGGTATGTCTGTATCTAGGTCACAGAGATTTTTACTTATTCTATTCAAACTAATTCAGTGTCGATGTTAATAATAGTGGACAATCTTACTTCTTCTTGTGGTGTGATATTAAATTCCAAGCGGAAGACATTCTTCTAACGAGCCAACGAAAAGCCCATTACACTGTAAGTGATCTGTGTAATATGCAGAAGAGCCACAAGTTTCAATATTACATAGCCAGATTAAAAAGGGTATATTTAAAGGTTTAACATAAAAAGCATCCAGGTGTAAACAGGGTGTTGGCAAATATTTGTAACGAACGACGCTTTCACTTTATAAAAAGAACAAAAAAAGTAGAGAAACCTGTCCGTGTGAGTTTTGATTTAGCTCGCTGTGCCCTTCGGATATATCCCAGCCAATAACACCATAAGACATTTGAATTTTTATTATGACTGACGGGTAAAACAGTGTCCTACTCTTGTTATCCGTAGTTACTGAAGCATTCACTAGTAAGGTAAAGCAGAAGTGATCAAAGAGAGTGTTCCTGCCCAGGCGCACCTCTGCGATGTAACGGCCGCTACGATGCAGATATGCTCGAAACTGGCAATTAAATTTTCTCCATTTAACATGTTCCTCATATTTCACACCATGTTACTTTGTTTCCGTTTCCTCAGTGCCAATACTGACTTGATGCCAATAAATGTTTGTGAGAGGAAGAATGTTACGCAAAACTGGAAGTAAATTTCTTACCTGGAACAACAAATAATAAAAATAAAAAAAAATCTAAAACCTCGACGAGTAAAATGTCCCGAACTCAAGGGACCTTTTTCTTAAGTTATTTACTATTTCTATATCCATATTTTCTAGATGTCGTCTATTCTGTGTATTCAAGCTTGCAGACACCTTCAGTGTTTTATTCATAGTTGAACTCTTCGCTTTCTCGGGGTTTATTTTCACACAAGAACAAGTAATACAGTGACGAGGTGATTTCGACTCTCATTAACACATTAACCATATTCTCCATGTAGAAAATAATACTTTACAGCTGCAATTAATCTACTGCATATTATCTAAACGAAACACATTCATAGCCTTCTGTAAAAAATTCATTATTACTGTACGATCCTGGATTCAGGTTCTACACAACTGATCACAGAGACGGTAACCGAGCGAAGATAAATAGGTCAACTTCTTAATCTATCGATTTTTGGTTTAAAATATAAAACTTCGGTGTAACGATAAATTTGACGCATCTTCACTTGTATTTTACAAAATGTATTACGACAGAATTTACAATAACTATGAATAAACATACGCAGGAGTAGATCAGTGTTCACGAAAATGGGAATTTGTGTCATTACCTATTTATGAATGAATGCACCAAGGTTATTTTCATGTGTAGAGATAGTAAAAGTCTCTTAAAAGCCGTGAATAACTGAACTGAGAATTGTCTCTTCAGCGACTTCTGATTCAGTGGTGTCTAAAACTTTGAAACATCGTTTGCACACGAACGCTGTGTTACGAATAAATGACCCCGATGGGTAATGGAATAGGTACATCTCCATATTTTAAAAACGTTTTTATTCCGTTTTACCCGTGCGGGGTGGGATCATCACTTGCAATTCTAACAAATTTCTTTCGGTAACGCCGTTCCGAACTATCTCATACCGGTAATTTTCAAAGAAAGCTTTTATAACAGTTTCACACGAAATTCTGTGTTCAGTCACTTGAGAATTCGAAATTAGAACACTATATCACGGTGTGGCGTAAATCTCTACCAGTTGTTAAGCTGTTAATGGTAAATATGTGTCCTCCTGGGAATATACCAGGCAATCAACAGAAGGATTCGATTACAGCTCCTGCCCAGTCATTTCTTTTAGGGTGAAGCATTACCTTATACTACTGCTAGGAGTGGAAGTGTAGTTTCGTACTTCTGTGGTTCTTTGCGCAGTAATCGAAGTGGAAACGAACCGACATCTTACTTCTCATTAAAGTGTCAGTGAATAGACTTGCAGCTACAAAGTACTTGGGAGAACGCTGAAAGAGGCGGGGGGACCGAAACAACTATTGAAGTTGTCTGCGAGGTCGAACACGTGGATGACACTTAAGCAGAAACTTTTTTACATAGGGAATGCAGTGCACGTGAACAGAAATCTGAGGTAACTGCTTTTCACATTTTACACAATGTATTACGACAGAATTTACAATAACTATGAATAAACATACGCAGGAGTAGATCAGTGTTCACGAAAATGGGAATTTGTGTCATTACCTATTTATGAATGAATGCACCAAGGTTATTTTCATGTGTAGAGATAGTAACAGTCTCTTAAAAGCCGTGAATAACTGAACTGAGAATTGTCTCTTCAGCGACTTCTGATTCAGTGGTCTCTAAAACTTTGAAACATCGTTTGCACACGAACGCTGTGTTACGAATAAATGACCCCGATGGGTGATGGAATAGGTACATCTCCATATTTTAAAAACGTTTTTATTCCGTTTTGCCCGTGCGGGGTGGGATACATCACTTTCAGTTCTAACAAATTTCTTTCGCGAACGCCGTTCCGAACTATCTCATACCGGTAATTTTCAAAGAAAGCTTTTATAACACTTTCACACGAAATTCTGTGTTCAGCCACTTGAGAATTCGGAATTAGAACACTATATCATGGTGTGGCGTAAATCTCTACCAGTTGTTAAGCTGTTAATGGTAAATATGTGTCCTCCTGGGAATATACCAGGCAATCAACAGAAGGATTCGATTACAGCTCCTGCCCTGTCCTTTCTTTTAAGGTGAGGCATTATCTTATACTACTGCTAGGAGTGGAAGTGTAGTTTCGTACTTCTGTGGTTCTTTGCGCAGTAATCGAAGTGGAAACGAACCGACATCTTACTTCTCATTAATGTGTCAGTGAATAGACTTACAGCTACAAAGTACTTGGGAGAACGCTGAAAGAGGCGGGGGGACCGAAACAACTATTGAAGTTGTCTGCGAGGTCGAACACGTGGATGACACATAAGCAGAAACTTTTTTACATAGGGAATACAGTGCACGTGAACAGAAATCTGAGGTAACTGCTTTTCACGAACGGCAAATAACAAAGACTGGGTCGTAAAGGTCTTGTGAAAAGATTGTACAATTTTTTCACTCAAGGAAGAGAAAAGTAAAATAACTGCCACCGCAGGAAAAATTGTGAAGTCAGCCCCAGCTTGACAAATAGTGATATGTACAAGCTACCAACATTAAAATGAAAAAAAAAAAAGATCTTTGGGCTCATATGGAACGATTCTGCGTTAGAAACATTCTTTCTCCTTGAAGTGAGTAATTCTAACAAAAACTGGATATTGAAATGACTCTTGAATTTGCTGAAAAACACTGACACCAATCATGGGTTCTTCTTCACGATGAAATCATGATTTTGTGGTCTGTGCTGTCTGTCACTATCAAACCGATTTGCGTATCTTGGATGGGAGTTGTCCTGAATAGCAATAAATGTATGGAGCATTGCGCTGTATCGTCTACAATGTGTACATTATGTATACTGCCTGTCACTGAAAGGTCTTTATGAATTCAAAAAACGATTTTCGTAATGGACTGAAGGTAGAAAATGTTTTAACATTGACTGTTGGCTTTTGTTTTCACATCTACCAATAATAACAACGCAAGTTATTATCTGACAACTAATTAATAACCTCCCAAATTGTGAACCTACCCACTAACGAAACAGTATTATATTATATATGTACTATGTGGAGACTTTAAAACGTAAGTTATACATTCTTGTGAAATTTTGGCATTTATTGAATGCTACACTATACTTATTTGGGGCATAGACACATACAACTACTTTTTTTTTTCAACTTAATCACCAAGTTTCTGTACGCCACGGTCGAAATGTTGTAGCAATCTGTTCCTTGGTCACGGAGGCATTCGAAAACAGCTGCATGAATGTCCTGTTCGTTGGAAAATATCTCCCCTCCCCTCCAGATGTTCTTACCTGATTTCCTGAACATTGTCTTCTGTGGTCGATGTCTTTGGCCTTCATTTCCGATCAGCATCATTCATGTCTGTTGGGTCATGATCAAATTTTTGGCACCATTTCACTACAACTAAAAGCGGCGTCACGCTTGGTCCATAAACAGTCAACATTTCGCGGTGAAACTGTACGCAGTTTACACGTTTCGCCCACAAAACTCGTAGTCTCGTGTACTAGGACTTTTGAGTATGTTGCCAGCTGCCGTGTCGTATCACGCCCGCTCTGTGAAGCACCTGTCATCCATTCACCACAGCAGAACAACGTTATCAGGGTATCCACAACATGTATTCTCTTCTGACAACGTGCCACTCTTCGTGGATAATGGTCTAAGCTTCGGACGATAACTGAAACTTTTGAAGACCCTTCGTACTTGCGTGTATTACTGATGGAAACGTCACAGTGGTAACACTGTTCTACAAAAAAAAACCTGATTTGTGGGCCCACAAATACAACTTCCTTTATTTTTGCAGCTGAAAGACGGGGGAATTTGGTAGCTAGATATGCAAACCCACAGCCTGTTGGATCCATGGCCTTCACGAATTGTTTCATCAGGCCAAGTTTGATGTGAAGCGGTGGAAGTGGTATATATTCAGGAGCTACCAGACTTTCACGTTGTACATTCTTTTCGGCAACTTTCCATCTTCACATAGGCCATTTCTTTTTCACGTAGTGAGAATTTCGGTCTAGACTATCCCACTCGCAAAGAAAACAGGCGTACTTTGTGTAGCCTTGTTGCATTCCCAATACCATACCAATTATCTTGAAATCTGCACATATTTTCCATTTGGTTCATTGTATTTTATTTTAATGAATTTAGCATCCTTTGTATGAATTCGTAATTCTCTTTTGTCAAACTAGCATAAGCTACTGGAACAGAGGGTATTTTATTTCCGTTATGGAGCAAAACACCCTTCAGACTTGTTTTCGATGCATCTATGAAAAGTCTCCACTTCTGTGAAATATAAGTGAAGTTCAGCACTTTCATCAGGCCAGCAACGTCATTGCAAAATGTCAGTGCTTCGTCAGTTGAAAAATAAGAAATAAAGGCATGTTCTCTGTGCCTGAGCACATTGATTTTAGTACTTTGGTGCAGTAGATTACACTCTTGTAATCTTGAACCAAGCAGCTGCGCCTTTTGTTTACTTAGTCCTAGATCACGTACTAATTCATTTAAATCTGCCTGTATTAACAAATGTGGCGATGACACTTGTGCAGTGATATAAAGAATCATCATCTGTGATTTCTTCAGTACTACTTATTTCACTGTCACTCGGAATTTGACCTCGAGCTCTTGAAGGTACGGGAAGGTTGTCGGAATGCTGCACTGGCATTCTCGCTGAAGGCAGATCTGGGTAAACAATGTGCCTCTTCGACTTTTTGTTTGTAAAACCCTGAATTTTTGTTAGACAGAAATAACAATCAGTAACATGGTCCTTAGGCTCCCTCCACACCATGGGAACAACAAACAACGCCACATTCTCTTTACCTTTCCACCACTGAATTAGTTTGCAGTAACATGTACCAAAACAGAAATGTGGTGCCCATTCTTTATCTTGGTCTCCTACCTCTACTCCAAAGTAATGTTTGTATGCTTTCTTTATGAATGAAGAAATTTTCTTCCTATTTATGGCAAAAGTGAACTTCCCACAGATGTAGCAGAAGTTGTCCGGCTTATATCAACATCCACGATGACGTGGCATTTCTGCAAATTTAAAAATACTACTTTGGTAATACACCTGTATTAAATTAATAGTATGGAACTAGAGGAACGCTGATGTGTAAAAACAAGCAGTCATTTTACCTTCAGCAGCAGGCTCAATCAGTTTACACACAGGAACTAAAAAATTCAACCGTGCTCGGAAATATGACAGACAGTTACTAGTCATCCAAAACACCCTCTCGTTAAGACTGACACAAATTGTGCCTAACACCACTGTTGTAAACTCGATGCACCTGCCCCTAGGAGGCGTGAAGCTTTACTGCCGAGGCAGCGACCGGCTGTCGCCGTTCGAGTTAATGAGATGTTTCAGGTGGTCTTAATGACATAGTTGTGGTGGGGGATAACCTAATGATGTATGATTCTTCCCACCTGCTGTTGCACAAGAAATTATCACGTTCTATCACTACTGGATGCGGCAACATACCCGTATTTCTCTATAACGTCTCTGTGTTTGCCAGGAATTGTGAATATACATATATATACATATTACATAAAACGTATCCCTGAGAACGATATTTTGTTTACATATTTGAATTTCCCACGGCAAAATGGTCTAGAAGCACATACTTTAATATCAGAAATAGAACCCATGTCGAACAGTGTAATCAGCTGATTGCTGTCTTATTTTTAACGTCGCAATCAGTCTATAACACTCTTCGTAAAAATGAGTGACATTTTTATATCTTGCCAAGATACTTCTTGAACTGAAATCGGAAATCTATTCATCGCTATTAAAAGCTACACTGAAGAGCCAAAGAAACTGGTACACCTGCAGAATATCATGTAGGGCCCCCGCGAGCACGTAGAAGAGACGCAGCACGACGTGGTATAGACTCGACTAAGTCTAAAGTAGTGTTGGAGGGAATTGGCATCATGAATCCTGCAGGGCTGTCCATAAATCAGTAAGAGTACGAGAGTATGGAGATCTCTTCTGAACAGCTCGTTGCAAGGCATCCCAGGCATGCTCAATAATGTTCGTGTCTGGAGAGTTTGGTGGCCAGTGGAAGTGTTGAATCTCAGAAGAGAGAAGAGTGTTCCTGCAGCCACTGTGTAGCAATTCTGGACGTGTGGGTTGTCGCACTGCCCTGCTGGAACTGCCGATGTCCGTCGGAATGCACGATGGACATCAGTGGATACGGGTGATCAGACGGGATGCTTACGTACGTGTCACTTGTCAGAATCGTATCTAGTCTTAATAGGAGTCCCTTATCACTCCAACTGCACGACCCATACCATTACAGAGCCTCCACAAGCTTCAACAGTCCCCTGCTGACATGCAGGGTCCATGGATTCATGAGGTTGTCTCCATACTCGTACACGTCCATCCGCTCGTTACAATTTGAAACGAGACTCGTCCGACCAGGCAACGTGTTTCCAGTCATCAACAGTCCAATGTCGGTGTTGGTGGCCCATGCATGGCGTAAAGCTTTGTTTCGTGCATTCATCGAGGGTATACGTGTGAGCCTTTGGCTCGGAAGCCCCATAGCGATGATGTTTTGCTGAATGGTTCGCACGCTGACACTTTTTGATGGTCCAGCATCGAAATCTGCAGCAGTTTGAGGAAGGGTTGCACTTCAGTCACGTCGAACGATTCTCTTCAGTCATCGTTGGTCCCATTCTTGCAGGATCTTTTTCCGGCCCCAGCGATGCCTGAGATTTGATGTTTTATAGTGCACTCGTGAAGTGGTCGTACAGGAAAATTCCCACTTCGTCGCTGCCTCGGAGATACTGTGTCCCAACGCTCGTTCCCCGCTATGGCACCATAGATAGACTCACTTAAATCTTGATAATCTTCCATTGTAGCAGCAGTAATCGATCTAACAACTGCGCCAGACACTTGTTGTCCTATATAGGCGTTGCCGACTTGAGCGCCGCATTGTGACTTTTTACACAAATCTGTATTTGAATACGCATTCCTCTACCAGTTTGTTTGGCACTTCAGTGTAAAATCTATTGCAGTGAATGATAGTGGAGGTGATAATAACGGAGGTAATTATTCCAGTATTTTAATTATTGGCATCATTGTTCCATATCGTCTCTAATGGTTCACATACCACATATTTGGACAGAAAGGAGATGGTGCTTTAATACGTAATTCCTTGAACAGTAGTTCAAATGGCACATTCTAGTAGACTTAAAACATACATTTTTAAAGATGGGTTCTCTCAGAATGTACTTCCATATGGCGCTACCGAATGAAAATAAGGTACGGAGTTGGACAAACGCCGCGAGAAATACACACATCAAAAAAAGTTTTACATCACCTTGCTTCTGAGAGTTCCGAAACCTGTGGAGAAAATTGGAATAGAGATCAACAAAAACGTCATTTCCGCCCTTTTTATGCTCATGAAAACCACACATTGCATGTTGTACCACCATAGAGCCAGACCGTCAGAGGTGGTAGCCCATATTGCTGTACACAGCGGTACCTCTAATATCCAACAGCACGTCCTCTTGCATTGATGCATGCCTGTATTCGTCGTGGCATGCTACCCACAAGTTCGTAAAAGCACTGTTGGCCCAGATTGTCTCACTCCTCAACAGCGATTCGGTGTAGATCCCTCAGAGTGGTTCGAGGGTCACGTCGTCCACCAACAGCCCTTTACAATCTATTCCAGGCATGTCCGATAGGGTTCATGTTTGGAGAACTTGCTGGCCACTCTAGTCGACCGATGTCGTTATCCTGAAGGAAGTCATTCACAAGATGTGCACAATGGGGGTGCGAATCGTCGCTCATGAAGACGAACGCCTCGCCAATATGCTGCCGACATGGTTGCACTATCGGTCGGAGGATGGCATTCACGTATCGTACAGCCGTTACAGCACCTTCCATGACCACCAGCGGCGTACGTCGGCCCCACATAATGTCACCCCAAAACAGCAGGGAACCTCCACCTTGCTGCACTCGCTGGACAGTGTGTCTAAGGCGTTCAACCTGACCGCGCTGCCTCCAAACACGTCTCCGATGATTGTCTGGTTGAAGGCATATGCGACACTCATCGGTGAAGAGAACATGATGCCAGTCCAGAGTCTTCCATTCGGCATGTTGTTGGGCCGATCTGTACCACGCTGCATGGTATCGTGGTTGCTAAGGTGGAGCTTGCCATGGAAGTCGGGAGTATCTTGCAGCCTATTGCGCACAGTTTGAGTCGCAACACAACGTCCTGTGCCTGCACGAAAAGCATTATTCAACATGGTGGCGTTGCTGTCAGAGTTCCTCCAAGCCATAATCCGTAGGTAGCGATCATCCACTGCAGTAGTGGGCGGCCTGAGGGAAGCATGTAATCGATAGTAAGTGTCTCTCTGTATCTCCTCCATGTCCGAACAACATCGCTTTGGTTCACTCCGAGACGCCTGGACACTTCCCTTGTTGAGAGCTCTTCGTGGCACAAAGAAACAATGCGGACGCGATCGAACCGCCGTATTGACCGTCTAGGCATGGTTGAACTACTGACAGCACCAGTTCTGTATCTCCTTCCTGGTGGAATGACTGGAACTGATCGGCTGTCGGACCCCCTCCATCTAATCGGCGCACCTCATGCATGGTTGTTTACATCTTTGGGCGGGTTTAGTGACATCCAGTCAAAGGGACTGTGTCTGGGTTACAATATCCACAGTCAACGTCTGTCTTCAGACATTCTGGGAACCTGGGTGATGCAAAACTTTTTTTTGATGTGTGTACATGCTGGTACATAGCTCAGATGCTAGCCACGACTGCAGTTGGCGATTTTCTATTTGACCACGAACGCCACCTTTGCAATGGCCTCATTACGTTGCTAATTTCAATCGTGGTCTGAACTCTTGTGAGTGCATTATGCCGGAATCAAATGAATTCGTTCGTGGTCAACTTGTTGCTCATACGGTGGGTGCTTTCATAGTAAAGGTTGCCGAAGTGTTTGGTGTTTCAAGAGACACCATATCGAAGATTTATATCGCATACAGGAAAAACTGAATAAACATAAGCCGCTACGTCACAAGAGGACGAAGGTGTATGTCTTCAGTGATCCTGACTGATGGTCTTTAAAGGGAATTGTGACGAAACATAAGAGGATATTCCGCCTTACTAACTCTTGCTGACTCTTTTAGCTAATTATTGTTTTTTCTACTATTTGTAATACAGTATCAAATGTTGCTAATTTTTTTTTTAAATTGAGAGAGGCCATTTGCAGTAAACCAGTCAAAAATTATCATACTTCCTGGCAGATTAAAGCTGTGTTCCGGACGGTGACGCGAATTCTGGATCTTTTCGTTTCGTCGACAAGTGCTCTACCAACAGAGCTACCCAAGTACAACTCACGACCCGCTCCGCAGCTTCAAATCTGCCAGTTACTCGTCGCCTACCTTCCAGTTATTTTCAACAAATTATTTACCGTTTCCTCTGTCCCTTATATGTCTCTTGCGATTAATCACAAAAAACGAGCTAAGCTTTGGTTGTGAATAAAATGGCAGGACGTTTTCACGTACCTTATTAACCCTTGTGCAGTTCCATTTTTGTTTTCCCTCGGAACGAAGAACCTCGGATACCTAAGGTTGTGAACGTAGGACAACTATTTGATAGCTCCGTCATTATTTCCACAATATCTCAATTTCTCTAACAAAATGTTTTACACAGTCAGTTGCAGTCTGTAGGTTGATGAAAATACGGGCTGGTGCTTTATCTTTGTTGAAATTAATGAAATTTGATAATGGATAAACAGCATTATCAGTGGAGCAACCATTCGGATATTTGGTCGATGATGTAGTGAGTACATTGTTATTAAGTAATGTAGAATACTGTTCTAGAGCACATAGCTTTCTCAAAAATATTGGAGAAAGATGATGGTACTGAATCTGTTTCCTAATTTATTTACTTGGACTCTACCAACTTACTTATAATGCGGTTTAACTATTAATATCTCAATACCTCTGATAAAATTCTATGACTTAGTGTTATATAGCCGGCCGCGGTGCCCGACTTACTTATAATGCGGTTTAACTATTAATATCCCAGTACCTCTGATAAAATTCTATGACTTAGTGATGTACAGCCGGCCACGGTAGCCTAGCGGTTCTAGGAGCTTCAGTCCGGAACCACGCAGCTGCTACGGTCGCAGGTTCGAATCCTGCCTCGGGCATGCAAGTGTGTGATGACCTTAGGTTAGTTAGGTTTAAGTAATTCTCAGTTCTAGGGGACTAATGACCTCAGTTGTTAAGTCCCATAGTGATCAAAGCCATTTGAACCATTTGAAGTGATGTATGACATTTATTCGAAAGGAATGGCACTTATTGTGTGGCAACAACAAATTTAGTATTTATTTGCAAATACCGTCGCTGTTATTCATGTATCGGCCGTGGTGGCCGAGCGGTTCTAGACGCTACAGCCTGGAACCGCGCGACCGCTACGGTCGCAGGTTCGAATCCTGCCTCGGGCATGGATGTGTGCCATGTCTTTAGGTTAGTTAGGTTTAAGTAGTTCCAATTTCTAGGGGACTGATGACCTCAGAAGTTAAGTTCCATAGTGCTCAGAGCCATTTGAACCATTTGTTATTCATGTAAGACTTCGCCAGTTTCTTTATTTCAGATGGGGAAGTGAATGAGAGTAGTGGATCACAAAATTTTGTTTTCATTTGGTTTCTCAACAAATTACCTTGATTTCTCTGCTAAACACCTTCACTCCACTGTCTCTTTTATATTTAAGAAATGTTTGTTATAAGTACCTGTTATTTGTGAATTACCATAACCAGTATAGGTAGTACTGTACAGTACCAGAGAATAAGACCAAAGTCCTGTGCTGAATCCCAAAGCTCTGCGTGATATCGCAGTAGTTGTGATCCGGCCATGGGTTAGGAACATTAAAAGAGCGGCTCCGGTCTGCTCTTCGAGAGCAGTACGTCATGTGCCGACGAGACAGTTCATTCGTTCTCTCTCCTTCCTACTCGTACTCAGCAACACACGCGCGACACTGCATTTTAACCACACTTTTCGCAGCTTCTTCACTAAACACGTACTCTTCAAGTTGGTTCCACGCTTAAAGACAGGTCACTTGCGTTTATTTATATACTGTTTGCGTTTGCAGGTGTGGATTTCAAACATGTTGTAGAACATATGAGGTCATACACGGTAAAGATTTTTTTACAAAAGGATCATGTAGTGGCAGTGAATGAAGTGGAATAAAGTTTAAACAGAAATAAGGCAGATGATGTTACGGCTTACCTGACGAAACAGCTAAATCGCCTGTTGTTGTACACGAATTACCGTGCACGTACATTGCATTTAAGTCAATGGAAACACACTGACGCGACAGAGAAACTGGTATACGCGTATTAAAATACAAAGATATGTAAACAGGGAGAATACGGCCCTCCGGTCAGCTACGTCTATGTAATATAACAAGTGTGTAGCGCAGTTGTTAGATCGGTTACTGCTGCCAAAATGACAGGTTATCAAGATTTAAGTGAGTTTGAACGTGGTGTTACAGTCGGCGCACGAGCGATGGGACACAGTATCTCCGAGGTAGCGATGAAGCGGGGACTATAACGTACGATCATTTCACGAGTGCACTGTGAATATCAGGAATCCGGTAAAACATCAAATCTCAGGCATAGCCTGCAAGAATGGGACCAACGACGACTGAAGAGAATCGTTCAACGTGACAGAAGAGCAACCATTTCGCATATTACTGCAGATTACACTGCTGGGCCATCGACGGGTGTCAACGTGCTAACCGTTCAACGAAATATCATCGAAATGGGCTTTCGGAGCCGAAGGCCCACCCGTGTGCCCTTGATGACTGCACGAGACAAAGCTTTACGCCTCGCATGGGCCTGTCAACATCGACATTGGACTTTTGCGGACGAAAAACATTGCCTGGTCGGACGAGTCTCGTTTCAAACTGTACCGAGCGGATGGACGTGTACGGGTATGCAGTCAACCTCATGAATCCATGGACCCTCAATGTCAGCAGGGGTCTGTTCAAGCTGGTGGATGCACTGTAACGGTGTGGGGAGTGTGCAGTTGGGGTGATATGGGACACCTGATACGTCTAGATACGGGTGACACGTACGTAAGCGTCGCGTCTGATCATCTGAATCCATTCATGTCCATTGTGAATTCCGAACGGATTGGGCAGTTTCAGCAGGACACTGCGACACCTCACACGTTCATAAATGCTACAGAGTGGCTGCAGGAACACTCTTCTGAGTTTAAACACTTGCGCTGGCCACCAAACTCCCAAGACATGAACATTATTGAGCGTATCTGGGATGCCTTATAACGTGTAGTTCAGGAGAGATCTCAACCCCCTCGTACTCTTACGGATTTATGGACAGCCCTGCAACATTCATGGTGTCAGTTCCCTCCAGCACTAAATCAGGCACTGGTCGAGTCTTTGCCACGTCGTGTTGCGGCACTTCTGCGTTCTCGCGGGCGCCCTACACTATGTTAGATATGCGTGCTAGTTACTTGGCTCTTCAGTGTAGATCAGATCGGATCTAAAACGTTCGTTTTAAGCAGTTCCATTTATTCCTTAGACTATTGTTATTTGAATCTAGTAGCTTAAGTAAGGCAAAAGTGTTACGCGGCTACTTCTGTTATTAACCCAAATATTGAGAACTGCTACATTTTAAATGAATTTCGTGAATAACAAGTAAATTGGCTCATTGCATGCGATCACGACACATCGTACAAATGACCCACGGAACGTGTGACTAGATAACTTCCCATGTCAGCCAGATACTGGAGATATAAAGTTTTTCAAGTAGCAGAATTCAATATAGCTATCTCCGGATCGACCGCCAACGTAGTACCGTACGTTAAGGGAATGGCTACGGAAGATAAGTCGCTATGTAGTGTAATGCATTTTCTCTTGCTACTTGAAGACATGATGTCTGTTTACGACCATTTAAATAATGTCCTGCAATCGTGAGAGAGTTAATGTAACACGAAACAGGTGAAAGGCAGTATTTGTACTTTTAGAGGGTTTTCCACATCGACCTACATGTAATCGTCGACATGTCGATTCTGTCATCGGCTGCTGGAGGAAGCTGGCGCCAGGGGAGGGAAAGCTGACAGACCGTGGCGGCTCAGCAGGGATTTGAGGGCACGTGCTCCAGCGGGCTGCGACGCGTCTCTGCGTCACCGCGCACACTCATGGTGCGCCTTCTCCGGAAACCGAAGAAGATGTCACAAGGGTCAAGACTCTGGACTCGCATTCCGGAGGGTGACGACTCAGACCCCGCCCCAGCCATCCTGATTTAGATTTTCGTAGGTTTTGCAAATCGTTTAAGTCGAAAGACCAAATGATCCCGTTCAAATCGATACGGCAGGTGGGCTTTCTCTTGTTTACGCGATGGCAGATTGTCATTCGTCTGTAACGACGTCTTTGCCGTAATCCTCCTCCTTCTCTGTAAAATTAAGCTGTGTCTCATGAAGTACAAAGCCGGTTAGTCACAAGTCTGGTTTACGAGCTTTGATAAGATTCAGGTAGTTGAGATCACGAGGTACTTACCTGCTTTTACAGAAACACTCACGTTGAATACGTGTGAGGGTTAGTTATGTAAGGAGTAATGTTGGCTGAAAAACTCTTATTTACATTCACAGTAAAATGTAACGTCGTGTTACATCTGTCTGGCCCTGAGGTAGCTGACAATGTTTCTATGTTGCAACCAAGTAAATTTCTTAGACAGGGAGCGAAGAAAAATAATAAGCTAATAGAGATAATTTACAACATACAACAGTTCTTGGGAAAAACGAAAAATCTCTAAAAATTAACAAATCCGAATTTCACTAAGTTGTTCTCTTTCGGCTACGGTGGACAGAAAAGCTTTCTCTGTGTACACCTTACACGACGCTTTATAGTGATACAATACCGTTTATCTCTGTTGCAATAAATTTCGGAACAGAAAGTGAATGTTAGCAGTGCTGAGGATAAGTAGCTTTTAGTCGTTTGTGTTTATGACCAGGCATCGTGGGTGGAACGGCAAATGCGTGACACGCTGGGGTTGGTGAGTAGGTTTTATGAGGAAATAATGATTTACAAGTTGACCGTGTGATCGGTGTATGTACTGCGTAAAATAATTCTTCTTATAGCTTACATGGAAAGCCACAAACTAAGTAGAAAGGTTATTTACTCGTGCAGCTTATAGAGTATCAAGCTGCTACAGTGATTTCCGTAGTAATAATACTACAATTATCATCTGTATGCAACGCCTGGCTTATTCACAAGAGTACGATGTAAGTGTGTAATTCATATTGGTGTGGAATTGGGTTTAAAACCCAACAGGCTAAGTGGCAATATCTGCTTTCACTCTCCTTTCATACTCGAGCCCACTAGGACCCACTATATTCATCTGAACTGCAACAGAGAAAACTTAACGCTTCACGATAGGTCGACTTTTCTCATTCACTCGAAGCAGATACTGGAACGGATCAACGGATCCATCATTAAGGCCACATCTAATTCTTCCCTCTAAAGATATACATCCTGATGTACTGCTCCGTCTTTTTACCTTCCTTTTCGCACACACTACAAAAAAACTGAAGTGTCTTATTTCCTTTCTGAGAATAAATATATAATACAATGTAAGACAAAAACACACGCACAACAAAGTAATAATGAGAATGGGACAGAAATAGGTAGATGTACATGTGCAGACAAAAAAGATTACAATTTCAGAAAAATTGCATGTTTTATTTAAGAGAATGAGCTTCACAATTTAAGCAAGTCAACAACACGTTGGTCCACCTCTGGCCCCAGTGCCAGCAGTTATTAAGCATGGAATTAATTGACAGAGTTGTCTTATGTCCTCCTGAGGAATATCGTGCCGAGTTCTGTCCAACTGGTGCGTTACAGAATCAAAATCCCGAGATGGTTAGAGGGCACAGCCCATAATGTGCAAAATGTTCTCAATTGGGGAGTGATCCGGCTACCTAACTGGCCAAGGTAGGGTTTGACAATCACGAAGAAAAACAGTGGAAACTGTTGCAATATGCGGGTGGGCCCAGGATGGGTTGCCATGAAGAACAACAAAATGGCGCCTAGAACATCGTTGACGCACCACAGTGCTGCAAAGGTGTCGCGGATGACAGCAAAAGGTGTCCTGCAGTTAAATGAAACAGCAGTCCAGACCCTCACTCATGGATGTCGGGCCGTATGGCGAGCGACAATCAGATTGGTAGCCCACCGCTGTCCAGGGCGTCTCCAGACATGTCTTAGCTGGTCATCGGGACCAAGTTCAAAGCAAGACTTATCGCTGAAGTCAATTTTACTCCAGACAGTGAGATTACGGGCCAGCAAGGTCGCCAGATCTCTCCCGAACTGAGAATGTTTGGATCATTATAGACAGGGCTCTCCAACCAGCTGGATATTTTGACCATCTAACGCTCCAATTAGGCAGACTTCTGCAGGATATCCCTCAAGAGGACATCCAGTAACTCTGTCAGTCAACCCCAAGCCAAATAACTGCTTATATTAGGGCCAGAGGTGGACCAACGATTTACTGACGTGCTTCATTTGTGAAGCTCATTCTCTTCAAAACTCACTCGTTTGTCTGTCCATGTACATCTGCCATTTTCAGTCCCATTCAGATAATACCTTCGTGATGTGGTTCTCTCTCTCTCTCTCTCTCTCTCTCTCTCTCTCTTTCTCTCTCTCTAAAAATGGTTCAGAGGGCTCTGAGCACTATGGGACTCAACTGCTGTGGTCATAAGTCCCCTAGAACTTAGAACTACTTAAACCTAAATAACCTAAGGACATCACACACATCCATGCCCGAGGCAGGATTCGAACCTGCGACCGTAGCGGTCGTGTGGTTCCAGACTGTAGCGCCTTTAACCGCTCGGCCACTCTGGCCGGCTCTCTCTCTCTCTCTCTCTCTCTCTCTCTCTCTCTCTCTCTTAGTGTTCCAGAACTGCATCTTCTCTAGCAGCTCTTTTCCAATTGAGTTTCTGAGCAGTCCTCAAGACCTGACCCAAAGATAACGTCGCAAATTTATTCAGTTCCTTCATTTTCTTACTGGTTTTGTAGTTCATTTCGAAATTGCGTTTTTTGTACTGTTCAATACATTGTAAATTTGACATTTGTGGTTAGAGTGATGAAAGGCTGTTGTTGAAAGTTCTTGTAGCGTGAATATTTCTGTCCATTTTCTCTTCCAGTTGCTTCAGTTTCATGTTAGGCACTATTCATCGTATCATATGGATTACTGTAGTGCAGAGTTAAAGTACTTGCCGTCCTGCTACATACCGAACCAGACCAAGCGGTAAGCGGAATTTCTAGAAGCAGACGGCGCAGAAGTTCCAGGGGAAGACGGCGTTTTAAGCTTATAAGTTAGGTGGCCTGCGTAGAAAACTTACAGCCGCGGCCAAAGGCAGCCAGTTTAGAAATTAATGTACCACGTCACGAACACAGACTGGTGTCCCAACACACAACGCCTAGTTAATGCATTAAGCGGTAGGAGAACTTGTACTTTGTGTTGTTGTCGCTTGACTGTACTCCTCTGGAAAAGAAAGAGTAGTTGTAACAGCAAAAACAATTTATATAATGAAAGCCTTGCGTTTAAGCGCGAATATTTTAAAACAAAAGTTTTACGAAGCAGATTGGAACTTATGAAGCAGAAACAACGAATACTAATTGTTGCGTCTGAAGAAATTATTTTATGATCGTGCTGCTGTATCCGGTGAAATCGTGATAAATGAATTAACTTAGAGAATTCGTAATATTATATGAACGACCTGATAAATGAAGACTACATGCCTCGCAGCAGTGAAACCTCTCTGCCAGCACTTGTATCTGTGTAAACCTTTGAGCCCTATTGGCAGTTTAGGTGTCATTTTGTATTGAACAACGTTTATGTGAGTGACTTTTTACGATTTCTTAATTTTTTGTCTGTTACCTTAACTAACACATTTACTGCTTATGCTCCTTTCATCGTAATTACAGGTCGGAGCCCTTGCCTGCGAAAGGCAAAGATCCCGAGTTCGAATCTCGGTCCGGCACACAGTTTTAATCTGCCAGGAAGTTTAATATCAGCGCACACTCCTCTACAGAGTGAAAATCTCATTCTAGAAACATCCCCCTGGGCCGGCCGGGGTGGGCGAGCGGTTCTAGGCGCTTCAGTCTGGAACCGCGCGATCGCTACGGTCGCAGGTTCGAATCCTGCCTCGGCCATGGATGTGTGTGATGTCCCTAGGTTAGTTAGGTTTAAGTAGTTCTAAGTTCTATGGGACTGATGACCTCAGATGTTAAGTACCATAGTGCTCAGAGCAATTTGAGCATCCCCCAGGCTGTGGCTGAGCCACGTCTCCGCAATATCCTTTGTTCCAGGAGTACTAGTTCAACAAGGTTCGCAGAAGAGCTTCTGTGAAGTTTGGAAGGTAGGAGACGAAGTACTGGCAGATTTGAAGCTGTGAGGAATGGTCGTGAGTTGTGCTTGGATAGTTCACATGGTAGAGCACTTGCCCGCGTAAGGCAAAGTTCCCGAGTTTGAGTCTCGGTCCGGCACACAATCTGCCAGGAAGTTACAGATCAGATCATCGTAATAGTCGGAACGTCGTTATAAATTAACAAACTTGCTAAGCAATATGGATTACTTTATTCACAAAAATCCACAGTGATCTCAAATTCATTCAGGAAATTTAGTGCATTTATCAACAACAAAAAGTAAAGTTAGGAGGCAATGACAACGAATATGCGTTGTGATAGATTGTACGACTGACTGGAAAAGGAGCAAGTCAGTATTACAGAGAGGCACTATCTAGGTTTCACGATGATCAAATCGGAGAGCGCTGTTCTGATGCAGTCCCATTTTGCTGACTGCTTTTCCGGAACGGCAGATAATGACGCTAAGACTCCGAGCTTCTGACACTGAAGAGTCTCGCAGCATGGTCAGTGCCCACAGGATACAAAGGTCTCCCGATGCAAATGTAGTCATCACCCATAGCAGCACCAACTGTAGTGCCAATAATCCGCGTTTTGGAACCAATCCATCGTGCTCAAGCACGACTGGAAACTAAATTTACTGTCTTATTTATTCACTTTTGTAGTCACAGTGGATATATATATATATTATATATATACAGGGCTATTACAAATGATTGAAGCGATTTAATAAATTCACTGTAGCTCCATTCATTGACATATGGTCACGACACACTACAGATACGTAGAAAAACTCAAAGTTTTGTTCGGCTGAAGCCGCACTTCAGGTTTCTGCCGCCAGAGCGCTCGAGAGCGCAGTGAGACAAAATGGCGACAGGAGCCGAGAAAGCGTATGTCGTGCTTGAAATGCACTCACATCAGTCAGGCATACCAGTGCAACGACACTTCAGGACGAAGTTCAACAAAGATCCACCAACTGCTAACTCCATTCGGCGATGGTATGCGCAGTTTAAAGCTTCTGGATGCCTCTGTAAGGGGAAATCAACGGGTCAGCCTGCAGTGAGCGAAGAAACGGTTGAACGCGTGCGGGCGAGTTTCACGCGTAGCCCGCGGAAGTCGACGAATAAAGCAAGCAGGGAGCTAAACGTACCACAGCCGACGGTTTGGAAAATCTTACGGAAAAGGCTAAAGCAGAAGCCTTACCGTCTACAATTGCTACAAGCCCTGACACCCGATGACAAAGTCAAACGCCTTGAATTTTCGGCGCGGTTGCAACAGCTCATGGAAGAGGATTCGTTCAGTGCGAAACTTGTTTTCAGTGATGAAGCAACATTTTTTCTTAATGGTGAAGTGAACAGACACAATGTGCGAATCTGGGCGGTAGAGAATCCTCACGCATTCGTGCAGCAAATTCGCAATTCACCAAAAGTTAACGTGTTTTGTGCAGTCTCACGGTTTAAAGTTTACGGCCCCTTTTTCTTCTGCGAAAAAAACGTTACAGGACACGTGTATCTGGACATGCTGGAAAATTGGCTCATGCCACAACTGGAGACCGACAGCGCCGACTTCATCTTTCAACAAGATGGTGCTCCACCGCACTTCCATCATGATGTTTGGCATTTCTTAAACCGAAGGATCGGTCGTGGTGGAGATCATGATCAGCAATTCATGTCATGGCCTCCACGCTCTCCTGACTTAACCCCATGCGATTTCTTTCTGTGGGGTTACGTGAAAGATTCAGTGTTTAAACCTCCTCTACCAAGAAACGTGCCAGAACTGCGGGCTCCCATCATCGATGCTTTAGAACTCATTGATGGGGACATGCTGCGCTGAGTGTGGGAGGAACTTGATTATCGGCTTGATGTCTGCCGAATCACTAAAGGGGCACATATCGAACATTTGTGGATGCCCAAAAAAACTTTTTGAGTTTTTGTATGTGTGTGCAAAGCATTGTGAAAATATCCCAAATAATAAAGTTATTGTAGAGCTGTGAAATCGCTTCAGTCATTTGTAATAACCCTGTATATATATTGAAACGTCCCCTTTTTAAGAATTGTATACGAGACTGTGCTTAATCTGACACACAATATTTTTAGCGCAACGCAATCTGACTTTCAAAAATCCCTACAAAAGAATGGCCCTGACTAAATTAACCTACACGTTTCACAAATCACTTACCTCACAAAAATCTTCGTTACTCGAACTACTGCAATACAGCGAGCGCTACTACTGTCAGCTAAATAAGAGATTCAAACTACAGAAGGCACTAACTACTGATAGGCATAGTTAGCAAATGAAAGATGTTAATAGAGAACAAACAATGTATTTACCTTAATAGTGTTGAAAAACCATAATATACATGTTCATCACATCCAGTCTTACAAATTTCCAAACTCCGCCATCTCTCTCCCCACATCCACCACTGCTGGCGGCTCACCTCCAACTGCGCAACGCTACGCGCTGTTCACATCCAGCTGCCCAACACTACAATGGCAGACAACAATGCAAACTAGCCACAGACTGCACACAGCACAGTCAGTGATTTTCATACAGAGCGCTACGTGGCGTTACCAATAAGAAAGCCTAAACAGCCTACATACATAGCCTCCATGCTCCCCACAAAAAATTTTACAAATTGTTTTGGGCACTGGCCAATACAGATTTGAAAAAAATTTTCATAATTACAGTAAGAAAGATACCAAATGCACACACTTATTAATACAATGTTGGTCAAAAGTTAAAATTTTCTCACAGTCCATAAAGACAGTCCTGATCATTCATCACATAAAACTGCCGTTTCTTTTCTCAAAGTCTGAGCAGTAAAAGACAATGGACACGGAAGTAGTGGATTTCCATGCAGTTTTGAAGAAGTAGTGTTGTCCTTCCAACGGAAAGACAGTGTTGACTCTTGACATGCTGACAGGTAATGGGCCACAACAGAGCAAACCCACAGCAAAGTCATTCGACGTTTTGAAGAAGATATGTAAGTAGGCTGTTTATGTTTTCTTATTGGCAACGTTACGTAGCTCTCTGTATGAAAATCACTGGCTGTGCTGTGTGCAGTCTGTGGCTAGTTTGCATTGTTGTCTGCCATAGTAGTGTTGGGCAGCTGGACGTGAACAGCGCGTAGCGTTGCGCAGTTGGAGGTGAGCCGCCAGCAGTGGTGGATGTGGGGAGAGAGATGGCGGAGTTTTGAAATTTGTAAGACTGGATGTGATGAACATGTATATTATGGTTTTTCAACACTATTAAGGTAAATACATTGTTTGTTCTCTATTAACATCTTTCATTTGCTAACTATGCCTATCAGTAGTTAGTGCCTTCCGTAGTTTGAATCTCTTATTTAGCTGGCAGTAGTAGCGCTCGCTGTATTGCAGTAGTTCGAGTAACGAAGATTTTTGTGAGGTAAGTGATTTGTGAAACGTATAGGTTAATTTAGTCAGGGCCATTCTTTTGTAGGGATTTTTGAAAGTCAGATTGCGTTGCGCTAAAAATATTGTGTGTCAGGTTAAGCACAGTCTCGTATACAATTCAAAAAAAGGGGACGTTTCAATATATATATATTGAGAGTGAAATTGTTGCATCTGTTCACGAAGGGAGCAAATGATGCAATGCAGTTTAAGAATGCTATCAACAATATTTCAGTCAGCGTAGACACCCAGAAAAGAACCGCGAGACTACGCCAGTAATACTGCATAAGTAGTATTTGTGTAAGTGGGATGAAGGTGGCTACAAGATAGAGAAATTGGTGGTGCTTCTGTCACTTGCCGGTTTTATTCCAGAATTCGTCGATACTTTGCTCTTTTATGGTTTTTAGAGAACGTCTTGGTATGTGAACAGGGAAGAATCCGAAATAAAACGGAGTATAATTTAAACAATGGAATAAATAACACAGCTGAAGGAAAAATATGTTTTTCCTATTAAATAAGTTTCTAGCTGACAAATGCTGTCTTATTCAGTAATAGACGGAATCAACAAAACTTGTTTATGAGCTGATACAGATGTTAAAGCTGCGTGACACACTATAATTAAATTTTGGTGGCTTCCTTTGCTGTTAGTTTTAAGAAGGACATAACAACTGCAGTTCCACCTCAGGTGATGGGTGTGAGTTACAACAGTTGTTCTAAAATGTGACGGCTGCTGATTCAGAAATGAACAATATGCAGAGTGATAGGGTGGTCAGGAACAGTATGAAAACTTGTAAGGGTGTTTGTAGGGTAATCTGTGCTGAGAAATAATTGTTAAGAGAAAATTCGTTACGTTGCACCGTTTCCGAGTTAATCAACATTGAAATCAGTCAATCAGGCCGTTCTCGCGCAAATTCAAGCGACCTGACAGTGACCGTTCACCAAACGAGTTCTTAGATTGGCTTCCTGAATGCGAGCAAGAGAGCGATACAAAAACTGGACTTGGGGCGGTAGTAAAGAAGGCTCAACTGTGTCGTGCGCTAGCATATTCGCTGCAAAAGCAACTGGCTCTAATTTTCTCTAGCGGGCCGTTTCAATTTTCGCGCGCAACGGCTTGAATGGCTAACTTCAATGCAGCAGCGTATAGAATTTTTTTAACAATTATTTCTGAGAGCAACCTACCCTGCAACATCCTTACAAGCTTTTCAGACTGTTTCAATCCATCCTATATATTATTTGTTGGTTTTACTTCTGCAGAAAAAATACGTTTCCTATTGTGAATTCGCAATGATTACGAGTATAGTGGAATGCTTTTTCCGTGGCCGCTTGTTAGAGAATCCGTGAAAAAGGCGCACAGATGCCTGTTGCATTGTGGAACAGACTATACACGCCATTTGGAATTCAGAGTGTGGGGATAGAGCGCGGTGGTATTGATATCTCACTGAAAAAAACTACCACAAACTTGTACTTGCTGTAGCTTTAACCTGACGCTATGATACGTTATCTTACTACCCCACTTTTGAGGACAGCTCCGGTCACAATGGGTACTTTTCAATGCAAACAATACATAATTCTCATTGCGCCATGAATAGAAAACTTTGTGGCTTCCCGCAGTATTGTTCTATTGTCTCCTCCGATACCGTTATTTGAGTTCGGTGTAAAAGAGCTGAACATGCAGTCTTCTTTGGTTTTCGGCCATTTTTTTCCCGCAGTTTCACATGTAGAACTTGTATAGGGTAATTATCGTCTTTTGCAACTGCAGTGAAAGTCTTATTAAGACCAGACGCACTTTGCTTAATTCGAAAGATTCTTCAGTAGTCTCTGCAACAATATGGTTTTTCCCTCTTACAAGTGTGTTTCCTAAGATCATGAACAACTCACATGCTTCATTTACTACTATAACTAGTTTTAACTCTAATCGTTACTCACTGTTTTTTTGTCGTTTACTTCACTCTTCCTATTCTTCCACGAACATGTGTTGGGTTTTCAGCATACAACACATTCACTGCACTAAACGTTTCCGCGTTGAGAAGAGCCACTATCGTCTAGCTATTTCGTGTGTTTCGGCCGGGTATAGAGGGATGCATTTGTCTTTTGATGTGGTAGTGGTGGAAGCTTCTACTCTCGCTCTGTCAGTATTTATATTTTCCGACTAGGGTCTGCGAAAGCGCGCGCTCGCGTGTTTGTGTGTGTGTGTGTGTGTGTGCGTGTGTGTGTGTGTGTGTGTGTGTGTGTGCGCGCGCTTAATGGTCTGTGTGTCAGTACAATTTTTTTGTACTATACAACTTGTAACCGTCTTGAATGTGTTTATTTTGATTAAGAAAACTAAGTCCCCCGCCGACAGTAAGATACGATTTGTAATTCGATTCTTGAGTGCAAAAACTCTAGTGTGCGATACAAAACAAGTGGCGTGGTCTACTGTCTCCCACTGTGATGCTGCTCCACGACAATGCAAGGCCGCAAGTTTCTGCACAAACATAAGATCTTATTAAGGTTTCCAAACGGGATGAACTGGATCATCCAGTTACAGTCCATACCTGGTACCCACAATTTTTCTTTGTTTCGCTGCTTAAAGCAGTTCCTTGGCGGTCGATGTTCAACGGGGACGAAGAAGTGAAAACTTCAGATGATGATGATGATGTTTGGTTTTGTGGGGCGCTCAACTGCGTGGTTATCAGCGCCCGTACAATTTCCCAACCTTTGCTCAGTCCAATTTCGCCACTTTCCTGGATGAGGATGAAATGATGAGGACAACACAAACACCCAATCATCTCGAGGCAGGTGAAAATCCCTGACCCCGCCGGGAATCGAACCCGGGACCCCGTGCTCGGGAAGCGAGAACGCTACCGCGAGACCACGAGCGGCGGACGGAAACTTCAGTCATGCACTGGATTTCTTCATTGGCGGCAGGTTTGACGTCGGAGTTCAATAATTTCTGAGCGGTATGGCAAATGTTTGAACTGCAGTAGAAGTTAGGTAGAAAACTGGATACAAGAATGTACAATATGGACAAAAACATATTTTCAGGATGAGATTTTCTCTCTGCAGCGGAGTGTGCGCTGATACGAAACTTCCTGGCAGATTACAACTGTGTGCCGGACCGAGACTCGAACTCGGGACCTTTGCTTTCGCGGGCAAGTGCTCTACCAACTGAGCTACCCAAGCACGACTCAGGGCACGTCCTCACAGCTTTACTTCCGCCAGTACCTCGTCTCCTTGCTTTTAAACTTTACAGAATCTCTCCTGCGAACCTTGCAGGACTAGCACTCCTGAAAGAAAGGATATTGCGGAGATATGGCTTGGGGATGTTTCCACAATGAGATTTTCACTCTGCAGCGGAGTTTGCGCTAATATGAAACTGTAAGGATGGGGGCGTGAGTTGTGCTTGGGTAGCTCAGTCGGACAGTGTTGGTTGTAGTCTGCTGAAGCCAGGGTAGAAGCGGTGATACAAATGCAATCTGACACAGCCGACATTAGATTTTGAGCATCATTTTCCAAAATGATGTCGAGATCCGTAAGAGCTGAAACCCGAAGCCGAGCTAAAGATGACATTAAACGTGTCATGCAAGTCGTCGACAAAGTTCGACATTGGAAAAGAAATGGGTGACTCTAGGAGACACAACTATGAAAACCTACAAATGGGTTCCAGTTTCCAGTAGTGAACAGAAAAAGAAGATGAAAGACCACAACAAGAAGAACACAGCTTCACTGAAAGCAGCCCTGGATTCCTCAAATTCCAACTGTGAAGATTCTAACACATATTTTTTCTGTTGTTAGTGATTCTCAAGGGCCCACAGACTTCTCTGCTCATCTCGGTTTTTCTGAAGACTCAAAGTCTCAGAGCAGTGAACCAAGCAGCAAACGAACAAAAAACAGAATAAATATGGACTGGTTGCTGCACCCCAAAGATGTGGCGACACACTTGTTTGTGCTGCTTTCAGAAGTGAATCGACAGATATTATTTGCACTATGTTGTGTTTCCAAACTATTAGATGCAATATTTGCAAGTGATACCTATTTTCTATTGGAAGCTGCTTCTGTTGATTATATGATTTCTTAGCCTTCTTTTAAGAGAATGAGAACAGTTCAAGCAAGCAATACTTAATTTGTGAATAATTACTTTCCTGGCACATGCTTGTGCCTGTTGTATTTATACTTTCTGTGACATTAGTCATAACATATTGACCTGTGTGGAACATCTATGTATGAGAAACATGCTGCAATGATTGTGTGTCTTTTTTTATGCAATATTAGATCTGTAAATATATATCATTTGCGTGAAAAAAAAAAGTTGGTGGAGCACTTGCCCGCGAAAACCAAAGAACCCGAGTTCGAGTCTCGGTCCGGCACACAGTTTTAATCTGCCAGGAAGTTTCAAAAACATATTTTAATGATTTTACAATATTTTCTTGTTACTAAGAAATTGACTTTGCTTACAAAATTCCTCTCATAATAACTTCCGAGTACGGACATAGCCAAAACGATGAGAAGAGAAAAATAGCGTATACGTAAAACGAGAGCTTCATTATAAAATACTTCGTGATTAACGGAGTAGAACCCAAAAGAACCACGAATGCTTTTACTACCCATTACGAAAAGAAAACTGAGGAATCTAAGTGTCTCGCAGTATCTGAGAGTGTTCCAAAGAAAAGGCTACATTGATTGGTGTCAGAAGTTACACTGAAGTTTATTCACAAATTGATGCAGTAGAAACAGAACTACATAGCACCTTAAATTTTTCATGAGAAGTGAACAATTTCGCATTACCATGGAAAATTATATTGTAATGGTTCTATATAGGGTTGTTAGAAATATCCTGGAAGGTTGGAAGTGTGGTGCAGGGTTCAGGGTAGGTTGTGCTGGGAAATAACTGTTAAGGAAAAAATTCGAAAATATGGGCCTTTTACGAGTTAATTTGGATTTAAGTTAATCAATCAGGCAGTTGCGCGCGGATTTTCAAGCGGCCTTCCAGTACAATTATTGTCAGTTGGGTAACCATCCGGGCTGGTGGCAAGCGGTGTGAAGTCAGCCCTTGTGAGGTCAGTTGAGGAGCGACTTGACTGAGGAGTAGTGCCTCCGGTCACGAAAACTGATAACGTGCGGGAGAGCGGTGTGCTGACCACGTGTCCCTCCATGTCCGCATCCGGTGACGCCTGTGGGCTGAAGACGACACGGCGGCCGGCCGGTACTGTTGTTGGGCGTTTGTTCTGTTTTACGAAACTAATCGAAGAACACGTTTGACTGCACCATCTCTGGTAGCCGCTTAATTTGCGCGTGCGACAGCCAGGTTGGTTAACTTCAGTGCTATTAACTTGTAAATGGAACAATGTATCGATATTTTCTTAACGGTTATTTCTCAGCACGACCTTAAAAGCTTCTGACAGGGGAACATCCCCATCGCACCCCCCTCAGATTTAGTTATAAGTTGGCACAATGGATAGGCCTTGAAAAACTGAACACAGATCAATCGAGAAAACAGGAAGAAGTTGTGTGGAACTATGAAAAAATAAGCAAAATATACAAACTGGGTCGTCCATGTGTAAGATAGGCAATATTAAGGGCAATGTGAGGCAAGGAGCGCCGTGGTCCCGTGGTTAGCGTGAACAGCTGCAGAACGAGAGGTTCTTGGTTCAAAACTGCCCTCCACTGAAAATTTTGCTTTCTTTATTTTCGCAAAGTTATGATCTGTCCATTCGTTTATTGACGTCTCTGTTCACTGTAATAAGTTTAGTGTCTGTGTTTTGCGACCGCACCGCAAAACCGTGATTAGTTGACGAAAGGACGTGCCTCTCCAATGGGAACCGAAAATATTTGATCGCAAGGTCATAGGTCAACCGATTCCTCCACAGGAAAACACATCTGATATTTTGTATACGACACTGGTGACAGCATGTGCGTCACATGACAGGAATATGTTGTCGACCCACCTAACTAGTATACTTGGCGACTGGGTGAAAAGTTCCTTCTACCTTGCCCGCTTTAGGTTTCCTTGTGGATGTAATAATCACTCCAAAAAAAGTGATGAAAACATAAGAGTTTTTCACATAAACTGAAAATAAAAAGTTAAAATTTTCTATCAAGGGAAGATTTGAACCAAGGACCTCTTGTTCCGCAGCTGTTCACGCTAACCACGGGACCACGGAGCTCCTCGCCTCACGTTGCCCTTAAAATTGCCTATCTTACTCATGGACGACCCAGTTTGTATATTTTGCTTATTTTTTCATACTTCCACACAACTTCTTCCTGTTTTCTCGATTGATCTGTGTTAAGTTTTTCAAGGCCTATCCACTGTGCCCACTTATAACTAAATCTGAGGGGGGTGCGATGGGGATGTTCCCTTGTGAGCCTGTTTCTGGCCACTCTGTACATCAAATTACACGAATATTAAGTTCAGATGTTAATTGAAATACGTACATCTTCACGTTGTCATATCGGATATCTATCACGGACGAAATGCTGTATCTACTGTATTAAAAATCGCCGTGACCTATTTTTGCGCATTTCATAATATACATGTGCCAGCTGACGATAACCTAAGAAATTTGATGAAAATTCATATTTCCCTATTACTGTCTGACAAAAATTAAAGTGTCGTGCTAGTTCCACAGACTCATACGAGGAAAAGTACGTTGTATACGACGGTGTATAACGAAATGTCGGACGATAAGTCAAGAAAATGTTTCCAATCCTTTGTGCAGCAAGAAAAATTTTTGGAAATTTGTCGTAAGTTCTATGGGACCAAACTGCTGAGCTCATCGGTCACTAGGCTGACACACTACATAATCGAACTTACACTAAGTTACGCTAAGGACAACACACACACAACCATGCCCAAGGGAGTACTCGAACCCACAATGGGGAGAGGTGGGCGAACCGTCGTAAGGCGCCTTAGACCGCATGGCTACCCCTCACGGTTATGCAGACAAGAAGCCTGCGCAAACAGACATTACTTTCATTCAGTAGTAAAAGGACATAACAGTTCGATTTGAAATTTATTTTATGACTCTGGAAGAACAGGTCTGTTGAAACATTTCGTGTGCTCTGCATAAAAGGCATTGTTCTGTGTTTGAAACTAATAAAACGTATTTGGGACATGTGTTTTGCTACAATTGTTGCTGTGTGGCGAATGTTTGTGGGATCCTTTCTCGTAATGTCGGAACTGTAATCTTGCTACTGTTAAAAAAGGAAAAAAAAAACTAAGAAAATGAATACAGATGTTCCACGAGAAATTATCCGAATGGGACCGAAATCGGTAGACGTGATGTACGTGCACAGAGAAACAAACAATTACAATTTCAGAAGAACTGGATGATTTATTCAAGAGAAATACACTCCTGGAAATGGAAAAAAGAACACATTGACACCGGTGTGTCAGACCCACCATACTTGGTCCGGACACTGCGAGAGGGCTGTACAAGCAATGATCACACGCACGGCACAGCGGACACACCAGGAACCGCGGTGTTGGCCGTCGAATGGCGCTAGCTGCGCAGCATTTGTGCACCGCCGCCGTCAGTGTCAGCCAGTTTGCCGTGGCATACGGAGCTTCATCGCAGTCTTTAACACTGTTAGCATGCCGCGACAGCGTGGACGTGAACCGTATGTGCAGTTGACGGACTTTGAGCGAGGGCGTATAGTGGGCATGCGGGAGGCCGGGTGGACGTACCGCCGAATTGCTCAACACGTGGGGCGTGAGGTCTCCACAGTACATCGATGTTGTCGCCAGTGGTCGGCGGAAGGTGCACGTGCCCGTCGACCTGGGACCGGACCGCAGCGACGCACGGATGCACGCCAAGACCGTAGGATCCTACGCAGTGCCGTAGGGGACCGCACCGCCACTTCCCAGCAAATTAGGGACACTGTTGCTCCTGGGGTATCGGCGAGGACCATTCGCAACCGTCTCCATGAAGCTGGGCTACGGTCCCGCACACCGTTAGGCCGTCTTCCGCTCACGCCCCAACATCGTGCAGCCCGCCTCCAGTGGTGTCGCGACAGGCGTGAATGGAGGGACGAATGGAGACGTGTCGTCTTCAGCGATGAGAGTCGCTTCTGCCTTGGTGCCAATGATGGTCGTATGCGTGTTTGGCGCCGTGCAGGTGAGCGCCACAATCAGGACTGCATACGACCGAGGCACACAGGGCCAACACCCGGCATCATGGTGTGGGGAGCGATCTCCTACACTGGCCGTACACCACTGGTGATCGTCGAGGGGACACTGAATAGTGCACGGTACATCCAAATCGTCATCGAACCCATCGTTCTACCATTCCTAGACCGGCAAGGGAACTTGCTGTTCCAACAGGACAATGCACGTCCGCATGTATCCCGTGCCACCCAACGTGCTCTAGAAGGTGTAAGTCAACTACCCTGGCCAGCAAGATCTCCAGATCTGTCCCCCATTGAGCATGTTTGGGACTGGATGAAGCGTCGTCTCACGCGGTCTGCACGTCCAGCACGAACGCTGGTCCAACTGAGGCGCCAGGTGGAAATGGCATGGCAAGCCGTTCCACAGGACTACATCCAGCATCTCTACGATCGTCTCCATGGGAGAATAGCAGCCTGCATTGCTGCGAAAGGTGGATATACACTGTACTAGTGCTGACATTGTGCACGCTCTGTTGCCTGTGTCTATGTGCCTGTGGTTCTGTCAGTGTGATCATGTGATGTATCTGACCCCAGGAATGTGTCAATAAAGTTTCCCCTTCCTGGGACAATGAATTCACGGTGTTCTTATTTCAATTTTCAGGAGTGTAGCTTCACAAACTGTGCAGGCAATTCACTCATGGGTCCATACCTGGCCCCTATGCAAGCAGGTACTCTTACTCTGGTTGATAGAGTTGTTGGATTGCCTCCTGAGGCATATCGTGCAAATTATGTACAACTGGCGCGTTAGATCGTCAAAATCCCGAGCTGTTTGCAGGGCCCTGCCCATCATGCTCCAAATGTTCTCAATTGGGGAGAAAACCCAGAGATCGTGCTGGCCAAGGTAGGGTTCGGCAAGCACGAAGACAAGCAGTAGAAACTCTCATCCTGTGTGGGCGGTAATTGTCGCTGAAATGTACGGCCAGGATGGTGTGCATTGAAGGGCAACCGGCCGGACGCGGTGGTCTCGCGGTTCTAGGCGCTCAGTCCGGAATCGCGCGACTGCTACGGTCGCAGGTTCGAATCCTGCCTCGGGCATGGATGTGTGTGATGTCCTTAGGTTGGTTAGGTTTAAGTAGTTCTAAGTTCTAGGGGACTGATGACCACAGATGTTAAGTCCCATAGCGCTCAGAGCCATTTGAACCATTTTTGAAGGGCAACAAAACAGGGCGTAGAATATCGTCGACATAGCACTGTGCTCTAAATGTGCCGCTGATGACGATCAGAGTTCTTCCTGTCATGAAATGAAGTGGCACCTCAGACCATTACTCCCAGCAGCTGGGGCGTATGGAGGCTACAGTTAGTGTGGTCCCCCTCCGCTGTCCGGGGTGTCTCCAGATACGTCTTCGGCCTGGGATCTCATTGATGTAGTAAAACTGTCTTCAGTGATGAGTCCCGCTTCGAAATGAAGCGATGACCTGTCTGGAGAGGACTCGAACAGCGATGGGTTACCAACCTGGCTGTTGACCGCCATCCTGCCGAAAACCAGGTGTGGTAGTCTGGGCTGCTCTTACACTTTGAGCTACGATTACAAAACAGTAAGAAATTGCATGTGATATTCAAGAAAATTTTTTCTTACTCGATATCTGTGAGGGTCCGGAGCGATAGTCACATTGTCTGTCGAGGCTATTTGATGGAAGTGACTCGACTACCTGGTCAGTTTATTTATGCAGTACAAATACTGTACATAAATATAAATCAACCGAAGTTTTTAACTACGGTATCTCAATTTATCTTAACGACAGACATTAATAATATGTTTTTCTGCTGGATATTACATACAAAAGCCTCTCAACTGTACTGGAGATTTCTTAAACCTAAACGTATGGTACAGAACGTACACGTTATTTAGCGAGGTAGTAGGCGATTCAGAAGTGGATAGTTTTCCCGATAACTTACCACTATTAATGTACCAAGCCTATGGCTTGAGGCAGTTTTTTCTACAAGTTGTATAAAATCCACCGATTTGTTTCCCATGAACACGCTCATATACAACGTTTATAGTACGTTGCACACGGATAAAGGTTTCACAGAGGAGATGGCTATGAACAACCTGTGTTAGATTGAAAGGAACAAATGTAGAATACGCCAGGAACTGCTGTGAGTGTCGAAATCAAAATTCTGGAAATTTGGCAGAAAATTGATCATAACATAGAAAGTGATGTTATATGAACCTATCAGCCGTGCTGTATGAAACGGTGAAAGTGAAACATGAAGGGAAAAGACCATGAAGAAAAGGTGAATAAAGGAGTTAATATGTAGATAATTCCATGCCAAAAAATATTTATGAGGTTATTACATAACAAGGCAGCAGCATGTGAATAGGTAAAGAGTATGTCAAAATCGTCTGTGAATAGGTGATTCAATTATCAACTGACCAAAATAAAGAAACAGTTTAACACCTCAAAATTAATAGTGGAGGTATTTTATAAAAGACTAGAAGCAAAGTTAATAATGCAAATTGGAGTTGCCTTAGATACTGACAAATTGTAGGAATGGCTCGAGAATATTAATCACGAGGAATCATTGAGCCATGGTCTTCATAAACGTGTTGATTCTGCTAAAGGAACATTCAGTGAAGGAAAATGAGATTGGTAGATGATTTGCAGTCAAGACGCTGCGCACATGTAATCGTTTGATCAGTTCATGGAAATATTTAGATGGAAGTGCTTCTATGTAGAAGGCAAAGAGGAGCAGAATTTAAAGGTATGTCAAACACTAGCAGTGGCCGTTTGGCCACTTCGACGTGTAGTGATGTAATAATTAGACAGGTACAAGCCATCACCAAAGGTCGCGACAAAAATCCGGAGTAGCATAAGACAGAATTACAACATTCTACTGAATTTGGAAGCGCTTTGTGTTTATCATTGCACACTTTTGCGCTAAAACGTTATAAAAATTGGATAGATCTACTACGAATATTTCTAACCTCAGAAATTAGATGTGCAGAGTAAAAGAGAAACTGCATCAACATTTATAGAGAAATACTATGGTATCGAACTATACGAAGGACCTTAAGACGAAAAGTATCTTTGTGTGCAATGCGCATCGGGGCCGTACTTTTTTCGAGAAAATTTCTTGATAAAATTGTAACATTTTTCGTATTAATGTGTAACTTAATTAACAGTCTCTTAATACAATGGTTGGAAAATACACAAATCACAAGCTTGGACTGTCACTGGCCGTAGATTGTTCGATGGGTAAGCTACGTAATCTCTCTGTGCCGTTTTTCCGTTTCCTTTTCGACGCTGCCGCAGTTCCCTCACTCACTCGGTGCTGGACTACATACGCGAGCTGTCGAATCGAGCTTTGTCTGAATTATGTTTTCCATAATTACGGCCATATTTACGAGTCATATGCAACGAAATCTTTCAGTATTTTTTAACTTTCAATTTAACACCGATGTTCACTCATATTCCGGCGTATATTTTTATTCTCTCAGAGCAATGCTCCACAAGATGTTCTTCTAAACGCATTTCCACCCTGCACCCATTTATTTCTTCATACAAAGCTACACTGGTGCGTTAACGTCACACGCAAAAAGGTAAGGTGTCAAAATTCTTGGGATAACTCGTAATATCGTGCTGGACGTCCTTTTGCCCGGTGAAGTGCAGTAACTCGAAGTGACATGGACTCAAAAGGACGCTGGAAGTCCTCTCCAGAAATATTGAGCCGTGCTGTCGTCCACAATTACGGAATTGTTACCAGTCTAGGGCATTGTGCACGAACTGACCTTTCGATTATGTCCCTTGAATGTTCGATGGGATCCATGAACGGCGATCTGGCTGTATCATTCGCTCGAATTGTGCAGAATGTTCTTCAAATCACTCACGAACAATGGTGGCAAGCCACACAGTAATTCACAAAAAATCCATCGTTGTCTGGGATCCTGAAGTCGATGAATGGCTGCAAATAGTCTCCAAGTAGCCGACCGAAACTGTTTCCAGTCAATGAATAGTTCAATTCGACCAGAACACCCAGTCCATTTCATGTAAACACATCCCACCCCACAATGGAACCGCCACCAGCTTGCACAGTGCTCTGTTGTCAACCTGGGTCCATAGCTTCGTGGGATCTGGATCACTCTCGAAACCTATTCGCAGCTCTTACGAACTTTAACGAGGAGTCATCTGACCGGGCTAAGGTTTCCAAGTCGTGCAGAGTCCATCAGATATGATCACGGTCACAGGCAAAGTGCTGCAGGCGATGTCCTACTGTTAGTAAAAGTTCTCGTGTCAGTCGTCTGCTGCCATAGCCCATTGACGGAAAATTTCGTTGGATACGTTCGCCGTGCGACCCATATCGATTTCTGCAATTATTTCACACAGTGTTGCTTGTCTGTTAGCACTGACGACTCTACACAAATGCCGATGCTCTCGGTTGTTAAGTGGAGGCCTTGGGGTACTGAGTTATCGGCAGTGAGATGTAATGCCTGGAATGTGGTATTCTTGACACACTCTTGACACTGTGGGTCTCGAAGTACTGAACTCCCTAACTATTTCTGAAACGGAACGTCCCATACATCTAGCTCCAACTTCCACTCTGCGCTCAAAATCTGTTAACCCCCGTCTCGCGGCCATAAAAACGTCGCACACCTTCTCAATGAATCGACTGAGTACAAATGACAGCTCCGCCAATGCACTGCCCTTTTATAACTTGTGTACCAGATATTGCAGCAGTATGTATATGTACAGGGCTATTACAAATGATTGAAGCGATTTCATAAATTCACTGTAGCTCCATTCATTGACATATGGTCACGACACACTACAGATACGTAGGAAAACTCATAAAGTTTTCTTCGGCTGAAGCCGCACTTCAGGTTTCTGCAGCCAGAGCGCTCGAGAGCGCAGTGAGACAAAATGGCGACAGGAGCCGAGAAAGCGTATGTCGTGCTAGAAATGCACTCACATCAGTCAGTCATAGTAGTGCAACGACACTTCAGGACGAAGTTCAACAAGATCCACCAACTGCTAACTCCATTCGGCGATGGTATGCGCAGTTTAAAGCTTCTGGATGCCTCTGTAAGGGGAAATCAACGGGTCGGCCTGCAGTGAGCGAAGAAACGGTTGAACGCGTGCGGGCAAGTTTCACGCATAGCCCGCGGAAGTCGACTAAAAAGCAAGCAGGGAGCTAAACGTAACACAGCCAACGGTTTGGAAAATCTTACAGAAAAGGCTAAAGCAGAAGCCTTACCGTTTATAATTGCTACAAGCCCTGTCACCCGATGCCAAAGTCAAACGCTTTGAATTTTTGGCGCGGTTGCAACAGCTCATGGAAGAGGATGCTTTCAGTGCGAAACTTGTTTTCAGTGATGAAGCAACATTTTTTCTTAATGGTGAAGTGTTTAAACCTCCTCTACCAAGAAACGTGCCAGAACTGCGAGTTCGCATCAACGATGCTTTCGAACTCATTGATGGGGACATGCTGCGCTGAGTGTGGGAGGAACCTGATTATCGGTTTGATGTCTGCCGAATCACTAAAGGGGCACATATCGAACATTTGTGAATGCCTAAAAAAACTTTTTGAGTTTTTGTATGTGTGTGCAAAGCATTGTGAAAATATCTCAAATAATAAAGTTATTGTAGAGCTGTGAAATCGCTTCAATCATTTGTAATAACCCTGTACATATTGCTATGCCACGACTTTTACCACCTCAGTGTACTGCGCCACAAATATGTATAGACATATCTGTTCGTTGTTGTCTCAATCACTGTTTACACATTATTAGTCTCATAGTTACAAGCGATTCCAGTTTGATGGTATTTTGTCACACAAGCAAGTTCTACAGACGAGAGAATAGAAGTGTCCAAGTCATTATGATTCAATGAAAAACTAGTGGGTTATTCATAAAGTAGTTTATTATATTCGTTATTATTGTGCTAACTATCGTGTGGAAAATGTTGCATTCGACGTGGACCGCTAGACATTAATATTCGACGAAACTCACTTTCAGAGGTGCCACAGAATGTAAATTTCGACAGGGGAAGCTTTTATGACTGACTGATACACTTCAAACGGAGAGTGTTCTGCACAGAGAAGTTCATCGTGGGAGGAAATCGCGTGGAAAATTAGACTTCAGGTAGCGTAGGCAAAAGCGCACAAAACCATCAGACGGCTTCTCTGTCGCACATGCGACAACATAACGGTTGGCTTTCATTCGCTCCGGCTCCCGTCGTCGATGTGCTTAGCGTAGCGAGATGAATGACGCTGGATTACACGGTACCACACCGGGATAAATTCTACAGGCCACCTCACAGCAGCTTCCTCGTAAACATGTATCCCAGCGTTTTCCTGTTACTTTACTATAAAAAGGCTTCAAACTTCTATCCGTTTAGCCAGTATCGACACGTCAGAATTAAATCGAATGTATTCTGCTTCAACAGCTTCAGTATAATTTATTTAGTAACATTTTTATTCTGGTATGCGTCCTGCGATATTCACTTTACAATATTTGATTCTTTATCTGTGATGAACCTAGACATAACGGCCTATTTAAAACATTGGGCGAGTCATGACTCGAACCAAGAGACTTTCGTTTCACGAGGCAGAGAGGCAACCTGTAAGGCTCGGAGACTGGCATCTTCCACTTCAAACCTGCAGTATCGTTATATTTGAATGTCGCCTTGCATTGGCGTTTGGAACACATTCTTTCAAGGCTCCAACAGTCTCCCCTTCATTCCAGATTGTGAGTCAACTAAGAAACAATTTCCCATTCATCCAGACAATTATGCAAATATGGAAAAACAAGAATTTTAACTTAAACGTTACTGAGTTACACTTTCTGTACGTCTAATTGTATAACACATAGACCAAAAACAACACACTAAACACAGTAACTACCTATTCCAGTAAAATGTATTGACAGATTAATATAATGACCTGATATATGTCATCGGCAATCGCCAGTCTTTTACATTGGTAGATTACTAGACGTAAAAAAAAAAAGCAGAGTTAACCTCGTTCCATTCTGGACAGCTGTGACTGCCACCGCTTGGAATTATTTCAAGCTGAAAAACAGTCTGGGTTGCAAAGTTACACTATGTGATTATAAGTATGCGGACACCCCCAAAAACATAATTTTTTGATGTTAGGTGCATTGAGCTGCCACCTACTGCCAGGTACTCCATATCAGCGACCTCAGTAGTCATTAGACACCGTGAGAGAGCAGAATGGGGTGCTCCACTTCGAACGTGGTCAGAGATTTGGGTGTCTCTTGTGTCATACGGCTCTATGCGAGATTTGCACACTCCTAAACATCCCTTGGTCTACTGTTTCTGATGTGATAGTGAAGTGGAAGCGTGAAGGGATACGTACAGCACAAAAGCGTACAGGCCGACTTAGTCTGTTGACTGACAGAGCCCGCGACAGTTGAAGCGGGTCGTTATCTGTAATAAGCAGACATTCATCCAGACCATCACACAGGAATTCCAAACTACATCACCATCCACTGCAAGTACTATGTCAGTTCGGCGGGAGGTGAAAAAACTTGGATTTCATGGAGGAGCGGCTGCTCATAAGTCACACATCATGCCGGTAAATGCCAAACGACGATTCGGTTGGTGTAAGGAGCGTAAACTTTGGACGATTGAACAGTAGAGAAACGTTGTGTGGCGTGACGAATCACGTTACACGATGTGGCGATCCAATGGCAGGGTGTGGGTATGGCGAATGTCCGGTGAACGATATGCGTAGTGGATGGGCCAACACCATATAGAATTCCAGTATGACCGACGGAGGATGCCACGAACTTTTAAGTCGTTTTTAGCCAGGTGCCCGGATACTTTTGATCACATAGTAAATTTATTTCAACAACGCATTTCGCCCTTTAGGGTCATTGTCAGACTGTCTACAAAACAAGCAAACAATCCGCTAAGATCGTCACGGCTTTTAGAATGTTGGAGTACTGATAGGCACTGTTTTCCGTTTCAAGTGTTTCATACGATAGGGTTATTTTTAACATTACCCTTCTGTTATATTGAGATAATGGGATGAGAGAGACTTCTATGGCGTTTATAAGGACTTTGCTTTATTGTGTGTGGCTTACTTTTTCATATGTTTTTGTGTATTTACATTTCTTCATTTTAATACTTAAGGATAGGTCATTGTTTGTGATCTGCAAATTTTATCACAACCCCTGTTTCTAGTGTTTTGGTGTTTGTATTTGTTGGTTATTGAATGCATGTGCTGTACATGTCCTTTAAGCTTTAGCCCACCTACTGCGTATTACTGGGCCTTTACGCCGTTCTTGACTCGCTATGTATCGAGCAACCATCACTTTACTATTTTCCTATTTTGCTTCATGCTCAGGCAGCATAATATATATATATATATATATATATATATATATATATATATATATATATATATATATATATTACGTAATTTTGTATGCTTCTGTTATTTTATTTATTTATTATGGTTTTGCATACATTTTAGTCTATTTGTTTTAAGTAGTGTTATATCTTATGTAGAGCTCCTTATTGTTCATTTTTCGCCCCATCTGGTTATGTTTTGCCAGACTAGCGCTGTGTGTGTTTCGTAGACTGTCATAGTCTTATCTATGAGAGCGCTAAACGGATCTACAACTATTACGGCGTTGATACTTCTGTAAGCGTGATCCTACGCTGTGCTGCTACGACGAAGTTTGCTGGTGTGATTAAGGTAACGTACGGGCATATTTGAAAAGTGTTTATACATGCGGGATGGCTTATGTCGCATTTCCTTTCTTTTAATTACGTCCACCTCTCATTCTTTATGACTCCCTGACGGATGGGTTTTATATCCTGTTACTTTTCCGCTAGATCTAGTTCATATTTCAGTTTATTTATTCGTGTAGTTGTACAAGATAAGACCTTCTCCTTCCCTCTGTTTCGTTCTTAATGGATTGTTTTCCTGTTTTCTAGACAATCTGATGATGCCCTAAAGTGTGAATAGCGTTACTGAAATAAATAACTTTGCGACCTAGACTTTTTTTCATTTCGCAGTAAAAGAAGTATTTGATACCATCAGCTTCGACGTACTGCTTACAAAAATGCACCAGGTAAAATGTTCAGACAGAGCGCTCGAGTGGTTTGAAAGGTTCTTGAGAAACAGACAGTAGGAAGTTATCTGTGGAACCGAAAAGTCGTGCCGGTAGCAAGTTCTCTCAGGAGTGCCAAAGGCCTGAGTCCTGGACCCGTTATTGTTATTCTTGCATGCGAATCATATCTCGTCAGTTCTATTGTCCTGTAAGTATTATTTACATGCGGACTATCTTCAGCTTCAGTTAAATGCTAGGCTTGAAAATGTCAATACTGCTGTTATTCTGAATAATGAACATGTCTTCAATTGTCAGAAGGATGTAAAAGCAATGAATTATCAGATAAACAAAATGCAAAGAACTCGCAAGTAATTTTAGCAACCCATCAGAAGTTGACTGTGATTTCGACAACAACTGCCCAACGTTCTTCTCGGCGGTATCTCAATATCATAACAGAAAACGGCATAAAAAATGCCGGTTTCAGAAATATTCTTTATCAGTGAACTATTCTGCTATTGCCTAGGCATACTGCCCACGTTTATAACAACTCAGGCTCTAATATGTGATAACAATCATTTCTGTTAATTTTTACGTAAATCTAATTTCTTTTTCACTCAGCTTCAGGTGGCTGCAGAGTGAAAATCTCATTCTGGAAACAACCCCCAGGCTGTGGCTAAGCCATGTCTAGTCCTGCAAGGTTCGCAGGAGAGCTTCCGGAAAGTTTGGAAGGTAGGAGACGATATACTGGCAGAAGTAAAGCAGTGAGGACCGGGCGTGAGTCGTGCTTCGGTAGCTCAGATAGTAGAGCACTTGCCCGCGAAAGGCAAAGGTCACGAGTTCGAGTCTCGGTCGGGCACACAGTTTTAATCTGCCAAGAAGTTTCAGAACACAGCATGTTGTTCACAATGGAGAGACGTCTACAGCCGTTAAAGTAACTTCTGGCGTGCCACAGGGGAGTATTATGTGAGCATTGCTTTTCACAATATATATAAATGACCTAGTAGATAGCGTCGGAATTTCGATGCGGCTTTTTGCGGATGATGCTGTAGTATACAGAGAGGTTGCAGCATTAGAAAATTGCAGCGAAATGCAGGAAGATCTGCAGCGGGTAGGTACTTAGTGCATGGAGTGGCAACTGACCCTTAACATAGACAAATGTAATGTATTGCGAATACATAGAAAGAAGGATCCTTTGTTGTATGATTATATGATAGCGGAACAAACACTGGTTGCAGTTACTTCTGTAAAATATCTTGGAGTATGCGTGCGGAACGTTTTGAAGTGGAATGATGATATAAAATTAATTGTTGGTAAGGCGGGTGCCAGGTTGAGATTCATTGGGAGAGTCCTTAGAAAATGTAGTCTATCAGCAAAGGAGGTGGCTTACAAAACACTCGTTCGACCTATACTTGAGCATTGCTCATCAGTGTGGGATCCGTACCGGGTCGGGTTGACAGAGGAGATAGAGAAGATCTAAAGAAGAGCGGCGCGTTTCTTCACAGCGTTATTTGGTCAGCATGATAGCGTTACGGAGATGTTTAGCAAACTCAAGTGGCAGACTCTGCAAGAGAGGCGCTCTGCATCGCGGTGTAGCTTGCTGTCCAGGTTTCGAGAGGGTGCGTTTCTTGATGAGGTATCGAATATATTGCTTCCCCCTACTTATACCTCCCGAGGAGATCACGAATGTAAAATTAGAGAGATTCGAGCGCGCACGGAGGCTTTCCGGCAGTCGTTCTTCCCGCGAACCATACGCGACTGGAACAGGAAAGGGAGGTAATGACAGTGGCACGTAAAGTGCCCTCCGCCACAAACCGTTGGGTGGCTTGCGGAGTATAAATGTAGATGTAGATACTCACGAGTGTGTGCAAACTACCGTCATACAGCTCCCTTAACACTTCATCCGACTCCTTCCAAAAGAACTTAATTTAGATGACAGGATAGGTGGGATTCGGGAGGTACTTTATCTAGTGTTTAGAACAGGTGTTCATATGATCTGTACTTCCAATCTCTATGATTTCCCAATGACAAAGCACCTTATTGCATCGTATTATAGTAGTTTATGAGTGCAATGATCTTCTTAAGCTGTCAGTTTCAATTGTTAACGCTAGCCGTCTCTCCTCATGACCTACAAGACGAAGTACTGTTTCCAGCGTGTACCGACGTCTCGCCTACACTTTTAATTAAGAGATGAAGAATTATGTCGTCATAAATAACGATACAGCTCGTTACTGTAGGTACTTTTTCTTAGTTTCCTCTTGTTTCAGCCGCGAGTCGTGTGGCAACACAATTAATGACCGCTGTTCTGAGGCAGAAAGTAAAGCAGTCTTTTGTTTCACCGCAAGCATCGTAACACGATGCATTTTTCTCATCAATTTATTCACACACACACACACACACACACACACACACACACACACACACATACATCTTTATTTTTCTAAATGTGCCTCAAGGAAGCAATTCACATGCGTAAGATACAGTACATTCGCGCTTGCCTAGTTAAAGCAGTGTGGGTAGTCCTCCTTAACACAATGCATCTAGAAATATTCTAGAGTCTTAGACCTGAATCAGGACGCCGATTAGATAGTCGTTCACGTAGGTGAATCTTAAAATTTGATCTTAGAATCTTATAAAATGTGAATTCTAATCAACGTATGAGCACAGTTCAGAAATTAACCTCCTATTGTTGATTCATACTTATAGCTTCATGGTGCTTCATGGTTGGAGAAGGAGACTTTGTAGGTGACGTTGTGTCAGTGAGATCTGTTCTGTTCGTGAGTGTGTATACAGCAAGCTATTGAAATGGACGTTATTATTACATATCCCGCTAAGTTCTGAGGAAGGAGCCAACGACGCCGAGATTCATAGTCTATTGCGTCTTTTATATGGAGACGGATTTATGAGTAATGGTGTTACGAAGGAGTTGTTCACAAAATTCAAGGTTTGAAAGTGTCTTCGGGTTTGTTTTTTTATCATGAAGGTTGAAAGTGATGGGATTCTTCCATTCTTGGGCGTTATAGTTCACAGAAAACCAGATGGTACTTTGGGACGTAGTGTTCACCGAAAGCCGACGCACAGAGATCGGTATCTGCATTTTAAGAGTTGTCATCCACCATACCAACGCAGTGGCGTCCGTGGGACTTTGGTACGCAGAGCATATGCCATTTCCGACGAGGGCGGTTTAACCCAAGAAATTAGAAAATAAAAGCACCCGCAACCAAGACCGTACTTTTATTTTAAATATTTAATACTGATAATAACTAACCTCAGTGATCAAGCTGTCTACTCGTGTATTAACTACCTATCTTTTTTCTGTAATTTAACTGGGGCCATGATGCGCCAGCAAAGAAAGAGAGCCACACAGCCACACGACAGTGACTCGGGGTCCCGGGAAGACTCCTATGAGTTTCAGGTCGGCTTTCAGTGGTGAGAGCGGGGGGGGGGGGGAAGTATCCACTGGCAGGAGATACAGGGTTACTGGCCAAGTATTGCTTAGATTGGATACCAGGGAGTCACTTTTCGCCAGTTTTTCTCATAATGCACTTTGCACAGATGGACTCTCCACCGCTACACGAAGAAGTCGTATAACGCGACGTGACAGGCACCTGAGCATGTGCAGAATCTTGGCATTTACAAGCTGTGACATCTGGTTAAAACACGTTTGAAAAGAACTTCGTTCTTCGGCAACTGGTCGCCATGAAGAATGCAGTGAACTGAGAAGTCAATCGCAGATACAAATCTTTGTTACGTCAGAAGCAACGCAGCTACATTTTGTTCATGATTTCTTTCCTCTCTTTGCGAAAGCGATGGGTCGACATTACATTCGTGTGCTGGTACACACGAGGTGAACATCCTGTTACCTGAAACGTTGTAAGCGGACACCTCTATTAGTTAATCTTAAAAAATAACAGAGCAGAGAGTGTCAGCACACCAGTTTCCGAGAAATTCGGGTGGGGAAACAAACGTATTGGCTAAAGTGATAAACTTAACTAAAGCGTGAGCGTGCAACAGAGAATTGTTTAAGAACTGTGTACGTGGGAGTTAGTTAGTTGGTTAATATTGTAAAAACTTTTGCCAGGTGGGAAGTCAGTTATTTTTTAACATCGATATAACTAGCCAGCATTTTGCAGAGCCTTTGATTGGCACACGGGGACAGCACAGGATTTGTAGAGAGGACAAAGGAGACAGTTTCGAAGTGAAACTGTTTGTCTCGGTATTCTCAGTAAAACGCTTAGTCTGGAGATCTTGAGAGAGGCACTTGTTCCTCTGAGGTTAATAAGAACGCTCCATCCACAGACATGGAGAAATGACGTGCCACAATGAGCAGCTAATCCTTTGCAGGGTGTAGCAGCTGGTGGCACTTGAGCTTCTGATACAGAGTATGGCGAGAAATTACAGCTTAGGTGAGCGGTATATGAGACATATCGACCTTCTGTAGGGCCGTTGTTAAACAGTTTTGCTGATGCTACACTTTTGTTGAGTGAGCAAGGGCTCATTCGTTACTTGGGTAGTGATGTTGTTTGCACGGAGTAGTTTTCCGTTCTTTTGGTGCCATCAGGCGATCACTGTGTGTCGAGCGCCAGTTAATTGTTCCATAACTGATTTGTAGATGTCGATCTTTCCAATTCACCTACTCTGTTCGGTCTTTGCCAAAATATTTGTTAGATTAGATCTGTTTCATGTTAGTAACGGTCAGTTTGTCTGCATTTTTCGATCTCGAACAGATGCTGTGCTTAATTCTTGTTCATATATGTGTTATCAGAAGGCTTTTTAATGAACTGGGGTCAATTTGGACCATTATTTCATTTCATATCTGGATAACGCCCTTTATATGATCTATTGTGAAGTCCAACATCCACGTCTCATGTTTGCTAGTGCCATCCTTTCCCTATCCTAACTATCGGTCTGTCCAGCTAATGCGGATCATTGCGATACCGAGAGGAATACCCGGGAAGCTCATTTGACACTGTACATCATTAAGAAACCATGACACTGTAACCAAACTGTTGACTGGAACGATCTATATCGACACTCTGGAACATTGTTGTGCTCATAGTAACATTGTAAAGAGAAAAAGATGTTATGGAACGTCAAGAACCTATGGTGGCCACAAATCATGGAAGCCCGTATTTGAATCGTTGTCCCTAGAAAAAGTGGCAGCACTATGTACCTAATTCCAGGCCCTCTACAGATCAGCTATAAATTAATTCGTGCTTTTTTTTCCTGTTAAACTGTAAAATTGCTCATTTCCTCTCCATGTGCTGCAATTTCCATGACCGGCCATCTAAACAGACACAGAACTATTTACTATCAAAAACAGTCTTGATCACAATTTATTTATTACGGTGACGGGTTTCGACCACTACTGTGGTCATCTTCAGACCGATGAGTAAGGAACTCCTTCTGCTGGAGAATCACTGGAGATGACCACAGTAGTGGTCGAAACCGGTCACCGTAATAAATAAATTGTGGTCAAGACTGTTTTTGATAGTAAATATTTGTAAAACTTTGATCACTGTTCACTCCCACGATGTATTCAAAAGACACAGAACTGTCCCGAAACACGTGAACTGCGGAATGAGACGGTGGGGCGACGGTCTCAGACCGGACGCCGGTCGGCCACTCACCGGTGACCTCGGTGGGGCTGCGGGCTGCGGCCTGGGGTGCGGGGGCGGGCGCCGCCTCGCTCAGCACGGGACCGGCGGCCAGCGTCACCAGGAGAAGCGGCAACAGCATGGTGGGCAGGTGGGCGCTCTCTGACTGCCTGCAACACACCACCAACGCACGCTACAGACCTGCCGGCGGAGGAACAGCTCTGTTCGGATGTTTAGCACCTGTAGTTCTCGATTCCCATGGCTCCGAGGGCCGGCACTTTTTTGTCAACATATATATATATATATATATCTATACGCGTACTCAGATACAGTCGAAGACAAAAAAGGAAGACTCACCACAAAGACATCATCTGAACAGGCCGAGAATCGGTAGATGTGGTCACTTGCAGTACTGTCAAGAAAGCCATAATGCGGATTAGATCAGCATCTACTGGACATGATGGCATCACTATGCAGATGGTAAAAATTATTATTGATCAACTACTGCCCTCTATAGCAGACATTTTCAACGATTCATTAACCACAAGTGTTTTCTCTGAGGCCTGGAAACTGGGACAAATTAAGCCACTGCCTAAAAAGGACATCGCCACAGCACCCTCTGACTACCGCCCCATCTGCCTTCTTCCTGCACTACCAAAGGCCTTAGAATATATACCAGCTCACCAACTACTTAACTACTAACAACCTACTAGATGAATACCAATCAGGTTTCCGTAAACATCGAAGCACAACATCCGCACTGATAAAGGTGACAGATGACCTGAAAGACAAGAAGCGACTATCATTTGCTTCTTAGATTTCAGCAAAGCATTTGATACTGTCGGCTTCGACATCTTACTAGCCAAACTTAGCGGTGTAAATTTCTCACCAAGTGCAGTGCAATGGTTTCGCTCATACGTGACGTCTCGTCAGCAACGGGTCCTGTCTGCGAATATAAAATCACAATGGCGGCAGGTAGTGTCAGGCGTTCCCCAAGGCTCAGTACTAGGTCTCATACTCTTCTCTCTGTATGTCAATGATGTGTCATCGGTTCTGACCTATTGCAAATATCATATGTATGCTGATGACCTTCAGCTGTATCTAAGTGCGAAACCAAGCAATCTTAAGAAAGCTATTGAAAACTTCAATACTGATCTCGATGCACTATCAAAATGGGAACAGGACATAGGACTAAAACTAAACCCATCTAAAACCCAAGCGGTACTTGTTGGTCACTCTAAGCTCATTAGCCCAAAACATCCGGAATCCGTACCATCTCTTATCCTAAATGGAACAAATATTAACTTCTCTCCCTCAGCTAAGAGTTTGGGAGAAATAATAGATGAAAATATAAATTGGACAGAGCACGTAACTGCAGTGTGCAAAAAAGCATCAGCATCCCTTCATGTCCTACAAAAATATAAAAAACTCTTCCCTTTCGATCTGAAAAAGAAATTAGTAAAAACGCTTATACTCCAAATCATTGACTACAGCGATATTATCCTACAAGGCCTCTCTCAGGAAAATTCGCGACGTCTGGAACTGGTCATGAATGCCTGCGTCCGATATATCTGTGACGTTCGACTTTTTGATCACATTTCACCAGCATATGCAAAATTGTCCTGACTGCGTGCAGACAAACGCAGAGATTTCCATATACTCTGTCTCATCTACTGCCTTATAAATGTACACTGTCCCTCATATCTCAACTCGTCGTTAACGGTTATGTCGGAACAACATGACAGAAACACTGCATCACTCAGCCACCTTCTCCAAGTCCTTTACAGTAGCGGGAACCCGACTCTGGAATAACCTCCCTCGTTATATTAGAGAACTTAAAAACATGTCCGGCTTCAAAAAACAGTTAATGACGTATCTACTTAAGCAGGCCTTCCTCTGTACATAAATGCACTTCACCTCATTACTTCCCTCTTTCCCCCTCCTTAAATCTCCCTTCCCCAAAATTCGCTATACTAGTAAACATCTACTTTACAAACCAAGATATTAATGTACATCTGCACAAATCTTCATTACTATTGCCAATTTTTCTCATGTTTATCATTATTATTTGATTTTTTTTACTGTTACTATTATTGCTTCTATCATAATTTGTATGTATAGCACCTGTTGTAAAAATACTGCCAGCACTTACTTTATTGGGTCTTAGTCATTACTCTTTATTCCTATTGTCACTAGAGTAATCTAATTTTTCCTATTTAAAGTATTGTCATGACGTAACTCTGATGTGTGAAATGCTGCATGTGTGAAACACTGGTCCGATGTGAGAGAGGGCCTGATGGCCCCAATCTGATCAGGTTAAATAAATAAATAAATAAATGTATAGACTAAGAAATGATTTCAGTTGCAGAGAAATTGGAAGAGTTGTTCAAGAGAAAGAGCTCACAAACTGAGAAAGTCAGTGACGCGCAGGTCCAGCCCTGGCCCTCATACAAGCAGTTTTTAGGCTTGACGTTGATTGATAGAGCTGTTGGAGGTCTTCTGAGGGATCTCTTGCCAAATACTGCCCAATTGGCGCAATACTTCGTCAAAATGCAGACCCGGTTGCAGGGCCCTGCGCATAATGCGCCAAACGTTCTCAAACGGGAATAGATCCGATGACCTCATTGATCGAGGTAGGGTTGGCAAGCGCGAAGACAAGCAGTAGAAACTCTTGCACTGTGTGGGCGGGCATTTATCTTGTTGAAATGTACGCTGAGAATTGTTTGCAATGAAGGAGAACAAAATGGAGCCTAGAATGTTGTCAAGGTAGCACTCTGCTGTAACGGTGCCACGGATGACAACAAAGGCGTCCTGCTATGAAACGGCATCACAGACCTTCACCCGTGGATGTCAGACCACACGGCAGGCTACAGTCAGCGTGGCACCCCACCGCTATTTGGGGCGTCTCCAGACATTCATTCGCTGGTCATCGTGGCTTAGTTCGTAGTGGGACTTATCAGTGACGACAATTCCACGCAATAAGATTTCACGCCGAAGACGTGCTTACAGACGTCCAGGTCGGCGGTGTGATAACGGTCTGATTGTCGCCCACTGTATGGCCCGACAACCAGGTTTGATGGTCTGGGGTGCCGTTCCTTTTCATAGCAGGACCAATTAGGTTGTCTCCCTCAGCGCCCCTACAGCACAGCGGTACGTCGACAAGACTCTACGTTTTGTTCCCCCCCGTGATGAGTAATCTTCGGCTTACATTTTAGCAAGATAAGGCTCGCCCGGACACGGCGAGGGTTTCACCAGCTTGTCTTCGTGCTTCCCAAACCCTCATTTGGCCAGCCGGATCCCTCCCAAACTGACAACGTTTGGAGCATTACGGGTAGGACCCTCTAACTAGCTCTGGATTTTGAAAATCTAAAGCGCCATTTGAACATAAATGGGCACGATATCCCTCAGGAGGACATACAACAACGCTATCAATCAATGCCAAGCCGGATAACTGTGTGCATAAGGCCCACAGGTGTACCAACGGCCGGCCGCTGGTGGCCGAGCGGTTCTAGGCGCTTCAGTCTGGAACCGCGCGACGGCTACGGTCGCAGGTTCGAATCCTGCCACGGGCATGGATGTGTGTGATGTCCTTAGGTTAGTTCTAGGGGACTGATGACCTGAGATGTTAAGTCCTATAGTGCTCAGAGCCATTTGAACCATTTTTGTACCAAAGCGTTATTGACTTGCTCGTTTTGTGAAGCTGTTTCACTTGAAACAAACAGCCAATTTTTTTGAAGTTGTAAACACTAT